>NW_021703784.1:59229924-59829924 GCF_005190385.1 Monodon monoceros | reverse complement strand
TCAGCTGTGTATTCTTTTCTCTGACAAATACTCTGCTCCCAGCCTTTCTTTCCGCATCTCCCCTGCCCTCACGGTACCTAAAGCTACACAAAAGTAAGGTCACAGAAAACCTACTCCAGGTCTTGGAGACTGCAGCTTGGATGCCGAAAGACATCACACAGAAGCTTTACTCCATCATTCTGTAGGCAGTTTGACCCCAGATCCAGATGCGTCAGGCTCTTGTTGCATAGGAGGGAGGTTGAGAGAGATTCACTGCTGGGTGAAGTGAAATGGCAATGCCTCAGCCTGTGGGAAGGACAGTGTAAGGAGAGATGGAATCACTGCTCTACTGCCTAGAGATTTATATCTTTGAAGAGATTTCATGTTACAATCCCATATTTACTTGACAGCACGCCATGTCAAATGAAATGCCCTCTTCCCCCATTGCCTCTTTGGCTGGCTCACTTGGGATCCTTAGGTTTGCGCCAAACTGGGCTACAAACTGGATTCTTGTTCTTCAGAATTTGTCTTACTATAAATAATATGTTAACTTCCTTACACTGTATATAAATATAGTATCCTACTGCAGAAGTAGCTCTATGGAGCACAGGAGCAGGCAAATGGAGTAGAATGACAGTAATCATAATTAACTAAGGACTTTTCATACATAATAAAAGTGGCATTTCCAATCAGAAGGGAAAAGATACATTATGCCATAAATGATTTGGGGACAACAGATCTAATATACAGGGGAAAGTAAGTTTAAGCCTTATAACAAAATAAATTTGGAATAATTTAAAATTTAAATGTTAAAAATTACATCATAAAGAATATGCAAAGGATGACATAAGTGGGTTTTCTTTTTAAAAAAGGTATTTCCAATTATGAAAAAACTCCTAGAAGTCATGAGGAGTCACAATTTGACTACACAAAAGTTGTAAACATCTATATCCTAAAATGACCATAAAAAAAGTTAGAAATATAGCAACATGCTAGGTAAGTTATTTACGATTTATAAAAAATAATAGTAACAACGTATATGTGATATTAATACCATAACGTATATAATAGAAAACATCCAGGAGAAAACTGAGCCTTATGAAGAGGCAACTCCTTGAATACTAGAGGCCAAAAACATTCGAAAAGATATTCAACATCAAATCATTTTTAGAGTTATTTTCAACTATCTAATTAATATTGATAAAGAAGCTTATAGATACAAAGTGAAGATATTAGAAATGTAAGCCCCTAAACCGCTGAGGGAATGTACACAATCTATCTGGAGGCAGTTTAACCATATCTGACAAAATAAAAAATTCTGACTCGTCAATTCCATGTCTAGGAAGTTACGTAACAGCAACGAACAGTATAATCACACCATGATCCAGCCATGCCACGTGACGCGTTCAATGGTTTTTGTTTAATCATATTGATATATATTTACCTGTTTGGAGCCCAGAATATAGAGTTGGATGGGTGGACTTTAGTCCTAAATCCATCATTTTCTTGTAAGCATTATGAAAGCTGCATAACCTTTCTAAGCCTCACATTCCTTACCTGTTCAGTGAGGCACTTAGAACTCAGGTGGCCAGTCTGGCACCAATAGGTACTTCTGTTCAGGTTAAACAAATTTTGCGCAGGGCCCAGCACAAAGTCAGGGCAAAATAAATGGCGATTATTAATATCATCATCCTGATCATTATCATTAAAGATTCTGGGGAAAAAGCAAGGGACATAATAGGTCCATAATATTTTCCCAGTTTAAATATATTTCAAAATGGGTATTATATTGGAAGGATGACAACTAGCAGACACTCACACAAGGCTCTGTAGAGTGCACTCTGGCTGTTTCAAGGCATCACTCATAAGCTTTACTCCGCTATCTCCCAAGACACTGTCCACCAAGCATAAACGTGTCAGCCTTTTATTGCTGATGAGAGCCAAAGAGAGATCCTCACAACCAGCTACCGTGAGCCCACAGCTTTCTAAGCTGAAGGAGAAAGACAGATGGGGAGGGATCAGTCAATTCCCAAAGTGCATCCTTCTCTTCTCCTTCACAGGGAAGTTAGCTGGTACTCACAACCCCTACATCTCTACTATAGAAGCAACCTCATCAAACCTACTTAAATCATGAATTCCATTGCAGCTATGGACAGGGTATGATGAAACAAAACATAGGAGGAGAGAGGATAAGCCTCGAAAACAATGAAAATAAGATGTCAGTCATAAAGAGATGTCTACAAGTCAAGTGAAAGAGGAAGGGAGGTAGAAAAAGAAAAGGAGGAGGTCTTGTAGGATTGATGAATGAGCCAATTAATGTCAGGACCCAAGCAGTTTCCCCATTCAGGTCATAATTAAGCTACGCAAGACTGAACAAAATGAATCTATAGAAAATAGTACAGAAAGACTCACGATAATCTCTCTAGGTTACACTTTGGGTGCATTAAGGCCTCACACAACATCTTCACTCTGTCATCCAAGAGATTATTAGTTGATGGATTCAGAGATAACAAGCTTTGGCTTCTGATGAGAACCTTAGAGATATTTCGGCAACAAACCGTAGTTAGGTCGCAGGATTGATTCCAAGCTGGAAAACAATACAGAAAAAAAGAAATGACCACTCCTCAGAGAATAATGATAACCCCCACTCACCCAGCCAGAGGGTGTGGTTTCCCAGTCTTTGGGATTTGTTCTGAAAATCCAGCTTCCCTACACAGAATGAGAATGATTTAACTAAAGCACAGGGCTCTGACAGAGAGTTAGGGAGGGGAGGGGAGGAAGCTTGTCTCTTCCATCCCCACCTCCCCAGTTCCCCGACGAAATATGTATGCAAGCATTTAAAAATATCTTCAAATTATAATCTTTTTTAATCTGGGAGAAATTTCCTTTAACTACAACTTGGAAGAAGGTGGACTGGAGGATGGCTGTACCCTTGCATTCTTTGACTTCTGAAACAGAATAGAGGTGGGCAGGAAATCAGACGTAAAAGCTGTGACAACCACAAAACTGTCTGCCAAGAGCTCATTTCTTCATGGGAGCCAACCTATGTTTTCTGAGGAACCCTGTCCTTAACAGTGAAAACAAGAAGTAAATCAGAAATAAAATAAAATGGTTTCTAAAAATAAAGTAAAAGAGGAAGGGAAACAGAAGAAGAAAATAAGAAGTACATGTAGAGCCCCTATTTTCAGAGACTCATATTTAGAGACGACTTGGGCTTTGACCATGGCTGGGACTAATATCAGCTATTTGTAAGAAGAGTCAGGCAGCAGCATTCCTGGAACTTGGAATTGTTCCATTTACTCCCATTAATCAAGGACTTATCAACTTGAGTCCCTCGAGAATTGGTTCTCTACATCAAAATCAGCGTATAGAGAGGTAGGAACAGGAGAAACTCCCTCCTCAGTCCAGAATTAGACCTCAGTGGATGACCTAGAACATGGCTCAAGGCTGAAAACCTCACCTTGCTTTGAAAAGTTGTTATGGACTGAATTGTTCCCCAAATTTGTATGTTGAGGCCCTACCCCTAGCCCAATGTGACAGTATTTAGAGACAGGGCCTCTAAGGAGGTAGTTGAGGTTAATGAGGTTTTAAGAGTGGACCCCTAATCCAATAGGACTGATGTCCTCATAAGGGGAGGAAGAGACACCAGGAGTGAGCACACGCACAAAAAGGCCATGTGAGGACACAATGAGAAGGTAGCCATCTACAAGCCAGGGAGAGAGGCCTCACCAGAAACCAACCCTGCCAGCACCCTGATCTTGACCTTCCAGCTTCCAGAACTGTGAGAAATAAATTTATATTGTTTAAGTCTGTGCTATTCTGGGTATTCTGTTATGGGAGCCTGAGCAGATTAATACAAAAGGGTTTGTATCAGCAGCCAGGTAGGCAACTAGGGAAACAAGGGAAATCTTATAAACTATGTTTGGATAGAGCTCTTCTAGACAGAAAAGAGACTCCAATATTATGGGACCTGTGGATAAAATATTAAAGCTTAACAGAAAGAAAACATTACACTAAGGGACAGAAAATAAGCACATGTATAAAACCCAGAAAACTAGGAAACAGAAGAAAGTGCTTAGAAAGGCTTCCTTTACATTTTAAATGTATAGGAAGACTCTGTGAAACAAGAATACCACATCAGAAGTGGAGATCAGGGGAATTCCCTAGAGGTCAACTGGTTAGGACTCCACGCTTCCACCGCAAGGGGCACAGGTTCAATCCCTGGTTGGGGAACTAAGATCCCGCATGCCTCAAAAAAAAAAAAAAAAAAGTCAAAACAAAACAAAACAAATGGCTATGGGACTTCTCCCTGATTTTACTAAAGTGAGAAATAAAAATGCACACGTTTTCTTAGATCACATAAGGCTTTGCATTTCTTTAACAATAAGTCTAAACTAAAGAATTTCCTAAATCTCTTACAGTTCCCTTATAGGTCAAATAATCATTACTTATGTTAATATTTATTGTTTGTTTTTTTAAAAACATCTTTAATGGAGTATAATTGCTTTACAATGGTGTGTTAGTTTCTGCTTTATAATTATGTTAATATTTAAAAGAATATAAATATAAATCTGGGTGTATAATTTAAATGAGTTAAATAACATCTTTATAAATTAGGATCTTATAAATCTTGGAATGAGACAATATTACAAACACTATACTATCTGGGTCAAGCTTGAGATATAATACTGTTTTGCTAAATTCTTAGTTACTAACAGTGGCTATACTCTCCTTAATGTTAACTTGAATATATTTTCTAAACTTACTAATTGGTTTTGGAAACTTGGAATAATGTAATATTTTAAAAATTAGTAATTTGGGGCTTCCCTGGTGGCACAGTGGTTGAGAGTCCACCTGCCGATGCAGGGGACACGGGTTCATGCCCCGGTCCAGGAAGATCCCACATGCCGCAGAGCGGCTGGGCCCGTGAGCCATGGCCACTGAGCCTGAGCATCCGGAGCCTGTGCTCCACAACGGGAGAGGCCACAACAGTGAGAGGCCCACGCATCGCAAAAAAAAAAAAAAAAAAAATTAGTAATTTGTGTTTATCTAAAGACATCTAAAGAAATTAAACTTCAAAGAGAGAAAATAAATTACATTCTTACAACAATCTGTTACCATTTTTTCTTCATACTATTCAAATTAAAATAGCAAAACCAATGTATTGTCTTATATCCCATGTTATTTATGTTTAAAAAGTTAGGGCTTAAACATTTAAACCAGGGGTCCCCAACCCCTGGGCCATGGACTGGTACTGGTCCGTGGCCTGTTAGGAACTGGGATGCAGAGCAGGAGGTGAGCGGCAGGTGGGCAAGCGAGCGAAGCTTCATCTGTATTTACAGCCGCTCCCCATTGCTCGCATTACCGCCTGAGCTCCGCCTCCTGTCAGATCGGCTGCGGCATTAGATTCTCATGGGAGCGCGAACCCTACTGTGAACTGCACATGCGAGGGATCTGGGTTTCAAGCTCCTTATGAGAATCTAATGTTTGATGATCTGAGGTGTGGCAACCCTGAGGTAGGGCAACCCGTACCAGCAGAAATTTACCTATGTCTTTTTACAAGCTGTGAGTTTTGTCGTCACCAATAAGGACGACTCAGGGAGCTTCACTTTTCTCAGCAAACTACTCATGAGGAAGGACACGGGGTGTACCTGGGTCCAGTCTGTACACAGCACACACTCAGGTTCCTCAAAGGCAAAGTTCAGTTCATCAAAACTATCAGTAATAAAAAGGAGACTACTCGGCTGGGACAGAATCCTTTCAATGGGGCCTTCTGTGCGGGGCCAGTCCTTTGATATCATTTTAGCAAAGCTTCTCTCTCTCAACTGGTTCATTTCTCTTGCATTGAGATAAAAAACATAGGTAAATTTCTGCTGGTAGGGGCTGCCCTGTGCCCAGTCTAACATCACCATTCTCACCAAGGTTGTCTTCCCAACTCCAGCAGCCCCCTGAAGGATCACGGTCTGTGGCTGCTCACCCGTTCTGACATCCTCATCAAACAAACGTTCCAACAGTTCTCGGCCTTCCTGAGCAATTTCATGACAGAAGGTTTCAGATTCTCCAAGCAAATAGTTCTTATCTAACATGATGCAAAATTTTTCCCTTATTTGAACTCTGTATTCTGCTCCATCACCTAAATCAGTTAGAAGGGAGCCAGAAGATACACATGATCAGAATTAATTCTATGATTTTCAATCTTAAGAATATTGCACTTAGAGTAGGACCAAGAAGTGATACATGCTGAAATCAAAGTACAGCTGGTTTAAATGACAAAAGAATGTAAATAAAACAAAAATATTCTTGTAGGTTTAAAACCCACATTATAAACTGAAAAAACAGAACCCACAATGCAGAAATTAATGATGGAAAATAAAAATTAGATTCGTTCCAGAAATACTTTTTTTCTTCCCTGTACTTCTATTCTACAGAGAAAAAAGAGGATGTATGTGGAGAACAGAGCCATCATCCAGATAAAAGGAGAACACAGGCAACAATTAACAATAATACCCAGATAGGAACTGAACACAGATCTGAATCTACAGATCAAAATCATCCACTTTATACAGATAAACCATTAGTGGACATGAACAGTTGCAGACATTCTCCCCAAGGAGCAAGACGGCTAAGCCCCACATCGAGCTTCCCACCCTTGGGGTCCTGCACTGGGAAGATGAGCCCACAGAACGTTTGGCTTCGAAGGCAGCAGGGCTTACTTTCAGGAGAGCCAGAGGGCTGTAGGAAACATGGCTCTGCTCTTAAAGGGCACATACAAAATCTCACATGTTGAGACCCAGAGTAAAAGCAGTAATTTGAAAGGAGCTCGGGTAAGACTTAGTACCTGATCTTGGAAAGCCTCCCAGAGAGGCAGGAGGCAACTGGGACTCACCCATGGGACACAGACACTGATGGCAGCTGTTTGGGGAGTTCCTTCTACCACGAGGACACTGGTGCTGCCAAGAGCCATTTTGGAGTCCTTCCCCTAGCTCATTAGCACCAGGACCCAGCCCTGCCCACCAGCTGGTTGGCACCAGTCCTGGGGCACCCCAGATCAAGCAGCAACCACATAGGGACACAGCTTCACCCACCAGCAAGCTGGTAGAAGCCGTAGGCCCCCCTGAGCATCCCAGCTGGCCCAGGACCCATCCCCCAGACCCCCACCAGTGGGAAGACACCAGTCCCTGGACCCTGCCTACCAGCGGGTGGACACACCAGCTCCAAGATATCTTAGGCCCCTCAGCCAGCATCCCTGGTATCCAGCCTCAACCACCAGTGGGCCAGCACTGGCCCCAGAACCTGCCCTCATCTACCAGCTCTAGGACCCCCAGGCCACAGCCAGCCACCCCAAACCTGGCTCTTCCCATTAGTGGGTCAATACTAGCCCTGGAACCCCTCAGAGCTCCACAGCCAGTCACCTCTGGACCTGGCTCCACCCAGGGGTGCCAGGACAGACTGGTCCAGTCCTGGCACCCCTGTACTCCCAAAGCCAGCCACCTTGTGATCCGGCCCCGCTGACCAACAGGTCAGCCCAGACTGTGCAGCCAGTCACACCATGCCCCAACCCCACCCAATAGCAGGTCATCACCAGCTCTGGGAACCCTGGGCCTGCAGCCGGCCACCCATGGCCCAGCCCCACTCACCAGCGGGACAGCACCAGGACAGGGACCCCCCAGGCCATGCAGCCAGCTGCTCCAGGACCAGCTCCACCAGCAGCCAGCAGCCTCTGCACTAGGCAGGGCCTAGCAAACAGGCCAGGGGCCAGCCATGCCTACCTGTGTGTCCACAGTAGGCATGTGGCCTGTTGTAGCCCTGCCACAACAGAAGGGCCCATGCAGCCCAGATAGGAGTCACCACTAGAGCATATACCTCTGTTGACCAGAGGGAAGTGTGCTACTGGGCCTCAGGTCAGCTCCTAAATAAGGCCACTTCCCCAAGATTAGGACTGACCTACCTAATACGTAGAAACAGACACAGAAACAGCTACAAGAAAAAAGCTAAAAAACACAAACACATGGAGGCTAAGCAATATGCTACTAAACAACTAATGGGTCAATGAAGAAGTCAAAGGGGAAATAAAAAAATACCTAGAGACAAACGAAAATGAAACCACGATGATCTAAAACCTATGGGATGCAGCAAAAGCAGTTCTAAGAGGGAAGTTTCTAGCAATACAGTCTTAACTCAGGAAATAAGAAAAATCACAAATAAACAACCTAACCTTACACCTAAAGCAACTAGAGAAAGAACAAACAAAACCCAAATTTAGTAGAAGGAAAGAAATCATAAAGATCAGAGCAGAAATAAATGAAATAGAAATGAAGAAAACAATAGCAAAGATCAATGAAACTAAAAGCTGGTTCTTTGAAAAGATAAATAGAATTGATAAACTTTTAGCCAGACTCATCAAAAAAAACAGGAAGAGGGCTCAAATCAATAAAATTAGAAATGAAAAAGGAGAAGTTAACAATGGACACTGCAGAAATACAAAGAATAAGAGACTACCACGAGCAACTATATGCCAATAAAATGGGCAATCTGGAAGAAATGGACAAATTCTTAGAAAGGTACAATCTCCCAAGGCTGAACCAGGAATAAATAGAAAATATGAACAGACCAATCGCAAGTACTGAAATTGAAACTGTGATAAAAAACTCCCAACAAACAGAAGTTCAGGACCAGATAGCTTCATAGGAGAATTCTATCAAACATTTAGAAAAGAGTTAACACCTATCCTTCTGAAATTATTCCAAAAAATTGCAGAGGAAGGAATACTCCCAAACTCATTCTATGAGGCCACAATCACCCTCTTACCAAAACCAGACAAAGATATCACAAAAAAAGAGAATTACAGGCCAATATCACTGATGAACACAGACACAAAAATCCTCAACAAAACACTAGCAATCCAAATTCAACAATACATTAAAAGGATCATACACCATGATCAAGTGGGATTTATCCCCAAGGAGAGTTCAGTATCTGGAAATCAATCAATGTGATTCACCACATTAACAAATTAAATAATAAAAATCATACGATCACTTCAATAGATGCCGAAAAAGCTTCTGACAAAATTCACATCCATTTAGGATAAAAACTCTCCAGAAAGTGGAGGTGACCATACTACCCAAGGCAACCTACGGATTCAATGCAATCCCAATCAAAATACCAAGGGCATTTTTCACTGAACCAGAACAATCTAAAATTTGTATGGAAACACAAATGACCCCAAATAGCAAAAACAATCTTGAAAAAGAAAAACAAAGCTGGAGGTATCACAATCCCTGACTTAAGACTATACTACAGTAATCAAAACAGTATGGTACTAACACAGAAACAGACACACAGAACAATGGAACAGAAAAGAGAGCCCAGAAATGAACCCATACTTATATGGTCAATTAATCTACAACAAAGGAAATGTGAATATATAATTGAGAAAAGAGAGCCTATTCAATAAACTGTGTTGGGAAAAGTAGACAGCTGACATGCAAAAGACTACTTTGTCACACCATATACAAAAATAAACTCAAAATGGATTAAAGACTTAAATGCAATGCAAGCAACCTAAGTGTCCATCGACAAAGGAATGGATAAAGAAGGTGTGGTACATATATACAATGGAATATTACTCAGCCATAAAAAAGAATGAAACAATGTCATTTGCAGCAACATGGATGGACCTAGAGATTGCCATACTGAGTGAAGTAAGTCAGACACAGAAAAACAAATATTATATGATATCGCTTATATGTGGAATCTAAAAAAATGGTACAGATGAACTTATTTATAAAACAGAAATAGAGTCACAGATGTAGAAAACAAACTTATGGTTACCAGGGGGGAAAGGGTGGGGGAGGATTAAATTGGAAGATTGGGATTGACATATACACACTACTGTATATAAAATAGAAAACTAATAAGGACCTACTGTAGAGCACAGGGAACTCAACCTATATGGGAAAAGAATCTAAAACAGAGTGGATATATGTATATGTATAACTGAATCACTTTGCTGTACAGTAGAAACACAACATTTTAAATCAACTATACTCCAATAAAAAATTTTTTAAAAAGACTTAAGTGTTAAGACCTAAAACCATAAAACTTCTGGAAGAAAACATAGGCAGTGTGCTCTTTGACACTGGTCTTAGCAATATTATTTTGGATATGCCTCCTCAGACAAGGGAAATGAAAGCACAAGTAAACAAATAGGACTACATCGAACTAAAAAGCTTTTTTTTTAAAAAAGGTTTTGCATTTGAGGGTATTATGCTAAGAGAAATAAGTCACACAGAGAAAGATATAATATCACTTATATGTGGAATCTAAAAAAATGCAACAAACTAATGAATATAACAAAAAAGAAGCAGACTGACAGATATAGAGAACAAACTAATGGTTACCAGTTGGGGGGGAGGGGCACTATAGGGGTATGGGATTAAAAGGTACAAACTATTACATACAAAATAAGCTACAAGGATATATTGTACAACACGGGGAATATAGCCAATATTTTATAATAACAATAAATGGACTTTTAAAAATTATGATTCTTATATTGTACACCTGTGACATATAATATTGTACATCAACTATACTTCAATCAATCAATCAATAAATAAAAAGCTTTTGCACAGTGAAACTATCAACAAAACAAAAAGGCCATCTACTGAATGGGAGAAGATATTTGCAAATACTATATCCATTAATGTGTTAATATCCAAACTATACAAAGAGCTCATACAACACAACATTAAAAAAAAGCCCTGGTGGCACAGTGGTTAAGAATCGGCCTGCCAATTCAGGGGACATGGGCTCGAGCCCTGGTCCGGGAAGATCCCACATGCCGCGGAGCAACTAAGCCCGTGCGCCGCAACTACTGAGCCTGTGCTCTAGAGCCCACGAGCCACAACTACTGAGCCCGAGTGCCACAAGTACTGAAGCCCGCGTGCCTAGAGCCCGTGCTCTGCAACAAGAGAAGCCACCTAATGAGAAGCCCGTGCACTGCGACGAAGAGTAGCCCCTCTCGCCACAACTAGAGTAAAGCCCACGTGCAGCAACAAAGACCTGATGCAGCAGAATAAATAAATTTATTTTAAAAAAAAACCCTGTTGAAAAATGGGCAGAGGACCTGAATAGACATTTTTTCAAAGATGACTTCAGATGGGCAACAGCACATGAAAAGATTCTCAACATCACTAATCATCAGAAAAATACAAATCAAAATCACAACAAGACATCACCCCACATCTGTCACAATGGCTATTGTCAAAAAGACAACAAATAACAGGTGTTGGCGAGGATACGGAGAAAATGGAACCCTCAGGCACTGTTGGTGGGAATGTAAGTTGGTACAGCCAGTATGGAAAACAGTAAGAAGGTTCCTCAAAAAATTGAAAACAGAACTACCATACGATACAGTAATTCTACTCCTGGGTATTTAGCCAAAGAAAATGAAAACACTAATTCAAAAAGATATATGCACCCTTATGTTTACTGTAGCATTATTTACAATAGCCAAGATATGGAAGCAACCTAAGCGCCCTTCAACAGATGAACAGATAAAAAAACTGTGGTATATATACACAATGGAATATTAGCCATAAAAAGGAATGAAATCTTGCCATTTGTGACAACATGGGTGGACCTAGAGGGTGTTATGCTAAGTGAAGTAAGTCAGACAGAGAGAGACAAATACTGTACAAGTTCACTTATATGTGGAATCTAAAAAACAAATGAAAAAACATAATGAAACAGAAACAGAGTCATAGATACAGAGAAAAACAGGTGGTTGCCAGAGGGGTGGGAGATGGGAGGAATTTAGAAATAGGTGAGGGAGAGGTACAAACTAAAAAAGAAAAAGAAAGAAAGAAATGAACATTGAAGCATAGCCTGAAGAATATTTTAAAGAAAAGAAAAGAAATTCCCAAGTGTCCAAGTAGAATGAAAATATAGTTACATCTTTTCCTAGTTCAGTCTGATTCCTTCTTTAGAGCTCAATTTAAATGTCACTATCTCTGGGAAGACTTCTCTGAACTCCAAAGATAGATAGTTCTCTCTTTTGTATATTCTCAGAACACAGTATATTTTCCATTCACAGCACATAGCTCAAGCTGGAATTACTTTAGTTTTTAAAGCATATAATTCTTTTCTTTGTTCTACTAGGGCATTCAGTGCAAACATCTAACAAAGTTCATATCCCACTAAATTATGCTTAGTTCTCCCCCAGGGGAAGGTATGGTATTAGAAGTCAGATACTCTTTCTTTTTATGATATAATATCATACAGTGCTGTACTTTTAAAAAATTGGGATTATAAGGATGATCTTTACTATCTTCATTATACTTTTATCTATCTTCCAAATTTTCCAAAGTAAATTTCTATGGAGGTAGAACCTTGGTTTCCTAAATTTTATACCACAAAAATAAGCTTCCTTATATTGTATCAGAAATTAAGGTCCAAGCAGGAACTTATCTTTAAAATCATTTAATACAATAATAAATTTTTATTTATTAGTGCTTAGAATAAAATAGGTTCTCAACTATTTCTTGAATGAAATAATGTAGCCCATTAGAAAGCAGCATAGCTGAGCTAAGCTGGTCCAGTTTTCTTTGTATTATAATTCATTTATATAACCTAGAATTCAGCCATATAGAATTCAGAACAAAGTAGGGGGACTGGAAATGGTATTGAACTAAGACTGAGAAAACCTGGTCCTAGAAATAACATTTTACGCAGACTAGTTGTCACCATCCTGGAACTCAATTACAGCATCATTTCTTTTTTAAAAAAATTTAATTTAATTAATTTTTTTACACAGCAGGTTCTTATTAGTTATCTATTTTATACACATCAGTGTATACATGTCAATCCCAATAGCCCAATTCATCATACCACCACCACCACCCCCTGCCACTTTCCCCCCTTGGTGTCCATATGTTTGTTCTCTACATCTGTGTCTCTATTTCTGCCTTGCAAACCGGTTCATCTGTGCCATTTTTCTAGATTCCACATATATGTGTTAATATACGATATTTGTTTTTCTCTTTCTGACTTACTTCACTCTGTACGATAGTCTCTAGATCCATCCACGTCTTTACAAATGACCCAATTTTGTTCCTTTTTATGGCTGAGTAATATTCCATTGTATATATGTGCCACATCTTCTTTATCCATTCGTCTGTTGATGGGCATTTAGTTTGCTTCCATGACCTGGCTATTGTTAATAGTGCTGCAATGAACACTGGGGTGCATGTGTCTTTTTGAATTATGGTTTTCTCTGGGTGTATGCCCAGCAGTGGGATTGCTCTGTCATATGGTAATTTTATTTTTAGTTTTTTAAGGAACCTCCATATTGTTCTCCATAGTGGCTGTATCAATTTACATTCCCACCTACAGTGCAAGAGGGTTCCCTTTTCTCCACACCCTCTCCAGCATTTGTTGTTTGTAGATTTTCTGATAATGCCCATTCTAACTGGTATGAGGTAATACCTCACTGTAGTTTTGATTTGCATTAATTTAATCTGATTTGATTTGCTCTAATAATTAATGATGTTGAGCAGCTTTTCACGTGCTTCTTGGCCATCTGTATGTCTTCTTTGGAGAAATGTCTATTTAGGTATTCTGCCCATTTTTTGACTGCGTTGTTTGTTTTTTTAATATTGAGCTGCATGAGCTGCTTATATAAAGATTTTTCTTTTGATGTGGACCATTTTTAAAGTCTTTACTGAATTTGTTACAATATTGCTTCTGTGTTATGTTTTGGTTTTTTTGTCCCCAAGGCATGTGGGATCTTAGCTCCCCGACCAGCGATCAGACCCATACCTGCTGTATTGGAAGGCAAAGTCTTAGGGACTACCAGGGAAGTCCCTACAGCATCATTTCTAATGGAAGAGAGGAGACGCAAAAAGTCAAATACTGCCAGCTCAGGGACTCTTCAGTCTATAATACCTTTGTTCATCAGACTGTCAATTTTTGACTGGCCATTTCCAAATACTGCTCTTTTGAGGCTCTGAATTAACATGGTTCTGTTTCTGACTTTGTCCAGAGAGCCAGTTTTGTCAACTCTTTTTGAACAATAATCACAGAACAGGTAGGATATTGCAAGAAGTTAACAAGGGTTGAACAAAGGTCCCCTGGGAGATAACTTTCCCCCATGATGCTTCAAAAGCACAAACCTCCCAAATCTGACAAAAAGCCCATCTACTTACCCAGCACTGCTTCCTGATCACCTTGTACCTCTCTGGCCCCAGTGTCCTCTGGTGTCAGTCTGGGCTGTCCCTGCAACAGGTTCCAAAAGGATCGTGAGATTTACCAAAAACAAGGAGAATTTGGTGATGGCCAGAACAGGGGCCAGAATTTTCCTCAGTGTCCAATTCTATGATCATCTGGGTTTAAGAAACTAGAGCCAACAAAGCCTCAGACTCCACCAGCTCAGCTGAGGGTGAAGTGATGTGGTGTGAACAACACTGAAGCATGATACCTCTTGCCATGCTTCCCACCCTGTAACTCTAAGGCAAGTAGTCTAGTCTAAGCCTAAGTTTCCTCGACTGTACTGACCTCACAAGGATATGGTGAGGCTCAAAAGAAATAATGGGGTTTCCCTGGTGGCGCAGTGGTTGAGAGTCCGCCTGCCAATGCAGGGGACATAGGTTTGTGCCCTGGTTCGGGAAGATCACACATGCCGCGGAGCGGCTGCTCCTGTGAGCCATGGCCGCTGGGCCTGCGCATCCGGAGCCTGTGCTCTGCAACGGGAGAGGCCACAACAGTGAGAGGCCCGCGTACTTAAAAAAAAAAAAAAAAAAAAAAAAGAAATAATGGATATACATTTTGGAGCTCTAAAGCCTTGTATACTAATAAGGAATTTTAGATGTCTACAGAATTTCACACCTGGGAATGACTAAAACTACTGTTTTGCCTTATGTCCCTTAATAATTTTTTGCCCATTCCTCATATTTCAGCAAAGATTTAAGGTCATATTTGAGTGTCCTCAAAATTTAGGCCAACCTATGACTTTATTTGTAGTTTAGGCAAAGGAGCACTAGATGGGGCAATTCTTTTCACTCAATTCCTTTAATCATTCTAATTGGTACAAGATGGATGAATTACCCCCAATTAAGGAGCCAGGCTGAATAACAGTACTCAGAACCCTCCAGCCTGTTTAGTGTTCCTCAAACGATCCAACGTGCTTGAGCACCATGGAGCCTGTGTCCCACAGAATGGTTTAATCCCCAAGTCCCTCTCATAGAACCAATGGGCTCCAGGAACCACTTCCTTCTTTCCACCCGTAGAACTGTGTCCAGCATCACTCACAGTTGATCTCTGCATTTGCTCTCTCACACAGATCCTTCAGGTTCATCTTGCCAAAGATTTTGAGAGCCACCCCCCAGGCCTGCTCTCCTGGATGGTACTTGTTCATCAAGTTAGCCAAATCCTCCTGCTTGGCCTTCTTCACTTCAGACCAGGGTATCCTGCAGGATCCAGGCTCCGTGGTCTCATTCTTCAGGAGTGACTTGAATCTATTTAATTCCTCTTTGTTTAGCTCCTCCAAATACAGTAGCAGCCCCAAATCAGAAAAGAAGGAGGAAGATGACAAATCTGTCATCTTGTCCAGGGATCAATATTCAAGCTTCAGTGGGGAAAAAATAATCAAAAGAATGTGGAATAAATGGGGCCTATGGAAAAGTAAGTTTAGAAAATGAAATACCTCTAAAAACATATATTAATTCAACAAACCTGTATTGAAGCCTACTGTATCAGGCTCAGTACTGACTTCCTGTCCACTGTAATACATTTTCTATCATAAAAACATTCTTCTAATATAGACCAATCTATGATTCTTCCACCTTCCCAAGAGTTACTCCCAGTCCCACACTTATGAGCTGTAAGAAATAAAGAAAGGCAATTCATCTCTCATTACTCTTCTGCAAAGCAAGGATATCAGAACCAATCTCAGAGGACTGTGGTATGGATTAAATAAGGTAGAGTTCCTATATCAACTGGCTCAGAACAGGCTCCTACTAAGTATTGGCAAATTTCTTCATTCTCTCTCTCCCCCACCAACACCCAACATACATCTCAGCCTATAAAACGTTGTTATTGTACCCCCATCATTACTCTTGAAGCACATGTGTCACCATTGGCATATATCACCATTTACCTCTTGTCATGTCATCTCTGGTCACAAATCCATACTAGTCCCTGAAGATCTGCATTCTCAGCTCACAAGCTACTTTCACATCCACTCCCCAACACCACAATTATTCTGGGTGAGCTCAAAGTTAAAGCCCTTCCCAAACAGCATTCTCGCCCACCTCAACCCCCATGACCTCATTGCACTCTAGCATCTCACTCTGATGCTCTCACTTATACTTTATCGTCAGCAGCTACCCAAACTCTGCAGAGTCCCTTAAATTAATTAAACTCTTAAACTAATACCTTCCAGTTAATAGAGCAGTTTCATGCCTTCACTCCCATGGTGACTGTTCTTCAAATGCTATCAAATCCTAGTCTTTTGAGCCCTCTGTTTTCCTCTTATTTATCAGCCATCTTAAGAGCCTTATTCAATTTCTTATTTAGCACGGGTACTGCAATCATTTAAACCGTATCTTCAAGTTCCTCGTCTCCTCTTCAGTGATTTGCCTAAAGAGACAGAGCTAGTAAGTGGTACAGCTAGAACTCAACCTAGATCTTTCTCCAACCCCCTCTCCTTTCCAGCCTTTCACATGCCACCCCCTACTCTTGCCAATGGGATTGGATAAGATTGATGGGACAAGTAAAAATGTACAGAGGGAGATTTTACTTCTTAAACAGAAGGTGAATTATCTGAAAATTACAAAGTAAATCAGGACTTTCTCCTACAGTAAACTGTGAGCTATCGGCTGTTTTAGGGTTTTGTTTGTTTTGACTGGACTGCAGAAATAATCTAGATTATAGATTAGGATCTGACCAAAACAGGTTCCATAGTAATTTTTTTTTTTTGCGGCACACAGGCCTCTCACTGTTGTGGCCTCTCCCGTTGTGGAGCACAGGCTCATGGGCCCAGCCGCTCCGCGGCATGTGGGATCTTCCCGGACCGGGGCACGAACCCACATCCCCTGCATTGGCAGGCGGACTCTCAACCACTGCGCCACCAGGGAAGCCCAGTAATTTTTTTTTTAAAGAAGCAAAAAGGAGAAAATTTGAGGAAACTTCAAAGGAATACTGAAATTCCTCCAGAACATACAAAATACGGTAGGTGAGGGAAAATGTGACATGTAATGTACAGTTATCACTGCATGGGAGCCTATCTTTTCCTTCTTCTTTCCTGTAACAAAAGAAGGTGGCTCTAGCCCCTTTTCTATAGCTCATTCCTTCACCCCTGAATCTCATTAGAGTCAGGAATTATTAAGGGACTTAATCCATCAGAAATCTCTCTTCACTTCTCTAGCCTCAACTTCTCCCTGTCCTCTAAGTCCTTCCCATTAGCATTTAAACACGCCCAAGTCCACTTTAGTCTTTTACGAATGTTTCCTTCACTTCATATCCCCTTCATCTTCAGAGTCAAACGTCCTCAGTCTTCTATACTTTACGTATTATACCTCCTCAGTCCCCTGCAATCTAACTGTTGCTACCACAATTCCACTGAGATAGCTCAGACCAATGACCACCCTTTTGTAAAACCCATTTTAAAATTCAATTTTCATATCTGTAAGCAGGAAAAATAACAGTACCTACCTCCACAAGGATTGGAAGATAACACATGCACCTAATTTACAGGGTGCCATACATATAATACTATTTTAACAATGCCTTAATTGTTGATATTTTGTCCCCCCTTGGCTCTCATAATATCCCATACTTCCTTCATTTTCCTCCTGCCTTTCTAGGTGAAACTTTGAGCCAAGATCTGTAAGTTCTGAATCCTACTGGGTTTCTACTATATGATATCTACAACTCTGACAGAGAGTACATTATACTTTGGCTTCCTTCCCAAAGGTTTTATGCTGTTCTTGAAGGAGTTTTTTTTTTTTTTTTTTTAATTTTGTGGTCTTCCTTTGTTTACATTTTTGGGAAGAGGAAAACAGATGTTGTCTGGTGTGGCTCCTCTTCTGCGATGGCATTCATAAATTCCAAAATGTTCTGAACTAAAACGGGAACACATGGCCTAAGAGGATCTATTTCAATTTGCAAATTTATTGATGTAAAATTTTACCACCTATAATAATGAAAGGATATTTGTTCAAAATAAATTGTTCACTCAGCACATATTAATAATTACCATATTTGTTAAGGATCTACTGTGACAGGTTCTTTATGAAAATTTTCTCTAGTCCCAAAAGTTTGGTTTTATCCACATTTTACAGATACAGGGACTCAGAAATTAAGAAGCTTGCCCAGGTTACAGAGTTGACAAGTAGCTTATCAGACTACAAAATTCATTCTCTTTCTACTAGGTACCACTTGCCTTCTAATTTCACTTTATCTTCCCAGACACTGGGAATTCAGATTTAATGAAATCTGTGTGGCTATGCTCTGATATCTGACCCCGTGCTGAACACCGGGCTAGGGGAAAGGGAAGACCTCTAAATATATAATGGCAGTCCTCTGAGCTCTAGCACTTCCAGAACACAAAGGAAGGAGGAATTCTTTTCCATAAAGGGTAGAGATGAGAAGGTCTTGGAGAAGTTACATTTTATTTAGGAAATAGGATATTCCCACCCTTTTCATACATTCCTGTCTGATTTCCTTTCTTGGGCCACTGTAATCTCCTATAGCAGTTTCTCAACCTCACCACTATTAACATTTTTTGCCAGATAATTATTTGGGGGATACTGTAAGTGCACAGGAGAATGGTCAGCAGCCTTCCTGGCCTCTACCCACCATATGCCATTAGGACCCTCAATCTCCCACAGTTGTGACAAACAAAATGTCTTCAGACATTGCTAGATCTTCCCAGGGCAGCAAATTGCCCCAGATGAAACCAATTCCAAAGCCTTACCCTCTACTGCTTCGTACACAGCTCATCAGCCCTTCTCTATGACATTACCATAACAATGCAAAGAAACAGAGTAGATAGCTCAGAAAAAGGCATTCCCATGAGATTGTAATGGATGACAGAAGAAACATCATAATTGGGAAGGGAAGCATTCAGTGTAGATTATTAGGACAACTTGTAAACCATTCAGACAAAAATTAGTATCCTCAGAATAAATCTCAGATACATAAATCAATACATTGTTAATACTTCAAACAAGAGGGCGGAAAGCAGAGCATATTCATTACGCCTTAGAAAAGGAGGAACTTACCAGCTTGGACACAATAAGGGAAATGATCAAGAATCAGGAGATATATTGTTAACTATGTTGAAATTAAAAATTCTTGTCCATAGGAATTCAAACACAAAAGGTAAACTGAAAACAGCAAATATTTTTAGGAAATTTGACAAATTATGAGTTGAATTTTAAATTAGTAAAACCACTTTAGAACTGTTGGCATTAACTAGTAAAATTGGAGATACGCACCCAGACCCAGATCTTGGTTTCTAATACCATTCTCCAATAAGAGGAATGAGGGCTCCTTGGAGAAACTGCTGATTCTAGAGCTGGGAGTATACAAACTGAGTCTAAAGCTTCTTGTTATGCCAGAAAGTAAGGAAAAGAAAAGGATGAGGTAGGTCAAAAAGATACAAGAACCAACCCAAAAGAGCTCCCAATGGCAAAAGTAAGTAATGTAGTATTATAACCTAAAGTATAAAGCAAATGTTCATAAGTCTGTACTGATATAGATAAATGACTGAATGAATAAATTAATGGGGGGAAAGAGACAAATCTTACTTACAGAAGAATTCCAAATACTTTATGTAGCTATTCCTTCCTCCAGGAGGTGGATCTTAACCCCAGCCCACGCCCACCCAGGAGTGTGGATCATTCTTAGTGATTTGCTAAGTGGAGAAACCTGACAAACTCTGCCCTAGCCTGGTGAGCAAGGTTAATATCGTCAACCATGAGTCACTGTTGACAGTGTGTACCACTGATGTGATTTGATGAGAATGGCATATAACCACTGTGATATTCTTCCCCCAAATCCATAATCCCAGTCTAACCACGAGGAAAATTTTAGACAAACCTAAATGAAATGCTACAAAATACCTGGCCAGTAACTCTCAAAAATGTCGAGGTCATTAAAAACAAGGAAAGACAGAGAAACTGTCACAGATCAGCAGAGACTAAGGAGACAAGATGCCTAAAAGTATTGATAATATGGTATCCTAGAAAGGATCCAAGGGCAGAAAGAGTACTAGGAAAAAAAAGTAGTGAAATCTGAACTAAGTGTGAATTAATAGTTTTAATTAATTGCTTTAGTTGTTACAAATATACTTTAGTAATACAAGATGTTAAAAATAGGGGAAGTTGGGTGATGTGTGCACGAGAACTCTTTTTTCTATAAATCTAAAACTATTCTAAAATAAGATGGTTGTTTTTAAATTGGATTTATGCATACACGATGGCCTAGCAATTACAGTCCTCAGAATATACTATACCTAACAGAAATGTGTATGTGCAGGTATATGCCAAGAGACATACGAAAATAGCCGTAACAGCATTGTTTGTAATTCCTAAGCACTGGAAAAGATCCAAGAGCAAACCTATAGTAGAACCAACAAATAAACTGGTAAATTCATAGAATGAAATCCTATGGAGCAATGAAAATATATGATCTGTAGTTACATGCCACTAGGATGAATCACACAAACATAATCACTGAAAGAAGTCAAACCCCAAAAGATTATATACCATATAATTCCATTTATAAAAATATCAAAACTAAAAAATAGAAAACTAAACTGGTATACTGTTTATGGATGTATGTGTAAGTGTTAAAGCCATATTTTAAAACTGGGCTGGGGTGAGGAAGTAACTACCATAAAAATCGGTTTAGTGTTACCTCTGCAGGGAGGGAGGGATTTGTAATCAGGAAGCTTCCCCTGGGCTCTTGGGCACTCTACAGTAATGGTAATACGTTAGTATAGTGTAGTATGGTCATAGTAATCTTCTATTCCTTGACCTGGTGATGGTTCACATGGATCATCACTGGGTTCTCATTCACTAAGATGCACATTTATGTTTTCTGCAGTCTTCTATATGAGTTACAGTCCCCTCTAAAATATGGTTTTAAAAAGGTTCATATCACCAAAAGACATAATACAAATATATTAGAAAAGCACTGAAATAAAGTTATTGTAAATAACCTTTTCAGACAGGGGGAAAATAGCTAACAAGTATTTCAGAAAATGTTCAAACTTAAGCAGATACCAAAACTAATACAAACCAGGTGATACCACTCCACACTTATTACAATGGCAAAAATAAACTTTAAGAAACAACACCATATAACGATGAGAATGGAAAGGAGCAGCTATTGTTAGTGTAAATGCTAATTTGTACACTCTTGGAAAGCTGCAGGTTTCACAGCTCTGGAGAACTTTAAACATATGCATGACTGTTCAATCAGTAACTTCTCTATGGGAAATTATCCAATGGAAAGAATTCCAAATACAGAGGAGAAAGTTTTGTGCATAATAGAAGAGGAAATAATTGTCAACAAATTAAAATTTAATGATGATTAGTGAAATAAATGCATAAAAATATGGCACACACTCGATTTTTCAGCCATTAAAATGATCTCTTCATACAGCAATATGCAACACATGCATGGTTAAAAGCAAATGGTAGGAGCATAAGGATTACAACTAAGGAATTGAAACCTCTGCATAAAAAATGGATGAAATATATCAAAGTATTAACTACCGTTGTGTTTTGGGTTTAGGACAATTTGTAACAACTTTCTTTAATCAGAATACATTACTTAAATACGTGGAAAAATAAAAAGGTGAGAGAGGCAGTATCAATTTGTCAAATCTCAAAGAGATTATGAATGCCTGCCAACCGTACTTGAATTTGGAGGGTGGGAGCTCAGTGGAAACCTCTGTGAAGAGAGCAATTTTTTTTTTTTCGGTACGCGGGCCTCTCACTGTTGTGGCCTCTCCCGTTGTGGAGCACAGGCCCCGGACGCGCAGGCTCAGCGGCCATGGCTCACGGGCCCAGCCGCTCCGTGGCATGTGGGATCCTCCCAGACCGGGGCACGAACCCATGTCCCCTGCATTGGCAGGCGGACTCTCAACCACTGCGCCACCAGGGAAGCCCAAGAGAGCAATTTTAGGTCTCTGCTGGGGGAGAAGGAGTGGGAGTGATACTACTACTATGGGTAGAGGGTGACTGACGCAGGGAGCAAATATGCGCTATTCTTTTTAGAACTTTGTTAGAAGAGGAATGAGAGCAATCGGTAGCGAGGAGCATAGAGAGTGCAAAGTTTTAGGCTAGCGGTTTTGTCTTCAGTCGGGCGAGGGGGTTGGAGGCGTCACAGGGTGGAGGAATAACGGCGGAGCCCAGGTGGAGGGAAGATTCTGGGGTTGAAGGATAAACACCTGCTCCAGGCAGAGGGGAGAGAACCGTGCCTGAATTCATCAGAACTCTTGACAGTGGGGATAATCATACCACCTGACATCAGGAGAGTTAAGAAACGGGCATTGCCCGCGAGTTAAAGGCTACACTAGGTCTTCACCCAAACTGCACTCATTACCCACGTGGGCACCCCGGTCCCGGGCTAACCGCCTCCCCAGGTGCAGCGGACTGGAACCTGGGAAGTGGCCTTTCCCGCCCGGTCACCGCCGGCGCCCTCTAGCCAGCACCGTTCTCCACCCCCGGGGTCCTAGCAGCTCTCCTCTTGGGCCTCGGGCCGAGTTTGCCTGCCCTTTCTTGTCTTCCACACAGGATCCGGGCACTGGCAAGACGCTCACGGGATTTAACTTTGTATTTTAGAGCAGGCAAAATACACGCAGAGAAGAGGACGGTCATTCCATACCTTGGGTCACACGGTGGGCATTGGTTGCGAAGGTTCAATTCCAGCGCTGAAAGCCAAGAACCCAGGAGGGAAAAGAAAGAGGGAAGGGAGGGGCTCAAGAGTTACCTGCTGTCTGTTGCGAAAGGGGAACTCACTCTTTGACCCTTTACGCCAAAACTCCCTCCTGCGCTGCGAGCCGAGCAAGCGCGCGCGGAGCGCTGGGTGGGCCGCCCGGAATGCTTGGACCCTCACAGCCCGGCCCAGAGAGTCTCTTCCCATTGGCTCGCGGGGCAAGGGGCTGCTCCCACTCTCCCGCTCCCGGCCTGCGTCTTAGACCCGCGTTACCACGCCCTGCTCCTAGGAAAAGATACACTGTTCATTATAGGATCTTCTGTGTGCAGCACACCTTGGGGCACACAGCCTCCTTTTCCCGATAACCAGTAACATGTGGGGAAGAGAAAGTCTGGGAGTTGGACCCTAGCTACGGATGACCTTTCCCAGACAGGCTGACATCTAATAAGCTGCGTCCCCTTATTCATCCATCCAATAATCCCTATAACTGTTGAGCACCCACTTCGTGCCTGACAGTTTTCTGGGTCTTTTCTAGCAGGGAACAAAACATTCAAAATTTTCTGCCGCCCCCCGCCCCCAGACCCCCAGACCTCCCATGGAGCTTACATTCTACTGAAGGAGTAGAGATAACCAACTGCAGTGTATCAGATGGTGATCATTGCTAAGGAGGAAAACAGTGGGTAAGGGACCTAGTGCTTGGGGGTGGGGCCTAGGAGGTGGGTCCTATCTCTCTTTGGGTGGAAAAGGAAGACACTCTGCGAAGGTGACACTTGCAGAAAGTGAGGGCATGAGCGATGCAGATGGAGCATTCCAGGGGGAGGAAATATCTAAATGCAGAGGCCCTCGGCAAGAGTCTGCCTGATAGACATGAGGACATTTGAGTAAATCAAGCATCATGGTCATCATGACCCTGTGTTGACATATAGTTAGTGGAATTTCGTCCAAATCCCAAATCTCGTGTGTAAATTTATGGCCTTGGCCCCTCAGAGTTGGCTTAGACTCTAATAAATCCAGCAGCTTCAGCAATTAGAATCATCTAACTCTCAGATGAGAGACCTCAGATTAAATGGGCAAATGTGTGTCCTCTTAGGATGGGGATTACCCATTCTAAAGACCCCCCCCCTTTTTTTTTCCTCTTGACATAGCAAGATTTGGGAGATTGTGGAGTTGTCCATAGCCTCATTTAAGGTAACACTTCTCCAGCTGGTATCTTCACGGAGAGCTTTAAACCTTATTGGCAAAGTAGGAGTCAGCATTCATTGTCATTAAGTAAATGTCCACTCTAGGCAGCAGATACTAAGGGAGCAGGCCTGCTAGTTGGCAAGATGGATCCAACAACCTCAATCACTCAGAAATCAGAGCCTTAGATTGTAAAGATTCATTTAAAAACTAATTCAAAAGGATAACCAACAATGTGAGGGTGAGAGAAAACAAGGTACACTCTCTTGGTTTGGCTCCAGCCTACTATATGGATTGATTATATAATAGCTCTTCAGGTAATGTGCTAAATATTTTATTCACAAGTCCATACATCTTAAGAGAAGCTATGAATGTTAGAGGTTTTGCTTCTGAAACCATTTTGCTTCTAACCATTTCTAACATGCTCATAAAAATAGAACACATTTATTTCATGAAAAAATTAAAAACTGAGGAGACTGTTAAAGACACGAAGTTTTACAAACTGAGTGTCCCAGAACTGTACCTTAGTAAAAATGAATTAGACATTTTTATTTTATTTACATATATCTGACAATATTTGATTTTATGTGAATGCTTACGTTTTATATCATGCATTTTAGTGCAATCTTTTTTCTTTTTGACTTAGCTCTCCCACTAAAAAAAGCCCCGTGAAGAATATGTTTGCCCTTTATTGCATCATTATTAAAAAAAATTGTTTTGCCTTTTCTCTATTACTTTTGGTAAAATTTAATTTTCCATGCCTTCTTTCCTTTTTTTTCCCTTAGTATATGAGCTGCTGAAGCAAGCATCATGCCTTTTTTCTTTGAAAAGCTAAATAATAAAATTGAAATGCAAGTCTTATTAATTAACAACTACTAGGGAAAAGGCATTTCTGAAAAAATTTATAGATGTCTCCACAAGCCCTTGCAACTGGAAGGAGAGACACCATTCTTCTTCATAAAACTAATCTAACAAGGTGAAAAGTGGAAATCAGTAATAGAATATCCATCTTGTTTTGCTGTGCAATAAGGAGATCTGCATAGATATTCATAATGCTACCATCTTGTTGTATTTCTCCTTATATTGCACTTGAAAGTGTTAGTTGTATGAAGTACTCCTATAAGATACCTGGGCTTTAGAAAGTATTGCAATGCCTTGTGAAAGTAACCTTTAACATCTAACATGAATTCTGAGTGATTGTAGTCCTTGTTCTTCTGATAATATTATGAATGACATCTCTGTGTTATAGAAGGTAAAATGCTTGGAGGTTTGTCAAATAAGAAAGCTTGTGATTTCCCTTATCTCCCACAAGCACGTAAAAGTCATGAAATTCCTTTTTTACTAAGAGTCTGAGAGACTTATAGGCCCTCAATTTTCTTCCTATCTTTACTCACAGTGATCTCTCCCAATAAATGAACCACATGAAGAATATCAACTATCTGGAATGTATCCTTTTGCATTTTTTCTCCATGCTTGTATAATTATACTCACAATAACATACACAAACACACACACACTGAGTTACACAATTTGAATTATATTTTTCTGTTTTTTGCATCTTGAATTCCTCACCCAACAAATAATTTTGCGTGTTGGCTATTGATGCTCTCTCCCCATCCCACTTCACTCCACCAAATAGAATGGCTCCATAGTGGATAAAGATTTTTATCCATTTAGTTCACTGTGTATCCCCAGCACCTAGAACAGTGGATGAGTCCATCCACACCTCATGAATGTAAGAAGGGACTGATGTGGAAACAAACATGACAAGTTGAAAGAACAACAATTAGGCCAGAATGGCTAATACGGCAAAAGGGAGCAGAATAACGAAATATGGAGTCAGAGAGGTAAGGAATTAGATGAGAAAAGTATGGCCCTATATGTAGGGCCATATAGGTCACTGTGAGAACTTTGGCTTTCACTTAGGAATAAGCTAGGGAGCCAAGAAAGAGTTTTGAGCAAAGTGAATAATCACAATTATGTTTTGATCATCCAGGATTCTCATGAAGGGGATTGGAGTAGCAATAGAAGAAGCGAGGGACCAGTTAATAGTCTATTACAATAATCCAGGTGAGAGAAAATGATGGTAGCAGAGAAGCCTAGGTCTTGGCAGGAAGAGATCAGGGAGGAAAGCCCCACCCGACCAGCGAGTTAGCAGGAGAGAAGCGGGCCCCCATAAAACGAAATTTGAAAAGCCCTCTTCGCGGCTGTGTGACTCGAATTTAGAGACGACGCTACAGCCAGAACTAGTGGGTTGCCCATTCCGCCGAGTGCGCGAGACAGCAGGCGTTACCACCCCTCGCCCCCCCAGGGGGACTGTTTCCCCGAATCCCCAGCCCTGACCCCCCTCCCCAGGGGCCCTAAAAACACCTAGAACCGTCCCATTAACGTTAGTATCTTGGGGGGCTCAGCCCCATCCTCGGTTCAGAGGGCCATAGTACACGGTCCTCTCACCCCGGAACGCTGACGCTTTAAGGCCAGGTCGCACCTCGTTCTTTCTGGCCAATCAGGAGCCACGTCCTCCGGCGTTTTCCTTTCCCGCCCCGCCTCCTCCCGTCTCCATGGGAACGCTCCGAGTGTCTACTCCGAGGCCGGGGCTTCGGTTTTGGTCAAGCAGGGCTGCGGCCATTGTTTATTTAGACGGTGTATTTGGACAGGTCCCCATCCCTCTCCAGAGGCTCCGTAAGTGACGCGGACTCTCGGGAGCACCGAGCCAGAAGCGGACAAGGGCGGGGAGAGCTGTGGCAGGAAGAGAGGCAGAAGAGGGAGGGCCGGGGGTCGAGAAGCCGCTCCGGCTTAGAAATCTCGGACACCAGTGTAGGTGGGTTCTTCACAGCCGCCCTCCCCACGTTTAAACTGAAGAAGGGGAAGGAGAGAGGAGGCAGAGGCAGCTTGGATCCTGGGGCCGGGGTGCTCGGGGCCGGGAGGTGCTGGGGCGGAGGTCTGGATGGGGAACGGAGGCCTGGATGGGGAACGGAGGCCTGGATGCGGAACGGAGGCCCCGCGTGTTTCCGCTACAGCAGCCGATGCCGCCGGGATCCAGCTCCGCGAGAACCGTTTGTACGTCTGAATCCGGAGCTTCAGATGTACAAACTCTGGCGGCCCTTGGTGCGTACGGGGAGCCCAAACCTGCCCTGCTCCTGGGACACCATGAAGCATTTTTCTCTCTAGGGAAAGAGGGCTCTTAACTGTTTATCATTTTCCCCAGGGACCTGTAATCAGCAACGGAGGACCAGGGTGGCAAAGACTCATGCCCCCATTTTACAGGTGAGGAAAGTGAGGCCCTACGCGGTCTAGAAGTTTGGTCTTTTTCGAAGTTCTACAAGTGGTTGGTGATAGAGTTGAGACTATGATCATGTCCTGGGGGCCCTAGATCTGGGATCTTTTGCTAAGACTCTGTACTCTGATCTAATAGTAAATCCAGTATTTATGTTGTAAGAAGTAGGAAAGGGTGATGGAATTTACCTTTCTACTTAACTGATTCAACAAAATTTTTAAAACGTACTTTTAGAAAGAACTATTTAAGTGTGCTGCTGTTTTTCCAATCTTTTTAAAAAATTGTACATGTTAATAATTAACTAGGAAATTTTTCAGGCTCAGAGAGGTTAAATTACATAGAAAGCATCTTCATTCCTGGAGGGACTAAACTGTGAGATCAAATTCTGTTTTCATGCCCAAACTAGAATTGTACTTTTCTTAGATGGTCAGAAATAAGGTCCTGAGTGCCAGTTCGTACAGCTCTCCTTTCGGGTGCTTGAAAGGGAACAGAAATGTTCTTGGGCTCTTTCTGACCTCTGTCTGGGAGATTTGGGGGTTAACACTCAGTTAGTACGTGGGGATTGTAGTGAGTTTGGGAATTTCAAGTCATGCCCAGTCGTTCATTCCTCCTTTCTTCTCCCTCAGCTCAGCCTTCTCAACACTCCACGCTTCCCCCAAAAAGGAGCACAAAGGAGGAAGGAATGGTCACTATTTCCCTCACAGTCTGATCCCAGGTGAGTCGGATTGTCTTTTCTCATGTATAAAATGCCCCCGGCTTCTCCATGGATAGCAGGAGTAGTGGAGGTGGCCACGGGGATGGATGGACCAGACTGAATAGAACATATTCCTCTTTGCCTGGGAAGCTTTCAAGCCTCCTATGCAGCAAGCCCCTACCTCCTGCCCAGTGTCTTTTCCCAGCAATTACTCATTCAGTCAGCCAGTCATTCAGGCCTACTATATAATTCATACTGTTTTTGATGACCCGAGATGAATAAATACAAAAATGTCTTTCCTTAACCTTGGGGAAACAAACCACATGAGGTTAATAAGAATTTCTAAAGTTATCATACATTAAACAGTGCTGGAATGAGTGGCACTTTTAAGTAAAAGACAGGAACAGGAACTCAGAGTTGAATAATTACTATGAATTGGAAGATATCATTCCAGACAGGAAGACCATCATTTAGTCTCAGGCAGAATATAAGGGGACAAATAAGGAAACCGGGCTAGTTGCAGTAGAGACATAAGTATGAATGTGTAAGGTAAGGCCATACTCTGGAGGGCCAGTTAATGTTTAACTGGTTACTTATTCTTGTGTACCACTCAGAGTCCACGGCACATCAACCAGAGACAGCCAGTATTGACATTTTGATGTATTTATCAATACTCAGAGCCTTTTATTTAATACTTAATATACATACATACTCACTAATCCGTACAAATACTAGTATGTATGCATACATACACATATACATATGTACAAATATGCAAACATAAATTTAAGATACATATATAAAGAGATGAGTATATATTAAAAAATTTGAATCATTACAGATAGGCTCCATGAGGGCAGGGAATGTTCCTAGTATATAGAACTATGCCTGGCATATAGTGAGCACTCAATGAATATTTGTTGAATGTATGAATGGCTGTTATATGTTTAATTTTTTCATTTAACATATGGACATTTTTCCAAGTATGTTTGGATAGCATGAGTATTTTTTTTAACATCTTTATTAGAGTATAATTGCTTTACAATGGTGTATCAGTTTCTGCTTTACAACAAAGTGAATCAGTTATACATATACACATGTCCCCATATCTCTTCCCTCTTGCATCTCCCTCCACCCCACCCTCCCTATCCCACCCCTCTAGGTGGTCACAAAGCACTGAGCTGATCTCCCTGTGCTATGCGGCTGCTTCCCACTAGCTATCTATTTTACGTTTGGTAGTGTATATATGTCCATGCCACTCTCTTTGTCCCAGCTTACCCTTCCCCCTCCCGGTATCCTCAAATCCATTCTCTAGTACGTCTGCATATTTATTCCAGTCTTGCCCCTAGGTTCTTCTGACCATTTTCTTTTTTTTTTTTTAGATTCCATATATATGTTAGCATACGGTATTTCTTTTTCTCTTTCTGACTTACTTCACTCTGTATGACAGTATCTAGGTCCATCCACATCACTACAAATAACTCAGTTTCGTCCTTTTTATGGCTGAGTAATATTCCATTGTATATATATGCCACATCTTCTTTATCCATTCATCTGTTGATGGACACTTAAGGTTGCTTCCATGTCCTGGCTATTGTAAATAGAGCTGCAATGAATATTTTGGTATATGACTCTTTTTGAATTATGATTTTCTCAGGGTATATGCCCAGTAGTGGGATTGCTGGGTCATATGGTAGTTCTATTTTTAGTTTTTTAAGGAACCTCCATACTGTTCTCCATAGTGGCTGTATCAATTTACATTCCCAACAACAGTGCAAGAGGGTTCCCTTTTCTCCACACCCTCTCCAGCATTTATTGTTTGTAGATTTTTTGATGATGGCCGTTCTGACTGGTGTGAGTTTTATTGTAGTTTTAATTTGCATTTCTCTAATGATTAATGATGTTGAGCATTCTTTCATGTGTCTGTTGGCAATCTGTATATCTTCTTTGGAGAAATGTCTATTTAGGTCTTCTGCCGATTTTTGGATTGGGTTTTTTTTTTTTTTAATTTTTTAAATTTGTTTACTTTTGGCTGTGCTAGGTCTTCGTTGCTGCGCCTGGGCTTTCTCTAGTTGCGGTGAGCCGGGGCTACTGTTTGTTGCGGTGCGTGGCTTCTCATTGTGGTGGCTTCTCTTCTTGTGGAGCACGGGCTCTAGGCGCCTGGGCTTCAGTAGTTGTGGCTCACGGGCTCTAGAGCGCAGGCTCAGTAGTTGTGGCACACAGGCTTAGTTGCTCTGTGACATGTGGCATCTTCCCAGACCAGGGCTCGAACCCGTGTCTCCTGCATTGACAGATGGATTCTTAACCACTGCGCCACCAGGGAAGCCCTGTTTGTTTTTTTGATATTGAGCTGCATGAGTTTCTTGTATGTTTTGGAGATTAATCCTTTGTCAGTTGCTTCATTTGCAAATATTTTCTCCCATTCTGAGGGTTGTCTTTTCGTCTTGTTTATGGTTTCCTTTGCTGTGCAAAAGCTTTGAAGTTTCATTAGGTCCCATTTGTTTATTTTTGTTTTTATTTCCATTTCTCTAGGAGGTGGGTCAAAAAGGATCTTGCTGTGATTTATGTCACAGAATGCTCTGCCTATGTTTTCCTCTAAGAGTTTGATAGTTTCTGGCCTTACATTTATGTCTTTAATCCATTTTGAGTTTATTTTTGTGTATGGTGTTAGGGAGTGTTCTAATTTCATTCTAATTTCATTCTGTCCAGTTTTCCCAGCACCACTTATTGAAGAGACTATCTTTTCTCCACTGTATATTCTTGCTTCCTTTATCAAAGATAAGGTGACCATATGTGCGTGGGTTTATCTCTGGGCTTTCTATCCTGTTCCATTGATCTGTATTTCTGTTTCTGTGCCAGTACCATACTGTCTTGATTACTGTAGCTTTGTAGTATAGTCTGAAGTCAGGGAGCCTGATTCCTCCAGCTCCGTCTTTCTTTCTCAAGATTGATTTGGCTATTCGGGGTCTTTTGTGACTCCATACAAATTGTGAAGTTTTTTGTTCTAGTTCTGTGAAAAATGCCATTGGTAGTTTGATAGGGATTGCATTGAATCTGTAGATTGCTTTGGGTAGTAGAGTCATTTTCACAGTGTTGATTCTTCCAATCAAAGAACATGGTGTATCTCTCCTTCTATTTGTATCATCTTTAATTTCTTTCATCAGTGTCTTACAATTTTCTGCATACAGGTCTTTTGTCTCCTTAGGTAGGTTTATTCCTAGATGTTTTATTCTTTTTGTTGCCATGGTAAATGGGAGTGTTTTCTTAATTTCACTTTCAGATTTTTCATCATTAGTGTATAGGAATGCAAGAGATTTCTGTGCATTAATTTTGTATCCTGCTACTTTACCAAATTCATTGATTACCTCTAGTAGTTTTCTGGTAGCATCTTTAGGATTCTCTATGTATAGTATCATGTCATCTGCAAACAGTGACAGCTTTACTTCTTCTTTTGTGATTTGGATTCCTTTTCTTTTTCTTCTATGATTGCTGTGGGTAAAACTTCCAAAACTATGTTGAATAATAGTGGTGAGAGTGGGCAACCTTGTCTTGTTCCTGATCTTAGTGGAAATGCTTTCAGTTTTTCACCACTGAGAACGATGTTGGCTGTGGGTTTGTCATATATGGCCATTATTATGTTGAGGAAAGTTCCCTCTATGCCTACTTTCTGTAGGGTTTTTATCATAAATGGGTGTTGAATTTTGTCAAAAGCTTTCTCTGCATCTATTGAGATGATCATATGGCTTTTCTCCTTCAATTTGTTAATATGGTGTATCACGTTGATTGATTTGCGTATATTGAAGAATCCTTGCATTCCTGGGATAAACCCCACTTGATCATAGTGTATGATCCTTTTAATGTGCTGTTGGATTCTGTTTGCTAGTATTTTGTTGAGTTTTGCATCTATGTTCCTTAGTGATATTGGCCTGTAGTTTTCTTTCTTTGTGACATCTTTCTCTGGTTTCGGTATCAGAGTGATGGTGGCCTCGTAGAATGAGTTTGGGAGTGTTCTTCCCTCTGCTATATTTTGGAAGAGTTTGAGAAGGACAGGTGTTAGCTCTTCTCTAAATGTTAGATAGAATTCACCTGTGAAGCCATCTGGTCCTTGGCTTTTTTTTGTTGGAAGATTTTTAATCACAGTTTCAATTTCAGTGCTTGTGATTGGTCTGTTCATATTTTCTATTTCTTCCTGGTTCAGTTTTGGAAGGTTGTGCATTTCTAAGAATTTGTCCATTTCTTCCAGGTTTCCATTTTATTGGCATATAGTTGCTTGTAGTAATCTCTCATGATCCTTTCTATTTCTGCAGTGTCAGTTGTTACTTCTCTTTTTTCATTTCTAATTCTATTTATGAGTCTTCTCCCTCTTCTTCTTGATAAGTCCGGCTAATGGTTTATCAATTTTGTTTATCTTCTCAAAGAACCAGCTTTTAGTTTTATTGATCTTTGCTATCGTTTCCTTCATTTCTTTTTCATTTATTTCTGATCTGATCTTTATGATTTCTTTCCTTCTGCTAACTTTGGGGGTTTTTTGTTCTTCTTTCTCTAGTTGCTTTAGGTGTAAGATTAGAGTGTTTATCTGAGATGTTTCTTGTTTCTTAAGGTAGGCTTGTATAGCTATAAACTTCCCTCTTAGAACTGCTTTTGCTGCATCCCATAGGTTTTGGGTCATTGTGTTTTCATTGTCATTTGTTTCTAGGTATTTTTTGATTTCCCCTTTGATTTCTTCAGTGATCTCTTGGTTATTAAGTAGTGTGTTGTTTAGCCTCCATGTGTTTGTATTTCTTACAGGTTTTTTCCTGTAATTGATATCTAGTCTCATAGTGTTGTGGTCAGAAAAGATACTTGATACAATTTCAATTTTCTTAAATTTACCAAGGCTTGATTTGTGACCCAAGATATGATCTGTCCTGGAGAATGTTCCATGAGCACTTGAGAAGAATGTGTATTCTGTTGTTTTTGGACGGAATGTCCTATAAATATCAATTAAGTCCATCTTGTTTAATGTATCATTTAAAGCTTGTGTTTCCTTATTTATTTTCATTTTGGATGATCTGTCCATTGGTGAAAGTGTGGTGTTAAAGTCCCCTACTATGATTGTGTTACTGTTGATTGTATTATGTCAATATGAATATTGACATAATATGAAAGGGTAATCAGGGAGATAAATAAAGTGGAGATTGACCACTTTCAACATATATTTATTGGTCATTTGCATTACTTCTTTGATAAATTGACTCAAATTACCATTTTCCTACTGAATTTTTTGTTTCCATTTGATAGAATGTACTCAGTATGTAACATATGGAAGCCATTTGTTATGCTGTAAATATTTCTTTAGGTTATCATTTGCCTTTTACTTTTAAGGACTTCTTTGTTTATATAACTTAAATTTGTATAAAGTGAATCTTCTTTTTATTTATATGTATAGTTTTATACAGCACTAGCTGACAGCTCAACATCACTCTCATGAGAGGTCCAAACCAGAACTGCCCAGCCAAGCTACCCGTGAATTTCTGACCCAGAGAAACCATGAAAGATAATAATTATTGTTTTAAGCCACTCAGTTTTGAAGTAACTAGTTGTGTGGCAGTAGATTATAAACACAGGTGTTTTTGCATTTTATTGGCCTTATATTTTACTTTATTTCTGAAGTTTATGTCAATATTCATTAGTAATATAGATCTGTAGTTTTCTGATTTTGCTGTCTCAGTGTTTTCCTGAGTTTCTTAAAATTTTTGATAACTCTTTTATATGCCTTGGAATAGTTTAATAGAATCACATAATCTGTTCTTTGCAAATCTGAAAGAATTCATTTAAGGAAACTTTTGGGTTGTTATTGTGAAGGTCATATTTCTTTGATAACTTGACCAGTTTCTTTCAAAATATCTGATCTGTTCAGAACTTTTCCCTTTTCTTGGGGTTATATCAAATGGTTTTCTAGGAAAAAATATATTTCCCATTCAGATTTATGTTCTAAAGAATGGTGGAAAGTGCCCACCTAATGTTCAATTAAATTTTTATCTGTTGCTTTTTCACTAATCTCATTTCTAACTTTTTTCTCTTTGTGCCCACCCCTTTTTCTTTTCTTTTATAGCTACTCAGGGATTGATCTATTTTATTGTTAATATTTTCCCCCCAAAGAACTGGCCCTTGGATTCATTTAACAATGGTAAATGTTTTTCAATCCTAACATTTTCTTTTACTAACTCTGTAACTTTCCCTTTAACATTTAAGTGTTCAATCCATCTAGTGTCCCATTGTATATGATATCAAATTGGAATCCAGCTTTATTTTTTCTCATATAGTTAATCAGTTTCACACCACCATCTAGTGTAAATAATCCATTCTTCTTTGATTTTTAATGCCATCTTTATTGTTAATAAGTTTTCATATATAAACAAGTACATTGCTTAGGCTCTGAGTCCTCAATTCTGTTCTACTGGTCTATTTGTTCTGATTTTACTACTGTAGTTTGGTGGTATGTCGGTATCTAGTAGAACAAGTCTTCCTGCTTGGTTTACTTAAGTCTTTATGGACTTCTTTTCCCTCCCTATAAATTTTAGGGAAAAAAAGTATACCGTGTTCCTCAAAAAATCCAGCTAGAAATTTGACTGGAGGTATACTGAATTTGAGTCATCTCATCCAAGAATATGGAGGCATGCTTCTCCCTTTATTCAGATAATCTTTTTTCTACTTCATTGGAATTTGAAAGTTGTCTTCAAAGATAAAACTATCTTTTTATAAGATAGTTGTTTTTTTTTTGCTGTTGTGAATATCTTGTTTTCTGGTAGTTGATTGCTGATACCGTGATGCTTTTGCTTTATTGTGTCTGGTAATTTTGCTGAGCTTTTTCATCAGTTTATGGTTTATCCACATACTCTTGTTTTTCTAGGTAGATTGCCATAACATATGCAAATAATGACATTTTATGTTTTTTCTTCTAATCCTTAGCTTCTTATTTCTTTTTCTTTTCTTATAGTATTTGTCAGAACCCTTAGTACTATTTTGAAAGCAGTGGTGATGGTGGGCATTCTTATCTTGTTACCATCGTAAAGGAAATACGTATAAAATTTCTCCATTAAGCTTAATGTTTGATGTAGATTCTTAGTATCAGTATATAACCTTTACCAATTTAGGTAGTTTCTTTTTATTTCTAGTTGGCTAAAAGTTTTTGTAAGACCTTTATAGGCGGTGAACATTATGATCTTTATCACACAATTTTTCTGCATCAGTTGAGATAATTGTGGTTTTCTTCTGTAGTCTATTAGTATAGTGAATTATGTTAATTAGTTTTCTCATGTTGAACTGTCCTCCATTCCTGTTATAAATTATGCTTTATCATTTTTTCATACATATCTGAATTCAGTTAGCTAATATCTATTTAGGATTTTTTACATATCTATCAAACTTAAAAATGGGCCTATAGTTTTCTTTTGTATTGTTCTTATCAGGTCTTGTAATCAATATTACACTGGCCATATAATGAGCTAGTAATTTTCACTTTCTATTTTCTAAAACAATTTGATTATAATAGTAATTAACTGTTAATTGAACATTTGCGAGAACTCAACTGTAAAACTCTTTGGGCCTTTGATTTTGGGGGAGGGAGAAAGAATCTTGGCTGCCATTTCAGTTTTCTTTAATACTTACTGGTATATAATTTTATATTACTCTTCAAATCTATTTTGGCATTTTATATTGGCATTGTGTACTAGGAATTTGTCCTTTTATATAGATGTTCAAGTGTATTTGCATATAGTTCATAATGCTCTTGTATTATTTTAAGTCTTATGTCTGTGGTTATTTCCTCATTTTGTCCAGTATTTTGTTTATAATCATCTTTTCAAAAAAAAATTAGACTTGCAGAGATATGGCTTATTAAATTTTTTTTTTGACATTAAATTTTTAAGAGCATCTTTTGGCCTTATGCATTTCCACATCATCTATTTGTTTATTGCCCCTTTGACTTTCAGCTTTATCCTTCTTTTTTGAAGTTTGCTCTTTTTTTTTAGAGGGGGAGGGTTTTTATTTTCTGAGTTTCTGAGTTGAATGCTTAGGTTGATTATATGTAGCCATTCTTATTTCCTTTTAGTACTTATTTATCTGGGTCTTGAAAATTTTGATGTGTAATTATTATTATTCAATTCAAATTTTCTTAATTATCATTATATTTTCCTTTTAAATTTAAGGGCTATTTAATATGTTACTTGGGTTCCAGAAGTGTGGATTTTTAAATTCCATTGTTAATAGTTCCTAATTTTATTACCTTGTATCTAGAGAATGTATTCTGCATTATGTTGATAATTTGGAATTTATTGAGATTTCTTTTATAGACCAATACATGGTCAATCTTGTAACAGTATTGTGGGTTCATGAAAATAATGTGTATTTAGTGTTTGGGGAGTATAGAATTCAACACAGAAAAAATAACTCGAGTATTAATTGTACTGTTTAGTCTTTATATTGTTGAGTTCTTTGGTTTTGCTTGATCTATCATTTTCTGAGAGGAGTGTATTAATATCTATAATTACAATCAATGGTGTATATATTATATCTCCTTGAACTTACGATAGTTGTTAATACATTTTGAAATTCTATTTATGGGTGCAGTTTAATTATAATGGATATTTTTTGGTCTTACTATTTATTAATACCGAAAAAAAACTGTGTTTTTGTCCCTTATATTTTTGCCATAAATTTTTTATTGGGATATAACTGGCATATTAGTTTCAGGTATACAACATGATTCTATATTTGTATATATTGTAAAATGATCACCACAATATGTCTAATTAACATCCATCACCACACATAGTTACAAACTTTTTGCCATAAATTTTATTTCAGCTGAAGTTAAGTTTGTTATTACAGCTTTCTTTTGGTTCATATTTGTGTGGAATATGTTGTTCCATCCTTTTATTCCCATGTTTTTTTTTCTTTTTAGTGTGTCTCTTCTAAACCACATGTTGAATCTCATTTTTTTAACCTACAAATCTGTGTCTTTTAATCTGTGAGATTAAGCTATTCACATTCACTATAATTACTGTTATTTTTGCTATCATATGGTCCCCATCTTCTCACACCCCCCCCCACCCTCTGATATACAGTCTTGGAGCAATTCTGACAAAATCTTAATTCTGGTGGGTGGTACACCAAGAGCAATAATTTCATTTCTCATAAAATTACTCTGTTAATCTCGGGTAATACTTTTTCCTTTGATTTTACCTTATGTAATATTAATATTGCAAAACCTACTTTATTTATTTATTTATTTTCCGGTACGCGGGCCTCTCACTGCTGCGGCCTCTCCCGTTGCGGAGCAACAGGCTCCGGACGCGCAGGCTCAGCGGCCATGGCTCACGGGCCAAGCCGCTCCGCGGCATGTGGGATCTTCCTGGACCGGGGCACGAACCCGCGTCCCCTGAATCGGCAGGCGGACTCCCAACCACAGCGCCACTAGGGAAGCCCCTACTTTATTTTTGTCTATATTTTTCTGTTATAGATTAGCCTGTCTTTTCATTTTTAATCTTCTAGAATTCAGTAGTTTGGAGTGTCTTCTAAGCAATATGCCTCTATATTTTAAAACTGTTTTAGTATCCTTTTGTCTATTAATAATTTTACTTGCCATCTTAATTTATGCTTTCTATAATTTTTTTCCTCTATAGACTTGTACTTACTAATTTTGAATGTAGGTATTCCGCTTTTAACTTTCTAGTGGGGGAGAATATTTTAAACAAATTTTAAAAAATATTTTCAAAGTTTTACAGTGTTTTTTAGTAAACTGAAATGCACATACCTGGTGGTTCTAATTCTGGAAATGTATCTTCTAGAAATATTACGAGTGTTCAATGATGTATTTAAGAGAGTTGTTCACTGCTGTATTATGATAGCCAGAAAACTGGAAATAATCTTCATCAGTATGGGAACAGTTAAATTTTGGAACATCATAACATGAAATGCTATGCAACTTTTACAACAATACATCAACCATCTATTTCTGCATAATAAATTATATGTAGCAGCTTAAAACAACAAACATTTATTATCAGTTTCTAAGGGTCAGGAATCTGGGAACAGTATAGCAGTGTGGTTCTGGCTCAGGGTTTCACACGAGGTTGCAGTCAAGCTGTCAGCAGGACTACAGTTCATTGGAAGCCTTCACTGGGGCTGGAGGATCCACTCCTTGATGGTTCACTCACATGGCTGTTGGCAGATGCCTCATTTCTTACTGAGGACAGAAGGCCTCAGTTCCTCACCACATGGGCCTCTCTACAGGGCTGCCTAACTATTCATACAGTGTGTTAGGTAGCTTCTCCTAGAGTGACTGATCCAAGAAAAAAAGCATGGAGGAAGCTGCAGTGCCTTTTATGAGCTAGTCTTGAAAGCTGCACACCATTGCTTCCCCTTCTTTTTTTTCCTGTTCATCAGAAGTAAGTCCCTAACCCAGGCCACATTCAAGGGGTGGGGAATTAGGCTCCACCTTTTGAAGGGAAAGGTATCAAATAACTTCTGGACATATTTTAAAATCACCACGAATAACATAGGCCTATATGTACTGAAACGGGAAGTTGTATACTACATATTATGTAAAAAAAAGCAGACTGCAGAATTATCATGTCTGTGTTATGAAAAAAACATTAGTGGGGTATGTATGTATGAAAAAAGGACACAGTGAAAACTATAGTGGTTATTTCTTGAATTATTTGGGGAGGGTAGACTTAATTTTTACTTATATTACTTCAGCATTGTTATAATTTTTATGAACTTTCAGTAAAAAAAAAATGAGGCTCTTAATCTCTAATATATTTTTTAAAATAAATTCCTAAATCTTAGCATTTACTGAACATTTTAAATTGAACTTTACAATTGAGAATGTGTCATCAAAGAAAAATGAATTTGTCACATAACCAACTTATGATTTATTCTTTCTACTAAAATATTTTTAGACAGTTAGAATACATGCATTTATCTCTTCTACTTTCTAAAACTGCATAGATATCGTAAAAAAACAAGAAATTTATGAACTTACAATGATGAAGCCGAAGAGCCATCAGCAAATGAGAAATTTCAACAAAATCCTGGATGGCAACAGTAGGAATAGTGGTAAGAGCCACATAGGGCTGAAGGTGTTACATCCTAGAATACTCCGCAGGGTAATACAGACAAGAAAGGAACTGGTGAGCCCTGTGAACTTTGGAGAGGCTCAAATCCATACACCATTTGGGGCAGAGGGCCAGCCACAAAAGAAGACCCTAAAATATTTCCAGAGAGGAGAGAAAAAGTTGCCCACAGAGGAATTACAGTTTGTTTGTTCTTTAAATCAATCTTAGCAACACTAAAAGCTTATAAACAGTGAAGCAGTTCTGAGAAAAATTCTTTTCACTCTCGAATTCTCCACCCAGCCACTTATGAGGGATAGTAATAAAGACTTAAGGTATACAGTGATTCAAATGATTCTTGGGAATCTTTCCTAGTAACCGTGTTTGGACATTCTCCTTTGAAGAAAACCTCGCCTGTTTCTCACCTTTGCTTTCTTCGATGGCCATAGGCTTAACATTCACAGGCTTGATTGAACTCATGTTGTTATGTGCCTCCCAATTAATGGTGTAAATCACAAAAGAAGAAGAGTCTTATGATCTTGAAATGGAGCACTAACGAGTAGCCGGCCCTGACTGGAGCAGGATGATGGACTTTTCCAAAATAAAAGGGGTGGGTGAGGGGATGAGACACTTGATAAAATAGATTATATAAAGCCTTTTGAAAAATCAAAAAATTGAGGACAGTAAATTTATTAAATAAAAATTAAACAGGTAATTCCCCCCCACAAAAAAATGGTATATAATCATATTCAAAATTATATAAGTACTGCTTATTGATTTAACCAGAAAATTAGTGCTAATGCTGCGGGTGGTAATCTAATTCCTCATCTCACAGTGGGAAGTAAACAGTCTAAAGTGATCAGCCATGAAGCAATAATATAAGCAACATGAAGCAATATTGTTACAGTTGGCAAATAGTTCTGGACCAGAGTATGTAGACCTGGGTCCTAGCTGCAGTACCTCCAGGTCCATGATCTTGGGAATTAATCTTTTTCAACCATTATTACTAATGTGTAAAATGAGGATAATAATAGTATCTACAACATAGGATTGCTGTGAGGATTTCTTGAAATATATGTGAAGAGTACTTACTTGGCTCAGTGGTTAGCAGACAAATGCTATATAAATGTTTCTTATGATGGTGATGGTGTTCAATGATTGGATACATTATTTAAGTACTTGACCTCTTATTATGTCTCCTCTTACCTTTCTTGTTTTTCTTCATTATTGGAGTTATTTCTTTTTCTTTTTGGTTTACCACTTATGTTACCTGCTGAATGTCTTTTTCTTTGTCCATCTTCTCACTTAGATTTCTTCTTCCTGGAAAGCCTGATCTTCGACCAGATGGCCATAACATTTGAAGATGTGACTGTTAATTTTACTTGGGAGGAGTGGAAATTCTTGGATTCTTCTCAAAAAAAGCTCTACAGAGAGGTCATGTGGGAGAACTACACAAATGTCACGTCAGTAGGTAAATTATCCCAACTCTTAGGGAATAAGGTTAGTTTATTCTGGGACCAGTTTTTTTTTTTCAACATCTTTATTGGGGTATAATTGCTTTACAATGGTGTGTTAGTTTCTGCTTTATAGCAAAGTGAATCAGTTATACATATACATATGTTCCCATATCTCTTCCCTCTTGAGTCTCCCTCCCTATCCCACCCCTCCAGGTGGTCACAAAGCACCGAGCAGATATCCCTGTGCTATGTGGCTGCTTCCCACTAGCTATCTACCTTACGTTTGGTAGTGTATATATGTCCATGCCTCTCTCTCGCTTTGTCACAGCTCACCCTTCCCCCTCCCCATATCCTCAAGTCCATTTTCCAGTAGGTCTGTGTCTTTATTCCTGTCTTACCCCTAGGTTCTTCATGACATTTTTTTTTCTCAAATTCCATATATATGTGTTAGCATACGGTATTTGTCTTTCTCTTTCTGACTTACTTCACTCTGTATGACAGACTCTAGGTCTATCCACCTCATTACAAATAGCTCAATTTTGTTTCTTTTTATGGCTGAGTAATATTCCATTGTATATATGTGCCACATCTTCTTTATCCATTCATTCGATGATGGACACTTAGGTTGTCTCCATCTCCGGGCTATCGTAAATAGAGCTGCAATGAACATTTTGGTATTGGAACATTTTGAATTATGGTTTTCTCAGGGTATATGCCCAGTAGTGGGATTGCTGGGTCATATGGTAGTTCTATTTGTAGTTTTTTAAGGAACCTCCATACTGTTCTCCATAGTGGCTGTACCAATTCACGTTCTCACCAGCAGTGCAGGAGTGTTCCCTTTTCTCCACACCCTCTCCAGCATTTATTGTTTCTAGATTTTTTGATGATGGCCATTCTGACTGGTGTGAGATGATATCTCATTGTAGTTTTGATTTGCATTTCTCTAATGATTAATGATGTTGAGCATTCTTTCATGTGTTTGTTGGCAGTCTGTATATCTTCTTTGGAGAAATGTCTATTTAGGTCTTCTGCCCATTTTTGGATTGGGTTGTTTGTTTTTTTGTTATTGAGCTGCATGAGCTGCTTGTAAATTTTGGAGATTAATCCTTTGTCAGTTGCTTCATTTGCAAATATTTTCTCCCATTCTGAGGGCTGTCTTTTCGTCTTATGGTTTCCTTTGCTGTGCAAAAGCTTTGAAGTTGCATTAGGTTCCATTTGTTTATTTTTGTTTTTATTTCCATTTCTCTAAGAGGTGGGTCAAAAAGGATCTTGCTGTGATTTATGTCATGGAGTGTTCTGCCTATGTTTTCCTCTAAGAGTTTGATAGTTTATGGCCTTACATTTAGGTCTTTAATCCATTTTGAGCTTATTTTTGTGTATGGTGTTAGGGAGTGATCTAATCTCATACTTTTACATGTAGCTGTCCAGTTTTCCCAGCACCACTTATTGAAGAGGCTGTCCTTTCTCCACTGTACATTCCTGCCTCCTTTATCAAAGATAAGGTGACCATATGTGCGTGGGTTTATCTCTGGGCTTTCTATCCTGTTCCATTGATCTATCTTTCTCTTTTTGTGCCAGTACCATACTGTCTTGATTACTGTAGCTTTGTAGTATAGTCTGAAGTCAGGAAGCCTGATTCCTCCAGCTCCATTTTTCATTCTCAAGATTGCTTTGGCTATTCGGGGTCTTTTGTGTTTCCATACAAATTGTGAAATTTTTTGTTCTAGTTCTGTGAAAAATGCCATTGGTAGTTTGATAGGGATTGCATTGAATCTGTAGATTGCTTTGGGTAGTAGAGTCATTTTCACAATGTTGACTCGTCCAATCCAAGAACATGGTATATCTCTCCATCTATTTGTATCATCTTTAATTTCTTTCATCAGTGTCATAATTTTATGCATACAGGTCATTTGTCTCCTTAGGTAGGTTTATTCCTAGATATTTTATTATTTTTGTTGCAGTAGTAGATGGGAGTGTTTTCTTGATTTAACTTTCAGATTTTTCATCATTAGTGTATAGGAATGCAAGAGATTTCTGTGCATTAATTTTGTATCCTGCTACTTTACCAAATTCATTGATTAGCTCTAGTAGTTTTCTGGTAGTATCTTTAGGATTCTCTATGTATAGTATCATGTCATCTGCAAACAGTGACAGCTTTACTTCTTCTTTTGTGATTTGGATTCCTTTTATTTCCTTTTCTTCTCTGATTGCTGTGGCTAAAACTTCCAAAACTATATTGAATAATAGTGGTGAGAGTGGGCAACCTTGTCTTGTTCCTGATCTTAGTGGAAATACTTTCAGTTTTTCACCATTGAGGACGATGTTGGCTGTGGGCTTGTCATATATGGCCTTTATTATGTTGAGGAAAGTTCCCTCTATGCCTACTTTCTGCAGGGTTTTTATCATAAATGGGTGTTGAATTTTGTCAAAAGCTTTCTCTGCATCTATTGAGATGATCATATGGTTTTTCTCCTTCAGTTTGTTAATATGATGTATCACATTGATTGATTTGCGTATATTGAAGAATCCTTGCATTCCTGGAATAAACCCCACTTGATCATGGTGTATGGTCCTTTTAATGTGCTGTTGGATTCTGTTTGCTAGTATTTTGTTGAGGACTTTTGCATCTATGTCCATCAGTGATATTGGCCTGTAGTTTTCTTTCTTTGTGACATCCTTGTCTGGTTTTGGTATCAAGGTGATGGTGGCCTTGTAGAATGAATTTGGGAGTGTTCCTCCCTCTGCTATATTTTGGAAGAGTTTGAGAAGGATAGGTGTTAGCTCTTCTCTAAATGATAGAATTCACCTGTGAAGCCATCTGGCTGGGACCAGTTTTGTTGAGTATTTTGGTTATTAGGGTGCTATATTGAGGTAGAAGAACCATTCTCAAAAATGGTTCTTAAATCACATGAGAAATAGAAGGTAAAGAAAGCAAGATATCTTCCAAAACATTTTGGCTATGTAATTAATAGGTATTTGTGATTCTTATTTATTTTCTGGATTACACTTAAAGCACAGATTTCTGCCCATAATTTTGTGCAGTCCTCAATTTGTTCTCTCTTCATGTTCTATTTGTAAGCTAGCTTTTGCTGTATAACAAACTACCCCAAACTTAGTGACTTAAAACAAACTGTGTTATTTTTCATGATTCTAGTTGGTTAGATGGATCTTCTATCATTGAGTGACTTGATTGGGGCTGGATGGTCTAAGATGAAGCTGGACAGCCTGAATGGCAGTTGGTCAGTATCAGTGTTATAACAGGCATGTATTGACCACATGTCTCTCTTCAAGGAGGCCAGCCCAGGCTCATTTACATGGTGGTGATCACAGGACTTTCAAAACCAGCAAGAGAGGCCAAGCCCCAATGCACAAGCACTTTGCGTATCTCTGCTTGTCTCACTTTTGTCCCAGTGGCCAAAGCAAATTATATAGCCAAGCCTAGAGTCACTGTGTAAGGGGAACACCCAAAGATGTAGATAAAGTAGAGAGTTTTTTCCCACAATCTACTATACTATTTTAGAACAGAAAAATAGAAACAATATTTTATTTCTTATAATAATGTCCCAAATAGAGTAATCTAATTAAATCTCAGTCTTTAAGACTATTTCCATTAAACCAGTCAGGCTTTCTCTTTTATTTCTAACAGTACCTGGTATGTAGTAGATGCTCAAGATATGTTTATTGAGTGAATGAATACATCTATGAATGAAAAAACAAATGAATTCCACACCCAAATATGGAGCAGCCTAAGTCATAACACTTCTTTCCCACTTGCACCCACACATATATTCCTGTAATTCTGGAGCTTGTTGATTGAGATACTTGGAAATTTTTAAGCACAGCTTTCATCTTACCACTGGGTTATCTGCTTATTTTTCTAGGAGACTGGAAAGAGAGCTACAGACTCCAAGAAGAAAGATTCAGATATTTTGAACATGAACATCTTTCCTGCTGGCAAGGCTGGAGGAATGCCAGCACTCAGATATATGATAATCAGAACTATGTGGAAATGGTTCAAGGTATAGATTCCAAAGACCTAAAGCAGCAACACCTTTCTCACTCTCAAGAATGGTTAATACTCTTCACACAAGTACCAGGGTTTGGGAACTATGAACTGACTTTTGAAGGTAAAATTCCCAGGAACTTAAAATATATGAAGTTTATACCTTGTCAGTCCTTAGAAACAAAACACACTGAAGACAATGGTAGAGACATCTATGTGAGTGATTCACGTGGTTTTCAAGGACGCAGATACCATGTTGTCATATCCAGGAAAAATCTCTCTGTGGAAAGAGAACAGAAGCTCATAGGTCCGTATTCTTATATCGCAGGAGAGGAAGCCCTTCCAGAGTACATTGGGGAGATATGCCAAAATGACCTGCTGAAAGGCTCTGTGGAAGAGAAATACTATGGATATAATAAATGTAAAGAAAGTTATTATTGGAACTCACAGTGTGTTCACAAGAGAAATCAACTTGGAGAAAAGTTGTATCCATGCTCCATCAGCACAGCATGCTTCACTCAGAGATCAGACCTATACAGACATCCAAGAATCCACATAGGTAAGAAGCTGTACAGATGTAATGAAGGTGCCAGTAATTTTAGTCAGAGCTTCGGTGTTCACTTTCATCAGAGAGTCCACCCAGGGGAGGTACCTTATATATGTAATGTGTGTAGTAAGAGCTTCAGTCAGATCTCCAGTCTTCACTGTCATCAAAGAGTCCACACAGAAGAGAAACTCTGTAGACTGCAGTGTGATAAGGACCTCGGTAGAAATTCATTACTTCACATTCACCAGAGACTTCACATAGGAGAGAAGCCTTTTAAGTGTGATCAGTGTGGTAAGAGTTTTAGTCGGAGTTCAGTACTTCATGTTCATCAGAGAGTCCACACAGGCGAAAAACCATATAAGTGTGATGAGTGTGGTAAGGGCTTCAGTCAGAGTTCAAATCTTCGAATTCATCAGTTAGTCCACACAGGAGAAAAGTCCTATAAATGTGATGACTGTGGTAAGGGCTTTACCCAGCGCTCAAATCTTCAAATCCATCAGAGGGTGCATACAGGAGAGAAGCCTTACAAATGTGACGACTGTGGGAAGGACTTTAGTCACAGCTCAGATCTTCGCATTCATCAGAGGGTCCATACAGGGGAGAAGCCCTATACTTGTCATGAATGTGGGAAGGGCTTCAGCAAGAGTTCCAAACTTCACACTCACCAAAGAGTACATACTGGAGAGAAACCCTATAAATGTGAACAGTGTGGGAAGGGCTTCAGTCAGCGTTCTCATCTTCTCATTCATCAGAGAGTCCATACAGGAGAAAAACCCTATAAATGTGATGATTGTGGAAAGGGCTTTAGTCACAGCTCAAATCTTCACATTCATCAGAGGGTCCACACAGGAGAGAAGCCTTATCAATGTGCTAAGTGTGGTAAGGGTTTCAGCCATAGCTCAGCTCTTCGAATTCATCAAAGAGTCCACATGGGAGAAAAGATTCATAAATGCCATGAGTATTATAAGGGGTTCAATCAGAATTCACATCTTCACAGTAATCGCAGAAGAAAAACCTTATAATTCTGTTCATTTAGTTAAAACAGCTTTAATCAAAGCTTCACCTTAAGTCCAGTAAATGCTGCTGGGAAGAAAATTCTATAAATAACCCAAATAATCCCAAGCAACATTTATTGTTTCCCCTAATTCCTACTAAAAATCATTTGCCTCAAGAGGAGATCCTTAGGAGGATATTTTAAATTAAAATGTATTTTCTTTTTCTACAATAAATATTATGCATAGTCATTATAAAATATATAGAAGAGTCAAGAAGAAAACTTTTCATCCTGTTTCATTCTAAGCCTTTTTTCCTGTGCATTTTCATGTGCATGAAGTCATACTGTATGTTCAATTTTATATTTTCACTGACTTCAAAACATTTTCTTATATTTTGGTTTGAAGTGAAATTGGCTAGCTATAAATGAAATAGCATCTTGACTCACCTGTAAAGTCCCTAAGAAGCTACAGAAAAAAAAATGAAAACACACAAAACTTGAAACTCAAACTGGTAGACAGCAAGTTCTCAAATGTTGAAGAATTAACTAAAGGGCCAGTAAATTCGGAAAACAATGTATGACCCTTATCCAAGATAGGGTATCTTAGAAATGTTATTTCTGTCACCCAGAAAACTCAAGAACCAGCCTTTTGTTGCAGGGGTGCTGCACTATGAGGTTACCATAATACACTCTCACCCATTCCCCTTCCCAGTTTTCCACATTTATTCATAGGTTCAGACACTAGGAGGTGTGGAAAAATTCTGGTTTTCTAAAAAAACCAAAGAGGGAAAATGGATAAAGACCTCTGCAACAGTAATTGTCAAAAGACAACAGAATAACACCTTCAGAATTGTGAGGCTGAAAAATGTTATCGCCCATAGTTTATCTTATCAACTAAATTGTCTTTTATGTTTGTAGGTAACAAATTAGATAAGCAAGAAAACAGAAAACATATCAAATATGTACCTTTCTTAAAGAGAGCTCAAGAATGTGGAAGTCATAGTGTAAAAGAACTGGTAACAAACACTAAAATCAGTTAAACATGCAGTTAAGTCTTGAATAATTGTTAATTTGTTTACAAAACTTCAAAAATATTAAATAGTTGTACAAGAAAATATTTAATATACAAATGTTAAGTATAAAAGCATTATATGTTAAAGTCTGGATGGGAAAGTAGGGTTATCAGATAAAATCCAGGACACCCAGTTAGGTATGATTTTCAGATATACAATGATAATTTTTTAGTATTAAGTATGTCCCAAATACTGCATGGAACTTATACTAACAAATTATTTGTTCATATAAATTCAAACTTAACAGCACCCTGTGTTTTTATTCGCTAAATCTGGCTACCAAATGAGGGAAGGACAGCAAAAGAAAGTGTGCTACATCTCTGACCTTAAATAGCATGGATTCATTACATTTTCTTCTTGACTTTAACAACTCTAGAAATAAAGGTCTAAATATTTTTTTACAAAGTTAGAAATTGAAACTAAAATAACTAAAAACATATTTCTTTCAAAACAGAGAAGATAAAAGCAAAGAATATTCAGTGCCTACAGCAAAAGACAAAACAAAAACAACATGAAGATCTAAAAAATTGGAGAACATGGATCAAGATGAGAGGAAATCAAATTTATCAAAATAGGTTAAATCTCCCCTTAAAAAGTTTTGAAAACCCTTGATTGAATTAAAATTTTACTTATATGCTATTACAACAGAAAAGATTAAAGCAAAATGATATTGGTCAATTGACCAATTTTCAATTGCTCAATATTGATTTATTGATATAAAAGAATAGGCAAATGTTTATTAGGCAAACAAAAGCATGCCTACAATATACTTTTAAAGGTTAATTTTAAATGAACTGATTAAACCCATTAAGGTGGGTAATAATATAAAAACCAAGTTTCCTAAATTCTTGTAATAATCAGAAAAATACAATGGGTGCAAAAAAGGGTTTGAAATACTAAAATTTCTTTAAAAGGAACAAATAGCAAAAATGTAGAATGAAAATAATGAAAAACAAAACATTTAATTGAAAATAAAGGGACTTGTATAGAGCAGATGTTCTTAATTTATAGATTTATTTCCAATCTCATCAAAATCCCAATGAGATGTGAAATTGAAAAAAGTCTTCTAAAGTCTTTTAAGAAAAATAGATATTGGAGAAGAGCAAAGATAATTATAAGAAAGATTAATGAGATTGCCCTAACATATAATAAATGATATATTGAAGTTAAAATACTGAGAACTTGATTGTACATTTGAAAAAATGTTCAGAATGCTCAGTTATTACTAAATAGCTTAAAAATAAACCAGTATATGGTTTACATATATATATATATAAAACATTAAGTAGATATGCTTAAATACTTTACATGATAAAAGATTTATGTATAGAAGGACTATTCAGTAAATGGTGCTGAGAAAATTATTTAACTCTTTCGTGAAAAATAAAATTAGGCTTTCGTCTCATGACCTATATCATATATACTGATCTAATATATATTAATTAAAGCACAGGTTTTCAAGCTGTGTTCCATGAACCTCCATATGGTTTCATGAAGGCTGGTTCATCAAAAACAAAGCCACAAGTTAACCCCATCCATCTTTTCTGATTCACGTTCAAGATTAGCACAAGATTTCTTTCTCTCTTTGTTTTCTTTTAGAGGAGGTTCTACCATTTTAAACATAAAATGTTTAAAATTCACCAAAGTGGGTTTTTCCATGGTTGAAAACACACATGCATTTTTTGAGAGTTTGATGAAATGGAAGAACTCAGAAAAAATACCTAGGAATTTGACCACATTAAAAAAATTTAAACTATAGGTTAAGAACATATGGAAGTCAAGACAACAGGGAAAATATTTGCCCTGATTAGGATAGTTATGAACTTTTATAAGTTAATACAAGAGATGGACACCAACTTTAAAAAATGGCAAAGGACGTCAACAGATTAAAGCAATGAAAATACCACTATCATTAACAAAAATTGTAATAGCTATTTTTAGTGAGAGTACAGAATGATTGATACTTATACACATCTTATGTTGAGGGTAAATTGACATGCTTTGGTAAAGCTATTTGGCCAATTATAAGCCTTAAAATTGTTATTATTCTTTGTCCTACAGTGATTTCATATCTAGTGTATATCCTGTGGAAATAGAGTTACACTCTATTAGGGTACTTCATTTTTTTTTTTTTAACATCTTTAATGGAGTATAATTGCTTTACATTGTTGTGTTATTAGGATAGTTCTATTTGCAAAGAACAGAGATCCACTTAAGTTATTTCATATAAAAATTGAGTTATATAACATTATGTTTTAAAATCTCACCAAAAAAGAAAAAGAAAACACTAGGACAGAAGCTTCAATATGAGAATTTGCCGTAGAAAGCCATTATTAGACAAGGAGGCTACTCTTTCAAGAACTTTTGTTTCTCTTTGGTTATTCCTCTCTTCTCTACAGACTGACCTCCTGTTTACTCACTCTGTGCATGCTTATAATTGCCACCACATCCTTGAATATAGTTTTTTCAATTTTATTGCCCAACACTAACTTGTAACTTCTGGGTCTCTGTTTAGATTTCTGAGTAGGGGAAGATGATTGGCTCAACTTATAACTACTACCTCCTGACAAGTCTGAGACCAGGCCAAACTATAGGCTACCGGTAAGCCTTTGGATTGGCCTGCTTTGTATCAGATGTTCACTCTGGTGCTCTCAGACATGCCCAGGGATGAAGTGATAAGGCATATAACACGGTTGTAAGGGCTGATGTTCAAATAGGTTTCTCCAGAAAGTGGTGGGTCTGGGCTAAGCATTCTGAACCAAATTAGAACAAGTACACAGATAAATGTTTAAGATATTTATTATAATATTTCTATGCTGCCCTCCCCCCTAAATAGGGGAAAGGTCATATAAATTATGGGTCATCTACATGATGTAATCTTATGCAGTCATTAAAACCTATATTTTCCAAGAATGTTATAATAAAAATATACTTATGGTGTTAAAAGTACAAGATATAGAACTCTATATGGGGTAAGATTCTATTTATATTTATACAGATATTTCCATGGGGAAAACATTGGATGTATACAAAAATGTTATTAGTGGGTTTCTTTGAGAGGATCTTTGGTTATCTTTATGTTCTTCATGCTTTTCTGTATTTTTTATATTTTTATTGGTGTCATTTAAAAAAATAAAATTTTACATACAACTTATTTAAAATGTTAATGATTACATGACATTCCATTGTGTGGCTGTACCATAATACTTATCGCTATATTATCGGGTATTTAGACTGTTTTAATTTTTATATCATGAATTGAACTGCCATAAGTGTACTTATGTATGAAGTTTTCAATTATTTTAGTTAATTTTTATAATGATTTTCTATATTCAGTTATTGGGCTAAAAGATAGGAGGCAGAAGGTATAATTTGTGCAAAGAAATGGAATAATGAAATTACATGATGTATACAGCCAGCTACAAGTAATGTCAAAGTACCTGACAACAATGTCAAAGCTAAGTACTTGACATTGTTGGATTATAAAGTATAAAAGCGAAAGGTGAGGTTAGAGGATGGCCAGGTCATGAAGGACTTCTTGTGCCAAGCTAAAAAATTTCTCATGGTCATGGAGAGACATTAAAGAATCTTAAACAAAGCAACAACAGTATGTCATTTGGAAAAGACTTCAACAACAGTGACTGGATATCCAGATACTGGATATTTTGTAGAGTGAGGGGAAGAGGAGCAAGAACGGAGGTCATGAGGCCATATAGTAGACAAGACAACGAAGTGGTGTCAATGAGTTTTGAAAGTAGGAGGCAGTTTTCTTTTTTTTTTTAATATTTATTTATTTGGTTGCGCTGGGTCTTAGTTGTGGCAGGCGGGCTCCTTAGTTGTGGCTCACGGGCTCCTCGGTTGCAGCATGTGGGCTCCTTAGTTGTGGCATGTGAACTCTTAGTTGCGGCATGCATGTGGGATCTAGTTCCCTGACCAGGGATCGAACCCAGGCCCCCTGCACTGGGAGCACAGAGTCTCATCCACTATGCCACCAAGGAAGTCCTCAGTTTCCTTTTTTTTTTTTTTTTTTGCGGTACGTGGGCCTCTCACTGTTGTGGCCTCTCCCGTTGCGGAGCACAGGCTCCGGATGCGCAGGCTCAGCGGCCATGGCTCACGGGCCCAGCCACTCCGCGGCATGTGGGATCTTCCCGGACCGGGGCACAAACCCGTGTCCCCTGCGTCAGCAGGCGGACTCTCAACCACTGCGCCACCAGGGAAGCCCTTAGCTGTAAATTAAAAGGGTTGAGATAACAAGAGTCCTAAGGTCTCTTGTGAACTTATATCTCTAGAGTAGTGCATACTACATAGTAAACTATTGATTTTCACAGGACCCTGTTGCCGGGAAGTCTTCTCAAAAGTTTAACGTCATTTTAATTTCACAGTCACGTCAAGAAAGGTCCTACTAAGTGCACTCTATAGTCAAGAAAAATCGTGGCTTGGAAAGGCTCACGATTAGCCCGAGGAAACCAAGTGGTGAGACCCAGCTGGAAATCTCACCAAGTCTCCAGGCACCAAATGGCAAGTCTGTTTCATAGTACTGGAGACTAGAGGTCACCAGACACTTCTAATAGCAATTGAAGAGAAGCCCAAAGGACAGAACAGTTACCCAATTTTCATGGGAAAATGTGTGGATTCCGGGATCCGCAGAGAATACATGAGCGACCTGGCCAGGAAAGCCCCACTGCTCTACAGCAGGAGGACTAACGCAGCAGCGGACTGTGCTGGCGCCAAACCGCTCCACCGGGGCCGCAAGGGGTGGTGCCTCCCAGCGGAATACGTCCAGAGGCTGCAGTGGCTAGACTGTTTCTTAGGCGAGGACTCGAGTATCCTTACTGCCTTGGCAAGCAGTCCGAGCCTTCAGGCCTGCCCAACTCTCAGACTGGAGGGACTCCTGAGGGCAAGCACAGGTTTAGCTTGATTTCTTATTTTTGTTGATAGGCTGAAGCTTCCAATTGCACACGCTCTTAGTGAAGATCTCTTAAGGCTCATACGAAACTCCTACTGCTCTCGCGGTAGCAGTGAGCTCAGACCACTCCGGGCTGAGCTGGGCCGACTTTATTCTGGGAGCTGGTGCGAATGGTTTGGGATCCGCCTAATTTCTGGAGAGGGTGGGGGTCCGGGCTGGTTTACAGCGCTCTATTCTAGAGAAGCTGACCTCTTCAGACTACAAAAATGACAGTCCCTACACTCCACCGGCCGTCTTCCCACCATTCTGCCCTTCCCTAGGGGAAGAGAACAGAAAAGGAGGGATGGATCCCTTCATAGCTAGGACTCAGGTCAGTAAGCGTTTCCTCTCCATCTGGAAACGCAGTTTCAGAGTCATCTCGGAGATCTCGTCCCCATGCTGGAGGCTTAAACATTGTCAAATCTGGTCTCTGGAATCCTGTGCTTTCACATCATTTCTATAGTACCTTCTATATAGGCATTAGGAGTTCCTGTAGTGTTTCTGACTTCTAGCACAGTGTTGACACATTATAAATGTTTAAGGGATGGATACTGTTGAAGAGACAGTATCATCATAACTTCACATCTTAAAATGATTTCAAGTCCATTGAGAGAAAAAAATTTAGAATTTTGGGGTTTAGGAACAAAGAATCCATTAAAATTTTTACACGTGCCCCATACGGAAGTAGTATTCCCAGTTGCTTTTTTTTTTTTCTTTATTTTTTGGCTGTGTTGGGTCTTCACTGCTGCATGTGAGCTTCTCATTGCGGTGGCTTCTCTTGCTGCAGAGCATGGGCTCTAAGAGCATAGGCTCAGTAGTTGTGGCACATGGGCTTAGTTCCTCTGTGGCACGTGGGATCTTCCCAGACCAGGGATCGAACCCATGTCTCCTGCATTGGCAGGCAGATTCTCAACTACTGCGCCACCAGGGAAGCCTTCCAGTTGCTTTTATATGAAAACTGAGTCACAGGAAGAGAAACCTGATTGAAAAATTCCCTTCCTCTTTAAACTAGTACTCTTTTTATATTCATAATGCAATTGACAAGAAATAAAACTTTAAAACAGCATCAAGCAAGTCACTGTGCAGGTAGTCCTCATGTCAGCCTTCTCTCCCACTTTTGTGTTATCCACTAAATAGTGAACATGAAGGAATTATTTTAGGATCAAAGAGCCAAACAGATAGAAGCTGATGCAGAATATTGATTGACTTTTTTTTTAATTCCAAAAAGTTATACATTTTCATTCAGAAATCAAAACCACTGAGATGTTACCATTTCGTACCCATGAAGACGCAAAGGAAAATTCTGTTATTCCTGGAAGTTTAATCTTCTAATAGCCTCTTTCTTTTCTTCCCTCAACCCTTCTATCTCCTGTCCAATTACTTGGTTTCCTCTATGACATGCATACAGGCATACCTCACTTAACTGTGCTTCACAAATGATGAGGTTTTTTGTTTGTTTTTTACGAATTGAAGGTTTGTGGCAACCCTGCATTGTCAGATGATGGTTGGCATTTTTTAGCAATAAAGTATTTAAAAATTAAGGTATGTATATTGTTTCTTTTTTTTTTGCAGTATGCGGGCCTCTCACTGCTGTGGCCCCTCCCGCCGCAGAGCACAGGCTCTGGACGCGCAGGCTCAGCGGCCATGGCTCACGGGCCCAGCCGCTCCGCGGCATGTGGGATCCTCCCGGACCGGGGCACGAACCCCCGTCCCCTGCATCAGCAAGCGGACTCCCAACCACTGCGCCACCAGGGAAGCCCTGTATATTGTTTCTTTTAGAAATAACGCTATTGTGCACTTAATAGACTACAGTATAGTGTAAACATGACTTTCATATGCACTGCGAAACCAAAAAAAAAAAAATTCATGTGACTCGCTTTATTGCATTATTTTCTTTATTGAGGTGGTCTGGAACCGAACCCACAATATCTCCAAGTTATGCCTATATTTTAGTATTAGACCAGATATCTTTGGTTTTATCTTCCAGTGGGCAAAAGGCCCCCTTTGCTCTACTGCTGTCTTCCACCTGGGCAGATCCCGATCAGTATCCACCTTTAGATTGTCAGGCAACTGGTGAATATGCTCCCAAGTGTTCGTTTTTGCTGGACTTTGTTGTTTTAGAAATAACTGCTTTGATCTAGTCAGTGTCTGCTATCCTTGGTAAGCCTGCATTCACATGTATAAACGCAGACACACATTCAGATATTTGAGAGTACTAACACAGGCACAGGATTTTTGAATGGATTTTTCTGTAGTTTATATTTTAGCTCTGAATAGGTCTCCAAGAGTTGTTACCTTCCTTTCCTGGTTCAATGATAGATGGGAAAAGTAAAGGCAGGCCTCTCTCCTTTTGAAAGAAAATTTCCAACCATTTCATAATTGAAAATATCAATATATTAAAGTAGGTGGTGGGGTAAGGTGGGATTTATCCCTGTCTAAACATGAACTGCTCTATCTATGATGAATTCTGGTGCTACAGGTTCTTCCACAGAAAAAGAAGTTTGACTCTTAGAAAGCCTGAACACATACAGTTGAGGAATCCTTCATCCCTGGAACTAGAATTTATTGCATTTGATGTTTTGGAGGGTTGATTGTTAATTTCTGAGCCAGGCTATTGCTTCTTTGGTCAATTATTATAGTTATAATGGCTGTGACTTTTGAGCAATTACCATGAGCCAAACACTGCTACATCACTGAGTGCTAATAATAATGAAAATTATATATTTGCATTTCATTTGCAACTCTTGTACTTCAGTAGTAGTAATATATTATTTCATTTGAGCTGTATAACAATCAAAATGTGGGCCAGTTATCCCCCTTCTCAGGTGAGAAATCAGAGTCCCAAGTTAAATAACTGGTTATAGGACAAATTAGTAGCAAATCCAGGATTAAAACCTAGAAGTTTGATTTTCCATATCTCTTAAGACTATATTAGGAGATGAAATGTTTTATAAGAAGCATTTTCATTAAAAAAAGGAAATCAAAATACTAATCCTATGTATTTTTATTTCTCAGAAACTGTTTTTTTAGCCACTAAACTCATTGTCACATACATTTAGTAAGTGATATCTCTTATGATTTTCCTCACTTGCTAGAGTGGTACCTAGTTAATGTCTCTGACAAACAATAGTAGATCCTTCTTTTAAGAAATAACCTATTTCAGTCATTACAACATCAAAATGAAGTAATGAGGGCAAGAGAAATCAACTTGAATATCAAGGAATCCTTGGAGAAAACTGACAGAGCAGAACTAGTATTGGTAAATTACTAAGTTCAAAGATCACATCTATTAAGGTAATAATGAATAGATCCCAGTCAGAGCCACTGTTCATAATCCAGTCATAATTTAGTGCAAACAATAGAAATACTTTTTTTTATTCAAAGAAATACACAAACTTGAAAAAAGTACTGGTACGTGTTAGTGGGATCATCAGTACAGAGCCAGGATGGACAACACCTTCAAGAAGTTTGGCTGGCCTGGAGGTGATGTATTAATTAACTAGATGGGGGGAATCCTTTCACAGTGTATATGTATCAAATCACCAGGATGTACATTTTAAGCAACTCACAGTTTTATCTGACTTCAGATTTAGAGATGATTTTTTAGATTTGACACCAGAAGCAAAGTCAGCAAAAGCAAAAATAAGTGAGACTACATCAAACTGAAAAGTTTCTGCCAAGCAAAAGAAACCATCAACAAAATGAAAAGGCAACCTACCAAATGGGAGAAAATATTTGCAAACAGTATATCTGGTAAGGGGTTAATATCCAAAATATATAAACACAACTCAATAGCAAAAACAAACAATCTAATTAAAAAATAGGCAGAGGATTGGAATAGACGTTTTTACAAAGACAAAAGGTACATGAAAAGGAGCTTTACATCACTAATCATCAGGGAGATGCGAATCAAAACCACAGTGAGATATCACCTCACATCTATTAGAATGGCTATCAAAAAGATAAGAAATAATATGTATTAGCAAGGATGTGGAGAAAGGGGAGCCCTTGTGCACTGTTGGTGGGAATGTAAATTGGTACAGCCATTATGGAAAAGAGTATGGAGGTTCTTAAAAAAATTATAAATAGAACTACTGTATGACCCAGCAATTCCAGTTCTGGGTATTTATCCTAAAAAAATGAAAGCACTAAATCGGAAAGATATCTGCACTACCATGTTCACAGCAGCATTAATTACAATAGCCAAGACATGGAAGCAACCTAAGTGTCCACTGATGCATAAATGGATAAAGAAGATGCAGTATGTATATTTATACACAATGGAATATTATTCAGCCATAAAAAGAAGGAAATCTTGCCATCTGCAATAACACAGATGGATCTTGAGGGTATTATGCTAAGTGAAATAAGTTAGAGAAAGACAAATACTGTATGATCTCACTTATATGTGGAATCTTAACCCCCCCCCCAAAAAAACCCAAACTCATAGATACAGAGAACAGACTGGTGGTTGTCAAGAGTGAGGGGGGATGAAATGGGTGAATGTGGTTAACAGGCACAAACTTCCAGTTATAACATAAGTAAGTCTTGGGGATGCAATGTATAGTATGGAGACTATAGTTAATAATACTGTATTGTATATTTCAAAGTTGCTGAGAGTAAATTTTAAATGTTCTCATCACGAGAAAAAAAATTTGTAACGTGTGGCGATGGATGTTAACTAGATTTCTTGTGATCACAATATATACAAATGTTGAATCATTATGTTGTATACCTGAAACTAATGTTATATGTCAGTTGTATCTCAAAAACAAACAAACAAAAACACTTCTACTTATGCTACAGATAACCTAATTGGGTACAGAAGCTAGTCCAAGGAGAGCTGGACTCCCAAGGATGTGAATCATAGATATATTCAGGAAGACTAAGGTCCACTAAAAGTCCCTCATCAGGTCATTTTGGATCCTGTATCAGACATCTTCCATTTGCCTTTCTAAATCCACTCCTATCCTTCTCCAACATTGGGAGGCTGGCCTAAATGGACTATATCAATAGGCTCCCGAGCCCTCTGGCTTTGACTAGGTTTGGCCAGTGGGAAGCCCTGACAGACTGGAGGGTTAATTTTGACTGGCTGCTCTTCTAGATCTGAAGTCACAGCTCTTACCAAAGTGCCTTCTTTACATGACTTTCTCCCTTCCAGTTTCTGAGATGGCTCCTTCCTCTTCCTCTTCAGGCCTAGGAATAAAACACCCCCTTGTTACTACCACTGGAATACTTCCCTACTTCTTGTGGTTTCCCTAAACTCTGCCCACACCTCTTTAAATAGTCCCAGATTGTTAAACTATTATCAAATTATTTTAAAACTAGAACCTGTTTCCTGCTGGGACCCAGACTGAAATACTTATTGGGACCAAAGTGGTCCTAGAAAATAGATCCTCTAAATGGGGTTCAGGATTGGGTTACTGGGAGCAGCACAGAGATAACCTCCTTGCTGGAGGAAAAAATTAATTTTAGGGTATAGAGATTTCTCAAATTATCACTAGTGGCAGAATCGAAGAAAAGTGCAGGTAGAGGGCAAGGTGTTGAGAGATCAAGTGGCTATGACATTCAGTTGCTATGATGAAAATAATGATTTTAAAAATTTGGAGCCATCTAGCTCAGCCGCCGGGGCGGGCGGGGCTGGGAGCTGAGGGTCCGCCTTCAGAGGTCGGATCCCAGGGAGAGGACTGGGGTTGGCTGCGTGAACTCAGCCTGAAGGGGGCTAGTGCGCCACAGCTAGCCGGGAGGGAGTCCGGGGAAAAGTCTGGACCTGCCGAAGAGGCAAGAGACCATTGTTTCGGGGTGCGCGAGGAGAGGGGATTCGGAGCACCTCCTAAACGAGCTCCAGAGACAGGCGAGAGCCGCGGCTATCAGCGCGGACCCCAGAGACTGGCATGAAACGCTAAGGCTGCTGCTGCAGCCACCAAGAAGCCTGTGTGCGAGCACAGGTCACTATCCACACCCCCCTTACGGGGAGCCTGTGCAGCCCGCCACTGCCAGGGTCCCGGGATCCAGGGACAACTCCCCCGGGAGAACGCACGGTGCGCCTCAGGCTGGTGCAACGTCCCGCTGGCCTCCGCCGCCGCAGGCTCGCCCCGCATCCGCACTCCTCCCCCCCCTCCTCCCTGGGCCTGAGTGAGCCAGAGTCCCCGAAGCAGCTGCTCCTTTAACCCCGTCCTGTCTGAGCGAAGAACAGACGCCCTCAGGCGACCTATACGCAGAGGCGGGGCCAAATCCAAAGCTAAGCCCCGGGAGCTGTGAGAACAAAGAAGAGAAAGGGAAATCTCTCCCAGCAGCCCCAGGAGCAGCGGATTAAAGCTCCACAATCAACTTGATGTACCCTGCATCTGTGGAATACATGAATAGACAACGAGTCATCCCAAAATTGAGGCGGTGGACTTTGGGAGCAACTGTAGACTTGGGGTTTGCTTTCTGCATCTAATTGGTTTCTGGTTTTATGTTTATCTTAGTTTAGTATTTAGAGTTTATTATCATTGGTAGATGTTTATTGATTTGGTTGCTCTCTTCTTTTTAATATATTTTTTCCTTTTTCACTTTTTGTGTGTATGTGTATGCTTCTTTGTGTGATTCTGTCTGTACAGCTTTGCTTTTACCATTTGTCCTAGGGTTCTGTCTGTCCGTTTTTTTGTTGTTGTTTTGGTTTTTTTAGTACAGTTTTTAGCGCTTGTTATCAATGGCTGCAAGGCAAATACGGCTGAGGACCAAATCACACTCTGACTGAAATGGTTGCAAAATTGCAGCACTAATTAAATTCATAACCTGGTCAGAGATACGGTAAGAGAACTGATGAAGAGCAATGGATAGGCATTTGGGTAGACACCAGTGAGGCTAAGAACACGGCCACCCCATTCCTCTGAACCTCTCTTGTCAATAACAACAATATCCCTTATCTGCTTACTTACAATATCCCTTATCTGCTTATCTGCTGACGGTGTCAGACCTCCACTCCATTCAAGTTTACTCTTGATTACAGATGGAGCATTTGCCTCACAAACTGATACCACATCTCTTCAGTGCGCTTCCCCACCACTGTCAGTGGCTCCAGGCCCGTAATGAGACTTAGATCCCAACTTAACCCTGATAGAAAAAAATGCAAGCATTCCCTGCTCCTAGAGGAGATACCAATTAGTACTGTACGAATTACAAGACCTCAGTAATTACATTAGCAAGAGCCGGGAGAGAAAGTGTGGGAGTCTATGATGGACCAAATGTAAGTTACATTTGGGTTGAATTCATCGTCATGGGTGCAAACATCTGGAACCTGGAGTTTAACGTGTTGCTTTAAACATCTGAAAGAGCAACCTATTCTGTTAACCTGGGTAATTAAAACCTGGAATCAAACTTGACCTACTTCTAATAACATAACTTCTCGAATACCATAGAGAATAGTGTTCAGAGGTGCAGGGTGATGGAATATTGGAAAGGATTTATTATTACTCTCTTCTCCAGAGTTAAGGGATGTTTCGAAAGAGGAGCAAAGACATTCTTGAAGAGCTTTGCTGTGTCTGTTCTGTGTAGGCTAGAGATGATGGTGAAAATTGCTGCAATGGAAATGGGTTTCTTGATCTTAACGGTAATCATATAACTCAAAAGTGGCAGATGACAGATGGTGGGCATGTGTTAGAGACAAAGGGTCATAATTACTGCAATAAGTTACAGGAGGGTAGGAATTAACAGTGTTTTGTTTGATCCAGAGGAATCTGTGCCAATAACAACTTGACCACAGCTTCCTAAATATGAAACAGATGGACAAATATTTAAGTGCTTATTGATATATTTAAGTATATGTAAGAGAGCCTGGGTGATATGCTTGCCTTGCCCCTAGCTCATCTTTTTTAAAATTTAATTTAATTTTAATTTATTTTTGGCTGTGCTGGGTCTTCATTGTATGTGGGCTTTCTCTAATTGCGGCTAGCAGGGGCTACTCTTCGTCGCGGTGCGTGGGCTTCTCATTTCGGTGGTTTCTCTTGTTGCGGAGCACGGGCTCTAGGTGCGTGGGCTTCAGTAGTTGTGGCACGTGGGCTCAGTAGTTGCAGCACATGGGCTCAGTAGTGGTGGCTCGCAGGCTCTGGAGTGCAGGCTCAGTAGTTGCAGCACATGGGCCCTAGAGCGCGTGGGCTTCAGTAGTTGTGGCGCATGGGCTCAGTAGTTGTGGTGCACAGGCTTAGTTGCTCCGCAGCATGTGGGATCTTCCCGGACCAGAGATTGAACCCGTGTCCCCTGCATTGGCAGGCGGATTCTTAACCACTGCGCCACCAGGGAAGCCCCACTCCTAGCTCATCTCTGACCTAGTTCCTCAGTGACTGTTGTTGCTGCTGCTGTTGCTGAGTCTGGTGGTTCTCGAGTCACACTTGTTCTTTTTTGCTATCTCAGGTTGAGCTCTGCAATTACTCCCTTGCTTTGTAGGCTGGATGCCTGGTCCTTTCTGCAGCTTTCTTGCACTTTCCTATTGTAGACTGTGCATCCAGTGCTGCCCTCTGGGGAAACACATGCATTCTTGAGGTTCCTGAATCCTTAACTCCTGATCTGTTCCCTCTGTGTACTGACTTTTTAAAGGCTCTTCATACACGTCAAATCAGCTCTCCAAAAAGGTAGGAATTATTTACACTCCTGTTAGTGGTTATGAGTTGCCATTTTGACAGTCCTGCTAAAACTGAGCTTTAATATTCCTTTCATATGTTATTAGCCCCAAGTGTTATGTTTTTATTATTGGTGAAGATAGTATTTTCCCCCATGTTTATTGGTTATACTTTTATCATGAATTGGCAGTTAATTTTTTAGACCAGTTTTCATTGATGTTCAACTTTTAATTTTTGATTTTAATATCAGCCTATATTATATATTCACCTAATTAACATACCTGCATATGATATAAATGTAATATTAACTATTCTTTTTTCCACACCAATGTGATAATTTATGACATGCTAAATTCTTACAAACACCTAGGTCTAGTTACAATCAATTCTGTCCCAGAGATGTCAATTCCTAGGTTAGTACTGCACTATGTTACTAGTAGTAAGACTCCTCTTATCATCCCCCTTTAATAAAAAGGTATATAGCTATTTTAACTTGTTACTTCTACAAAATAAACTTTATAATCACTTGGTGAAATAATCTTCCTAATGAAATATTTGATTAGAATGGTTTAATGTGGGGAGATTGAACATCTCTACAATGATCTTCTCATCCAGAAACATGTTTCCATTTATTCAAGGTATTTTTTGAGGGAAGTGGGGTGTATGTAGTATATCTGAATTAACTTATTAAATTTAAGTTTTTCAATTGATTTTTTTAGGTTGTCCTAATGGTCTACCACATCATCGGCAAATGATTTTCTCCTTTCCAATTTCCATTTATTTTCCTTTTCTCATTATTCCAACTGGCACTTTCAGAGCACTGAATAATTGTGGTGACAGGAATTTCACTTTTTGCCATTAGCTTTAGCATGAAGTCCAAACTTCTAAGGTGGCTTACAAGGCCTTTCACGATCTGGCCTTTGAGTCTCCCTCTAATTTCTCCTCTGTGTATTCCTGCTCCACTCTTTTCCAGTGCCACTTTCCAGTCAGTGAACGTGTTTCCTGATGCCATGCCCTCATCACTCTGTAGCTCTGTACTGTTTCTCCTTTTTCATCTCTTCTAACATTCCCACACTCCACCACACACAATCTAGCTAATTTTCACTTTCTTCATGTTTCAGCTTAGATACCTGCCTTTGAATGCACATGATGAAATTCAAATGTTTATTAATAGGTTTATGGAAAAAGGCTGGAAGATGTTAACTGGCTGTAACTCTTCTGCAAAAATTAAATGTTAAGTGTACTCTAAAGGGGTTTTCTTCGAATCTAAGTATGTTTAGCTTAGTAAATAGTATATAGATCTTTTAATTTTTGGAAAGTGTAGAGATTTAGGAGTAAAAATAAGTATTTTACTTAGGCCCAAATAGCTAGCTGTTGAGAAAAAAGATAACAAATGAAAATAGTACTTTTATCTTTCAACCAGCCAAAAGAAAAGTATAGCTTATAAAAAAGGTGAACTATTAGACTCAGAATGCCTAAAAGGAGAATGTCATAATCCATTATAGTAAACATGTCATTGCTTTGATGAGTGACTGAACTGTACACCTCAAGAATTTCCTATGTTCAGAGTGTTTTTCTCTTAGGATTCTCCACAAGTTGCCTTATGTTTATATGAATTTCCCTGTCAATTATCAATACTTGTGTAGGGTTTTGTCTTAATTTAACAGCTTGTGATGTAAAGAATGAACAAATGAACATAGAATAAATTTTCACATTTATTAACTCATCATAGGAGTTCACTCCAGAATGTTTTCTGCTTTTGGATAACATATGAACTCTGACAAAAGTCACCATCAACATTCATTGGCAATGTCTCCAGTATGAATCTTTGGGGGCAAATTAAGATAAACATCTTGTCTCAAGAACCCTTTGGGATCCTGATGTAGCTTACAGAAAAAAGAGGCAGTTCTGGTACACAGAGTATTAGGACACTCTGTTCACCTTTTAATGTTTGGGATAAATGACAGCCCAAGGCTATGGATGTCTCTCAAGCCTACATCCCAAACAGTACTTCAACAAATGCAGATCTTGAGAATACATGTAGATTAACAACACATCCACCCACCACTGCAGTTGAAAACCCTCTTCCAATTCCAGTCCCCACTCCACACGAGGACACCTAAGGATATTACTAGGTGTGAAGTAATTGGCTGTCACTGTGGTCTTTGCCATTAATTCAGAGTCAGTCCTTAGAAGTGTCTTTCTATGGATATATTCTTGTGAGTTCCTGGTTTCCTGTGACCTTCTTATAAGGACTGAAAGTTTGAGTTTTATTAGATGTCAACTCCAAGGGTATTGCTTGGCTCCTCCCTAATATCTACTTCATCAATAGATCAGGTGAATATAAGCATTCCATAGGTTCCATTTATGAACTAGGGGAAGATGATGGTAATGGATATCGGAATAATGACAGACAAACACTATCATGTGGATATGTTTAACTCTGAACCCTTATGACTTCATTTGAAGCCTGGAAAAGCTCCCTCAGATTTCTATCCAATAATAGATTTATCTCCATATTAATTCAGTCATATCAATTAAAGAATAATCTCCAACAAACATTTTCTTTCATTTACTATATTCACAGGATTCCTTCCAGAATAAATTCATGGACTTTGAATGAGTTCTGACTGAAGATAATCCCACATTCTTCCTGTCATAGGACTTCTCTCAAGTATGAAGTTTTTGGTGTTTAATCAGGTTTGAACTCCTGTTGAAAGTTTTCTCACATTCCTTACATTTGAATGGTTTCTCTCCTGTATGAATCACTTGATGTCGAATAAGTGAGGAGCTCCGGGTGAAGGATTTTCCACAGTTAACACATTCATAGGGATTATTTGCAGAACAGAATCTTGGGTTTTTATTACTGTCTTCAGGCTGACTGAGGAGTTTTACATATTTATTGCCTTCGGAGGCCTTTGCTTCAGTGTGAATTTTTTGATGCTTAGTAAGGTTTGTACGTCGGTTGAAGAATCTTCCACATTCATTGCATTTATAGGGTTTCTCTCCTGTGTGAATGATCTGATGTCGAACAAGAGACGAACTGCGGCTGAAGGCCTTCCCACATTGATAACATTCATAGGAATTCACTGTGGCATGACTTTTTGGGTGCTGAGTATTTGTATTCAAGTTCAAGGCATTCCCACTTCCGTTATATTCTGAATGTTGCTTACCTACTGAGTCTAAATTAAATTCGATGCTAGTTTTAAGCTGATCACACTTTGGGGAACCCCTTCTCATAGGAACTCCCTGTTGTGTGTCAAAAGTTGAGTTAACTGACTTAACATCAAAACTTTCCTTATTTTCACTATATTCAAAGTCTCCCTCCTCGGTGTAGACTGCATTATGAACGAAAGCTTCTTGTGGCAAATTTATGTCCCAGTGTTCCTGGTTCTTATATAACCAATCATCACTTTTCCAGGCATCTAAAGGAGGATGTCCATTTTCAGTCAGTCTTGTCATAATCACTGCATGGGGTGATTCTTCTCCAGAAATTCTCTGCTTTGGAACTAAATCCTGATTTTCTGAAATTATCTCTCTGTCTAAAAATAAATTTAAAATTCCATGAACTAGAAGAAGGGAAACTGCTTAATTAGGAAAGGGACACTAAGCCATATAAGGGTATACGCATATTTTATGGGTCTTTAAATACAGAATGGAAATGTGAGGCAAGGTTAGAAAACAAGGATTAAAGAAGAAATAAATGGGATAAAAATATTTTTAAAAGGATCAGGAGATCATAAAATATAAGAGCTATTCAAGAATACTAAGGAGAATACACAGAACTTAGGTAAAATATCAGCATATGAACTGGGATGGCATGGCATATCACAGTTCAAGCCATCACTGGTTCATAACTAGTCTGTGAAAGTTATACCTAATCTTCCTTTCTCTAGCATCCTGTCTCTTTTACCCCAAGGTGTTCCACATAATAGCCCTTCAAAAATACCAATTTAATCATTTCTTCAGGAACATGTCTAAATTTATAGGTCCCACAGCTTAACAGCTAAAAGCAAACTTGCAATCACGGTGCCCCTATTTTCCATACAGAGCAATTATTCCCTGCATTTAACAGAGGCAGAAATAACTGTAGTATATGATAGCAGGGAAACCAGTCTTATCCTGGGCTCAAAATAATCACTCCTGATTCAACAGTGCTCAGACACTTCTATGTGTTTCCTAGAACTCAAAACTTTACCTATTCTGATTCAGGTTGGGTTCTTCTGTTTTCACCTGCCTTCATTTTCTCTATTTCATTTGACAGAGTTCCAGTTTCCTTCTCAAATTCCTTTTTCACTTAGTTTCTATATAAATATACCCAGTATACTGTATATTCTAGCATTTTTTTAAAAAATTAAATTTAACTGACTTCCCTTCTTTCTCCTTTTCCACATAACATCAGATATATCTAATGATTTTATCTTCTATACTTTATTGGTAGCCAAGCAAGACCTTCAGCTTTGCAGTTTCACACAGTCACTAGAACACCTCTACTTGACCATCTCTACTCTCTTCCAAAACTCAACAAATGAGAGACTATCATCTTCCATGTGGAAAGAACTTCCCTCAATGTCCTCATTTTCATTCAGTGAGTCACTGGCCTTCTAACATTTACACTAGAGTTCATGAAGAGAACTTGAATAACCATTGCTCTTTATCTCTCATATCTAATCTGTCCTTAGGTACTATTACTTTGCTTTATGAAATGACTTTTACCTCAAAGCAGCTCTCACTGATACATCCAGCTCTGTCAAGTATATATCAGTTCAGGCTTCTTTAGTCTAATCTCTACGAGAAATCATTATTTGTCTGTAAAATACCCATACTGGAAACTAGACAATTAAATCAGAATCTCCTAGGATGAAGCCTAGGAATATAATGGAAATATCGATTGTAGCTTTCCTGTCTCTACCTCACCAGTGTATATTGGATGTGTGGGGGCAGATAACTTGTCCCTTTAACTCACAGGTTTTCAGAGAGATAGGAACCTCTTCCAAACCTGGACTTAATTTACAGGATGAGTTCCTGGACTTCAAGATTGATGCCATAATGAAATGACATCTTAGGAGACAGTAAATGTAATTAACAAGGGAGGAAAATAAAGTTAATTTGTGGCCAGAGGACAGACTATAGCAGATCAGAATTATGGCACTTTCTCTGATACTCTCCTCATAGAGAAGTGGAGTCTATTTTTCTTCCCCTGGAATCTGGGCTGATCCTGCGACTGCTTGGCCAACACAATGTGATAGAAGTGATACTAGGCTATTTCTGGGCCTAGCCTTTATTTTATTAAAAAAAATTTTTTTTAATTAATTATTTTTGGCTGCGTTGGGTCTTTGTCTCACTGTGCTTTCTCTAGTTGCAGTGAGGGGGCTACTCTTCATTGTGGTGCACGGGCTTCTCGTTGCGGTGGCTTCTCTTGTTGCAGAGCATGGGCTCTAGGCATGTGGGCTTCAGTAGCTGTTGTGCATGCGCTCAGTAGTGGTGGCTCGCGGGCTCTAAAGCTCAGGGCTTAGTTGCTCCTCAGCATGTGGGATCTTCCCGGATCAGGGATCGAACCTGTGTCCCTTGCATTGGCAGACGTATTCTTAACCACTGCGCCACCAGGGAAGTCCCTGGGCCTAGCCTTTAAAAGACCCACAGCTTTCAATTCCTCTCAGGATGTTCCCTCTCAGAACCTTGTTGCCATGCTGTGAGAAGTCCTTGCCTCAGTAGAGGCCATATATAGGTGTTGTGGTGCACAGGACTAGCTAAGTTCCCAGTGACAGCTAGCATCAACTTCCATCTATGTGATCCATCAACTTCCATCTATGTGATCATAGTTGTAATGGCCAAGTCATCTTGGCCATTCCATCCCAGTCAAGCTCCCAGAACACTGCATCCTCAGTGAACATCATATGGAATGTAAGAATTCCTAAGTCAACTTATGAAATTGTGAGAATTAATAAAATAATTGTTTTAAGTCACTAAGTTTTTGGGTAATTTGTTAGGAATAATAGATGACCGAAACCGTAATTTTGTTCTAGTAGTATTTATTAAATAGCAAAATTCCTAGTTGTATTTCCCTAAGTAAATCTATGTTCTCCTCATATTTGTACAACTCATTTTTCATGCAACTTCCTTATTTCTATTTTTAAAATCACTCTCATGTATTTTGTTATTTTCAAGTCACTTGGTTCTAATATGTAGAAAAGCTGCTAATATTTTTATTTTATATCTGGCCATCTTAACGAAATTCTAAACAGATACAATCATTTTGATACTGAGTCTCTTGGATTTTCTAAGTAGAAAGTTATCATACACAAATAGATTTTTCTCTTTTCTATTAATTTTCTCATTTGTTTCATTTATTTTTCTTTCATTAGTTAAAACCTTCAGGTAAATATTAAATAATTATGGTAATAGGCCTAAGAATCTGTTGATTTTAGTGTTAATACCATTGTTTATCTTTACACATAATATTAACCAATGATTTGTTCTCTTTTTGCTCTAATAGATTTCAAATCACTGGCTTATTCCTGACCATTAATTCCAAACTCATAAACTGTGCTTTATCTATAAGACTTTGTTCCTGTCTCTAACCTAAAACAAAAATAAACACTTTAAACCTTAGCCTATAATCCTAATTCTGGGTCTCTGCCTACTTCTCTCCTGGAGACCAGCCATGCCAAACTACCTCTGCCTTTCTTTGGCCTAACAATTTTCCCCAACTTCTCAAATCACCTAGTTGGTTAAACTCTCCAAAATCTGGCTTTATATTCTCTATCCAAATTTACCTATACTGTCTCTAGTAAACTTGGATCGTTGATTCTTGTTCTATATCTGAAACATTTGGTGAGCCTTAAAAATATACATGTGTGGGGCTTCCCTGGTGGTGCAGTGGTTGAGAGTCTGCCTGCTGATGCAGGGGACACGGGTTTGTGCCCTGGTCCGGGAAGATACCACATGCCGCAGAGCAGCTGGGCCCGTGAGCCATGGCCACTGAGCCTGTGCATCCGGAGCCTGTGCTCCACTACGGGAGAGGCCACAACAGTGAGAGGCCTGCGTACCGCAAAAAAAAAAAAAATTTATATATATATATATATATACATATATATATATATATATATATACACACACATGTGTGTGTAGAAAATCCTAAAGACGCTACCAGAAAACTACTAGAGCTCATCAATGAATTCAGTAGAGTTGCAGGATACAAAATTAATACACGGAAATCTGTTGCATTTCTATACACTAACAACAAAAGATCAGAAAGAGAAATTAAGGAAACAATCCCATTTACCATCATATCAAAAAGAATAAAATACCTAAGAGTAAACCTACCTAAGGAGGCAAAAAACCTGTACTCTGAAAACTGTAAGATGCTGATGAAAGAAATCGAAGATGACACAAACAGATGGAAGGATATAACATGTTCTTGGATTGGAAGAATCAATATTGCCAAAATGACTATACTACCTAAGGCAATCTACAGATTCAAAGCAATCTCTATCAAATTACATTTTGTGTAATTGGCATTACACAAACTTATGGTTACCAAAGGAGAAAGGGGAAGGGATAAATTAGGAGTTTGAGATTAATATATACACACTACTACATACATACTGTGAAAGTGGCGTTTTTCACAGTAGAACAAAATATTTTTTAATTCCTATGGACACATAAAAGATGATCTTGAGAATAGCCGAAGCAATCTTGAGAAAGAAAAATGGAGCTGGAGGAACCAGGCTCCCTGACTTCAGACTATACTACAAAGCTACAGTGATTACAACAGTATGGTACTGGCACAAAAACAAATACAGATCAGTGAAACAGGATAGAAAGCCCAGAAATAAACCCATGCACCTACGGTCAATTAATCCACCATAAAGGAGGCAAGAATATAGAGTGGAGAAAAGACAGTCTCTTCAATAAGTGATGCCAGGAAAAATGGACAGGCTACACGTAAAAGAATGAAATTAGAACATTCTCTAACCCCATATACAAAAATAAACTCAAAATGGATTAAAAACCTAAATGTAAAACCAGATACTATAAAACTCCTATAAAAACACAGGCAGAACACTCTGACATAAAATGCAGCAATATCTTTTTGGATCCATCTCCTAGAGTAATGAAAATAAAAACAAAAATAAATAAACGGGACCTAATTAAACTTAAAAGCTTTTACACAGCAAAGGAAACCATAAACAAAACAGAAAGACAACCTACAGAATGGGAAAAAATATTTGCAAATGATGCAACTGATAAGGGATTAATTTTCAAAATATACAGACAGCTCATATATCTCAATATCAAAAAAACAAAAAACCCAATCAAAAAATGGGCAGAAGATCTAAATACACATTTCTCCAAAGAAGACATACAGATGCCCAAAAGGCACAAGAAAAGATGCTCAACATCCCTAATTATTAGAGAAATGCAAATCAAAACTACAATGAGGTATCACCTTAACACTGGTTAGAATGGCCATCATCAAAAATTCTATAAATAATAAATGCTGGAGAGGGTGTGGAGAAAAAGGAACCATCCTACGTTGTTGGTGGGAATGTAAACTGGTACAGCCACTATGGAGAACAGTATGGAGGTTTCCTTAAAAAACTAAAAACCGAACTACCATATGACCCAGCAATCCCACTACTGGGCATATATCCACACAAAACCATAATTAAAAAAGATACATGCACCTCAATGTTCACTGCAGCACTGTTTACAACAGCCAAGACGTGGAAGCAATCTAAGTGTCCATCAACAGAGGAATGGATAAAAACGATGTGGTACATATATACAATGGAATATTACTCAGCTATAAAAAAGAATGAAATAATGCCATTTGCAGCAACATGGATGGACTAGAGATTATCATACTAAATGAAATGAGTCAGAAAGAAAAGGACAAATATCATGATGTCACCCATATGTGGAATCTAAAAAAAAAAAAGATACAAATGAACTTAAATACAAAATAGAAATAGACCTACTGACATAGAAAACAAACTTATGGTTACCAGTGGGGAAGGGGGGATGGATAAATTAGGAGTTTGAGATTAATATATACACACTTCTATATATAAAATAGATAACCAACAAGGACCTACTGTATAGCACAGGGAACTGTACTCAGTATTTTGTAATAACCATTAAGGGAAAAGAATCTGAAAAAGAATATATATATTCCATATATATATGGAATCACTTTGCTGTACACCTGAAACTAACATTGTAAATCAACTACACTTCAATTCAAAAAAATGTGGAAATCTTAAAAAAAATACATGATGCATGTGTGTATTTGTGTGTGTGTATACATGTTCCATGTGGCCAAGTTGGGCTTCTCATAAGCATAGTGGTATCAGGGTACTAAAACTAGTGGCTGCTGAATTCCAGGAGGAAGAAGTGGAAGCTGCAAGTCCTGTTACAGGCTAGACCTGGAACTGGCACAGTGTCACTTCTGCTACATTTTATTGATCAAAGAATCTAGTGCCAGCTCAGAGTCAAGGGGAGGGAAAACAACATCTACACTTCAATGGAGGGAGTGACAAAGATTTTGTGGCCATCATTAATCCACCAAAATCCATTAACTGGTAAAATAAATGACATTTACTGAAGTAAATTCCAGATTGATTAAGGTATATTATATTTAAATAATGAAGTCGATGGAGTCAGAATAAAATGAAAAAATGTTCCTTAGTTTTGGGATGGAAAAATTCTTATGTATAAAATTAACAGATATAAAACAATGGGGGAGATACATGATAACATAAAAAATATGGCAGGCTCCATGAATAAAATAATTTTTAAAAATGTCTTCAGACACATCTCATTTGCCACAAATATGGTCAATAGTGAGAATTTAACATAAGCTTATAATATACTAATTAAAAACCTCTAAAATCTTGATAATGGACATAAAAGAACCATTTACTGAATCACAGATGACCAAAACAAATAATTTTTACTTTTCTCATAATCCAGTATCTATCCATCTATCTGTTTCTTTGGTTCCTACATATGTGCAAAAGGTGCAGATATAAATGTAGGCAGAAAGAGACATGTTGCCTTCCCTCAAGGAACACAAAGCCTAGGGTGAGACAAAGACTCACAGAGACACATGTAGAGTATATTTGTGATAAATGGTAAGAGGAAAAGAATATGGTGCTATGGGAATATATAGAAAAAACTAACCTGGTTAAGAAATGCTTCCCTGAGGAGATATGGACCTATTTGAGATCTGAAGGAATAGGAGTCAACGACGCAAAGATAGGAGGAAGAGCATTAAGTAAAGAAACAACACGCACAGAGGTCCTGTGATGGGAGAGGGCAAGCCACACTCAAGGGACAACAGAAATATGTTCCCTATGGAAGTGTTTTTTCTCTACTGAGCCCCAACACCTATCAGAGTGCACAGGGCACAGTAGATGCTAATACATATTTGATGCTGGCTGACAGAGTAGATCAGTGTGGTTTGAGTGCAAAAAGGATGTACTGTGAGATAAGGCTGGAAAAGTAGGTAGGGACAAGTGTGTTGTGAAGTAAGCAAAACTGAATTCAGTACAGAAGTTTCAGCAAGTACATGATAAACCATGATCTCCATGACTGCAGTGTGGTTCAAACACTGGAGTTGTGGAGGGGAGACAGAGCTAAGAGGGAAGCCAAGATCTCGTATTAAGACAAGAGGCTATGGTGATAGTTCAGGTGAGAGACGACAGGACATGGACTACAGTAATGGCATTGCAGATAGAGAAGTAGAGACATTTAAGAGATATTTAGGATAAAAAACAAGTATTAGAGAGGTGAAGGAGAAGAGGCTGTCAAGGATAATACTTAAACTATACTTGTATAACTGGATGGATGGCAGCTCATCCAGCTAGGGAACAATGGAAGAATACTGGAAAGGAAAAAAATCACTTGGGTTTTATGAAATTTAAGGCATCTTTGAGACACCCAAGAGAAATGTCATGTGTATATAAATTTTAGTTCAGAGCTGAAGCCTGAGCTGGGGATATGAACTTGTAAGCTGCTATAAATGTGTGATAATTGAAGCTTCAGTTGTAGATGGAAGAAAATACAGAGTCAAAAGAGAAGACAGGATGAGATCAAATGTTGAAAAACTGAAATGTATTAGATAGGTAGAGAAGGACAGGTCTGCAGTAGACAGAGATAGACTAGCCAGAAAGAGAAGAAACTCAGGAGTATTACAGGAACCTAGGAGTGTTTTCAGAACGAGCAGCAGTTAACAGTGTCACTTGCTGTTGAGAAGTCAAATGAGATAAGGAATTAAAAAGTGTCCCCTGAAGCTCGCTCCAATAAAGTCATGAGTGACTTGAACAAGAACTGTTTAAGATTAGTATTTCGGGTAAGAGCTCAACAGGAACGGGTTGAGGAATAAAAGGTGAGGAAAAGAGAAAAGCAAGTATAAAACACCCGGAGAAGTCTGGCTATAAAGAGGTGAGAAACAGAGTATTAGAAGAGGGTGTAGGGTTGAGAGAGAAAGCTAAAAAATTAATAATGACCTGAAAATGTTAAAAAGCTAATGGGAGAATGAGGCAGAAATGGTGAAAATATAAGTTAAAAAAAGCAGGGAGAAATGTGGTTGAAAGGATAATCAGGGAGAGGATTTACCTTATGAAAGAAGAAATGGAGTCAATTGCCTAACAAATTAATAAAGATTTCAGGTAAATAATACCCAGTGTTTGCTCAGGTGATAATAGAGATATAATAACTAAAGTGATAGTAACACTCTCATTATTAGTGAGTATGAGTTGGTAGTAGACAACATAGTTCTTTTGTAGACAATATAACCTAATGTAACAAGACAGTTAATATAGTTATACCCTTTGATGATGAAGTTTCTCTTCTAAGAAGGAATCCTGTGAAAGGAATCATATATGCCTGAAAGCCTGGCAACAAACTAAATGTCCAACAGTTGGGGTGGGGAATGGTTAATTGTTATACATGTATGTGAGGGGCTGTCATATGCAAATTAGAAACCACATTTTCATAGACTAATTAAATGGGTATTTGTTCATGATATCACATGAGGTGAGAAGAGCAGAATACATAATGACACATTCTCGATGATCCCAGTTTTGTTGAAAAATATTTACAAGCCATAGGCACACATCATCACAAAGAAAATGGCTTAAGAAAACAAACCACGATGTTAATACTGCATAGCTCTGGGTAGTGAGGTAACAGGGTGAGTTATATTCCTCTTCATACTTTACTTACTAAAATTTATATTAAGCACACAACAATTTCTAATTTTTCACAAACAAAATGTTAATAAGAATAAAGAGATTACGTTGAAGGTAGGAAGGCACAAGTTAAGGAGGTCTACAGTAAAAGAAGGAAAAATGGAAGATTACTGGAGTCACCCTAGTATAAAGCAGTTCCTTTTCTTTAAAAGAGAGAATATGATTTAATGTTAGGTTGGCTAACATTTGCTTATATAACACCACATGCCAGATGCTGTTCTAAGTGTGCTACACATATCAACTCATTTAATCCTCATAGTAATGTGGAGGTAAACACTGTTACATTACAGAAAAGGAAACTTGGCAGGGAGGCTGCCCCAGGCAACTCTGCCTGTGTTAAGAGTCTGTGTTCCTCCTCCTACACTGTTGGTGGGAATGTAAACTGGTGCAGCCACTATGGAGAACAGTATGGAGGTTCCTTAAAAAACTAAAAATAGAGTTGCCATATGATCCAGCAATCCCACTCCTGGGCATATATCCACACAAAACTATAATTTGAAAAGATACATGCACCCCAATGTTCATGGCAGCACTATGTACAATAGCCAAGACATGGAAACAACCTAAATGTCCATTGACGGATGAATGGTAAAGACGTGGTATATATATGCAATGGAATATTACTCAGCTCTAAAAAGAATGAAATAATGCCAGTTGCAGCAACATGGATGGACCTAGAGATTATCACACTAAGTAAATCAGAAAAAAAAATCATATAGTATCACTTATATGTGGAATCTAAAATATGACACAAATGAACTTATCTACGAAACAGAAACAGACTCACAGACATAGAGAACAGACTTGTTGCCAAGGGGGAGGGAGGAGGGGAGGGATGGATTGGGAGTTTGGGATTAGCAAATGCAAACTATTATATATAGAATGGATAACTAACAAGGGCCTACTGTATAGCACAGGCAGCCATATTCAATATCCTATAATAAGCCATAATGGAAAAGAATATGAAAAAGAATACACACACACACACACACACACACACACACATATATATATACGCATAACTGAATCACTTTGCTGTACACCAGAAACTAACACAACATTGTAAACCAACTATACTTCAATTAAAAAAAAATAAAAGAGTCTGTGTTCCTAACCCACACCACTTTTTTGCATGTCCATATAAGAAAAGGAATCTGTGAACAAAAAGCAATGACTTTTCTTCTTCAAAGTTTAGCTGGTTTGCTGTCACCTCCCAACCAACAACTCAAACCCTGGGTTGTACCTTATCTGTGTATTTAATGAACAGAAGCTTCTTACAAATGCCTCAGATCTACCTGTTGCTTACCAAAAACAGTTCTTAGAATTTCTTGCTCCATTATCCAACTTTTTTCCTTACTCTCCAACCTGGAGGTCCCAACTGGTTTGGAAAGTAGATGCTCTGTACATGGGGAAAAGGAAAACAAACAAACACATTTCAGACATTTTTATAGGGAAGAGAATCCCATCCCAAAGTAGTAGTCTAAGAGCTGCTAAAAGATAAGGCCAGTGGACCTGTGTATTTCTAGCTCTACATCAGAAAAGACTTTCAATCACATACAGCAAGAAAATCTGCTATTGTGCCCAAAAGTTATTAAGAAACCTAAACTGAAACCCAAATGCCCTCAACCACTTCAACAGTAGTTTTTAACAGTAGATGAAGAGACTACTAAAGGGCAGATTAGGTAAATACGCAGACGCCACCTTTATGCAATGAATTCAGGTTCCTGTAGTTCTCCAGCATCACATCCCTGTACAGGTTCTTTACAGCAGGGTCCAGTTGCCCCCACTCTTCCTCGCTGAATTCCACAACCACATCTTTGAATGTCACTGGCTCCTAAAACATTAAATTCCTTTTTAATCAAAGGTCTCAAAGATATTACTAGAGGAGAAATGAATTTGGAAAGAACAGGGTGGGTGGCAAGAATATACAAAAAAAAATTGATAGGACAACGTTTGGAGTTCCAAGTGATAAAAATCAAGTTACCTTAGGGGCCTATCAACTTGGTACTCTTTGAGGGCTGCGAAAGGAAAATGAAGGGCTGTCCTAACTCTAGATTAGCTTACATTTTAACCGAGGAGAAAAACCGGTTGGAATAATTGTGGAACAAAAAATTACTATAGAGTACAAATAATTTACACAGAAAGAGTTCAGAATAGGAAGAGTTTAAGGCAGATTTGAGGGAAATTTATAATGAAAATGTAGGCTCTCCTAGCAGAACAGGGAGCATCTCTAACTGAGAAACGCTGTCAGCTAATGCCTCATCCTTCAGGTCTCAGAGCCCAATGTCACTTTGTCAGATAGGCCTTTCCTGATTGCCCAGTAAAGTAGCCATCTTCCTAATCAGTCTGTTTCTTTATTTTCTCCCTAATAATTATTACCATCTGCAATTATCTTATTTGCTTGTGTTTGTCTACTTCTAGTAGTATGTAATCTCCACAAAGGCAGGCATTTTGTTTCATTTACTGTCATATTCCCAGCCCTTAGAAATGTTAGGCACTGCATAAATACTGGTTATAAGGGCCTTCATCCCATCAGCTGTTGCACTTTTCTATCCAGCATTCTCAACCTTGTCCTTATAGTTTACCTTCAATCACACTGAAACACACAAATCCTTCCTCTACCTCAGAGCCAGTCTTTGTGAATAAGTTGTCTACATGTGTTTTGCCTACCTCCTCACTTTTCCTCTTTCCTCAACCCTCTGCAACCTGGCTTCTATTCCCATGCATGCTTGTATCTCCATGATGTTAAGAGAATAGACACTACTCAGGCTGCACTTTTCTGAACTTTTAAAGGATTTCTCCTTGAAATATGGTCATTCCTTGCTTTCACAGTGACATCATATTTTCCTGGTTTTCCTCTACCACTTTGGTCCTTTCACTTCAGTATCCTTTGAGGTTTCTTCTGCTCCCGCCTATTAAATGACATTGCTCAGGATTCTGCCCTTGGCTTACTTCACTTTTAATTCTAAACATTCCCTGGTTAGGCCCTATGTCTATACCTTCAATTATCATCTACAATCTCAAGGGTATAGATGCACAGAGAATATACAAAAATTAAATATTTTCCAAAAAGTGTATCATCAAGTAAAATAGATCCAATGTCCAGCATATCATCAACTAAAATAGTCATGTTCTCAGATGGAACTATGTTTGGCAAAAGTTCACAGACCTAAAAAGAAAAAGCAGAACATTACAATAGAGTGGAATCCTAATTTACCTGGGATTTGCCTGTTAGTGAGGCAGCTTCCATTTTTTCTTGCTTGATGCTCCCCTTCTGGAGTAGGGCAGAATCCTTGCAGGTTATACCTGAGGAAGATGAAGGAAAACATTAGGGAGACAAGTTTTTCCTTGGAGAAACTTTTAATAATTATAGTACTTTTAACATGCTACTTCAGAAGTTTGAAATTTAATGATGTCAGGCTCTACCAGCAACCAGAATCTCCAGGAGTGGGGCCCAGATCTTATATTTTTAAAAAGCTCTAAAAGTGATTTGCATATTCTACCAGGGGTCAAGAACTACTTGATCAGAGAGAAGGCCAAAATAATATTTTGATGCCTCATCTGTGGTTATAGCAGATCCAAAAAAAAAACTTTAATCTTGTCAAAACTAAATCCTAACTAAAGCTTAGCCACCACAGGCTGTAATTCTACTGGGAGCTAAGAATATTTTACCCAACCAATCACTTTCTCAAAGACATTGGGGATTAATCTACTCAAGGATTCTTTTCCTCTAAGTTGCTCTGTGTATACTATACACAGACTCAGGCAGTCTGGTCACCTTGGACTACTGACTCTTCCAGGACATAAAAATCTAAACAGCAACCAATTCTCTTCTCCAGCCCTTTGGTGAGACGTATACCCAAGGGCTACTTCCTAATGTTTCTCCAAGATTCATTAATTACACCACTAATCCTCAAATGCCAGACTATGGGCCAATACTGGTCTGTGAAGAAGTTTTCATTGATTCAGGGTGAAATAAGAAAAAATAGAAACAATGCAGGAAATATTTACGTTTTATAAATAAAGGCAGGATTTGAAAAAAAAATCCAAATTTCTCAGCAATTTGAATACTGCCACAAGATTACAGTCTGTTAACTTTATTCAGGCCTATAACACTTTGTGAAACCTCAGTCTGCTCAGTCCCATAACCCCTAGGACAGTCAATACCACATTCTTTTTTTATATGATTTATTTTTAAAATTAATTTTTATTGGAGTACAGTTACTTTACAATGTTGTGTTTCTGCTGTACAGCAAAGTGAATCAGCTACACATATACATATATCCCCTCTTTTTTGGATTACCTTCCCATTTAGGTCACCACAGTGCACTGAGTAGAGTTCCCTGTGCTATACAGTAGGTTCTCATTAGTTATTTATTTTATACATAGTAGAATATCACATTATTTCTTATTCTTGTCATTCTTGGAAATATGCGAGATATCTTGAAAAGATGCAAAAGCCTTCAATCAGCCATCCCTTTTTTATTGCTCTGAGTATTGTTCCCTTCCCGTAACTCTTCTTTCCTGCTGACTTCCTTCCTGAACCTTTACAGTTGTGTTCTCTGAAACTCTCATGCCATTCAAAGAAAAATTCCTATATATTCCCTAGCTCTTTATAAAATATTCTTTCTCCCTTCTAATCTAAAATGGATCTTGGCCACCATCAAAGCCACCTCTTCTCATCCTCCAATACTATGGTCTTGGTAGTTGTTTTGATATATTCATACTTCTCCATTCCCATTTCCTCATAAAGATTTTTCTACGCTCATACAAAAATTTTTCATAGTGGTTCATGCCATTTAGCTAGGGCCTTCTTGATGTTGTAATACACTAAGCTATTGCAAATTCATTTATTCAGCCCGTATTTACTGAGTACCTCCCATGTGTGAGGCACACAAATGCCTGCCCTCAGGGAGCCTATAGTCTGTCGTGAACGAGACATTAAATAAGTAATTGCACTAGGTCAGTAAAAACTTTACTTAGCTAAAATTGTTGCTTTCCACACCATATCATAATCTTTTCAACAACCCAGCCTGAAGACCCTTGACAACCTTGTTTCTAACAACCATCAGCAATCAAGCTACTTCCTTTTTCATACTGGGGTCCTTATATACTTCAAATTGTTCTACTCTGAGAACAAACTTGAATGAATCAATCCCTAACTATATTTTCCTATCCTTTCAACTTTCCTATCCTTTCATCAAGGTTCCACCATAGTACATTGCTTCTTTAATTTTTTCCCCGTCTATCATCCCTCTTGTGAAGTTACTTTCTTTTCTACGCAGCTTGGATTTTATGGTAAATCACTTGCAGATTTACTCTCTTCAGACTTGAAATTCCTTGAACACTGATCCTTTATATCTAACATCCAATCTTAGCTTGATCCAGTAATCTCTTTTACTTCACCCTTTTAAATAATTGAGGTAAAATTCACATAACAAAAAATTCACCATATTAACCATTCTAAAGTACACAATTCATGGGTTTTAGTATATTCACAGTTTTGTGCAACCGTCACCACTATCTAATTCCAGAACATATTCATTACCCCCAAAAGTAACCCCATACCCGTTAAGGAGTCACCTCCCATTCCCCTTCCCTCCATGCTGTCTCTTTGGATTTGCCTATTCTGGGCATTCCATGTAAATTCAGTCCTACGGTATGTGACCTTTTTTGTCTGACTTCTTTAAATTAGCATATTTTGAAGGTTCATCCATGTTGTAGCATGTGTTAGTTCTTTGTTCCTCTTAATGGCTGAATAATACTCCACTGTATGAATATCAATTTGTTTATCCATTCATCAGTTGAACTTTTGGATTGCTTCCCTTTTTTTGGCTATGATGAATAATGCTGCTATGAACATTCATATACAAATTTGTCAAATGCTTTTTCTGCATCAGTTGAGATGATCATGTGATTCTTCCCTTCATTGTACTGGTGTGGTGTATAATGTTGATTTTCACATTTGAACCATCCTTGTATTTCTGGGATAAATCCCACATGGTCATGGTGTATAATCCTCTTAATATGCTGCTGGGTTTGGTTCACTAGTTTTCTTTTCTTGTGATGTCTCTCTCTGGCTTTGGCATCAGATTAAAACTCCCAACATAGAATAGGTTAGGAAGTATTCCTGCCTTTTCTGTTTTTTAGAAGAGTCTGAGAAAGTTTGGTGTTAATTATTGTTTTAATGTTTGGTAGAATTCACCAGTGAAGCCATGTTGTCCTTGGGTTTACTTTGTTGAAATTTTAAAAATGACTGATTCAGTCTCTTTAGTCGTTACAGATGAGTTGAGTCACTTTTGGTAGTTTGGGAGTTTTTCTATTTCATCTAAGTTTTCACAGTATTCTCTGATAATCTTTTTGATTTATGCAAGGTCAGTAGTAATACCCCTACCTTTATTCCTGATTTTATTTTGGTCTTCTCTTTTTTTTGCTTGGTCATTGTAGCTAAACTTTTATCAATGTTGTTGATGTTTTCAACCTTTTTTTGAATTTATAAAGTCTATATTCTTTGTTGTGTGTGCCCACTTAAGTCTGTTTCCTTAACTTAGTGGTTAGCTAGCGATTCCAGAGATTTCCTTAAATGCTTGAAACCAGAAAAACAAAAATCATTTCCTAGCCTTTGCAGATGGGCTGACTGCATCAGAAAATGCCTTCAATACTTAGCCAGATAGTTTTCACCCTTGCCTTAGTCTTCATTTCCTGCTCGAGCAGAGCCTGAAGACCAGCCAGAGGTGAGAATCAGGGAATTCTCAGGTCTTTCTGAACATGTACCCAGCCTTCTAGATCTCTAAGAATATGTAGGAGCTTTCAAATCCCTTACTCTCTAAAGCACCTTTCCTCCCATCTTTTTGTTTAGTCTATGTTTGCCCCAACTGTTTATTTGCTGTCCCAGGTAGCAGTGGCTAATACATTTTTCATTAAATGTTTCTGACAAGTGCTAGCCAGGTAGCCACTTCAGCCCTGAGAGGTCTAAGGTAGGTAAAATATGGGCAAACACTTTAAGTGGGTTCTTCAGGGATCCATGGCACGTTAAAAGAAAACAAAAGCCTTTCTCGGTCCTGTATTACCCTGAAACCTCTCATTTTCTTCCCAAACTTCTCAAGAATAGTCTATAATGATTATCACATTCCCACCTCATACTTCGTATTTTTTTGACCCATGTGATAGGCAGAATAGCCCCCTGAAATGTCCATGCCCTAATCCTTGGATACATGGCAAAAGGGAGGTCCAGTGGTTAGGACTCAGCACTTTCACTGCCAGGGCCGGGGTTCAATCTCTGGTCGGGGAACTAAGATCCCGCAAGCCTCATGGCACGGCCAAAAAAAAAAGGACTCAGCAATATTAAAGTTAAAGATCCTTGAGATGAATAAATCATCCTGGGGACTTCCCTGGTGGTGCAGTGGTTAAGAATCCACCTGCCAATGCATGGGACACGGGTTTGATCCCTGGTCCGGGGAGATCCCACATGCCGCAGGGCAACTAAGCCCGCGCGCCACAACTACTGAAGCCCGTGCACTCTAGGGCCCGCAAGCCACAACTGCTCAGCCCACGTGCTGCAACTACTGCAGCCCACACACCTAGAGTCTGTGCTCTGCAACAAGAGAAGCCACCGCAATGAGAAGCCCGAGCACCGCAACGAAGAGTAGCCCCTGCTCGCTGCAACTAGAGAAAGGCCGTGTGCTGCAACAAAGACCCGACACAGCCAAAAAAATAAAAATTAAAAAGAAAAATCATCCTGGATTATCTGGGTGGTCTCAATCAAATTACATTAATCTTGAAAAGTGGAGAACTTTTCCCAGCTGTGGTCAGTGAGACAGAGAGAGTGAGTGTGAGCGTGTGCATGTATGCCAGCACACACCATGACAACAGTGTCAGAGAGATGGCAGTGTGAAAAGGACTTGGCTCACCATCGCCAGCTTTGAAGTTGGGGGAAAGGGAGCCTGTGGCCCAGAAAGAAATGAATTCCTGCTGATGTCTTGATTTTAGCCCAGGGAGACCCATGTTGGACCACTGATCTAATCAACAATTTCAATAAATTATTTTCAATACTCATCTTAACAGGACCTTTTTGTTGCAACATTGTTGAACACTCCCTTCTTGAAGATTTCTTTTTTCTTAGCTCAAGATACCAATCTTTCCTGGTTCCTTGCTTTCTAGATTACTCCTTTCTAGCTTGCTTCCCTGAGTTTTCTTATTTTGCTCAGTACTTCATTTTATTTCCTTTTTGGCTAAGGACTAAATATAATCCCAGTACCAGTATCATCACTGTCTCTAATCAATAATGCCTAGTCAAACATCCAGTCAGTTGCCTCATGTCTTATAAGGTCCACACATTCACATGATCAATTACACATGTTTTATGTTTCTTTTAATCTCTAAATCCCTCTTCCATAGCCCCTCCCTACTCCCTTACAATTATTTTGTTTTAGAAACTGAATTGTCTTGCAGTTTCCCACAGATTGGATTTTAGTAATGGCATTCCCATGGTATAGCTTAACATGTTCCTCTATTCTCTATTTTCTATAATTGGTAGTTAGATCTATGCCAGCTCTTAAATACTGGTTCTTCCTAAGGATTTGTATTTTTCCTACTTCCGTTCATACCTATAAGTTTCCATATTTTTCTTTCTTGATTTTAGCCCAGAGAGACCCACTGATCTACAGACCTGTAGGACTATACATTCATATTGTTTTAAGCAACAAAGTTTATGGTAATGTGTTACAGCAGCAACAGAAATTGTATACTTCTGAACACTAAAGCCATATTTTTAACTATATATTAGATTATTCACTGTGGTTGTCCCACAAAGACCTCAAATTCAACATGCCACATAATTAATATATCAATCTCCTCTCCAACAAAAACTGTTACTTACACTGCATTCATGCAAGTCAGAACATTTGTCCCATTCACACCTAATATGTAAACCCTTTAGGTTCAAACTCCTCTGTTTTCCCAAATGCTTCCTCATTCTCTAACACCTGATCTACTACAATACTTCCTAATTGGTTTTCCTATTTTCAGAGCTCTCAGGGCTATCCTTTACTGCAGAAGTTGATAAACTTTTTCTGTAAAGATCCAGACTGTAAATATTTTATTTAGGCTTTGCAGGCAATACAGTCTCTGCTATAACTAATAAGTCTAGTCATAGTATGAAAGCAGCTGTAGACAAAATGTAAATGCATGTGTGGCTGTGTTCCAATAAAACTTTATTTCCAAAAATATTTGGCCTATGGTCATAGTTTGCTGATCCCTGCTCTACACTGAAGCCAACACAGTATTTTTGAAAGGTAAATCAAATTATTTTACTCCCCTACTCAATCTGTGAGATCTCAGTTCAGCCTTCCTAATATAGTAAAGTTCTTCATGATCTGGCCCTTGACATCTTCTGGCTTCAGAAAAAGTTCTTATGCTAAGTGAAATGAGTCAGATAGAGGAAGACAAATACTCTATGATATCACTTACATGTGGAATCAAAAATATAGAACTAGTGAATGTAACAAAAAAGAAACAGATTCACAGATATAGGAGAACAAACTAGTGGTTACCAGTGGGAAAAGGGAAGGGGGGAGAGACAATATAGGGATAGAGGATTAAGAGGTATAAAATATTATGTATAAAATAAGCTATAAGGATATATGGTACAACACAGGGAATATAGCCAATATTTTATGACTATAAATGGAGAATAACCTTTAAAAATTATGAATCACTATGTTATATACCTGTAACACATAAATACTGTACATCGACTATGCATCCATAAAAAAAATTTTTTAAAAGATAATTTTTCTTCATATGGGAAGGGTCAACTATTCTACCTCCAATTTTCTATATTCTCACCTTCATCCTTAAGCATATCAATCACATCCTCTATCAGGCTCACCACTTCTTTGCTGTTCTTTGGATGTTGTAAATTCACCCAAGTCCTGACTTCTTCAGGGAGAATTGTCAGGAATTGTTCCAGTACCAATAGCTCTAGGATCTCTTTCTTTGTATGAATTTCTGGTCTCAGCCACTGAAGACAGAGCTCCCAGAGTTGACTCAGGGCTTCATGAGGCCCAGACACTTCCAAATACTGGAAACGTCTGAACTTTAGACGAGAGGCTTCACAGTCATCTGTCTCCACGACTGGGATGGATTCCGGCTGCCAAGACACATCTGCTCTCAGGACCTCACTTTGTTTGTGAGGAGCCAGGTTTTGAGGTTTTGAGATAGCCGTCAACTTGTTCAAAGGCTGCATCTTCCTACACAGAGCTCCCACTGCAGTTCAAATTTGTCTTATCAGAGGATTCCAATAATTCTCATGCTTGGGCTAAGCACTTGTGTACTATATACATATATATGCAGTGAGAAAAGTTTCAGGAGCTTCAGACGCAGAGCCAATATTCAGGCACCCAAGAGACTGAAAAAAAGACATAAATATGACCTACAGATAATGAACATGGATAGGTCAAAAAGTGCATTCCCAGACTATAACAATCAAAAGTTTTAATTTGTTAGGATTTGCTATGAGCCAGTCTGCAATGCCCATCAATCAGGGAGGTCTTAGGCTCAACAAAACATTTAAACGTTGCAGGACTACCACAGGTCATATTTGGCACTTAGGTTACTAAGAAGGCTATTGGACAGAAAACAAAGCTTCCTAACAGAGGAGTGAGTAACTGGAATTTTTCTTCAGTGGCAATTCTCACAGAGTATAGCTCAAGTGCAAGGAAATGTGGACCATGTAGGTTGGGCAGAAAGCATCTTGACTGAAAAGCCTTCTACAGGAGCTGATATCTAACAACTCTACGAGTGCAGCTCTCAGGGTTCCCCAAAGAGTGTGCCAGATTATGAGTCACTACGTTCAGGGAAGTTCAGATCCAGCTTTCTATCTGATTTACAGTTCTCCCAGTCCAGATGCAATTTACCATTCAGGAGTCATTTTTATTATAAGCCGCTAGGCCAGTGGTTCTTTTTCCATAGCATTGTGCTTCTATAGTTACAATATCGTTTCAAATTTCTCTGAAGATTCTAATTTGAGTTTTCTGTTTCCTAAATTCCCTTTGATTCTGTGGTCAGGGTTTCTATTTATCTTGGTTTTTAGACATCTGGTATTCCCTAGTTTTCTGCTCATATTTAAGAATCAAGTGTTAGGTTGATTATTCCAGATCAGCATATGAATTTCTACTTCTTCTGTATCAGTAGATTGGTTTCCTAATGGGTGTCTACCCTGAATGGGAGACTTACCAAGAGCCATGTGAATATCAGTGAGACACACACATTGGCAGACTTTGATTTAGGGTGAGTGGAGGAGCAGGCTGTCAAGTTGTGGGCTCCCCACACAACAGAGTGAAAAGGTTTTACTATGAAATGTCAACAACTAACCTAAAAGCCTTCCTTCTCCTCAGATGGTTTATTCAATTTATTTAGGGAAGAACTTTTTGTGGGAGGAAGGCACTGGAGCTAAACTGCTTCTCTGTGTAGGTGGGAAGAGGGCTGGGAGGTTGGGGAGATGACTGGAATAGATGTTTCACGTGTAACCCTTCACTCAATTCCTATGTTCTATTTAACTCTCACTGCCATACTCTGTTGAAACAGCTTAAGATTCTCATAGGCAGATGGGTTTCCACCTCCACTGTGGTCACCTCCTAGCATATTCTAAGTTGTGACCTTTTCTACACTGCTTCTGTAAACTATATTTTCACTTTCTGTCTTGTAGAAATGTATTGACGCCATCTATATACTCATTAGTATCCCCATTACATGGGGACACAGGGCAAAGTGGAACAACTGAAGGAACATTCTGAGATCCAACACAAACCTTCTCCAAAGCTTAAGGAAAGTACACGTTCATTACCAAAAAAAAAAAAAGAAAAAAGAAAGTTCCGAAGTGCTTAAAAGAGGTATCACTCACTGAGTTCCAGCAGAACAATGAACTATGGGCCCAGATACTTTCAGAATTAACATACAGGGAGAAAGAAGAAAAACACGTTCACAGATCACATATTAAAAACAAAACAAAAAACCAAGTAAGCATTAAAAAAAAAAAAGCAGATTTAACAACAAGAATATCCATTGTAACAATAAATGCACTGGGTAAAAATTTAAACTCAACTATGTAAAAAATTAAGAGACATCCAAAACAAAAGAACTCCAAAGCTTAAAGGGGTGATAGAAAAAATAACAAACAAATGTAAACAACAGTAATATGCAGGGATATACTGAATTAAGATGTATATTGAATTAAAAGCACAAATGAATAAAATGAGACAAAGAGGAAACTTTAAATGATTGAAGGTACAACTCATAGTGAAATATGACTGCTACTAAGTGTATCAAATAACACAATGAAATATATTTATAGCAAAACCCTCAGAAAACAAGAGATGCAAGCAACAATACCACCACAGAAATGGGAGACTAAGGCAACTTTCTCAGTCCTTAACAAGTAAGCTAAAATTGATAGTATAGAGGACAGGAATAACATGCTTAGCCTGATATATAAAACCAGATAGAATGTAGTTTCTATTCAAGCACTAAGCTGCTATTTACTAAGCTACCAAAAAACTCAATAAATAAAAAGTAAATAAAAGCGGTACAAACCACATTTATTACCAGAATGAAAACTAGATCTTAACATCAAGTAGAAATAGAAAAAAAATCTCAACTACTTTGAAATTTAACTTTTGCTTCTGGAAAACAACTCAAATTAAAAACACTAAAAACACTGCACTTCAAAATCTAACAGCTCAAGTTCTACTGTTAGGCAATAGCAAAGCCTTATATATATAATTAAACAAGAATGAGATGAATTAAACGTTCAACTCAAAGTGAGAAAAAGTAACAAAATATACTAGGAGTTTATAGGTTAAAAATTAATAAATTACTCAGTATAAATAATTATAGAGCTAGGAGGACAGGTTAGAGATGTTCAGGATGATATGCTAGCACTTAAGATTTCGAAAGAGGAACAGTCTGGATGATAAATGGTCCAAGGTATGACTGTGACTGAGAATAGCTTAAGTGGTCTGTAAGTGACCACCAATGGAATAAACAAAGTCAAGAACTGTTAAAGTTTAAACTCTAAAGTACTTCTAAAGTACTAAACAGACACCTTTAAGGATGATGGTAGGACTCAGAATGAAGATTTAAGACGCTGAGCCAATACCAATGGAAGGAAGGGCTCAGTAAGGCGCAGGTGGCAGGAATCTGGAGAGTTAGATCAAATAACCAGCTGACACAAGTTCATAGGATTTTACAGCGTCAAGGAACTTGAAAAGGCACTAATTATGGGGAAAAGGTAGTATCTGTGAAAAAGGGTTGTTTTAATCAAATAGGTCATAGGCAGAGCAGTAGCCTGAGGTAAGGAGAATCTTTCGCCTTCCGAGATTAGCTTCTAAAAAGTAGCACAGAGCAGTGTGCAAATGAGCATCTGAAATAAAGAGGTTTTAGGGAGTGGCCAGGAATGAGTGGGACAGCACGGCAAGTTGGAATGAACTTTTCTCCATTTTCTTTTCCAGTCGATTGACCCAGTCACACTGGATCGGGAATCCATATCAGTCATTCCAAAACCAGCTGAGCAAGATATATTTACCAGATTAAACGCCTGGAGACTGCCCCCATCCCAGAATGGAAAAGGAGACAGCAGACCTGGATCTGGAACCTAACCGTCCTGTTTCCCACCCCAGCCCTTTTTACCTCTCCTCTCTCACGCACTAACTTCCCACCACAGCCCACGCCTCCATCTCTGTCAGCTCGCGCCCTCCTCCAGCTTCTTCCGCAGAGACTGCAGAGCACAGAGTTGGAATCCAGGTAACAGCGAACAAGCCGAGGAGACCGCGTGGACGCCCTCAAGCAGGATTCCCAATTCCACGCACCCGCGTCCTCACCGCCCGCTGACCCGCGTGATACCTGCAAACAACCGCTCCTAGCCAGGGATGGGTTCAGTCACACCCAGGAGCCAGTTCAGAGGAGCCTCAGAAGTCGCCCTCCCAGCCCGGGGAGGGAGCTTGCGTTAGTAATCACGCCACAACTAAGCAGCGCGGGCCATACCTGTCCCGTACACGCCAGCGCCAGCTCAGTATCTACTAAATACCAAGACGCAGGCCGGCGCACTCCCGCGCACGCGCACCATCCGTGGAAGCCCCCAGAAGCCCCCGCGGCCCAAGTTTGTAAAGTAGACGGGGTGGGGCTTCTGCCCATCCCGCCCCTTTCCCAGGCCCCGCCCGCTTCATAGACGTGAGTCCAACCCTAGGGCCAGGAACCAAGGGCCATGCTTAGGGTAGGTGGGAAAAGGCCTTGTCAAACTTCTGTGGCCTCCTCCATCCCCATCTAGGAGAACTGGCCAAATTTTTTTACCTTCTCACTCCACCCACCCACCTCCTCCATTTTCTTGGAATCAAAAAACAGTGAAGTAATTTTGAAAAGACATGGTCTTGTATATAACATGGTTTAACATGTTTTTTTACTGACTTGCTGATTCACTCATTCACTCATTTATTCAATTTTGCATCGCGGTAGAAAATCTTGCAAAAGATCATGAGTCCAGTTTTGGCTTGTTACATATGAGATACTTTGTGACATCCAAGAAGCATTGTCAAATTGGACGTGAGAGCTTAGAGGTGTATGGGGCCAGATTTATAAAATTTGTGTCAGTAACGGGTAGATGGTACTCGATACTATGGGGGGGGCAGGGGGAGAATGAGACTGCAGGGAGAAGGAGAGAAAACAGTAGAAGGAGGAGGAGTCTAGGACTGAGCCCCAGAGGAAGAGCTCAAACTAGTAAACCAGGGACTGTCTACCAGGAAGGGAGCTTTAAATCTAGATCAAACAAGATAGGAACCAGATTTTTGTTTTAACCAACCTCTTCTGTACTCATTACTATCATAAGCAAATTATAAATGTCATCTCACTCATCACCACAACACTATAAGGAAGAGATTATCATCCCCAAATTTATGGAAACTAAAAGATAGCGAAGCTGAGCTTCAAGCTCAGATCACTTCGTACTTGTCCCACTGCTGCTCACTCAACGCTTCAAGATTTAGAGGGTCATTAGTAAGATGTGCCAGAATTGTGGAATGATATTTTCCAAGATTGGGAGTATGGTGTGTGCCATGAATTGTTTGTGATGGGGTTGACCTTTATAAAAGTCAGTTAATAGCTAGGCAAAATAAAAATTTTAACTTGTGAGTATTGCCAGTAAACAGGCTCAAACATAGTCTTTAGCTAATTAAGATTTCAGGGAAATGGAAAGGGTGCCAAGTATGAAGCGGAATGACCAGCCTTTCTCTCATACCTTATAGATATGAGGTTTCTGACCATGTGTCTTCAAAGGTCCACAGAGGCCTAGACACTGCTTTCTAATTGAAGAAGGGCCATTTTCATTTTGCAGTCACCTCACTAAAGTCCAGCTATTTTTTAATGGCACAATTTTAAAGGTTTCTCTCAATATATGACTTTCATTGTAAAGCCATCTGGGATTAGATCCTTAAGATGCATAGACTTGTTCGCTACAAACTCCATTCTTTTCTATCATTGTGAAATCCAGATCTTCTCTGTATTTAAGAAAAAAATATAGAGAAAACTTGACCTGAGTTAAGCCAACACTTTTCCTAGACCACTTATATATTCATTCAGCCGATTTTTATTGAGAATTTAATATGTGGCAAATACTGTACTAGCAATTGAGAATATATTAGTAAACGCAATCAAATGAAGACTGGCTTAACGACCAGTGGAAGCATTCCATATGCTAAGCTATTGTATTTCTTCACCCAATGTTCTGTGTTCTGCACATCCTCAGAATATTGTGTTGTGTAGATTGTGAGTTGCATTGGTCAGTCTGGAATTTGTAGTCAAGATATGAATAGGGGTGATTTGGCTTCATGGGCCATGTGTTATGGACATTTGTCAGTTTTTGGCTTCTGATCCTTTGAATACACTGTCTAAAATTATAATCTTCTGTTGAGTCTTGTGAGGGAGTTGGAGCCTGTCTCCATCCATGGAAACTGAATACATCTAATATTAACTTCCTTTGTCTGCACTGCAGCTAGGACTCGATCAATTAGATATACCCAGTCTAGACTTTGAATTAAGAGCTAGTGATGTGAAAAAGCAAGGACACCAAAAAGTTTCTTTTTAAAAAAACAGACTTTATTTTTTAGGTCAGGTTTAGATGTACAGAAAAATTGAGAAGATATAGTACATTGAGTTCTGATATTACCCCCCTTTTCCCACTATTGACTTACATTGTTATTATTTACATTATTATGGCACATCTGCTACAATTAAGAAAATAAGATTAATACCTTATTATTAACTAAACTTTATACTTTGTTTGAATTTGCTTAGGTTTTGTCTCCTTAGGCTCCTCCTGGCTGTGACAGTTTTTGAGACTTGTTTTTGATGATCTTTACAGTTTTGAGGAGTACAGGTTGTATATTTTATAGGAAGCCCATGTATGAGAATTTGTCTGTTTTTCTCATGATTAGACTGAGGTTATGGGTTTGAGGGATCTTCCGATCATAAAGTGCTATTTCCATCATATCATCTCAAGGGAACGTACTAACAACAGGACTTAACACTATTTATGTTAACCTTGGTCACCTGGCTGAGGTAGTGTCAGCAATTTCTTCTCTTTTTTTGTCAGCGGTAGAGAGAGCACCAACATTCCAATTTCCAGGTTCAGGGAATTATGCAGCTCCAGCAGCAGGGCCTGTGCTGAGGGTGTTGGCAGTGTAAACTGCGCCACCTAGTGCTAAATGGCAGTGATGTCCTTAGCTGACATCGTGTTAATGAATTTGTGTTAATGAATTTGGCCCGTGATTCTGGCTGCAGAATCGGAATTACTATTATTCAGTATTTTTCCTTTTAGCTTAAATCATGCATAGTCAGTTTCTGTTACTTGCAACTACAAACCCTGACTGATACATCATCTTTATTATGATTCTTTAGAAGCTTCTTGGCCCTTTATTCCCCCTCTCCCTCCATAGCAGGAGAGGTAGTAGTTTTTTTGTTTGTTTGTTTGTTTGTTTTTTGCGGTACGCGGGCCTCTCACTGCTGTGGCCTCTCCCGTTGCGGAGCACAGGCTCCGGACGCGCAGGCTCAGCGGCCATGGCTCACGGGCCCAGCCGCTCCGCGGCATGTGGGATCTTCCCGGACCGGGGCACGAACCCGCGTCCCCTGCATCGGCAGGCGGACTCTCAACCACTGCGCCACGAGGGTGGGTAGTAGTTTTTATTGGTAATGTGAATAAGCCGCACAGGAGTCTATTTGAATGTGATGGAGCACAATTCTCTCAAGAGTTTCAGTTATCCATTGCTGCATAACAAACCATCTCAAAACTCTGTGCCTTAAAACAGCCATCATTTTATTTGCTTAGGATTCCAGAATTTGGAAGGTGGAGATGGCAACTATCGGTAATGGCAATATTTAAGGTAGTGTTTGTACTTTCTTCTTACATTTTCTTATTTTTTCTGCTGTTACTGAAGTAGCTCTCATCTAGATCATCAATGACAGCCAAGTCACCAATTTCAACTATTAATTTTTTGTCCTTGTCTACATCACCTCATCTAGCACATGTTGTTTGAATGAGGGTTTTCTCTGATCCTCCTACCCCAGATTAGAGTTTGTCTATTGTAGTGCAGTTCCAGTAATTTTAAAAGGATAGTAACAAATGCAAAAGTGTGTATTAAAACACATTATGTGTCAGTCATTGCTCTGATAAAATGGTAAGATAAAATGAAATAAGAGTTCAATAAATACTTTTAAAATGATTCCATGGATGCATGAATGCATGAATGAAAGAAATAAGAACTTTGGTTACTAGATATCTCTTCACTGGGGAGGTCTTCCCCTGCAAAGTCAATCTGAGGTGTGTTGTTCCTGGACCTATGTTCATGGTAACTGTAGAATGGTTACCATGGAATCCCCTCTAAACGTGTGATTGATTAACGTTTGGGTAAAAGAGCCAAGCAGAGGGACCTTCAAGATGGCAGAGGAGTAGAAGGTGGAGATCACCTTCCTCCCCACAGATACATCAGAAATACATCTACATGTGGAACAACTCCTACAGAACACCTACTGAACGTTGGCAGAAGACCTCAGACCTCCCAAAAGGCAGGAAACTCCCCACGTACCTGGGTAGGGCAAAAGAAAAAAGAAAAAACAGAGACAAAAGAATAGGGACGGGACCTGCACCTCTGGGAGGGAGCTGTGAAGGAGGAAAGGTCACACACTAGGAAGCCACTTCGCGGGCGGAGACTGTGGGAGGCATAGGGAGGAAGCTTCAGAGCCACGGGGGAGAGCGCAGCAACAGGGGTGTGGAGGGCAAAGCGGAGAGATTCCCGCACAGAGGATCGGTGCCAACCAGCACTCACCAGCCCGAGAGGCTTGTCTGCTCACCCGCCGGGACGGGCGGGGTCTGGGAGCTGAGGCTCGGGCTTCGGAGGTCGGAGCGCAGGGAGAGGACTGGGGTTGGCGGCGTGAACACAGCCTGAAGGGGGCTAGTGCACCACGGCTAGCCGAGAGGAAGTCCGGGAAAAGGTCTAGACCTGCCGAAGAGGCAAGAGACTTTTTCTTGCCTCTTGGTTTCGTGGTGCGCGAGGAGAGGGGATTAAGAGCGCCGCTTAAAGGAGCTCCAAAGACTGGCGCGAGCCGCGGCTATCAGCGCAGACCCCAGAGACTGGCATGAAACGCTAAGGCTACTGCTGCAGCCACCAAGAAGCCTGTGTGCAAGCACAGGTCACTATCCACACCTCCCCTCCCGGGAGCCTGTGCAGACCGCCACTGCCAGGGTCCCGGGATCCAGGGACAACTTCCCCGGGAGAACGCACGGCGCGCCTCAGTCTGTTGCAACGTCACACTGGCCTGATAATCATTATCACTGATAATCATAGATGAGAAAATCCTCAACAAAATACTAGCAAACAGAATCCAACAGCACATTGAAAGGATCATACATCAAGATCAAGTGGAGTTTATCCCAGGAATACAAGGATTCTTCAATATACGCTAATCAATGTGATGCACCATATTAACAAATTGAAGGATAAAAACCATATGATAATCTCAATAGATGCAGAAAAAGCTTTTGACAAATTCAACACCATTTATGATAAAAACTCTCCAGAAAGTAGGCATAGAGGTAACCTACCTCAACATAATAAAGGCCATATATGACAAACCCACAGCCAACATTGTTCTCAATGGTGAAAAACTGAAACCATTTCCTCTAAGATCAGGAACAAGACAAGGTTGTCCACTCTCACCACTATTATTCAATATAGTTTTGGAAGTTTTAGCCACGGCAATCAGAGAATAAAAAGAAACAAAAGGAATCCAAATCAGAAAAAAATAATTAAAACTGTCACTGTTTGCAGATGGCATGATACTATACATAGAGAATCCTAAAGATGCTACCAGAAAACTACTAGAGCTAATCAATGAATTTGGTAAAGTAGCAGGGTACAAAATTAATGCACAGAAATCTTTTGCATTCCTATACAATAATGATGAAAAATCTGAAAGTGAAATTAAGAAAACACTCCCATTTACCATGGCAACAAAAAGAATAAAATATCTAGGAATAAACCTACCTAAGGAGATAAAAGACCTGTATGCAGAAAACTATAAGACACTGATGAAAGAAATTAAAGATGATATAAACAGATGGAGAGATATACCATGTTCTTGGATTGGAAGAATCAACATTGTGAAAACGACTCTACTACCCAAAGCAATCTACAGATTCAATGCAATCCCTATCAAACTACCACTGGCATTTTTCACAGAACTAGAGCAAAAAAATTCAGTTTGTATGGAAACAGAAAAGACCCCGAATAGCCAAAGCAATCTTGAGAAAGAAAAACGGAGCTGGAGGAATCAGGCTCCCTGACTTCAGACTATACTACAAGGCTACAGTAATCAAGACAGTATGGTACTGGCACAAAAACAGCAATACAGATCAATGGAACAGGATAGAAAGCCCAGAGATAAACCCAGGCACATATGGTCACCTTATCTTTGACAAAGGAGGCAAGAATATACAATGGAGTACATACAGTCTCTTCAATAAGTGGTTAGGGAGTGTTCTAATTTCATAAGAATGAAATTAGAAAACTTCCTAATACCATACACAAAAATAAACTCAAAATGGATTAAAGACCTAAATGTAAGGCCAATCACTATAGAACTCTTAGAGGAAAATACAGGCAGAACACACTATGATGTAAATCACAGCAAGATCCTTTTTGATCTACCTCCTAGAGAAATAGAAATAAGAACAAAAATAAACAAATGGAACCTAATGGAACTTCAAAGTTTTGCACAGCAAAGGAAACCATAAACAAGATGAAAAGACAACCCTCAGAATGTGAGATAATATTTGCAAACGAAGCAACTGACAAAGGATTAATCTCCAAAATATACAAGCAGCTCATGCAGCTCAATATCAAAAAAACAAACAATCCAATCCAAAAATGGGTGGAAGAACTAAATAGACATTTCTCCAAAGAAGATATACAGATGGCCAACAAACACATGAAAGGATGCTCAACATCACTAATCATTAGAGAAACACAAATCAAAACTACAATGAGGTATCACCTCACACCAGTCAAAATGGCCATCATCAAAAAATTTACAAACAATAAATGCTGGAGAGGGTGTGGAGAAAAGGGAACCCTCTTGCACTGTTGGTGGGAATGTAAATTGATACAGCCACCTTGGAGAACAGTATGGAGATTCCTTAAAAAACTAAAAATAGAACTACCATATGACCCAGCAATCCCACTACTGGGCATATACCCTGAGAAAACCATAATTCAAAAAGAGACATGTACCACAATGTTCATTGCAGTAGTATTTACAATAGCCAAGCAACCTAATTGTCCATCGACAGATGAATGGATAAAGAAGATGTAGCACATGTATACAATGGAATATTACTCAACCATAAAAAGAAACAAAATTGAGTTATTTGTAGTGAGGTGGATGGACCTGGAGTCTCTCATACAGAGTGAAGTAAGTCAGAAAGAGAAAAACAAATACCATATGCTAACACATATATGGAACCTAAAAAAAAAAAAAATGGTACTGATGAACCTTGGGGCAGGACAGGAATAAAGACGCAGATGTAGAGAATGGACTTGAGGATACAGGGAGGGGGAAGGGTAAGCTGGGACGAAGGAAGAGAGTAGCGGTGACATATATACACTACCAAATGTAAAATAGATATCTAGTGGGAAGCAGCTGCATAGCACAGGGAGAACAGTTCGGTGCTTTGTGACCACCTAGAGGGGCGGGATAGGGAGGGTGGGAGGGAGACGCAAGAGGGAGGGGATATGGGGATACATGTATACATGTAGCTGATTCACTTTGTTATACAGCAGAAACCAGCACAACACTGTAAAGCAATTATATTCCAATAAAGCTGTTTTTAAAAAATTAAAAAATTAAAGTAAAAAAACAAACAAAAAAGGACTTTCTAAAATTATCTAAAAGTCATATAAAAACTATGACAAAAATAGAGGGGCATATCCCCATTTTATAAGCTATGTGCTCTATTTTCCAATTAAAATTGAAAGGGAGAGACAGAATGAGCAAGAAAATTATCTTTCCCAGAATAGTATTTATCTATGGGGAGAAAGACATGGGAAGAAGGGAGTGGCTATCATGTTTTGTTTTATATCTTTCTGTACTATTCAAAATTTCTACTTCTATACTTTTGTAGCTTTTTAAACAACAACAAGGGTTATCTGATGGGAAACTTTTGTTTTCAATTTCTTTTTTTTTTTTTTTGCGGTACGCGGGCCTCTCACTGTTGTGGCCTCTCCCATTGCGGAGCGCAGGCTCAGCGGCCATGGCTCACAGGCCCAGCTGCTCCGTGGCATGTGGGACCCTCCCAGACCGGGACACGAACCCGCGTCCCCTGCATCGGCAGGTGGACTCTCAACCACTGTGCCACCAGGGAAGCCCCTTCAATTTCAATCTTTTAAAACTTATTTTACTGAAGTATGGTTGATATAGAATGTTGTGTTGATTTCTGCTGTATAGCAAAGTGATTCAGTTATTTATATACATATATTCTTTTTCATATTCTTTTCCATTATGTTTTATCACAAGATATTGAATATAGTTCCCTGTGCTATATAGTGGGACCTTGTTTATCCATTCTATATATAATAGTTTTCATCTGCTACTTCCAAACTCCCAATCCATTCCCTCCACCCCCCTCATTTTATTTTTTGTATCTACTGTATTTTTAAGTGAATAAATATATTATAAAGAGTAAAAAAAAAAAAGAGTGAAGCAGCTGTCAGTCTGTTTATTTGGACTAAGAGTTTATGAGAACCTAAAGTGGACTCTAGAATTGACCATTCTAGACAAGTTGAGCCACAGTGAAATGTAGTTAGAGGCATCTAAGCTTAAGGGGTCAGTCTAGGGATGGTAAACTCCAATTTCTAAAATTCTAATTCATTTTGCTTTCAGAAGAGATATTCGTTGGGTTAACTGGGTTCATACAGAGGAAGATGACCTGAATGAATATTGGATACCAAAGCATGTTAGATAAAGGAATTTTAAAGGAACAAGCGGGTGGTTGGCTGTGAAAATTGAATTTGGGCAAATACAGAAACTGACTTCAGTGAGTTGTGGTATAAAAGGATAATGAAAATTATTCTAGGAGTAAAACTAGGGAAAGTGGGTTGAAGTTATAGGAAAATTGATTTTGACTTACCATAAGGAAGATCTTTCTAACAGTAAGAAAACTATCTACCTATATGAAAGGGAATGATCCTAGAACGTAGAGCACTAGCTACACCGTTCTTGTTTATGCGAATGCTGGACAATTACTCAAAGGCAATATCATGGAGTGGTTTAATCCTCAGGCATGTGTCTGGATTAGATGACTGTTGAATTCACTTTTTACTCTGATAGTCTGTGTTTATATGGACGTTGGGGTGATGATATAAAAACTCATCGTCTGGAGCTTTCAGGAGAGAACATCATGAACTAGGAAGTAGTGTGGCCTCTGGTACCTTTTTACAAGCTGAAATGCTTTGGGCAGTGAATGAGACCAGTATTAAATACATTGATGGTTTTGATTAGACTATTCCTGGTTTTGTACAACTGGGACATCCAAACTTGAAAAGTCTTTAATGTTAGAATCATGTATTTAATTCATATTAGACATTATCTCTGGATAATCCAGTTTAAATCTCTTAAATTCAAGGGTGATCAAGCTTAAAACATGTCCATGTTAGCTGAATTAACCAAAAACTCCTTCAAAATAGCATTTAGTGCTTTTCATAATCAAGAAATAACCTAACTTTTCATCCTTTTATTTATTCCCTATGTTTAGGGTGGTGTATTCACAGTTTCTGGAACATGTTCCTTACTTTTATGCCTCTTCCTGAAATGACCTAACTTGTAACTGTCGACTGAAATCCTGCTCCTCTTTTAAGGATGTTACTATAGCTCAAAAAGTCAGACCTAGAGGTCACCGTCTCTGAGAAAAGGACTTTCTTCCAGCCAGTTTCCTGAGAGTTCCTTTGACATCCTTGTTTCTCAGGCTATAAATTATGGGGTTCAACATTGGAGTCACCACTGTATAGAACACAGATATCATTTTATCCCATTCTTCTGTGGTCTTGGAATTTGGCCACATGTAGGTAAATATTCCTGATCCATAAAAGAGGACAACAACAATGAGATGGGAGCCACAGGCAGAGAAAGCCTTGAGCCTCCCCTCCCCAGACTGCATCTGGATCACAGTGGAGATGATATTCCAGTAGGAGACAAGGATCAGGGAGACAGGAGCTAAGAGGATGACCACACCCATTGCAAAGATGGCCATTTCTGTGCTGTAAGTCTCTGCTGAAGCCAGCTTCAGGAGGGCAGGGGGTTCACAAAAGTAGTGATAATGTTCTGTCCTTGATAGGGAAGTTGAAAAGTAAAGGTGGTATCTACCAGAGACACTAGTGCACCACTGGCCCAGGACCCTATGGTCAACTGGAGACACACCTGTGGGGTCATGATCGTGGAGTAGTGCAGGGGCTTGCAGAGAGCCACATGCCAGTCATAGGACATCACTGCCAGCAGTGCGCATCCTGTGCCCCCAACCAGAAGGTAAACAATGATCTGTGTCATACACCCAAAAAAAGAAATAGTTTTCCTCTTTACCAGGAAGTGGACCAACACTTGAAGGACAATACTAGTAGAGAAACAGAGATCTGTGAAAGAGAGATTTCTAAGAAAAAAGTACATGGGGGTGTGAAGTCGAGAATCCATGAAGATGAGAAGAGTGATGAGCAGGTTTCCAAGCACAGTCAACAGATAAATGATAAGAAAAAGAATAAACAGCAGGATCTGGGTCTGCAAGTCCTGTGAAAGGCCAAGGAAGATAAACTCAGCCACAAAAGTGTGGTTTTCTTCTCCCATTGAGATTTATGCTTGTTTACCTGTTTGGCACAAACAAATAGAACAGACTTAGGGTTTATGACATCAAGTCCTGTAGAAGAGGCTCATTTAAAGCTCAATTAAAAAACCCAATTAGATATTTCTAGCTTTTTGCTATCCAGCTTGTTCTAATTGATACTAAGTAGAATATTTTTATTCTTATTAGTTGATTGTAATTTAAATCCACCTCATTTTCCCCAAATCTCCTCTCCCCAGTGCCTCTTATTTATAGATAGAACATGATGTTGTTAAAGCCTTCTTGGCTACTTCTGATATGAGGATATTAGAGTTCCTGTGGATTTTACTAAATTGCTATACACATATTATTAGGAAATGACCATGTATACTGTTAGGACTACCACCTTGCATAAAACTCCACCACTAATTGTTCAAAATGCCACATATTTAATTATATGCTTGAAAAACATGAAACAGTTTCTGGGCATCAATTTAATTTGACCTCTTAAAAAACAACAAAATTTTCTTGGGTTTAAAAACAAAGCTTTGGCATATCAACACTAAGGACCATTCTGTTTGGATTAAAGAATAAAATATTAAAAGTAAAACAATACAAAAAAGGAAAAATAGGTTAAAGTTGTTGTGATATATGGATAGGATCAGACTTGAAAATCACAAAAGCCTTCTAAGAAACCATGAAGGAAAACATGTAGAGTTTACAACATAAACTGAAAGATTTCTGTGAGATAATAATATCATGAACAAAATTAAAAGATAAACTACAAACTGAGGAAAATATTTTAGGGAGACATCAGACAAAAGTTAAAATACTTTATTAGATTATGATTCCATATAAAACACTATGAAAATTGTTGAGTCCAAGAAATAATGGGCCAAGGACATGAAAAGACTATTTACAAAGAAGAAATGCAAATAGCTACTAAATATAAGAAAAATATTCAATATTATTATGACTAAATACAACTACAACAATGAGAGATACAGTTTTTACCCGGGAAATTAGCTAAGATTTTTTAACATCTTTATTGGGGTATAATTGCTTTACAATGGTGTGTTAGTTTCTGCTTTATAACAAAGTGAATCAGTTATACACATACGTATGTTCCCATATGTCTTCCCTCTTGCGTCTCCCTCCCTCCCACTCTCCCTATCCCACCCCTCCAGGCTGTCACAAAGCACCGAGCTAATATCCCTGTGCCATGCGGCTGCTTCCCACTAGCTATCTACCTTACTACGTTTGTTAGTGTGTATATGTCCATGACTCTCTCTCGCCCTGTCAAAGCTCACCCTTCCCCCTCCCCATATCCTCAAGTCCGTTCTCCAGTAGGCCTGCGTCTTTATTCCTGTCTTACCTTAGCTAAGATTTTAATAGCAACATCACAACAAAAAATAATAACTAGTATTTTATTGAGCATTTAATACATGTCAGGCATTACTATAAGGGTTTTATATTATTATATTGTCCTGATAACATTATGAGGTAGACACTATTTATCTTATTTTGCAGATAAGAAAACTGAGGCAAAGAGAGGTTAAATCACGCAATTAATAAATGGCAGAATTAATTAGCTGTATAATGTATAATGAAGGTGCAGAGAAAAAGACATTTTTGTACAATGCAAGTGAGTAGGAAAGTTAGTACAACATTTCTGAGAAACAATTTTGTCAAATATATTAAATGACTCAAATATTCATATGCTTTGACCCAGTTCTCAACAGTATGGGTAAGGGAGAAATTCCTTTTTTTTTTTTACTAGTCCTTTCTCCCCATGAGGAGTAAAAATATGATTTATAACATTTGAGGATGTTGATTGGTCCGTGATTACTACTGGGTAGGATTACTGTGCTTTAAAAGGTCATGCACATTTCTACTTCTCTTCTTCCTGGGACTGGACTGTTAAATTGAACAAGGTCCCCCTTAAGAACTTTACTTGCTCTGTTCTCTCGTTTTTGAATAGTTCCTAGGTGTACTCAACATCACTTTGTTCTTGTGTATCATGTTGCCAGCCAGAAGGTAATATGATGATACAATATGGATTTAAGCCATAAGGGAGCCTTAAATGACTGTAGACTAGACCACATAGCCCAATCCGTGCTTATCAGAGCTCTGAACTTCAGTGACATTAGGGACTAGCTTGGTTAATAAAAAGTAGTGTCTTATTTTTCATTACTTCACATTTCTTTTGTATAATTCTAAGGAGAGGAATGACTAAGAATAGAGTAGTATTAGGAGTTCCTGAATCCCCGAGGCCTAATATCATCTACTACTCGCAAACATTATCCCAATTTCTAAATCCAATTCTAGGAGCCCATTCTAAATAAATACTCTAAATTGAAGAAAATACGTTTATCACATCATAGTCATGAAATAATGGTTAAAAACAGACATTCAGACCAATGAAACATAATAGAGAGCCCAGAAATAAACCCACACATATATGGTCAACAAGGTGCCAAGAATACATTATGGGGAAAGGATAGCTTCTTCAATAAATGGTGTCAGGAAAACTGGATATCCACATACAAAAGAATGAAATTGGACCCTTATCTCACACCATATACAAAAATTAACTCAAAATAAATTAAAACAACTCCTAGAAGAAAATATAGGGAAAAAGCTTCTGGACATTAGTCTTGGTAATGATTCTTTGGATATGACAGTGAAAGCACAAGCAACATAAGCAAAAATAGACAAGTGAAACTACATCAAACTAAAAAGTCTCTGCATTCCAAAGGAAACAATTAACAAAATGAAAAGGTAACCTGTGGAATGGGAGAAAATATTTGCAAACCATATATCAGATAAAAGGTTAATATTTGAGTCACTCCCTCTTGCAAGAGCACTGGAATCACAACTAACAGCTGGGCAACCACTGACAGGAAGATACTGGAACTCACCAAGTAAGATACCCCACATCCAAAGACAAAGGAGAAGCTGCAATGAGATGGTAGGAGGGGTGTAATCACAAGATCAAGTCCTATAACTGCTGGGTGGGTGACTCACAAACTGGAGAACAACTGTACCACAGAAGTCCACCCACTGAAGTGAGGGTTCTGAGCCCCACACCAGGCTTCCCAACCTGGGGGTCTGGCAATGGGAGGAGGAATTTCCAGAGAATCAGACTTTGAAGGCTTGTGGGATTTGATTGCAGGACTTCGACAGGACTGGGGGAAACAGAGACTCCACTCTTGGAGGGCACACACAAAGTAGTGTGTGCATCAAGACCCAGGGAGAAGGAGCAGTTACCCCATAGGAGACTGAGCCAGACCTGCCTGCTGGTGTTGGAGGGTCTCCTGCAGATAGATGCAGGGGGTGGCTGTTTCTCACTGTGGGGATGAGAACAGTGGCAGCGGAAGTTCTGGGAAGTGCTCCTTGGCATGAGCCCTCCTGGAGTCTGCCATTAGCCCCACCAAAGAGCCTGTAGCCTCCAGTGCTGGGTTGCCTCAGGCCAAACAACGAACAGGGAGGGAACTCAGCCCCACCCATCAGCAGACAAGTGGATTAAAGTTTTACTGAGCTCTGCCCACCAGAGCAACACCCAGCTCTACCCACCACCAGTCCCTCCCATCAGGAAGCTTGCACAGGCCTCTTAGATAGCCTCATCCACCAGAAGGAAGACAGCAGAAGCAGGAAGAACTACCATCCCACAGGCTATGGAACGAAAACCACATTCACAGAAAGATAGACAGAATGAAAAGGCAGAGGACTATGTGCCAGATGAAGGAACAAGATAAAACCCCAGAAAAACAATTAAATGAAGTGGAGATAGGGAACCTTCCAGGAAAAGAATTCAGAATAATGATAGTGAGGATGATCCAGGACCTTGGAAAAAGAATGGAGGCAAAGATCGAGAAGATGCAAGAAATGTTTAACAAAGACCTAGAAGAATTAAAGAACAAACAAACAGAAATGAACAATACAATAACTGAAATGAAAAATACACTAGAAGGAATCAATAACAGAAAAACTGAAGCAGAAGAACGGATAAGTGACCTGGAAGACAGAATGATGGAATTCACTGCCGCAGAACAGAATAAAGAAAAAAGAATGAAAAGAAATGAAGACAGCCTAAGAGACCTCTGGGACAACATTTAACGCAACAACGTTCGCATTATAGGGGTCCCAGAAGGAGGAGAGAGAGAGAAAGGACTCAAGAAAATATTTGAAGAGATTATAGTCGAAAACTTCCCTAACATGGGAAATTAAATAGCCACCCAAGTCCAGGAAGAGCAGAGAGTCCCAGGCAGGACAAACCCAAGGAGAAACACATTGAGACACATAGTAATCAAACTGACAAAAATTAAAGACAAAGAAAAATTAGTAAACGCAAAGGAAAAATGAAAAATAACATACAAGGGAATTCCCATAGGGTTAACAGCCAATTTCTCAGCAGAAACTCTACAAGCCAGAAGGGAGTGGCATGATATATTTAAAGTGATGAAAGGGAAGAACCTACAACCAAGATTACTCTAGCCAGCAAGGATCTCATTCAGATTCGACAGAGAAATCAAAAGCTTTACAGACAAACAAAAGCTAAGAGAATTCAGCACCACCAAACCAGCCCTACAAAAAATGTTAAAGGAACTTGTCTAAGTGGGAAATACAAGAGAAGAAAAGGAGCTACAAAAAAGCCCCAAAACAATTAAGAAAATGGTAATAGGAACATACATATGGAAAATTACCTTAAATGTGAGTGGATTAAATGCTCCAACCAAAAGACACAGGCTCACTGAATGGATACAAAAACAAGACCCATATATATGCTGTCTACAAGAGACCCACTTCAGACCTAGGGACACATACAGACTGAAAGTGAGGGGATGGAAAAAGGTTCCATGCAAATGGAAATCAAAATAAAGCTGGAGTAGCAGTACTCATATCAGATAAAATAGAATTTAAAATAAAGAATGTTACAAGAGACAAGGAAGGACACTGCATAATGATCAAGGGATCAATCCAAGAACATATACAATTATAAATATATGCACCCAACATAGGAGCACCTCAATACATAAGGCAACTGCTAACAGCTATAAAAGAGGAAATCGACAGTAACACAATAATAGTCGGGGACTTTAACACCTCACTTACACCAATGGACAGATCATCCAGACAGAAAATTACTAAGGAAACACAAGCTTTAAATGACACAATAGACCAGATAGATTTAATTGATATTCATAGGACATTCCATCCAAAAACATCAGATTACACTTTCTTCTCAAGTGTACATGGAACATTCTCCAAGATAGATCACATCTTGAGTCACAAATCAAGCCTTGGTAAATTTAAGAAAATTGAAATCATATCAAGCATCTTTTCTGACCACAACACTATGAGATTAGAAATCAATTACAGGGGGAAAAAACGTAAAAAACACAAAACACATGGAGGCTAAACAATACGTTACTAAATAACTGAGAGATCCCTGAAGGAATCAAAGAGGAAATCAATAAATACCTACAGACAAATGACAATGAAAACAAGATGATCCAAAACCTATGGGATGCAGCAAAAGCAGTTCTAAGAGGGAATTTTATAGGAAGAAAATCCTACCTCAAGAAACAAGAAAAATCTCAAATAAACAATCTAACCTTACACCTAACGGAAGTAGAGAAAAAAGAACAAACAAAACCCAAAGTTAGCAGAAGGAAAGAAATCAAAAAGATCAGAGCAGAAATAAATGAAATAGAAACAAAGAAAACAATAGCAAAGATCAGTAAAACCAAAAGCTGGTCCTTTGAGAAGATAAACAAAATTGATAAACCTTTAGCCAGACTCATCAAGAAAAAGAGTGAGAGGACTCAAATCAATAAAATTAGAAATGAAAAAGGAGAAGTTACAACGGATACCACAGAAATACAAAGCATCATAAAAGACTATCACAAGCAACCCTGTGCCAATAAAATGGACAACCTGGAAGAAATGGACAAATTCTTAGAAAGATATAACATTCAAAGGCTGAACCAGGAAGAAACAGAACGTATGAACAGAACAATCACAAGCACTGAGATTGAAACTATGATTAAAAATCTCCCAACAAACAATAGTCCAAAACCAGATGGCTTCATAGGTGAATTCTGTCAAACATTTAGAGAACAGCTAACGCCAATCCTTCTCAAACTCTTCCAAAAACTTGCAGAGGAAGGAACACTCCCAAACTCATTCTCTGAGGCCACCATCACCCTGATACCAAAACCAGACAAATATACTACAGAAAAAGAAAATTACAGACCAATATCACTGATGAATATAGATGCAAAAATCCTCAACAAAATACTAGCAAAATACTAGAATCCAATAACACATTAAAAGTATCATACACCATGATCAAGTGAGATTTATTCCAGGGATGCAAGGATCCTTCAATATACACAAATCAATCAATGTGATACCCCATATTAACAAATTGAAGAATAAAAACCATATGATCATCTCAATAGATGCAGAAAAAGCTTTTGACAAATTCAACACCATTCATGATAAAAACTTTCCAGGAAGTGGGCATAGAGGGAACCGACCTCGACATAATAAAGGCCATATATGACAAACCCACAGCAAACATCATTTTCAATGGTGAAAAACAGAAAGCATTTCCGGTAAGATCAGGAAGAAGACAAGGATGTCCACTGTCACCACTATTATTCAACATAGTTTTGCAAGTCCTAGCCACAGCAACAAGAGAAGAAAAAGAAATAAAAGGAATACAAGTTGGAGAAGAAGATGTAAAACTGTCATTGGTTGCACATGACATGATACTATACATAGAGAATCCTAAAGATGCCACCAGAAAACTACTAGAGCTAATCAATGAACTCAGTAAAGCTGCAGGATACAAAATTAATCACAGAAATCTCTTGCATTCCTATACACCAACAACGAAAGATCAGAAAGAGAAATTAAAGAAACAATCCCATTCACCATTGCAAGAAAAAGAATAAAATACCTAGGAATAAACCTACCTAAGCAGGTAAAAGACCTGTACTCAGAAAACTATAAGACACTCATGAAAGAAATCAAAGACGACACAAACAGATGGAGAGATATACCATGTTCTTGGATTGGAAGAATCAATATTGTGAAAATGATTATACTACACAAAGCAATCTACAGATTCAATGCAATTCCTATCAAATTACCAATGGCAGTTTTTAGAGAAGTAGAACAAAAAATCTTAAAATTTGTGTGGAGACACAAAAGACCCTGAATAGCCACAGCAATTTTGAAGGAAAAAAAGGTAGATGGAGGAATCAGACTCCCTGACTTCAGACTATACTACAAAGCTACATTAATCAAGACAATATGGTACTGGCACAAAAACAGAAATATAGATCAATGGAATAGGATAGAAAGTCCAGAGATAAACCCATGCACCTATGGTCAACTAATCTATGACAAAGGAGGCAAGGATACACAATGGAGAAAAGACAGTCTCTTCAATAAGTGGTGCTGCGAAAACTGGACAGCTACATGTAAAAGAACGAAATTAGAACACTCCCTAACACCACACAGAAAAACAAACTCAAAATGGATTAAAGACCTAAATGTAAGACTGGACACTATAAAACTCTTAGAGGAGAACATAGAAAGAACACTCTATGACATAAATCACAGCAAGATCTTTTTTGTCCTAGATCATTATGTCCTAGAGTAATGGAAAGAAAAAGAAAAAGAAACAAATGGGACCTAATGAAACTTAAAAGCTTTTGCATAGCAAAGGAAACTATAAACAAGATGAGAAAACATCCTTCAGAATGGGAGAAAATATTTGGAAACGAATCAACTGACAAAGGATTAATCTCCAAAATATATAAACAGCTCATGCAGCTCAGTATTAAAAAAACAAACAACCCAATCCAAAAATGGGCAGAAGACCTAAATAGACATTTCTCCAAAGAAGACATACAGATGGCCAAGAAGCACATGAAAAGCTGCTCAACATCCCTAATTATTAGAGAAATGCAAATCAAAACTACAATGAGGTATCACCTCACACCGGTCCAAATGGGCATCATCAGAAAAGCTACAAACAACAAATGCTGGAGAGGGTGTGGAGAAAAGGGAACCCTCTTGCACTGTTGGTGGAAAGTAAATTGATACAGCCACTATGGAGAACAGTATGGAGATTCCCTAAAAAACTAAAAATAGAACCACCATATGCCCTAGCAATCCCACTACTGGGCATATAACCAGAGAAAACCATAATTCAAAAAGACACATGCACCCCAATGTTCATTGCAGCACTATTTACAATAGCTATGTCATGGAAGCAACCTAAATGCCCATCAACAGACGAATGGATAAAGAAGTTGTGGTACATGTATACAATGGAATATTACTCAGCCATAAAAAGGAATGAAATTGGGTCATTTGTAGAGATGTGGATGGACCTAGAGACTGTTATACAGAGTGAAGTAAGTCAGAAAGAGAAAAACAAATATCGTATATTAACGCATTTATGTGGAATCTAGAAAAATGGTACAGATGAACTGGTTTGCAAGGCAGAAATAGAGACACAGATGTAGAGAACAAACATATGGACACCAAGTGGCAGGGGGAAAGTGGCAGGGGGTGGGGGTGGTGGTGGGATGAATTGGGAGATTGGGATTGACATGTATACACCAATATGTATAAAATAGGTAACTAATAAGAACCTACTGTATCAAAAAATAAAATAACATTCAAATATAAAAAAAGATAAAGAAAAATTACAAAATGTAAATGGTATTTACAAACTGTAAACGGTACTGTACCATTTACAGTAAATGGTATACCCTGCCATTTTGCATGTCCTTACATTGCATTTCCACATATTTATATACATATATGCTGTATCTTGAAGATAAAGCTTGGATCCTACTAAAAAAGAAAAATAGAACTATATATATGTATAACAGAGTCACTTTGCTGTACAGAAGAAATTAACACAACACTGTAAATCAACTATACTTTAATAAAATTTTTTAAAAAGGTTAATATTTGAAATATATAAGGAACTCATACAAGTCAATGTCGAAAAAGCAAATAACACAATTAAAGTATGGAGAAAGGAACTGAATAGAAATTTCTCCAAGAAGACATACAAATGTCCGACAGGTACATGAATAAGTGCTCACCATCACTAATCATGACTGAAATGTAAATCAAAACCACAGTAATTACCTCATCCCTGTTAGGATGGCTATTATTAAAAAAACACCCAGAAGATAACAAGTGTTGGTAACAATGTGGAGAAAAGGGAACACGTGTACACTGTTGGTGGGAATGTAAATTGGTGCAGCCACTATGGAAAACAGTATGGAGGTTCCTCAAAACACTAAAAATAGAACTACCCTATGATCCAGCCATTCCACTCCTGGGTATATATCTGAAGAAAATGAAAACACTAATTTGAAAAGATAAATGTTCATAGCAGGATTATTTATGGTATATGGAAGCAACCTAAGTATCCATCAACAGTTGAATAGATAAAGAAGATGTAGTATATACACACAAAGGAATATTACTCAGCCATAAAAAGTAATAAAATTCTGCCATTTGCAACAACATGGATGGACCTAGAAGTTATTATGCTTAGTGAAATGTCAGACAGAGAAAGACAAATACTGTATGTTTTCACTTATATGTGGAATCTAAGAAATAAAACTAATAAATGAATATAACAAAACAGAAATAGACTCACAGATATAGAGAACAAACTAGTGGTTACTGAAGGGGAGAGGGAAAGAGGGAGGGGCAAGACAGAGGTAGGAGATTAAGAGGAACCAACTACTCTGCGTGAAGTAAATAAGCTACAAGGATATATTTAACAGCACAGAGAATATAGCCAACATTTTATAGAAATTTAATTGGAGTATAATCTATAAAAACATTGAATCACTATGTTGTACACCTGAAACTAATATAATATTGTAAATCAACTATACTTCAATACAAAATGGATAAAGAAAATGTTGGATATACATACAATGGAACATTATTTACCCTTAAAAAAGAAGGAAATCCTGCTATTTGTGACAACATGGATGAACTTAGAAGACCTTATGCTAAGTTAAATAAGCCAGACACAGAAGTACAAATACTACGTAATATCACTTATATGAGGAATCTAAAATAGTCAAACTCATAGAAGCAAAGAGTGGTATGTATGGTAGTTGCCAGGGGCCGTGGAGGGAGGAAATGGGAAGGTATTAGTCAAATGATACTAAGTTTCAGTTATGCAAGGTGCGTAGGTCCTAGAGATGTACTGTACACCATAGTTCCTACAGTTATTCAAAGAACAATTTCCTCTCCCACAATTGTTTCTGAAATTCCACAGGGAATAACTTACCTGTTCTCAGCACTGTCAGCTTCAAAGTAAAGTCTGTCATTTTCTTTTTTCCCTTCTCTTGTTGCCTAGGTGTTATCTGAGCACCGTTTCTTCTGTACCCTACAAATAATGGTTATCAATATCAATAATAATAATAGTGACAATAATCTTCCTTTGGTACTTACCAAAAGTGGTTTTGCTAGTGCCTTAGGGACCAATGCTAATACATATATTCAAAATGTAAAGAAAAGACTGAACAAAAAATGTCCAAAATGTTGAGAGTGGTTTACTCTGGGTATGGAATTATAGGTGGCTTATTTTTCTTCTTTTCTAATGTTTTAGTGCTTTAAAGTTGTTCTTTAAAAGGCCATATATAAATTTACAATGTAGGAAAAATATAAAAGTAGGAAAATCTCAACAGTATGCTTTAAACTGAAGTCACTTTATTGCTTCTACTTTTAGCCTTGATAAAGTAAGTAGTATAGGACTAGCCATCTTGCTAGGAGCAAATATAAAACAAGAGACTTCCCTGGTGGTCCAGTGGTTAAGACTTCGCCTTCCCACGCAGGGGTTGTGGGTTCGATCCCTGGGCAGGGAGCTAAGATCCCACATGCCTCGTGGCCAAAATACAAAAACATAAAAAAAAAAAAAAAGAAGCAATATTGTAACAAATTCAATAAGACTTTTAAAATGGTCCACATCAAAAAAAATCTTAAAAAAACAAACAAAAAAACCCCCAATATAAAACAAAGTATAGAACAGTCACTTTCAGACATTGAACAACAGCCAGCTCAGAATGTAATCCTGTATAAGAAGATTAGCAAAGGTGAAAATAGATTGAAACCACCCACTCTATATTGGAGAGTGGGGCAAACAGATATGAACTATGTAGGCATGTATATTTACAAAATCTCTCTGGAAGGTAATCTGAAAATATTACAAAATTCCAAAATAAGCTTTTTTTATTTTTTTCTGAACAACGCTAATTTTAGGACTTTATATTTTGGAAAGCATTATAGATATGCAAAATTTTTGTTTCAAAGGATATTCACATATAGAAATGTCTCCAGACAAAAAGTCTAACAATAGGTGATATGTTAAATAAATTTTAGATTTCCTACTTAACATAATCTATACAGTACAGAGAAACAGGTAAAAGTGAAGATGACTGAGTCACACAGACATGGGTTGGATCCTTTTCCCCTCATTTCTTAGATCTGTATCCTTGGACAATTTATTTAGCTCTTGCTTGTATGTGACAGTTTCCTAATGTAGAATGAACATAACGTCACAACTTCACTGTACAAATATAAAGATTTAATTAAGAACTTAATGGAAAATAGTTTGCTCAATGTCTGGCAGCTACATTAAAAAAATGCCTGCTATGGTTATGATGGTGATGCTACAACAACCATAAGCCATTAAAAGGTAAGTAGATCGATATTTTCCACAGAAAGATGTCTGACACACAATTGAGTTTAAAAAGTGGGTTACAAAAGAACATGTATGGGTGTGTGTGTGTGTGTATGTCTCTCTCTCTCTCAGTGATTCCTTTAAATAACATCCTTATCACATTGATAAACTTTTAACACACAATAAAACTAAGAATCCAGGGCTTCCCTAGTGGCACAGTGGTTGAGAGTCCGCCTGCCGATGTAGGGGACGCGGGTTCGTGCCCCGGTCCGGGAAGATCCCACATGCCACGGAGCGGCTGGGCCCGTGAGCCATAGCCGCTGAGCCTGTGCATCCGGAGCCTGTGCTCCACAACGGGAGAGGTCACAACAGTGAGAGGCCCGCGTACCGCAGAAAAAAACACAAAACAAAACAACAACAAGAAAAAACAACTAAGAATCCAGGTAGAACTGTAAAGTATAGGTAAAGAATGGTTATCTCTCTATCTGTCAAAGGTAGGATTTGTATATTTAATGTACATGTGTGTGTATATGTGGGTTGGGGAAGAATGCGGTTTAATCTCCAGGCAGGAAAGGAGATACATGAGTGAAAAAGGAGCCAAATAAGATGAACTGTATTATCATTTGTATTCCAAGGAAGGTCAGGGATAATTATTCTTTCACACTCTAAATTTTCATATAACTTTGTCAACTTGACTAATTAATTCTCTTTAATACAGAGAGAAAGTGAGGAAGAAAAATGGGTAGGAAAAATAAAATAATGGGAACAAAAGTTAGAAGCAAGCAGGGAGGGGAAGCTGAACATAGAGAACAGGAATCCAGAGATGTGGAGAAAAGCAGCGGGAGGAAGGGACTACAGGAAGAGATCTATAAGTCTGGCTGTTTTCCCAAACTAAAAGTACAGGCAATGAAACTTTTATACCTCTGAGGCCCTAATAACATTGTAACCAGTATGGCTTTTCCAGATATCTTCTCTTAATGACTTTGTCTCACGTGCACACAAGTGCATACATGGGAATTATTCCTTGTCATACACATACAACAGTGCTACATATACCTACTCAATCAGCTTCACAAGCAATATCTCACACAAACACGCAGACATCTACACATCATGGATATACTCACATGAGTATTTTATATTCTTATGTACTCACTGTCATGGCCACCAAATCTGTACCATAACAAAAGGAGTCACAGAGGAGGTACTGAGCCAATTGGATACTGACAAGGCTGGGTCATATGGGAAGCCACCATGCCTGACTTGTACGGGAAGAAGATTGGAAAACGGGGTATACAAGTGATGGCACTAGCAGTGGAGGCTAGTATCCTCCTCCGGACTAGAAGGACAGCACTGAATGTAGCTGGACCCACCCTTCTCCATCTGCTGTAACTCATCAAGGGGATTGGAGGCAGCAGTGACAGCATTCCTGGAACAGTTCACCATACAGTCTGGGTTCCTTCACATCCCCTAGACCCAAAGCATGTTCACAGGCAAGAAGCTCTTGAAGGCATTCCTCAAAGCAAGATTCCTAGTATCCTTCCAGCTCTCTGCCTGTTCAAGGGGAGATGGTGGAACAAATGCAAGCTGGGGAAAACAGTGAAGACCAAAGAGCTGACAGCAGAGGGTAGGGGAGAATCAGGCAGAGCTGCTTTTCAATAGCAAGAGGAAAATAACGTGATCTCTCTGGAAACAGCCTCATCAATGAAGGAGAAAGTCTGGAAGAGGATTTGGGGGCTGGGATTCTGGAGGAGAAGAGTGGAAATAGAATTGTCTCTGGGAGTCTAGAAGGAAAAAAATTAATAGACAAGAGCGTGAATGACAAAGTTCATCTTTCCCAACACGATGCTCACCTCTCAACCCTCAATCAGTGTTGCAAAATCCTATAGATGGAGGTCCATCACAAACTTTCTCACTCTCACCAGAGGGCAGAGATAAAGCTGAGGAGTCACTGGTGAAGGAACTGAGGATCAAGTGCCAGATGGAGTGATTTCTATAGCCTGCATATCTACTCTAAAGGACATCACCAGTTGTGGATAGGCTTCTAAGCAGTGTCTCCCAAGGTCTACACTAGAGTCATTCTGTGAGTTCGACTCCATCCCAAGCCTTTCTTCCCTAATTAATTCAAAGTACAAACTCCAATTCTCTTAGGTCCCAGTTCTGAACAGAGGATTTTCCTTCCAGGGAACATTTAAAGGTGAGGTCCTGAGACTCATGTTAACAGGGCATTCCCTGGAGCTTCAAGATCCCTCAACTTTATTATCTTTCCATCCTCTGAGACACCTTAGGGCACTTTGTGTTGTATTTGAAATCACAGACTAAAGCCTTCAAATCATAATCACCTCTCTTAAACTTTATACCACTGTCATTCAAATGATGTCAGCAGATATAGTCTCAGAGGTTCATAAGTCATCAAAACTTGTGTTTTCATTTATATGATAATTAAATAGAAATGAAAATGAACAGATATTGTATTATGCAGATGCCAACTTTCTTATTGAGTTATGCAACTTGGCTGAAGGACTTGCATTTCGTTTCAATTTATGGTTGTTTTAGTGCCATGTGATCACCTTAAGTGGTGGAGTTTAATTTGGTTAGTGCTGTCCTAATATCAACATGACAACAGGGTGTGCTGTTATATTAAAGTTGTATACTTTTTACTGAACATAAAGTCAAAGCTTTTCTTTTGTGGAGATAATTTACCGTCAAAAGACAGTTTTGTAGAATGAAACTTTAGTTTTGTTTCACTGATGGTTAAGATTTATATTCAGGAGCTCCAGTTGAAGCTGGGGACAGGATTGTCAAAAAGATTATGGCACACCATCCAGAGTTATCCCTTGGTTTCCTAGCTCTTTCAAAATAGGTTATTTTGTCCAAGAAAAACCATCAGTTCGGCAAGGTACTTTGGCTCTTTTTCTTATATCTTAGTGACTGGTTTTTGGTTTTTTTTTTTCAGGGAAGAGACAACAGGAAGAGTTGTACAACCAAAGGACTAAAAAAGAAAAATCTACACCATCATGAGATGGGGGAGGTGTCGCAAGAACAAAATACGACTCAAATGTTTTTGTCAATAATAAAGAGAAATTAAATTGCATAACTTTAAAGGTGAATTCAATCTATAGTTGTATTAGTAGAAGTGTGATATTCAAATAAAGAAGATGAGTCTTTTGATCTACTATATCCTTGCCAGATGACACTAGAAATGAATATACCATCTTATAAAGTATTGTTTTGCAACACTGAAAACATTCCAACTAAACAGCACAATCATTGTCTAACAACCTTGTAAAGGGGATTCTTGAAATGGTTGGTAGTGTTTGCGGAAAATTCCTAAGCCCTCCAATTCTGAATTACATAATTTTACACGCTATATATAGTGTGTAGTGACTTCATACTGAAAAAGAGAGACAAACTAATCAGACACAGGGGACAGAATTCCTCCTTCTGGGACTCTCTGATGACCAACACACCCAGCAGCTGCTTTTCGTCTTATTCCCGGGTGTCTACCTGGTCACTGTGCTTGGAAATTTACTTCTCATGTTCCTCGTTCAGATTGACTCCCAGCTTCACACACCCATGTATTTTTTTCTCTGCAATTTATCTCTGACTGACCTCTGTTTCTCTGCCAACATCATTCCTCAGGCCCTAGAGCCCTGCTATCCAGAAAGAAAGTGATTTCATTCACACGTTGTGCAGCTCAGCTTCTGCTCTTCCTCATTTTTGGGTGTACACAGTGTGCCCATTTGGCGGTGATGTCCTATGATCGGTATGTGGCTATCTGCAACACTTTGCATTACCCTAGCATCATGACTTGGAGGGTGTGTGTCCAGCTGGCTGTAGGATCATGGACCAGTGGCATTCTGGTGTCTGAGGTGGGCAGCACCTTCACACAAAGGCTACCCTATCGAGGCAGCAATAATATTGCTCATTTCTTTTGTGAGGCCCCTGCACTGTTGATCCTGGCATCCACAGACACCCGCACTTCAGAGATAGCCATTTTCTTCATGGGGATTGTGATTCTCCTCATACCTGTTTCTCTAATTCTGGTATCCTATGGCCACATCATAGTGACTGTGGTCAGGATGAAGTCAGCTGCGGGGAGGCTCAAGGCATTCTCTACTTGTGGCTCCCACCTCATGGGGGCCATCTTTTTTTATGGATCAGCAATTGTCACCTATATGACACCAAAGGCTTCCAAAGAACAGGAAAAGCTGGTTTCTGTGTTCTATGCAGTGGTGACCCCCATGCTTAATCCCCTCATCTACAGCCTGAGGAACAAGGATGTGAAGGGAACTCTGTGAAAAGTAGCCACAAGGAATTTCCCTTGCAGACTTGGAATTTTCCACTGACAGTGAGACCTTCCTGGCTGCCTACTTGTAAGAATCGCTGAGTTGGTCCCTCAGCAAGACTGGAATATGGTACAGTTCTTATCCTTGAGACTTGTCCATGGACTCACTCTCCATCCTTTATCCAGCACTACCTTTGTAGAAGAAGAAGGACAATAATTCATGGAGCATTAGGAAGAAGAGTCTGCTTCCTTCTGGTCAGTCTTTTAGTACCAGGGGATTAAAAAAAATCCCTTGAGAAACACTCCCATTTTATAAACCTGGGAACCTGTAAAATCTATCTTTTAAAAATAATACTATATACTACTATCTATCTATTCAAGATCCTACTCCAACTCCTTTATCTTTTGGTATTTCTGAATCTCTTTGCATCATCAAATAACCAATAAATTGACAAACAGTACTTAGTCACTTACTATGAGCTAGGTGTTACATGTATGTGTATGTGTACATGCAACTGCATGTGTGTTTGAGGTTGAGGATGAAGAGCATGGATATGATGAAGCAGAATACATGAGCTCTGCTGTCCTTCTTCTCACACTGTTATTAGAGACATGAGCATCCATTGGGGCACCTCTTTATAATGGTAAACACAGGGATTTGGAAACCAACAAGAAATAGTGACATCTAAGGGGTGGAAGAGTGAGAAGCTATTACCAATCCTAGGCCTAAAGGAGCAAAAGGAGGCAACTGGAACTTGGAGAGGGTAGCTGTATATAAAAGACCAGCAGACAGGAGCTGTGGACTCAAGTATATGGAGGTGAGGAAGCCTCATGAGCTTAAATATTTCAAGCTCATTCTCTACCTACCTTCCAATTTCCTGTTACTGTATAAAAAAAAAATCCAGGATAATCTCCCCATCTGAAGAGCCTTAATTTAAACATATCTACAAAGTCCTTTTTACCATGCAAGGTAAAATACTTACAGGTGCTGGGGAGTAGGATGTGGACATCTTTGGGGGGCCGTTAGTCTTCCTACTATACCAAGGTCAAGTAAAATAAATGTAAAAGAGAAAAGCTTGCTAAACATTTTATAATAGTGCCAATCTGCCTAGTTGTGTGATTGCCACCATGCAAATAGAACCGCTGATCTGCCTTTTCATTTGCAAATTCCTATGGGGATTTCAGAATGTGCTGTCCTTCTGGAGCCCTTGCTATGCGAGAGCTGAAGGATACCCTGTGTGGGAGATCGAACTGGTCCTGGTACCTCCCTGGCACACAGAGGGAGAGCCGTTTGTAGAGCTTGAGGAGAGGACATGTCTATGGAGTAAATGCTAGTTTACGCTGTTAACTGTCAATAAGTTCTTATGAATACTTTACACAAAGCTATGGTGCCCGTGTCCCAAGTCTGCTCTTTGCCAAGAATCCAGAACCGGGCTATGTTTCCTGACAAAATCAAAAGAGGGGCTGTTAAATTGGTTGAGGGATGTAAGTTTAAAAAGGACAGTTGATTTCATCCAATCACAATAAAAATCACAAAAAATCTAGAAAACAAGTAATCTTTGGGTTATTCACAGCAGTTTCCCATCATTTATCCACTTATACTTAACTTGGATTCCTTTACACCCATTCTGTCAAGTAACTCTCATATCCAAGGTGTATAATTTGAGATTGAGGTAGTCATCAATGCAAAGTAGTCTTTCTCCAGATGAGGCACAGACCAATTATGGTAGCAGAAAAAGTCCTCCATTGATAGCCCTCTAAACATGTGTACCTTACAAGACAGTGGAGGATTTAAAGTATCTTTTTATTTTCTTTTTCTCATTAGAATATAAATTTCATGAGGCAAGAAATTAGCCTGTTTTATTCACCCATGTGTCTTCAGGGTCTAAATAAGCTCTGACACATGCTGAACGCTGAATAAAAATTTGTTGAAATTTTGAATTTGAAATTTTTGAAAATTTGAAAGTTTGAGTTTAAACTAAAAATTTGTTTAAAAGATGAGCGAAAGAATGAAACAAACGCTACTATTTATTATCATTACTTTATCTCATAAACAAAAAGATCTTTGAGCTACCAGTAGAGTTTTTGGACATATAGAAGAAAGCAAAGCAGAAAATTATAAAATGACACGGATGAAGAAGTTCAAGAAAAGTTAAAACAAATTAAAAAATGGCAAATTGTAGTGAAACTGTCAGCCTTCGATAGGCTGCTAATTTGTGTAAACTAGTAGCATCCTCAGAGACATTGGTACCCCAGTCCCAGAGAATACTGGGCCTATTGAAGTTCATTCATCACTCATGTTCTTTCATTCCCAGTGGAAAGTCCAAAATCCCAGTGGGTATACTGTGGCTCCTGGAAAGAGTAGAGACAAAAGACTTATTTGAGGAACGTGCTTTTCTTTCCTTTGTCCTTGCATTCTACCCGCTCAGTTTCCATCTAAGTCAGTCATAGTTTCTGAGGGTCCCAGGTCCTGTGGATGGCCCACCTCAGTGCAGTCTTTACTTCACTATTTCTTAAGCTGTAGATGATAGGGTTCAACATGGGAGTCACCACCCTGTAGGACAGTGACAGCAGCTTCTTGCTCACAGGAGAGGTACTGGACTGGGGTCTGAAGTATGTGAGGATGGCAGTGCTGTAGAAGAGGGAGACAACCAGGAAGTGGGAGGAACAGGTGGAGAAGACTTTGCACTTCTCCTTGGCTGAGGGCATCCTGAAGATAGTGGAGAGGATGGACCCCAGGATCAACAAGAAAGGGAAGAAGATGAATAGGACAGTGGCTGTCAGAGCCTCCAGTTCAAACAGAGAGGTATATTAGCACAGCCCAGTGCAATGACAGGGAGGTTGTCACAGAAAAAATGGTTCACCTTGTTGGGGCCACAAAAAGGGAAGCTAAAAATCCATGTGGTTTGCACAGTAGCCACTGGAAATCCTGAGAACTAGGAGGCAGTTGCCAGCTGGGCACAGGCCCTGTGACCCATGATGACTGGGTAGTGCAAAGGGTCACAGATGGCCACATAGCGGTCATACGTCATTGTGGTCAGGAGGCAGCACTCAGCAGCTCCAAAGAAGAAGAAGAAGTACATCTGGGTAGCACAGTCAAGGAAGGAGATGGTTGTATTTTGGATGATCAGGGTCCCCAGCACTTTGGACAGAAAAACCAAGTTGAAACCTATCTCCAGGAAAGACAAGTTCCTGAGGAAGAAATACATAGGACTTTGGAGGGCAGAGTCCTCTGTAGTGACCAGGATTATGAGGACATTTCCCATTAGGGTAACCAGGTAAATGATCAGAAAAAGGAGAAACAACAGAGCTTGTAGCTCAGAGGACAGGGCTGAGAAGCCCACATGAACAAACTCATTGACAATTGTCCAGTTTCTCCATGTTATTCTTCTGCCCAGGATTTCATTGGGCATCCACACTCCAGGAAGGTGGAAGTCCCCGTATGTTACTAAGGCCTCTATTACACCCTTAGAAAGGGAAACTCCTGCGGCCTCATTCTTCAACCTCTTGTTATAGCTGTTGAAGGTCAAACAGCTGTACTTTCCAAAATGTAAAAAACAAGTCTGACTAAGGGATTCACATCTTTCTTTGAAGAATACTAACATTTTTTCAGACTGAACTCAGGCACACCGTATATATCTATAATGTCTCAACTTTTCTTTGCTTGACAGAGGATGTTCAAAGTCACAGCTTCACTTTTGTCCTCCTATTCTATCTCTCTTCAGCAGTCAGTGGTGCTAAAAAGAAGCCAGGCCAACCATTTCTGAAGGGAGGGGTCTTAATGCACAGAAAAGTGGTGAGGTGAGCCAGGGCATGTTTTCTGCAAAACGAAAGGGTGGGAAGGAGAAAGTCAAGGAAAGTGAACCAACAACTACCAGTGAACCCTGAGGAGGAGACCTGAATGTGTCCTAATCTGGAGCAGCTCATACTTGGGAAGAGTTCAGCATATTAGAGACATCTTCATTTCTAAACTCAAACAATTGCAGTTTAAGCAAGAAGATGCATAATATAGAGTTGTGGTTTATCTTGATCACTGGGCTAAATATTCTCCATGTGGCTATATGTGGTCAGACAAAGGGAACACAGACTCAAGATACTGTCAGACAATAGAGAGAATCCAGGTGTGTTCTGTATACACCCTTTCATTAGCTTCCACTGGCTGCCTTTTGTCTTGTCTCTCAAGAAATATGAAACAAACTTTACATATAAATAAAGACCAACTCAAACATGCAAGCTTGACTAATACTATTAAATCCTGTGAAAAAGAATCAGAAGGTTTCACCACTGCATCAATAACTAAGTTTCGAAATTGGAACTGTGAAAATTTTTCTGATGACTATAAACTTAAATGGAGGAATAAATCTAAATCACGTAATATGGTGACTGGCTTATAATACATGCTCAATGAATGCTAAACATTACAATTATTACGATATAAAGCTAAATCTACCTTCCAATATCTACTTCTTATCTAACCCATTGCCCAAACTCACTGTAGCCCTTTCTTTTCAATCCTTAAGGGAAAAAAGTAATTTATTCAATAAATATTGATTATCTTTTGTGTGCCGGACACTGCTCTAGATACTGAAGATAATATGTTAGTAAATAAAACAAACAAAAATCTCTGCCTTCGTACAACTCACCTTCTAACAGGGAAGACAGATTTATAACAAATTATGTAAATAGAATATACAGTATGTTAGACGGTGACAAGAATAACAGAGAAGAATAAAGCAGTAGAGAAGACAGGATTTAGGGTGTGGGGAGTGTCACAGAAGGTTTCACTGAGGTGGTTTTTAGGTAAAATCCTGAGCAGGTGCAAGACATGAAGTCAAGGTGGTGAAGGAAAGAGGAAGGTAAAGAGTAAAAATAGTGAGAAAGATTTATTTAAAAATTTTTGCTGATTCCTATTCATTTTAGAAACCTCAAGCTGGCCATCACTTCTTTTATGAAAACTTTTTTGATACCTTATTTATTTTTATAGTAAGAATGAACATTTATTGAGCCCCAAGTAAGTACCAGACAGTACTCTGAGCGTTTTGCAAGTGTTATGCAAACTACCGGAAGATGTAGGGACTATTATTAGCTTCACTTTACAGCCAAGGAATCTGAGGCACAGAGAAGTGGAGCAATTTTCCCAAAGTTAGGCGGCCAACAAATGGCATCAGGATATGCAACCTGGTCAGTCTGACTCCAAGCCATGGATTTGCCTGTCAGGTGGCACTTTCACCCACTCTCTAAGAATGGGAATGAATCTGAGCTCACAGGTGAGACTAAGGTGGAGCGTTTGGCATAGGATGGAAGCAAAGTTGAAAAAAGTAAGACAATTTCTAGGAGGACAGAGCATTTCTAGGTATTAGCACCACTGGAGACCTGAAATACCACTTTTACAGTCCTTATCTTAGAATAATCATGAATACATGTCTTCATCTCATATTCTAGGTGGTATACTCCTTGAGAGCAGAGATTATGTTAATCAACTTTTTATCCCAATGCCTTGCAAGGTAGATGCTCAGTAAATTGTTATTGAATGAAGAAGATACGGAAAATAATCAGGGAAATATCTCTATAGGCAGAGTGTAGGCACAGTGAGCCACATTCATAAGGAATTTAGACACAAAAGACTACATATATCAACAATACAGCCTTAGATTTAAAGAGTGAAGAGTCATAAATTACGCTCATCATCTTCTTCCTTCCCAACCTCCCTGCTTTTATCTACCTCACTTCAGGAAATGATACCACCTAGCTGTGTAACCCACGAACTGGGATCAAAGTCCTTTAATTCATCCCCCAAATTTGATTATTTTTCTTCCTAAACGCTGATTCAGTGTCACCTTCTCCATCCCTGTCACCACGGCTTTCGGTTCTGGTTCTTATTTTCTTTGGCCTGGAATACTGTAGGAACCCGATTCCAACTCATTCTCTTCAAACCATCCTTCACTTGTATGTGATCTGACAGCAACGTGGATAGGGTTATTTACCTGCTCACTGTCTTTCAATCACTCCCTACTGTTCCTGGAATAAGTATAACCCTTGACAAGGTCTTTTTCTCTGATTTCTGCTTATTTTTCCAGTTTGAAATCCCCTACAGAGGTGATGCTCTGATCACACCAAAATACTTTCTGTTCTGTGCACACATCGTGTTCTCTCACCCCTCCTTGCCTTTGTGCATGTGGCTCTCTATCCTCGGAAACATCTTCCTGCAATTACGTATAACTTTTCTGCTCATCTCTCATCAGAAAAATCATTTTCTTTGTGAAGTTTCATTGTCTTCGCTTGGCCAAATCAAGGGATTATTCTTTTACTCTCTTTTAACACTTTGTGTAAACTGCTATTAGAGCATTTTTATAATTGTGTATGTGTGCATCTATTTATGTTATATAATTATTAACATCATGAGTACAAATGTATTCATTCATCATTGTATCTTTTGCACACAGCAGAGTGCTTAACTCTAGGTGTTTTGTAATTAATGTAGCCTAAGGTTTAACTTTTTTCAAAGCACTTTAATGATACTATTGGATCTCTAGTTGAGCCAACAGTCATATAAGATGAGTGTGTGTGTGTGTGTGTGTGTGTTTTATAGGTTTTATCTTCCAAGGTATATTTATTTTGTTTATTTTTTTTGCTATGTGCTGAAAAGACATTTTTAAAGCTTTACTCGATTATAACAGCTTTGCATCACTCAGTGTGCCATAAATGTCCAATTCCCTCAAATATTTAATCAAAATATTTCTTAGGACAGAGCCAAATCTTAGGGGCACATCACTTAAGCTATATTCCCAAATGGTTTGACACCAATTTTTAATCTCTACCCTTTGGGCAAATAGCAAAGCTATCTCCTTTTTTCTATCAGCGACTTTAAATCATTTCAGACATGTGTTGGGTATAAATAAACACAGTTAAATGTACTGTCATCTGGAACATATCTCTTTAACATAGTAACAAAGGTCTTGTGAAAGAGTTCATCAAATGCCTTAGTGAAATGCAGATAAACCATATTAATACTCATACTCATTCTTTAACCCAAAATCTAATGTCAACTTCTTAATAAAACCTTTTCTGATCATTCCTATCCCCAACTGGATATAATTAATTACTCTCTCCCTTGTGTTCCTCCAGGATTTTAAAATACTCTTATAGCAAAGATCAATAAAACTAAAAGCTGTTTCTTTGAGAAGATAAACAAAATTGATAAACCATTAGCCAGACTCATCAAGAAAAATTGGAGAGGACTCAACTCAATGAAATTAGGAATAAAAAAGGAGAAGTAACAACTGACACTGCAGAAATACAAAGGATCATGAGAGATTACTACAAGCAACTATGTGCCAATAAAATGGACACCTTGGAAGAAATGGACAAATTCTTAGAAAAGCACAACCTTCTGAGACTGAACCAGGGAGAAATAGAAAATATGAACACCAATCACAAGCACTGAAACTGAAACTGTCATTAAAAATCTTCCAAAAAACAAAAGCCGAGGACCAGATGGCTTCACAGGCGAATTCTATCAAACATTTAGAGAAGAGCTAATACCTATCATTCTCAAACTCTTCCAAAATATAGCAGAGGGAGGAACACTCCCAAACTCATACTATGAGGCTACCATCACTCTGATACCAAAGATGTCACAAAGAAAGAAAACTACAGGCCAATATCACTGATGAACATAGATGTAAAAATCCTCAACAAAATACTAGCAAACAGAATCCAACAGCACATTAAAAGGATCATACACCATGATCAAGTGGGATTTATCCCAGGAATGCAAGGATTCTTCAATATATGCAAGTAAATCAATGTAATACACCATATTAATGAATTGAAGGATAAAAACCATATGATCATCTCAATAGATGCAGAAAAAGCTTTTCACAAAATTCAACACCCATTTATGATAAAAACTCTCTAGAAAGTAGGCATAGAGGGAAATTTCCTCAACATAATAAAGGCCATATATGACAAACCCACAGCCAACATCGTCCTCAATGGTGAAAAACTGAAACCATTTCCACTAAGATCAGGAACAAGACAAGGTTGCCCACTCTCACCACTATTATTCAACATAGTTTTGGAAGTTTTAGCCACAGCAATCAGAGAAGAAAAAGAAATAAAAGAAATCCAAATCACAAAAGAAGAAGTAAAGCTGTCATTGTTTGCAGATGGCATGATACTATACATAGAGAATCCTAAAGATGCTACCAGAAAACTACTAGAGCTAATCAATGAATTTGGTAAAGTAGCAGGATACAAAATTAATGCACAGAAATCTCTTGCATTCCTATACAATAATGATGAAAAATCTGAAAGTGAAATTAAGAAAACACTCCCATTTACCATGGCAACAAAAAGAATAAAACATCTAGGAATAAACCTACCTAAGGAGATAAAAGACCTGTATGCAGAAAACTATAAGACACTGATGAAAGAAATTAAAGATGATATAAACAGATGGAGAGATATACCATGTTCTTGGATTGGAAGAATCAACATTGTGAAAACGACTCTACTACCCAAAGCAATCTACAGATTCAATGCAATCCCTATCAAACTACCACTGGCATTTTTCACAGAACTAGAACAAAAAAATTCACAATTTGTATGGAAACACAAAAGACCCTGAATAGCCAAAGCAATCTTGAGAAAGAAAAACGGAGCTGGAGGAATCAGGCTCCCTGACTTCAGACTATACTACAAGGCTACAGTAATCAAGACAGTACGGTACTGGTACAGAAACAGAAATATAGATCAATGGAACAGGATAGAAAGCCCAGAGATAAACCCACACACATATGGGCACCTTATCTTTGATAAAGGAGGCAAGAATATACAGTGGAGATAAGACAGCCTCTTTAATAAGTGGTGCTGGGAAAACTGGACAGCTACATGTAGAAGAATGAAATTAGAACACTCCCTAATACCATACACAAAAAAAAAACTCAAAATGGATTAAAGACCTAAATGTAAGGCCAGACACCATCAAACTCTTAGAGGAAAACATAGGCAGAACACTCTATGACATAAATCACAGCAAGATCCTTTTTGACCCACCTCCTAGAGAAATGGAAATAAAAACAAAAATAAACAAATGGCACCTAATGAAACTTCAAAGCTTTTGCACAGCAAAGGAAACCATAAACAAGACGAAAAGACAGCCCTCAGAATGGGAGAAAACATTTGCAAATGAAGCAACTGACAAAGGATTAATCTCCAAAACATACAAGCAACTCATGCAGCTCAATATCAAAAAAACAAACAACCCAATCCAAAAATGGGCAGAAGACCTAGACATTTCTCCAAAGAAGATATACAGATTGCCAACAGACACATGAAAGAATGCTCAACATCATTAATCATTAGAGAAATGCAAATCAAAACTACAATGAGATATCATCTCACACTGGTCAGAATGGCCATCATCAAAAAATCTACAAACAGGGGCTTCCCTGGTGGCGCAGTTGTTGAGAGTCTGCCTGCTAATGCAGGGGACATGGATTCGAGCCCTGCTCTGGGAGGATCCCACATACTGCGGAGCAACTGCGCCCATGAGCCACAACTACTGAGCCTGCGCGTCTGGAGTCTGTGCTCCGCAACAAAAGAGGCCGCGATAGTGAGAGGCCCATGCACTGCGATGAAGATTGGCCCCCGCTTGCCACAACTAGAGAAAGCCCTCACACAGAAACGAAGACCCAACACAGCAAAAATTAATTAATAAACTCCTACCCCCAACATCTTCTTTAAAAAAAAAAAATCTACAAACAATAAATGCTGGAGAAGGTGTGGAGAAAAGGGAACACTCTTGCACTGTTGTTGGGAATGTAAATTGATACAGCCACTATGGAGAACAGTATGGAGGTTCCTTAAAAAACTAAAAATAGAACTACCATACGACCCAGCAATCCCACTACTGGGCATAAACCCTGAGAAAACCATAATTCAAAAAGAGTCATGTATCAAAATGTTCATTGCAGCTCTATTTACAATAGCCAGGACATGGAAGCAACCTAAGTGTCCATCAACAGATGAATGGATACAGAAGATGTGGCACATATATACAATGGAATATTACTCAGTCATAAAAAGGAACGAAACTGAGTTATTTGTAGTGAGGTGGATGGACCTAGAAGACGGGAATAAAGATGCAGACCTACTAGAGAATGGACTTGAGGATATGGGGAGGGGGAATGGTAAGCTGGGGCAAAGTGAGAGAGTGGCATGGACATATATACACTACCAAACGTAAAATAGATAGCTAGTGGGAAGCAGCCGCATAGCACAGGGAGATCAGCTCGGTGTTTTGTGACCACGTAGAGGGGTGGGATAGGGAGGGTGGGAGAGAGAGATGCAAGAGGGAAGAGATCTGGGGACATATGTATATGTATAACTGATTCAGTTTGTTATAAAGCAGAAACACACCATTGTAAAGCAATTATACTCCAATAAAGATGTTAAAAAAAAAAAGATTTGGGGTTTCAGTGGCCATTTCTTTAGTGGTCATTTTTTAATGTTCTGATTAAAAGCTTGGAGTTTTTGGTTGACTCAAAACACTCAGATGACGGAAAGCATGTCTGAAGGGCAGATTGTAATGGATGCTGTCCTTGAGTCATTTTGCCCAGCTCAGTGCAACCTTCTGTGTCAGCTTCTACAAGCTAACTTCTAATAGCTTGTAAATGAGACCTTCAGAAGAATGCCCCCGGGCACTGGCGACCTGGCTTTAGTTCTCCCTCTTCCCTACAACTGGGAGTATGAAAAGGCCTCCTTCCTATGACCTGAAGCAGAACAAACTCTGATTTATTTATGCTCTGGAGATCCATAAGGGAACTGGGATTTCCCCTGAAATTATTTTGCTTATCTTGTTCTCCATTCCCCTTTCACTTTCCCCACTCGCTTAATGGCTTCTCCTTAATATATAACTTGTACTTGAATCCTTGGCTCCATATCCGATTCTGGGGTAACCTGGCCTATGATGAAAGTATCTGGTCACAAGGAAAGATCAGTTACTGCATGTTTGGGTGGATGTTCCTAAAAAGTGAAAGGGGATTCATAACAGGCATATGAAGGAAAAAGCTTTAGGCTTGACTTTTCTGGAAAAAAAAATCTCTCTTGTACCTCTTTTATGGATCTCCCCTAGACTTTCAGAACACCTGTGCTCTACCATAGGAACTGGCCTAGCTCTAGAATCAACCCCCCTCTCTTGAGTGGTATATTTCTCCACATGCAATGCACCATCAAGTCCTATCAATTCTTCCTGTAAAAGATATTTTGAATTAATTTCTACTAATACCACTCTATTCCAAGTCATCATCATTTCTCAGCTAGACTATCCATTCATTTATTTATCTTGCATATACTATTGAAAAAACGGAAAATAATTTCATTGTATGTAACTTTTAATTGGGCAAAGCAAACCAGAATAGATTGAGTAAAGTGATAGCCTTCAATATCTAAGTAAATGTCCTGAGACCTTGGCACCAGGAGCTCTCTTAGTTGTTTTTAAGAGAATTTTTAAAGTATGCCTGTACCTTAGGCTTCATCCACAGAAAGGGGCACCCCTTGCTCTGTGTAGCTTGCGGCTCCTGGAAAGTGGTACTGACTCCTGTGGCCATATAAGGGCTGCCCCACTGGTTTACAGCATCACATCCATCTGCATTGTCTCAGCACCAAATACTCTTTTTCTAAATAAACCATCGTTGGCAATTTTATTCTACTGTTTGTGCATGTTGACTATCTACTGTGGCAATCTCCAGCCTCTCTAAGCTGCATGCCTGGACAGTCTATGTTGTCTCTCCATGTACCAGTTATTCTTTATGTTAATGCTCTGGCTTCAAATTTGCATATATTTTCAATGATCTGCCTTAACCTTATTTCTCCATAGTATTTTAGTGTGAGTTTTGCAGAACAAAAGGTTTCCAGGAATGCCTATGCTGTAGTAAAACAGAAACATTTGTGCAGTATTCATTTTCAAAGAGTTACAGGTACATTGGGGGAAGACAAACATGTAAAAATAAGTACAGGATAGTAGACACAGAATTTAACTTGGGTATTGACAAACTTAGAATAGACGCATGTAGGATGAGCAATTTATGCTGCCTGAGGAACTGCAGTAGACCATGAAAGATGAGATGGATTTGGCTAAAATGAAGGTCAAAAGAACCTTTTGAGTAGAGAAAATAGAGTACCAAGACATCACCAACTGCTAATCATCTAACCTATGAACTCAGAAGTCTAAATGAAATGCATGACTTTTCTCTGATTTACTCACGTATTCCCTCTGTATTCTTCAAGATTTATTCATTCAAATTAAAATTTAATTATTCTTTACCTATTATATAAGCAAAATTGCAAATGATTGATGACAAATATTATTGATGTGGCTGTGAGGAAACAAGAACTCTCATAAATTGCTGTTGAGAGTATAAAATGGTACAATCAATTTGGAGGGAAATGTGCCAATATAGCAACACTATATATGTATTTACACTTGGCCCAATAAATCCAATTTCTAGATTTCCATATGTCAGATACACTGGCAAAAGCATAAAAAGGCACATGCATAAAGTTTTTCTTTTAATTGTAAAAGACTCATTAAATAAACTATGGTGTATCTACAAAGCAGAGTACTATGAAGTTATAAAAAGAATGAGGAATCTTTTTGTGGTTAAAGAAGAGCTATGTTGGAGTTAGCTGGATCCATTTTAATCCTTAATGAAAGCAGCATCATGATTGAAATTTATGATATTACTTCAACAAGGTGTAAGAACCTAAGTTAATGATTAAGAATGATCATTAAACAAATAACCACTGAAACCCCAAATCTACAGAGAGAGCCTGTGGAAGCTCAGGTCATTCTTCCTGGGATAAACAGAATGAGGAATAAATCACTGTTGGATTTATAAAGGTATAGGTATGGGAATTATTGACCCACTTTCATATATCCATACAACACATATGAGTGAGCTTGAAAGAACGAACACTCCCTCAAGGACATGAGAACTAAAATAAGGCAGTGAGGAGAGTTATGCATTGGGAGGACTCATAGGGTTTCCTATCTGATGAATGCAGTCAGATTTGCCCAAAGGAAGACAAAGTCACAAGGCGATTTTTGATGGGTTGTGCTCTCTTTTATTATGTGTGTTCCCATGTTAGGATTATAAGCAGTTTCATACTGTTCACAGTGTGCACACAGGAATGTGAATATCTGGAATTACTTGGCCACAGAAGCGTTAACAAGATGATAAGAAAAAGAATGTAAGTCCATAATGGGCAGGCAGAGGAGGTTTCCAGGTGGTAGTGACAGGTCTAAACTACCTCTGTGCTGTTTTCACTGAGCTTTCCAATAGTCATTTCAGCAGCTGGGTTTCATCACAATGGAGATAGGCAGAGGCAGAGGAATTCTAAGTATCAAACTGATTGTTCCCTATTCGAAAGACTTTAGTCTTTTTCTTAATGTCTATGGGATGCAGTCTCTAAGGCCTAGGGCCTTGCAGAAGGTCCGGACAAGGGCATTCTTCACCTCATTATTTCTCAGGCTGTAAATTATGGGGTTCAAAATGGGAGTCATAACAGTATAGGACAGTGATAGCACCTTCTTGCTCTCAGGAGAATTATTGGACTTAGGGTGGAAATAGATGAGGCTTAAAGATACATAGAAAAGGGAGACAACAAGGAGGTGGGAGGAGCAGGTAGAGAAGGCTTTGTGTTTCCCTTTAGCTGATGGAATCTTGAGGATGGCAGCAATGATGCAAGTGTAGGAACAAAGGATCAGCAAGCAGGGTATCATGACGACCAGAATGGTTCCAACAATGGCATAGATCTCAAACAGTGCCGTGTCTGCACAGACCAGCCTCAGCACAGGTGAGCTGTCACAGAAGAAGTGATTCACCTTGGTGCCACAGAATGGAAAGCTGAAGAGCCATGTGGTCTGCACAGTAGCCATGGGAATGCCTGGAAACCAGGAGGCAACAGTCAGTTTTGCCCATGTCTTAGGGTTCATGATGACTGGGTAGTGCAAGGGATTGCAGATGGCTACATAGCGGTCATATGCCATTGTGGCCAGGAGGAAACATTCAAAAACCCCAAAGAAGAAGGAGAAATACATCTGAGTGGCACAGCCAAGAAAGGAGATGGTTGTGTCCTGGGCAATCAGGGTCCCCAGCATCTTGGGCACAATGACTAAGTTGAAGCCAATCTCTATGAAAGACAAGTTCCTGAGGAAGAATTACATGGGGCTGTGCAGCATGGGGTCAGCCAAGGTAACCAGAATGATGAGGCTGTTTCCCAGCAGGGTGACCAGGTAGATGATTAAAAATATCAGGAAGAGTAATGACTGTATTTCACTAGGTAGGGAAGAGAAACTCATGAGGATAAGCTCACTAAATCTTGTCCAGTTTCCTTCAGCCATTGATATAGGAATGAATTCCGAGCTGTGGTCATAGAGAGAGATTCTCGATTGGAAGAGTCAGATTCTGGATTTGTGTTTCAGACTCCTTCTTAGTGTCAGGGAAAGAGGCAAGATCAGGATTTCAGTTGCAAGAGAAAGGGCCTTGTGTTGTCTAAGAATAAAGACACAAGGAAGAAAGGCCAGAGCCTGAGCTCTGAAATGGGAAATGGCTTATTGTTCCCCACTCTTATTCTTTGTGATCCATTTTCCACTTTGTTACCATATTTGCTAAAACAACTCGGATCATTTACACACACCCATTTTCTGCTGCACACTTAATACCTTTTTAGCAGGGTTAAATGAAAGGTGTCCTGCGGAAATGGAGTGGAGTTAGATGGAAAACAGTATAAATTTTCCATTTATACCTATTATATATCCCCCTTCTTCAAAGATTCATGGTGCTTATCTTCTCCATCTACTGCCCAAAGCTGTACTTACCTTTTTGGTATACATTTAAAGACTTCAATCCTAAGATAACTTGAGAGTGTATATTAGTAGAAAAAGTCGTGTTTTTTCATGTTTTGTTTTGAGGTGACTCAAATAGGAGAAAAAGTGGCAAGGGGGTGCATAGGAAGAACGTCTATAGAATGTAGTAGTTTTAACGCACTTTTTTCCCTCCTTTCAATGTAAGAGCTGTATAGTATTTTATATCATATAATGCTTATTCCTTCTTCCTAATGAACTCATGGGTGCATCATTCCTCTTTGATTGTTGGTACTCAGTGTCCTCCTACGTTACGTTATGGGTAACGTAAGTTGTTTAAAACTTTGGAGTACAGCAGATATCACTTTGGGGTGGCTTGTTTATATCACTGCATGGAAATAAACCCTCACAAACAACGCATGTTTACTAGTAAAGGGATAGTCGTGTTTACATCTTTTTGTGGACATTTTGGATAACAATTCTGGTGGGCTTTGGGGGTTAAAATTTGGGGGGCTTTTGAGGAAAACATTTACAAGCAAAAGATCATTTGGGGGAGAAAATTAGTGGAAAATATCTTTGCTGTGTTTATTGTCACTGTTATTAGGGAGAAGGAAGCATCCTTCATAAAAGTTTATTTCATACATTAGTTTGAGAGCATTGTGATAGACAGATACCTTGCTGCCTAAGCAGAAATGTCTTGGAGGCACGTGGAAACATGAAACACATTTGGGTGAGAGATCACTGCTAGAGGTAATGATCTGGGTCTTAATCATTCATTTCGACATTTATTGAGTATTAGTGAGTGCCAGGCAAAGGAATCTGAACATAATGAGAGGTTGTCCTTATACTCACCCGATAGATATGCATGTAAAATACAATTAATTACATTATCTTAAATGCTTTAGTAGTAATATAAGACCAAGATATGTATGACAAAGGCAAGTGACCTCAGCTTTGTCTAGGGGAATTAGAAGTGTTTCTAGAAGAAAAACATTTAGAATTGTATTCCAAAGAATAAAATTAGAGCTGAATCTTGAAAGATAAGTATAAATTAACTTAGTACGGGGAGGAGGTGGTGAGAGGGAGGAATTTTAGACAGAAAAAATTGTGTAAAGATACAACAGGTTAATAATAATTTCTACCATTTATTGAACACTTACTCTGTGCCAGGTATCTTCTTCATTCAGAAAATAAAAGTAATTTTATAAGCACTTTTAGTTCTCCCAAAGAAATAGCTCATCACACAATAGATCAGATAATTTCCACTGAAGTTGATCTCAACATTGTTTTTTGTTGTGTTTTGTTTTCTTTGCTAATTTTCACTCTCCTAAGAGCTCTTTTAATCTCTGTGTAAAACATTATTTTATTTACTTATTTCATACAACTTCTTTTGAGCTTCTACCTCTGTATTTTAGAAGAAGGAATATGCAATATTTTTATTTTATTTTTTTTTTGAATTTTCTGAATTTATTTTTTTATACAGCAGGTTCTTATTAGTTATCCATTTTATACATATTAGTGTACATATGCCAATCCCAATCTTAAAGTACATGATATTTGGGATTCATACCTAGATTAATATTCTTGCTCTGACACTTAAATTGCTGTGACAATTAAACAAGTTACTTGCTTTTTTGAAACAACTACCTATTTTAAAAATTGTGATGAAACCCATGAGGAATAATTAATACTTTATTTAAAAATATGTAACATATTTTTCTGTCAATAAATGTTAGTTACTTAATTCACCCTGCTTCCTGGGAGGAGATAGAATTTAAGTAGATTTCTCATGTTACAATTACAGCAAACATCCTTGAGAATTCTACATAACCAATCCCCCCCTTTCAATTGAAAGATACTACAGAAAGATCATACAGCTCCATGAGTGGAAGTGGTTGGCTCATGTAATTTTAATTTTATTATATATTATTATGTATTAATTTTGGTTATGAATGTGCTATATAATTATATTATATCCCATGTACAGATTATGAAATATAAGGATAGACATTTAGAGTTATTTTTATGAACTTGCATAGCTGTTAAGTACCAGACACAGGATTTGAATCCAGGTTTTTCAGACTCTAAATTGTTGAGGAGAATAAAAAAAGACTGCTTAGAGAAACTAGAAATGCTTGGTATAAGGGGAAAGAAGATAGATCAGTGTGATAGTTGTTGACTATGCATTCAACTGCAGGGTTGGGGTATGGAAAGAACGAGATTGGAAAGATAAGCTTGAGCTGGACTATACATGGGCTTGTATGACATGCTAAGAACACAGTTTCATTGTGAAGATGAGGATGAATTGTAAGGATTTAAAGCATGATTATGACAGATCATCACATATGTATTTAGAAAGAACTCTGGAGACAGACAGTGAGAAGGATGAATGAGAATGGGGTGTATATGAAAGTCTTCAGTATGACTGGAGGCTGGGAGACCAATTAGGAGGCACTAGTAATAATCCTGGTGGGAGATATAAGCCAATACCGAAGTTTCATCTCACAGTAGTGATTTGTTGAAACCCTGGCAATGGTGGGATCTCTAAGAGATAGTACACAAGGAAGAGAGAAGAGGGCCAACAATTGAACTCCTAGGACCAGTATAGTTTAAAAGGACTTGGAAAACAGCACAAAGAATCTGCCCTTGGGCATGTAGGGGGTAGCAAAGGAATCCATGATTATGGAAGGCAAGATGATAAAAAGTTTCAAGAGCGAAATTCCCTTTACACAAGCATCAAAGAAAACCTGAAGAGTACTTGATTTCCTCAAGAGTCTCTCTAGACCAAGAGCTGGTCCAAGCCTGGGGTCACTGGACTCTGTTGAAATTCCTCCCACCCCTGTCCCTGGTCCCTGCAGACTTCAATCTGCAGAGTCATAGTCACTGAGAGCTGGAAGGGACCCTGGAGACCCAAGAGCACAGGGCTGGAATCTCTCCCTAAAGGGAGTTAGTTCTCTCTCCCTCTCCTCAGCTCTAGCTGGGCTGAGCTCTGTTCCCCCTGGCTTCTATCCTCAGTCTCTTCCACCCCTGGGGTTGCAGACTAACCAGCCTATTAATGAGCAGTCACAGACCATGACCTCATTAAAAAGCTGTTAATGAGACACACTGCTGTTCAGGGAACACAGTTGAGGGAGGCTCCCAGTGGCCTCCTCCTGGCGCCTGGAGGGAGAGCTTAGGTGAACAGACAGGATCAGATCTGGGGAGAGGGCTAATGAACTCAGGCTGCAGAGCCACACTTAATGAACTCCTGCTGGCAAGCAGCCCAGCTTTGAAGCTCAAGTCCTCACTGGCCTGCAGGCTTACAGGAGTGGGTGGGATCCAGGGAAGCAGTGAGTTTCCTCTTATCAGTCAGGTCTGCTTACTGCTTCCTCTGCTGACCCATTTTGATGGAGGACTTCAAGTTCTGAGATTAAGAAGTAATTTTGTGTTGCCCTGAGTTTATGGCTCATGGACAATTGTATAAGCCTTTTGACTGGTCTCCGTCCCACAGGCTTTGTCCCCTAGCCACCCATTCTCCACAATACTACCAGGAAAGTCTTTCCAAACACATAGCTGATTGTTACTTCATGCTTAAAACTTTTAAATGAAGATAGTTCACAATAAGTTTCAGAGTCCTAGCATAGAAGACTCTTGAATATTTGGCCCCTGCCTATCTCCCCACCCTCATCTCCTCCAGACATCTCTCCCGTGTTATTTTCATCATTATTACCACTGCTATCACCATCGTCATTATCATGATTATATCAGCATAATGAACATTTCCATAGTGCTTCTTAAGTGTCCAACAGTGTTTTACATATATTAATTCATTTAAACCTCACAGCAATGCTATGAAATAGGTGCTGTGATTATCTGTATTTTATAGATGACACGGAGTCAACATATGCTGTGTTATTTGTCCAGTGTCTTACAGCTACTCAGGAAGAGAGCCAGGATTACAACCCAGGCATTTTGGCTTCAGAGTTTACACTTTTACACATTAAGAAGACTTACTTCTGTACCCTCTGCACTTACTACTTATTTGTCTTGGAATGCCTATCTCACATACAATCTTAAACCTTGGCTCCCATTCCTTCTTATACTTCTTACTTTGCTACTACTTCTAACCATTATGCGTGTATTATTACCTATTGTCCTAATGTTTATATGTCTGCTCCCCACTGGACTGAAAGTTCTTACGCTTGGATTGAGCTGGGTTCAGTAACCGTTACTGCGGTTTTACCGAATCTTTCAGTATTTATTATATTACTTTAAACATACACTATATTGTATTCTCTTTGAGAAACTGGAAACTAAATTCTTGACCTCTCTCACAGCCATGCCTCTACAGCCATATATGCTTGTCCTCCTTACTTTACCGTTTCAGTGAAAGGTATCTCTATCAACATGATTGCTCATGCAAGAAATATGAGTATAGGCCTTGACACCTTTTCAATCCTAAACCATCAGCTTTTACCCGATCTTCTGCCATTCCTATACCAGTCTCTCTTTACATTCTTGCCACTTAACAATAAATTATCTACCCAGTAGACATAGTTATCTTTTTAAAAAAATTGTCCCTTGCTTAATATGCTTCAGTGGTGGTCCACTGCATTTAGATTAATATCTAAAATCTATCACATGGTCAAAAAGAAGTTCTGAATGGTCTGACTTCTTACCTGTTCAGTCAATTTTTACCTCTCTTGTCCTTATTCACAAACATTGTTTTTCCTGGTTTCAGTGTCAGGGTAATACTGACCTCACATGAGTTGGGAAGTATTCCCTCCTCATATATTTTGTAAACGGTTGTGAAGGATTGGTATTGATTTTTTTTTAAATGTTTGGTAGAATTCACCAGTGAAGCCATCTAGTCCTGGACTTTTGGTTTTCGAGGTTTTTGATTACTGATTCAATCTCCTAGCTGGTAATTGGTCTGTTCAGAGTTTCTATAGCTTCATGAATCAGTCTTGGTAGACTGTATGTTTCTGAAAATTTATCCATTTCTTCTTCCACCCATTTGTCCAGTTTGTTGGCATATGAGTGCTTGTAGTAATCCCTTATGAGCCTTTGTATTTCTGTAGTATCAGTTGTAACATCTCCCCTTTCATTTCTGATTTTGAGTCCTCTTTTTTTTTCTTGGGGAGTCTAGCTAAAGATTTGCCAATTTAGTGTTTCTTTTCAAGAAACAAGCTCTTAGTTTCTTTGATATTTTGTATTATCTTTTTGCCTCTATTTCACTTATTTCCACTCTGATCTTTGTTATTTCCCTCCTTCTACTAACTTTGGGCTTCATTTGTTCTTCTTTTTCTAGTTCCTTGAGGTTCAAAGTTAGGCTGTTTATTTGAGACCTCTCTTGTTTCTTATTATAGCCATTTATTGCTATGAACTTCCCACTTGGAAATTCTTTTGCTGCATTCTGTAAGTTTTTTTATGTGTATTTCCATTTCCATTTGTCTCAAGGTATTTCTTAAAATTTTTTCTTTATATATTTTTTTGATCCATTGGTTGTTCAGTAGCATGGTGTTTAATCTCCATATATTTGTGAATTTTCCAGTTTTCTTCTTGTAACTGGTTTCTAGTTTCATACTACTGTGGTCAGAAAAGATGCCTGATATAATTTCAATATTCTTATATTTATTAAAACTTGTTTTGTGCCCTAACATATGAAGTATCCTTGAGCATGTTCCATGTGCACTTGAGAAGAATGTGTATTTTGTTGTTTTTCGATGGAATGTTCTCTATGTGTGTGTTAAGTCTATCCAGTCTATGATGTTATTTAAAGCCAATGTTCCCTTATTGATTTTATATCTGAGTGATCTATCCATTGATGAAGTTGGGATATTAAAGTCCCCTACTATTATTGTATAGCTGTTGATTTCTCTCTTAAGGTCTTTTAATTTTTGTTTTATATATTTTGGTATTCCTAGCTGGGTGCATAAATATTTACAAATATTGTTGGATTGAGCCCTTTATCATTATGTGATGACCTTCTTTGTCTCTTATTACATTCATCTCTGGGGAGATTCCTATAATCCAAATGTTACTCTGCTTGATGTGCCCTTTAAGTTCCTTAAGCTATCTCCATTCTTTTTCATTCTCTTTTCTTTTTGCTGCTCTGACTGAATTCCACTAACCTATCTTTGAGTTCACTGATCCTTTCTTACATTTCATCTAGTCTGTTTTTGAGACCCTTTAGTATAATTTTCACTTCAGTTAACATATTCTTCAGTTCTGTGACTTCTGTTTGCTACTTTAAAAATTCTTTTTCTCTTTGTTTAAATTCTCACTTTGTTCAGCCATTGTTCTCCTGAGCCCAGTGAGCATCTTTATGACTATTATTTTAAATTTTATCAGGTAAATAACTTATCTCCATTTCATAACGTCTTTTTTTCTGAGGTTTTATCTTGCTCTTCACTTGGAACATATCCCGCTTTTTCTTCATTTTCCTTGACTCTGTGTGGGGTTTTATACATTAGATAAAACAGCCACCTCGCTCAGTCTGAAGGAGTGGCATCATATAGGAGATAAAACTTATTGTTCAATGCTGCTCTAGCTCTTGGCTGTCTCTCAAACCCTTGTGATTGTCCAAGCAACCTACTTTATTGTTAGTGGGCTCCCAGTAGTTGAGGGTATGCCAAGAGCCATCAGTGTCCCAAAGGGGAGAATCCCTGTTAGCACCTAGATTCAGGTTAATTGGAAGTCAGACCTGTAGGCAGCAACTTTTAAAGTATTCAAATATACATCTTTCAGGAGAAGACTGGGAGATGAACATTTCTATCTGCTCCCTCTGCGTTGAGTTTTGGAGTGATAACCAGTTCAGAACTGTTTTTTGTTTATTACCATCCCACTGAACCCATGAACACGTGTCTCACTGGCCACCAGAGCCAGGCTATCAAGGGATGTATCCTCTGGGTGGCAGTCACAAATGTCAGTGTACCAGATGTGTATACAAGTTTTCTCAGAGACACTGATGGCCTGTGGGAGGAGCAGAGGGAGAAGGCAAAGATGACACCTGCTAGATTCCCCAATCTCTGGAGAGGACTGTAGTCAGCCCTTCAACATGTGTTTAATTAGAAGCCTACCCGCTAAGCCACAGCTATGAAGATAAGCTTATCGTCCTCTTTCCCAGAAAGACAGGGGTGCATTTCAGTCTGCTGTCTCTGTACTGTGCCCCAGGGGGCAGCAGCCAGTTAAGAAATGTTTCTCCATTTTTTATAGTCCTAGGGATCCATGAACATAAGAACTATTGGCCAGCAGAGCCAGGCAATCCAGGGGCTTTCCCTGGGTGGCAGCCACAGCACCTGGGGCAACAGATATGGGCAGAGACTCCTTTCTGGGAGATACTGGTGACCTGGAGTGCAGCAGCGGGAGAGCTCAAAGATAGATCCTACTGTCTGAGGTCTCTGAAGAGGATTACAGTGGGCCCTTAGATGTGTGTTTAATAGGAAGCCTGCCCCTCAGGCTGCGTCTATGAAGATAAGCTAACAGGCTTCTTTTACAGAAAGACTGGGCACGTTAGTCTATTGCCTTTCTGCTGTGCCTTGGGAGGTAGCCAGTTAAGAACTCCTTCTCTGTTTACTGCAGACCTATGGGACCTCAGAGCATAAGCCTTGCTGGCCACCAGAACCAGGTGACCAAGAGGTGTCCTCTGGGTGACAACCCTCAAAAATCAGGGTACCAGACAAGTACATAAGCTCCTTCTCAAGAGATACCTGTGAGCTGGAGTGAGGCAGAGGGAGAGTGCAAAGATGGCACCCGCTGGTCTCCGTCTTTGGAGAGAGATGTGTGTTAAATTACATGCTTGCCCCTCAGGCTAATGTTTTAAGACAAGCAAATAGGCCTACTTTACAGAAAGCCTGAGCACTTTTCAGCTGCCTCAGTGCCTCTGAGCTCTTTTCAGGGCCCTTTTTCTGGGCCTTGGGGCTGTGGGGTGGGTGAGGCTGCATGGGCCTTTTAAGAACTGTTTCTCAGATTGCTATAGCCTTGTGGGTCTCATGGACACAAGCCCTGTTGGCTTTTTTTTTTTTTTTTTTTGCGGAACGCGGGACTCTCACTGTTGTGGCCTCTCCCATTGCGGAGCACAGGCTCCGGACGTGCAGGCTCAGCGGCCATGGTTCACAGGCCCAGCCGCTCCGCGGCATGTGGGATCTTCCCGGACCGGGGTACGAACCCGTGTCCCCTGCATCGGCAGGCGGACTCTCAACCACTGCGCCACCAGGGAAGCCCGCCCTGTTGGCTTTTGAAGCTACATGTTCTGGGGGCTTGTCTCTCAGGTGCAGGTCTTAAAATGGGATGGCTGGTGTGGAGTTAAAACCCTTCACTCCTCAGGGAGAAACTTGGGGTTGTGAGTTCCCTCCCAACTGTGGTCACAGTGCTGAGGGTGGGGTTTATGGCAAGATTTTGTCTCAGCTGCTCCTAGCTTTCCTTCTTCGTTTCTTTCTTCCGCCTTTCCTTCCTTTCTTTCTTTCTTTCTTCCTTCCTTTCTTGCTTGCTTTCTTGCTCTAATCTACAGTAACAATCTCTCTTAATAGGAATATTTAGTCTACTTCTGTTAAATATTTATTCTAAATATGGGAAATATTTTAATCTACAAGTACTTTTGTCATGATAGGTGTCATAAAGTAATACTATTCATTTATCATCAATAACCCACAAAGTAAATTTTGTAGACATAAAGATCACTATATAATGATTCCCTAATTACATTCAAGTAATTGCTTATTATTGTGAAATTTTTTCAGTATAAAATTCAACTTCTGTTAAAATAGATTAAACTTACAAATTTTGATATAGTTGGGTGTGTGCCAATTTTTTTCTTCTCTTTTGTTATTTCACCTATGGCTATAAATTATTTGTTTCTTTGTTTATGTGTTTGCTCTAGGGTTTACCATATGCATCCTTAACATGTAGCAATCTACCCTGAAGAAACATAACTGTTCATGTATAATGTAACATTTTATAAAAGTGAACTTCCATTTACATCTCTTTCTTTTGTCATACATACATTTTGTCATACATTTTACTCATACATTTTCTATGAATTACACAACACATTGTTATTATTTTCGCTATAAAAGTTGATTGCCCATTTTTACTGATTCCACCAAGCACAACTAAAAAGCCCTGGATATTATATATAAAACAAACATAAGACTCTGAAAGGTAGAAAAAAGAAGGCGAGTAGGTAGCAACATTGTGGACCAAGGAATGAAAAGGTAGTGGGTTCCCTGGGTTTGTTTTTGGCTTCATATATCCTAGGCCTGTTATTGGAGAAGTCAGAAATCTGAAAATCTAACATGTACGAACAAAAAATCCCAAACCAAAATGTGCTCTCTATAGCCAGATGACCCAGAAAAGGGGCAACATAGCAAGACAGAAATGTTTTAGATGATAACCACTCATCCAAACACAACAGGAAAAACTGTGGTTAAATCCAGTGGAGCCTAGACTTCCACCCTCACCAGGCTGGGTGGGAGCCAGGAATTTCATCCCCACTGCCACCAGGTGTCAGTGGAGAGCCTAGACTTCCACACCCATTGAGCAGTAATAAGGCGCCTGTCTCTTTAATGCTTACGTTGTGTCAGAAGATGCCTAGTGGAGAATCAGAACTCAGAATCAAAAAAGTCTAGAACTAACAGTGGGTTCAGAAAGATCACAGGATACAAAATAAACATATATAAAAATCAAGTGTAATTCTATGCAGTTGCAATGAACACAAAGACACTGAAATTAATAACACAATATTTAGTTGGTGTACATCTAAAAATATATTTACAAGACTTGTGTGCTGAAAAATACACAATGCTGATGAAGAAAATGAATGAAGATCTAAATAAAAAGAGAAACATACTGTGTTCATGGACTGGAATGCTGAAGTAGTAATGATGTCAATTCTCCCTAAATTGATATACAAGTTTAATGCAGTTTATCTCAAAATCAGAGCAAGATTTTTTTTGCCACATGAAAACTTCTACATAAATGTTTATAGCAGCTTTATTCATAATAGCATAAACTGGAAACAACCCAGATGTTCTTCAGCTGGCGTATGTTTAAACAAACTAAGTACATCCAGCATGTAGCATTACTCAGCAATACAAAAAAAAAAAAAAAAAGAACTATTGATACACACAACAAACTGAAATGAATCTTCAGAGACTCATACTAAGAAAAAAAGCCCATTTCAAGTGATTATATAATGTATGAATCCATTTATAGAACATTTCTGAAATGACAAATTATAGAAATGGAGAACAGATAGTAGTTAACAGGGCTTAAGGAAAGGATATGGGCAGGAGAGAAATGGGTCTGCCTGTAAAAGGGCAAAATGAGGACTCTTGTGATGAAGATATTCTGTATCCGGCCTATTACCATGTGAATACCGTGTCTGTGATAATGTACTATAGTTTCATAACATGTTACTATGTGGGAAACTGGGCAAAGGGTACATGGAATCTTTCTATAGTATTTCTTATAACTACTGAGTAGTTTTTAGTTTAGTACTCTTATTTTTCTTGAGTATAATCATATATGCAAATAATATTTTGCATCTACCTTTTAAATATTATTCACTTTTTTCAGGTTGTATCTTATTGACAGAAAGTACCAAAGCAACATGAGATAATGGGGATAAAGAATATTTTTGCCATCTTCTCTTTTAATAAGAACATATCTAGTATTTTTTCTCTTGGCATATGCATTTGGTTATAAATAGGTATGTATTCCATAAGCCCTTAGCTGTGATTCAAAAATCCAAGCAGCTTTGGAAACAGTATTTTTTCCTAAGTTTGGGGTCTTAACACATTGGATGAAAAATCTGTTGTGAACTGATTATTTATAATCTTTATTTATTCTACATTGTATAGTCATACATTATTTTGCTATAGAGATATTGATGCATTTGATTATAGAATACTGCTTCAGAACTCTCTGGAGGTGATAGGAAACGTATGGTGTGTGCAGCATATTACCTTTCTAAAACCTGAAAAATTCAAGTGCCCCATGTTTTTTTTGGATAAAGAAATTTAAACCTGTATTTTTTTTATCTTAAGGACATATCCCCTTTATCCTCATGAGTGTTTATCAAATGGATTTAACAGTGTATATATTGAACGATTATAGCTTTTTAAATTTAGCCTATTGGTGTGGTCGGTTGGCTGATAATAATCACTAAAGGCAAACTGACAACAACCTCTAAATCTAAATGAGGTTTGCAAATATTCCTCATTTAAACAATACTACCACAATCAACCAAATCAATGCTAATTCAAACAGCTGCTGGGTTTGATCGTTTTTCAACTAACAGCATAGTATGGCAATAATATTTATGCACATACATATTTTCCTTTGTTCAAAATAGGGTTTATGGGACTTCCCTTGTGGTCCAGCGGTTAAGACTCAGCGCTCCCAATGCAGGGGGCCCAGGTTCAATCCCTGGTCGGAGAACTAGATCTCGCATGCTGCAACTAAAGATCCCACATGAGGCAACGAAGATCTCATGTGCCACAACTAACAGCCAGCGCAGGCAAATAAATAAATAAATAAAAACAACAACAAACAAAATAGGGTTTACTACAACGTCTATGGTGCAGTATTTCACTCAAAATCAGGTTTTTAAGAGCATTTGTAGATATTTTATGTTCTGCCCCTCTTCACTGCTACATCATTTTCTTATGGTAACTTCCTCTTGACTATCTCAATATTTTTTTCTGTTCCTGGAGAACTGAGTTTTGTTCTTATCATGGGGTCAGTGAGGCTTATGGACAGCACACTAATCCAGACAATGAAAACTGCCCAATCACACTCATTTTGTTCCGATTATTCAAACTTTAGGAACAGCTTCCTCCCAGTTACTGATGAGAATCTCTTAAACTCAGAATCTCAAAGAACCTTCTCTTAATCTCCAGTGTTCCCACTGATAATTCCACTCCAGTTTCAACAGACTCAGATTCAACAAATATTTCTTGAACACTAGTTAACATTTTTTGAGGAAAACTGTGCTCCAGGTGCTGTTCTAAGAAACTTCCATCCATATATTTATTTAATCTTCACAATTCTGTGAGATGGATATTAGAATTATTCCCATTTCACAGAGAAGAAAACAGAGGCACAGAGATGTTAAATAATTTTTTCAAGTCTCATAGTTGAACACAAGCAGCGTGATGGTGGAGCCCACATTATTTTAATTTTTTTTCTTTTAAAAACTTGAAAAAAAATTTTATGCAATCTTTGGATATGTACTATTCTATTGTATATAAATACCACATCTTCTTTATCTTCTTTATCCATTAATCTGTTGATGAACACTTAGGTTGCTTCAATATCTTGGCAATTTTAAATAATGCTGCTATGAACATTGGGGTGCATGTATCTTTTAAAATTAGTATTTTGGGGTTTTTTTCAGATATATACCCAGGAATGGAAATACTGGGTCATATGGTAGTTCTATTTTCAGTTTTTTGAGACACCTCCATACTGCTTTCCTCAGTGGCTACACCAATTTACATTCCCACCAACAGTGTACAAGTGTTCCCATTTCTCCACATCTTTGCCAACATGTGTATTTGCATTCTTTTTGATGATAGCCATTCTGAAAGGTGTGAGATGATATCTCACTGTGGTTTTGGTTTTCATTTCCCTGATGATTAACGATGTTGAGCATCTTTTCATGTGCCTGTTGGCCATCTACATTTTTTTCTTTGGAAAAGTGTCTATTCAGTTCTTCTGCCCAATTTTTTTTTTTTTTTTTTTGCGGTACGCGGACCTCTCACTGTTGCGGCCTTTCCCGTTGCGGAGCACAGGCTCCGGACGCGCAGGCCCAGCGGCCATGGCCCACGGGCCCAGCCGCTCCACGGCATGCGGGATCCTCTCGGACCGGGGCACGAACCCATGCCCCCTGCATCGGCAGGTGGACTCCCAACCACTGCGCCACCAGGGATGCCCTGCCCATTTTTTAATCGGGGTGTTTAAACATCCTGGAATAGATAGTTCAGAACAAAAACTTTTAGAAGATGTGCAGAAATGGGAGATGACTGGGGACTGTTGTCTCCCAACACAGGAAGCCAAGCCTGTGCTACACACACATGCACACACACTTGTGAAGCTATTATAATTTCAGCATTCGTGTAAATGTTGTCTCTATTAATTTTCAGAGTAGTGTTTTTTCACTTTCAATTATATATTTGAGGGTTATTATAGAGCTTTTTCTTTTTAATTGTTTACTTTTGTCAATTAAATATGTACACAATTTTTTAAATTTTTTTTTATTGGGGTATAGTTGTTTTACAATGTTGTGTTAGTTTCTACTGTACAGTGGAGTTCCCTGTGCTATACAGCAGGTTCTCATTTGTTATCTATTCTATACATATTAGTGTAATATTAGTGTGTATATGTTAATCCCAATCTCCCAATTCATCCCACCCCCCACTTTCCCCCACTTGGTGTCCACATGTTTGTTCTCTACATCTGTGTCTCTATTTCTGCCTTGCAAACCAGTTCATCTGTACCATTTTTCTAGATTACATGTATGAGTTAATATATGATATTTTTCTCTTTCTGACTTAACTTCATTCTGCATGACAGTCTCAGTCCATCTGTGTGTCTACAAATGACCCAATTTCGTTCCTCTTTATGGTTGAGTAATATTCCATTGTATATATGTACCACATCTTCTTTATCCACTCATCTGTCGATGGACATTTAAGTTGCTTCCACGACCTGGCTTTTGTAAATAGTGTTGCAATGAACACTGGGGTGCATGTGTCTTTTTGAATTATGGTTTTTCTCAGGGTATATGCCCAGTAGTGGGATTGCTGGGTCATATGGTAATTCTATTTTTAGTTTTTTAAGGAACCTCCATACTGTTCTCCATAGTGGCTGTATCAATTTACATTCGGTGGAGCCCATGTTATTAACCTCTACATACACTGCTTACTAGGGACTGAGATTGTGCCAAACCTTTTCACAAATTTTGTTTTATTTAATCCTCAAAACATCTGTAGTATATGTTATTATCATTTTATGGAAAATAAACTGATATATAACAAAATCCTTGATTAAACAGAATATCAATTACAAACGTGGAACTAAACCCCAGAAACTTTCAATTCAGTGCTTCTTCTATGACATCATGTAATTAAAGGGATGTTACCCACATGGGTTCAGGAGATAAAGGAAGAAACTGGGTAGCACTGTTGAGACCCTATCATGTTCCAAGCACTGTATACACATCACTTCATTTATTCCTCTCAACAACTTTGTGAGGTATATTATTTCCATTTTACAGGTTAGGAATCTAAGGCTCAAAAAACTTAAGTAACTTGCTTAAGATTACATAATTGAGCCAGAATATAAGCCCAGATTGGCCTGGCCTAAAGTCAAAGGCTTTCTTTTGAGCATGAATGTGGCAGGATGGAAAGAAGGAAGGAGAAGGCAAGGGAAGAAGCTACGAGGTAGTAGGGGTAGACACCCTCTGCTTCATGTAAACTTCTATTTCCTACTTCCCAAACACATCTTTTCCTGTCTTCTTCCCCAGTCTTTTTTTTTCTTGTATCTCTAGTGGTCTCTTGGGCTCTGGATTTAGAATCATTCTAAAACATCAGAAGGAGGAGGGCAAAATGGGGACTACAGAAGGGAGGTACAAGATAAAAGAAACTTTCCTGGTGTGGCAGTGTTCTCTGATCATGGGAGGAAGAGAAGGTGGAGTCTCTGCAGCATCTTTCTTTGTCTTGATGCTTCAACTTTCTTTCGTATACACTCTCTAAGTCTTTTCCTCACCAACTGGTCATCTTGGGAGGACCCTGAGTCAAAGACATCTGAATAAAGTAAGTGGATTCTGTTATCTGCTTCATTCCTCTTCAACGGTCAAGTCTCCCATGTTTTCTTTCTGTCCAATACACCCATCTTCCTAGTCCCCTCTACACCTAATAAAACCCAAACCCTTATCAGCATTTCTCATGTCTGGTCCATTCTGATACTTAGACCCGTATGACTTTCTTTATCTTTTCCACTCATAGCTTGTTTCTGTATTCATTCATGCTCTGCCTAGCCTCCCTACAGCGTTTATGATCTCCCATTCCTAATTATATCCTTTCTGTATTATACTTATCTTCTCTCATTGAATCTCTTGTCAATATAGCACATTTATTTTACCCAAATATCATCCATTTGATCAACAGAAGTTCCAATTTCTTTGCTCTTACTCTAACTTCCTTACATTTTATCTTGTCTCTGTGGGTCTGCTGATTCTTCTATATTCAATGTCTGTTTTCCTTACATATTATTCCAATTCTATCAGATTTTCTGGTAACCGATTTAAGTTCTCTACTCTTGATCATTTCCACCCAACTCCTTTTTACATTTTGCTCTCTTTATATTTGATTCCTATCATTTGCAATTCATCTAGTCTGCCCATATCATTCCTTTCTCAATTTTCCCCTCCATCCATGCATCTATGCAACCATTATAACACGTTTACTATTTAGTTGCTAAAGCAGACTCTAAAATAAGGACTATTGTCAAAAGAAGAGATGGAAATACCAGTAAATAATCTATATCGGTAGAAATATGGGTAGTTTTGGAAGGTGATAACCAAGAAATTGAAATGTGAAAGATAAATAATTCCTAGGTGTAGTTTTGACAGAAGGAAGAGTATGTGCAAATCATAGAGTTAGAGAATATCACAACATGTTTAGAAAAAGGAAAATAGTAGGCAATGACTGGATTACTGTAGGACAGTTAAAAGGAAATACACATTTGACACATTATTGAGGGATTTTGTATGTGCTCCCCAAAATCAAATGCTCTTGGAGTCAAATTTCTACATAAAATTTCACTCAAGAAACAAGTGGAAATTAGATTGAAAGAAGTTGAGGTTGGGGGAAAAAGACCAGGCAATAGCCTATTGAAATAAAGTCAAGAAATAACAAGGACGTGACTGGTATAAAGGACTAGGGGGAAGGCAGTAGAAATAGGACAGGAGAAAGGGGACAAATTTAGGAGATAATTAAAGAGGAAGTTTAGATAAAACCTGGATTAGTTGTGAGTGGGATGTGGGGTTGGGGTGGGGAGGATGGGTATAGAAGATATAGGGAAATTCTGGATCTCCAGTACAGTATATACTGCAGAGAAACTAGTATCATTCATTGTGATAGAGGAAGAACAGGCTTAGACAATTTTTTCTAGACATATTGTATTTGAGGGACCCATGTGGCATCAAGGGAATTATATCCACTCTTTGCTATACCATTAAGGATGTATGTGGCCACTTTGGCATATAGTACCTCTTTTATATCTACCTGAGCAGTAGCAGCAGTGATACAGCTAGTAAATGATATATGGGCTTTCACGAGCTCTCATGGGAACAGTAATGGGAGGAACCCATTACCAAATCAGTGAAAACGAAAAGAAAGAAAGGACAACTAATGGTTCTATGAGGAGATGCCACATGAGTCAAGATTTGAAGGTTAAGGAGGAGTTAGGTGATAAACATGCTGTACGTCAAGAGCTGCAGGGTGTAAGATACAATGTAGGTCATGACAAGAGGTAAGGTTTTGATGACAGCAGTAGCAGGTCATGAAGTACTTATGCCTTGTTAAATAGCTTGAACGTGGTTGTGTAGACAATGTGGTACTATGGAAGGTTTTAAGTAGGGTAGTGAAATGCTCAGATTTGAGCATTAGGGGAGATACTACAGGCAGTGAGACCAATTAGGAGGCTAATTTTTTTTTTCAAGTGTGTAGAACATCAAATGTGAAGGCAGAGGCAGAGAAGATTAACAGATAAGCAGAAAGGTCTGAGGCCAACAAGGTCAAATAAACAGTTAATGGCATATGAGGCAGGTATTGAGGATAAAGGATCAAAGCTAAGGTTATGGATAACAACTGTAGTTTAGAGGTTCCCATATGAAGCTAGTATATGGTGTAAGAATAGGCGTGGCAGATTAAACTTTCAGGGATGAGAAGACAAAGATATGTCTCTACCACCAGACTATGAGCTCCTTGAAGACTTAGTACATGTGTTATTTACCTTTTTCTGTACCACAACTCTTAGCCTGTGGTCTGGGCCATATTTGATCCAGCAATACTTTTGAAATAAATAAATGGTGGGTGTGGAAAGTAAGGTTGGGAGTGATGGGAAATGTAAGCCAGGGATATGGCATTTTGTAATTGCATTAAAGTACTCTCGTACTGAGAGGAATGCCAAGGTCTCAAGTACTGAGTAATGCTCAAGTTTTGCTCACAGAGCATAAAGAGAAGAGGAACTCAGGTATAAAGTCATCTGCAGTTTTGATGTTTTCAGATTCCATATATAACTGAGACACACAGTATCTGCCTTTCTCTCTCTGGCTTATTTTACTTAACATAATGCCCTCAAGATCCAACCATCTTGTCACAAATGGCGGAATTTCCTTCTTTTTTATGGCTAAATAACAATGCATTGTATATGTATATATTTTCTTTATCCTTTCATTGATTGATGGACACTTAAGTTGTTTCCACGTCTTGGCTACTCGTAGAAACAGAAAGTAGAATAGTGGTTGTCAGAGGCTGAAGGCTGGGGAAAATGGCAGATGTTGGTCAAAGGGTACCAACTTTGAGTTGTAAGGTAAGTTCTGGGGATCTAATGTAGAGCATGATGACTATAGTTAATAATACTATATTGTATACCTGAAGGTTGCTGTGAGCGTAGAGCTTTAGCGTTCTTACCGTAACAACAAAATGGTAATTGTGTGAGGTAAAGGATGTGTTAATTAATGTGGTAAAGACTTCACAATATATACTTCTATCAAATCATCACATTGTACACCTTAACTTATCCAATGTTATATATCAATTATATCTCAATAAAGCTGGGAAAAAATCATTAGCAAGTTGAAGCTTGATGTGTGAGCACATTCTGTCCCTGTTAATCTCAAAGGAACACGCCTAAGACTAAAAAGTAAAGACTCTCCTGAGGGAAAGTAGCCCCCAGTTGTTCATCTGGTTCTCCCCCATTCTTTCTAATCTTTATACTCCCATCCAATTTTATGATCATACAGGGACACTAGGGTGACAACAACCCTTTCTTCATACCAACTCCCACGTGGATATGTCAGATCCACATCTGATCCAGTAGAGGCTTGAAGTTTTGAAGGGGCAAATTATATTTTTGATACCAAGGTAAACAAAGAGAGTACTCTACTAAATGTATGCTTTTGTATTGATCTTGTTACAGTTAAAGTAACTAAACAAGGAGGCTGTTGAACTGAGGTGGTTCTCACGCTTTAGGAGCCTACATGAGCAAACCAAACCTTACGCCAGAGTCAATTGCAAATGCACTTATGTCCAAAACAACAAAATTTAAGAACTAATCACAAACATCCAACTAGGCATTCCCAAATAAGGCAACCACTCAAGCTATAGCCAATCAAATAATGTCCTTGCATTGCTTCAGCCTCTGCTCTATGAAAGCTCTGCCCCTAGCTTTTGACAGTGGAGTGCTCCTAACCATTTTCAGTTAGGCACTGCCCGATATAAATCGATGTTGCTCAAATAAACTATTGAAAATTTTAAAGTCACTTGGTTTAGCTGTTAGGGATACTAAAGGAAGGTGTTCTACTCTCATTCCAAGATAGTTAGCACAACCTTCAGAACTGAAGGAATTCTCAGTTCTTCAGAAATCCAGAATCCACTTCCTAATATGATTTCCACATGGGTCCCACATCCTCCTCTTAAGTACAAGGTTATGTAGGACTTTCATTCTATAGGTGCCATAACCTCCTTGGGTTCTACTTTTTCCCTCTTCCTTGCAGGAGGAAATTGCATCCCTAGCTGAGCCCCAGAGACCCTCCGCTCTGGGTGTAAATACAGGATGTATCTTACAGTCCCTCCTTCATGTTGCCTGAATATTTTAGAAGCTCTGAGGTTCTGACTTCCTGCTTCCATCTCTTACTATCTGTGTGAGCTGCAACAAGTCACTTAATCTCTCTATGCGTCAGTTCCCTTAGGTGTTAAGTGGGGTTAATAACAGTACTTACTCATAGGGTGAAGATTAGGTGGATTAATATCTATAAATTTTTCAGAATAGTTCCTGTACTAATAACACATTGTAAACACTTAATTGTGTTATATGTTACTGTTATTCATCCACTGTGTAACTTATTTCCTCAAAACAGAGTCATAATCCAGCTCATAGACAAACTCTCACTTCAGGGCAGCCCAGACTCTTAATATTTTGGTTTTGATCTGTGTTTTTAAGGGACCAACTGGTGCTTATCAATACATACTTCTCCAAGGGCCAGAATACACTCCTATCCTATCCCAATACGAAGTAGCTTATTTTTGTCCACTTTTATCTTAGCTCATTCCCAGATTACAGAAGAGAACGACGGCCTTAGCTCAGCGATGAATTATACGCACTACACACGTTGCATTCTACTAATACAAACCCAGCGAGAGGAAGTCTGGGTTTTTGCTGCTGTTGCCTCCTGAGGACACTCTATTCTCTTCTGAAGGGCAGCAGGCATGACTGACACCATGGAGAGGAAGAACCAGAGTGGGAGAGTGAGTGAGTCTGTGTTGCTGGGCTTCCCAGCTCCTGTGCCACTGCAGGCACTATTATTTGCCCTTCCTCTGCTGGCCCATGTGTTGGTGCTGACTGAGAACACACTCATCATTATGGCAATCAGGAACCACCCCAGCCTCCACAAACCCATGTACTTCTTTCTGGCCAACATGTCCTTCCTGGAGATTTGGTACGTTACCATCACTATTCCCAAGATGCTAGCTGGCTTTGTTGGCTCCAAACAGGGCCATGGGCAGCTAATCTCCTTTGAGGGCTGCATGACGCAGCTCTGCTTTTTCCTGGGCCTGGGATGCACTGAGTGTGTCCTCCTCGCAGTTAAGGCTTATGATTGTTATGTGGCCATCTGCCGTCCTCTCCACTACCCTGTCATCGTCAGTGGCCGGCTGTGTGTGCAGCTGGTAGCTGGCTCCTGGGCTGGAGGTTTTGGCATCTCCATGGTCAAAGTTTTTCTCATTTCTCACCTCTCGTACTGTGGCCCCAACAACATCAACCACTTTTTCTGTGATGTCTCCCCCATTGCTCAACCTTTCATGCACTGACATGTCCACAGCAGAGCTTACAGACTTTGTCCTGGCCATTTTCATACTGCTGAGGCCACTCTCTGTCACCAGGGCCTCCTATGTGGCCATCACCAGTGCTGTGATGTGCATTCCCTCAGCTTCTGGGCTCCATAAAGCCTTTTCCACCTGTGCCTCTCACCTCTGTTGTGGTCATCTTCTATGCAGCCAGTATCTTCATCTATGCCCGCCCAAAGGCAATCTCAGCTTTTGACACCGACAAGCTGGTGCCTGTACTCTACGCTGTCATTGTACCACTGCTCAACCCTATCATTTACTGCTTGCGCAACCAAGAGGTAAAGAGAGCCTTATGCCGTACTCCGTGCCTATACCAGGGCCGTGATGCTAAGCCTGGGAAAGCTAGCAGAGTTGGGTAGAAGGGAGGTGTTAAATCTTAGATAATGCTCTTAAACTTAGGATCTATGTCTTCTATAAAGTCCAGAGGAGCTCTTAGCGCCTAAATTAGGGACTAGAGTTTCAAAGGTACCACCAAAGAACTAGTTTAGGAGGAAGAGAGGTGGATTACAAGCTAGAAATTGGATTTCTTCCAGACAAGGTCTTAACATACAGGCTAGAAGTTGATCCCATGTTGTCTGCTCTATTGTAATTTACGTAGAGCAGGTTCATGACTCATGCATCCTGGTGGGGTGGAAAGGGATGACTATGAGCACAAGGCATGACTGAACTTGAATATTTAAAGCAAAAAAAAAAAAATGTAGAACTAGCATCTCTCTAAATGGCTCTTCCTGGGTTTGTTACTGGGTTTTAGCTCTGAGGCAGAAGATACAGAAAGGGGAAGTGGAAGGAGGAAGCCATTCAAGGAAACACAGGCTTCATTATGGAAAAGCATCAGGAGACTTCTGGATGAGATCTCTTCTAGCCGAAGGACACCAACTGTAGCCTATGATGTAGTGGGGCCCCATGTGATCACCTAGTGTGAATTACAAGGCAAGGAGATAGGAAACTGTGGATTTTTGTATTGGCAACATATCACCTCCTGGACTACAGGGGTTTAGAGCTTCACTTCCTGATTTACCGAGGTCAGTGCCCACACTGAACTAGTGGAGTGGCTGATTGCAGTTGTATATTTAATCTTCAGTCTCTCTAATTAGACTATAAGCTCCATGAAACTAGGGATCACATTTGTTTGTTCATCATTTTATTACCAGGGCCCAGAATAGTATCTAGCACATGGTAGCTATAAAGAAATATAATAAATGAATATAATTTGGAGCCATGGGAGAGAGGGGGAAGATGGCAGAAGAGGAAGACGCAGAGATCACCTTCCTCCCCACAGATACATCAGAAATACATCTACACGTGGAACAACTCCTACAGAACACCTACTGAACGCTGGCAGAAGACCTCAGACCTCCCAAAAGGCAAGAAACTCCCCCATGTACCTGGGTAGGGCAAAAGAAAAAAAAAAGAAAAAACAGAGACAAAAGAATAGGAACGGGACCCGCACCAGTGGGAGGGAGCTGGGAAGGAGGAAAGGTTTCCACACGCTAAAAGCCCCTTCTCGGGCAGAGACTGCGGGTGGCGGAGGGGGTAAGCTTCGGAGCCACGGAGGAGAGCGCAGCAACAGGGGTGCAGAGGGCAAAGCGGAGAGATTCCCGCACAGAGGATCGGTGCTGACCAGCACTCACCAGCCCGAGAGGCTTGTCTGCTCACCCGCCGGGGCGGGCGGGCCTGGGATCTGAGGCTCGGGCTTCAGTCGGAGCCCAGGGAGAGGACTGGGGTTGGCGGAGTGAACACAGCCTGCAGGGGGCTAGTGCGCCACGGCTAGCCAAGAGGGAGTCCGGGAAAAAGTCTGGACCTGCCGAAGAGGCAAGAGACTTTTTCTTCCCTCTTTGTTTCCTGGTGCGCGAGGAGAGGGGATTAAGAGTGCTGCTTAAAGGAGCTCCAGAGACTGGCGCGAGCTGGGGCTAACAGTGCAGACCCCAGAGGCGGACCCCAGAGATGGGCATGAGACGCTAAGGCTGCTGCTGCCGCCACCAAGAAGCCTGTGTGCGAGCACAGGTCACTCTCCACACCTCCCTTCCGGGGAGCCTGTGCAGCCAGCCACTGCCAGGGTCCCGGGATCCAGGGACAACTTCCCCGGGAGAACGCACGGCGCGCCTCAGGCTGGTGCAATGTCATGCCGGCCACTGCAGCCGCAGGCTCGCCCCGCACTCCGTACCCCTCCCTCCCCCCGGCCTGAGTGAGCCAGAGCCCCCAAATCAGCGACTCCTTTAACCCCGTCCTGTCTGAGCGAAGAACAGACGCCCTCCGGTGACCTACACGCAGAGGCAGGGCCAAAACCAAAGCTGAACCCCGGGAGCTGTGCGATCAAAGAAGAGAAAGGGAAATCTCTCCCAGCAGCCTCAGGAGCAGCGGATTAAATCTCCACCATCAACTTGATGGACCCTGCATCTGTGGAATACCTGAATAGACAACGAATCATCCCTAATTGAGGAGGTGGACTTTGAGAGCAAGATTTATTATTTTTTTCCCCTTTTCCTCTTTTTGTGAGTGTGTATGTGTATGCTTGTGTGTGAGATTTTGTCCGTATAGCTTTGCTTTCACCATTTGTCTGAGGGTTCTATCCATCCTTTTTTTTTTACTTAAAAAAATTTTTTTTTCTTAGTAACTATTTTTTTATTTTAATTATTTTATTTTACCTTACTTTATTTTATTTTATCCTCTTTCTTTCTTTCTACTTTTTCTCCCTTTTATTCTGAGCCGTGTGGATGAAAGGCTCTTGGTGCTGCAACCAGGAGTCAGTGCTGTGCCTCTGAGGTGGGGGAGCCAACTTCAGGACACTGGTCCACAAGAGACCTCCCAGCTCCACGTAATATCAAACGGTAAATATCTCCCAGAGATCTCCATCTCAATGCCAGCACCCAGCTTCACTCAACGACCAGCAAGCTACAGTGCTGGACACCCTATGCCAAACAACTAGCAAGACAGGAACACAACCCCACCCATTAGCAGAAAGGCTGCCTAAAATCATAATAAGTCCACAGACACCCCAAAACACACCACCAGACATGGACCTGCCCACCAGAAAGACAAGATCCAGCCTCATCCACCAGAACACAGGCACTAGTCCCCTCCACCAGGAAGCCTACACAACCCACTGAACCAACTTTAGCCACTGGGGACAGACACCAAAAACAATGGGAACTACGAACCTGCAGCCTGCAAAACGGAGACCCCAAACACAGTAAGATAAGCAAAATGAGAAGACAGAAAAACACACAGCAAATGAAGGAGCAAGATAAAAACCCACCAGACCTAACAAATGAAGAGGAAATAGGCAGTCTACCTGAAAAAGAATTCAGAATAATGATAGTAAAGATGATCCAAAATCTTGGAAATAGAATAGACAAAAGGCAAAAAACATTTAACAAGGACATAGAAGAACTAAAGATGAAACAAGCAACGATGAACAACACAATAAATGAAAGTAAAAATACTCTAGAAGGGATCAATAGCAGAATAACTGAGGCAGAAGAATGGATAAGTGACCTGGAAGATAAAATAGTGGAAATAACTACTGCAGAGCAGAATAAAGAAAAAAGAATGAAAACAACTGAGGACAGTCTCAGAGACCTCTGGGACAACATTAAACGCACCAACATTCGAATTATAGGGGTTCCAGAAGAAGAAGAGAAAAAGAAAGGGACTGAGAAAATATTTGAAGAGATTATAGTTGAAAACTTCCCTAATATGGGAAAGGAAATAGTTAATCAAGTCCAGGAAGCACAGAGAGTCCCATACAGGATAAACCCAAGAGAAACACGCCAAGACACATATTAATCAAACTGGCAAAAATTAAATACAAAGCCATGGACTCTTTGTTTACTATAGCACTCCCAACTTCTTTCCTCCCTCTGTAAAAGCATTCTCCTTCCCTTGCTGTGTGGGGAGATGCACATGGCTTGCCATGGTTGCCAATCTCAAATTGCAATTCTCTGCTAATCCTGAATAAGCCCATCTTTGCTGAAGAAATATCTGGCAGTTTATTTATTTTAGGCCAACATTTTGGTGGCCCATATAAGAACCAGAGAAGACCCCTGAAGGCTGTGGAGATGGTGAGTAAACAGGTGCCATAGCCACAGTTGACCCCATAGGCTCACTGCTTTTCTCACTGACCCTGGAGTTTGAAGGTATTTCTTTCTCCTGCATCTGAGCTCATGCTGTCTTTGCGTTTGAAGCTCTCAAGGCATTGTTCAGGATTTATGTTGAGGTTTAACATTCCCATTAAGGCCTTGTTCTCTATGCCAGTACTCATTTGGTACTTTGTTCTGATTTGAGATTAGACAGTTTCAACTGAAGCTGACTGTGAAGCCACAGTCCCATTTCTTCTTATCATGGATTTTATAACAAGAGAAAGTTCCACTTTGGACTAAGTAAAAACCCAGTGTAACTGAGCAGGACCCTGCCATGTCCCCGTCACTTGTTTGTAGAAAAACTTTAGCCTCCTAGGCCTTGCCCAAGTTCCAAAGAGTAAATTTAATCAGAGAACTGAGAAAATACAGAAATGAAGGGAAACAGTCAAGCAAGACAAGACAATAATAGTTTAGCCATGCAACAAAGTCAAGGACTTTTGTTCCTCTCAAAGGCTATATATAATATCTGAGCCATATCTTGAGCTGTTTTGCAGATACTGAAACCACGACCAGGTAGAAGAAGTTAACTGCATGCTGACCACAAGCACGCAGACCCAGAACAGTTGGTACCATAAGGTTGATGATGTTGACTTCCAATTACCTCACCACCAACCAATCAGAAGAAAGTCCACAAGCTGATCAGGCACCCTGCAACACTCCCACTCACCCTGTCTTTAAAAACCCTTCCCTTAAATCCATTGGGGAGTTCTGGTCTTTTGAGCATTAGCTGCCCATACTCCTTGCTTGGCCTTGCAATAAATGCTTCAATTCTCTTCACCACAGCCAGGTGTCAGTATATCGAGTTTACTGTGCATGGGCAAGCAGACCCAAGTTTGGTTCAGTAACACCAGTCTTCCTGGAGACTCTAAAATGCCCATTCCTCACCACTGTTGGTCCACTGACAAAATGATGGCATTCATGAATCAATATTGGTGGGAAAGAGTAACAAGGTTGCAAAGAGTGCCTACCTCACTTGTTCCACTTGCCCAAAGTGCAACGCAAGGAAGCCTGTTTGTACTGTTACTAAACAATTTAAACTGCCTAATGGATCATTTGAGGTCTGGTCAATATATTTCATACAACTTCCTCTGTCTAATGGGTAGAAATATGTTTTAGTCATGATCTGTATATCTTCACACTAGACTGAAGCCTCCCCTTGCAGAAAGGCCTTTTCTCTGGCCAAAGTCCTTCTGGAAAAGATAATCCCTACCTAGGAAACTCCTCTCAAACTTAATAATGACCAAGAAACCCATTTTACTGGACAGATGCTTCAACAACTATGCTGGTTTTACAACATATTCACTTTGCTTATCACCCTCAATGTTCTGGTTTGGTCAAACAAACTAAGAGCATTATTGAGATTCAATTTGCAAAATTTGTACAGGCCCTCCAAATACCTTGGCCAATATCATTGCTGTTGGTCCTTCTACATTTCAGATCTACCCTTTTTGGAACTCATAAGCTCTCACCCTTTGAGAGAGTCACAGGATGCCCAATGCACTTGGCTCCTGATCCTTTTGATCCAAAACTGATAAAAGGAGAGATACTCTGATATTGCAAAGGCCTAATTGCTTCTATTAAAAATAACCATATTTTGGTACATCAATCATTTCATAGTGCACTCTCAAGAGACAAAGATCTTAAGCATCAAAGTTTGCAACCTGGAGATTTCATCTTTTGGAAAAGATACCTCCAGAAGAGGTCTCCTCAACCTAGTTGGAGAGGTCTCTTTCAGGCACTGCTAACCAATCCTTGTGTCACCAAACTCCAAGATTGGATTCACATGACATATGTAAAGAAAGCATCAAATCCTGATTGGACAGCACATCAACTGGTGACCTGAAAGTAAAGATTTCACAGAACTGAATCAGATGACATTGGATGAGACAGTTTTCCCAAGATATCCAGATTAGGTTTGTTGGAAGTTTGTCACCAAACCTTTGATGATGACGTAAAACTTCAGATGACCTCCAATGTCTATGATCTTGATAACATACGAGCTTCAGATAAAAAGTGCCTGAGAGTTCTCCCTCTTACCCCTCGTTACTCAGATGTGACTCCAATAGGTTTCCAATCTGTGCACTTTCCCTCCAATATGAGACCCTGCACTCACAGTACACTTACAGGAAGAAAGGTGCTTCCTGGCACAGATGGGCAAAAAAGCCACTGAAATTGGAAAACCTGACTCGATCAGCAATCCTTTCAGAGAAAAATCTTGATAAAAAGGGGAAAAGTGTAAAAAAAATAATAAACAGCAACCTCAATTAAATAGAGTCAGGAGACCAAAGAGGAAGCTCTCACACTCTGGGACAATAGCAGAGTCCAACAGGAAGAAGGAAGATTCCTCTTTGTTCCTGTCAAGGACTCAAAATGAAAAGCCATGGATTCTTTGTTTACTATGGCCTTCCCAACTTCCTTGCTCCTTCTATAAAAGTATTCTCCTTCCCTTACTGTGTGGGGACTTGCATGTGGCTTGCCAAAGATGCGGACCCCAAACTGCAATTCTCTGCTAATCCTGAATAAACCCATCTTTGTTGGAGAAATATCTTACAGTCTATTTCTTTCAGGTCAGCACTTTTTAATAGTTCATTTATTATTAGGTGTTTATATCAATTTTATACAACACCCTATTGAATTTTTCCTTCCAAACAAATTATAAATTACATTTTATGGTGGAAAGTGCTAAGGTAAAAAACACATCAGGGATGAAAAGGGTAAGGGATTAAGAGATACAAACTACTATGTATAAAATAAATAAGCAAAAAGGATATATTGTACAGCAGAGGGAAATATGGCCATTATTTTGTAATAAGTTTAAATTGAGTATAACCTATAAAAATATTGAATCACTGTATTGTACACCAGAAACTAATATAATATTGTAAATCAACTATACTTCCAAAAAATACATCAGGGAAGAGAAATAGAAAGGGAATAGCAAGCATAGGATGGCAACTTCACATAAAGTGATTAGAAAGGCCTTTCTGAGAAAGTTATATTGAATTAAAGACCTAAAGGAATTGAAAGAGGGAGTCATTCAGTTATCTGAGAGAAGAGCATTCTGAACGAAGATAACAGCAAGTTTAAAATTCCTTAGAAGGGAATGTGCCAGATGTATTTGAGATGTTAGTACAGGAAGCTTTGACTTCACAGGAAAGTCTGGTTTCGTTTTGCTGTCTGACCTCATGTTCCACAGGACACAAGAAAAAGATTTCAGATTTAGACAGGGGCATGAGATATAGTCAAAAGGAGGCTGTTTAAATCGTATGAGAATTTAACATACAGAGGTATATGCTGAACTGTACGCCGTGGGTTTCTTGTATCAAGCATAGAGATGAAGGACATAAGCATATACCGTGTATATTAGTTGCCTAGGGCTACAGTAACAAAGTACCACAGACTGGGTGGCTTAAAACAACAGAAATTCATTGTCTCAAGTTTCTGGAGGCTAGAAGTTCAAAATCAAGGTGTCAGCAGAGCCATCCTTTATCTGAAACTGGTAGGGAAGAATCTTCCTTTGCCTCTTCAAATTTTTTGGTGATTTGCTGGCAACCTTTGGCATTCCCGGACTTGCAGTTACAGCACCTCAATCTCTGCCTCCATCATCACATGGTATTCTGCCTGTGTGTCTCTTTCTCCTCTTCTGACAAGGATACCAGTTATATTGGATTAAGGGCCACCCTACTCCAATATGACCTCATCTTAACTAATTACATCTGGAATCACCCTATTTCCAAATAAGGTCACCTTCTGAGCAACTGGGGGGGGTGGTGAGGATTTATTAACGTATCTTTTAGGGGACACAATTCAACCCGTAAATCTGGGGTTAACTGTTTAGGCTCAAGGCAGAGAGTGACGGCAGAGTTGTGAGTTTGGGAAACTACTGAGAAGTAAAGGGATCTTGCCAAGATAACACAGAGCTCTGGGGCTCCTTCTCCACTTGTGCAGGTGGAAGCACTGAAGTCAAGAGGACAGAAAGTTTTTCTTCACGTACTTGGTAAATCTGACCACTCCTAGAAGAAACAGTTACTCCAAGATCTAGTCTGCAGGAAAACTATTGCTTCAAGTTATATTTTTAATTAAGAAATATTTATCATTTCAATAAGTTATACTTCCCAAGAAAGCTAGTAATGATATTTATTTGTGACAGTTTAAAGTGGCTACTTCTCAGTGTCATTCAAAGACATGACTTCCTCTTCTACCAAACATGTCTTTGAATCATACTGTTGAAAAGGTCACTTCTTGGTTATTTTCCTGTGTGTGTTGACTCCATGCATGGAATACAGATTCAGCTGTGTTCTACTTCAGACCATGGCTCATCTTACATTAGTCTGTTCCTGATCTGGTTTCCTCCTCTTCTTGGATTTTTCCTCCAAGTTTTTAGGTATCCATATTTCTTAAATGATCACTATAAACATAAAGCAGTCATTTGAGATAAATTTTCTAGCATTCAGCCATGAATCTCTGCTTTCCTATCTGGCTTTTAATTCCTTTTTAAAATTTCTCCCATTTTCCTGAGAATGATGGAATATTGACTCATCAAGGAGAACATTTTGAAGAGAGAGGACAATCTTGTTTAGCAAAGGAAAAGATCCACTAAACCCGGGAATTTCCAATCCTCTCTCTCTGTTCTGAAAAATATTTTAGGTGGGATGCTTCTCTGAGATCAAAAAGTAATGAAAGGGCTTCCCTGGTGGCGCAGTGGTCGAGAGTCCGCCTGCCGATGCAGGGGACACGGGTTCGTGCCCCGGTCCGGGAAGATCCCACATGCCGCGGAGCGGCTGGGCCCGTGAGCCATGGCCACTGAGCCTGTGCGTCCGGAGCCTGTGCTCCGCAATGGGAGAGGCCACAGCAGTGAGAGGCCCGCGTACCGCAAAAAAACAAAAGTAATGAAAAACTTTCAAATGTGAATTTGAAAACAAATAGGTTTTTAATCACCAAATGAATTGATGTAATTTAGACAAACTCCTGAAATTATGGTGCCCCCCAAATTAAACTACAAGGCCATTAGTACATACACAAAGCCCAAATACCGATTTAAAAACACAAACAAAGAAGCCAAAGTTTAAAACTCACTTAAACTGAGAAGATTCCATGGGGGACAAAAGCGGAAGTAAACGGAAAACAGGAAAATAGGAAAACAATATGTTTAGAGCGCATTATTAGAGAGACCATCATGGCAGGAGACTGTAAAAGCCAGGGAAAAAATTTTGGTTGCCATAGAAATGTGTCTCTTTAATACAACTTAGAATGATTATAGGATTACAGCAAATAAGAGTAAAGTTGACTAGCGTCAGAAACTGCACTTAGAGGAAATACTTTGAGAGGTCCACTCTAGAGTAGATGATTTGCAGGTTTAGAGTATATGTTCTGAAATAGATGGCCTGGATTGTTGTGAGGATTGTAGCATTTGCCCCATCATGTTTCACTCTCTAAAGTGCCCCATTTTAAAAGCAAACTATGTGGTCACCCTAGTTTTCTGGGCCTGTAACTCAAGACTTGTAGTGAAGTTGTCCTGTGTCTACTTAGTTAAAGTGAAACTACATTTTCTAGAACTTCCTTCCCTTTGTAGTTCAAGGTTAGTGTAGACCACAGAGATATTCTGTGTGAGATTTAGAAGGCAGAGGTGAAGCAGCTATATTCTTTGTATTCCACGTAGAAAGCTGATTAGGGACACTATTGCAGCTCACAGATGTTGTCACTGACTCACCTTGTAGATGTGGGGCAGTGGTTCAGGCGACACCTCCATCAGCTCCCATCCAGCTTCCCTCTTTCATCTTCTCCGACATGTAAGCTAGGTAGGAGTTTAATATTGTGATAAAGGGCACCAGCTTCTTTTGCAGATCACCTGAATTATCAGAGTTAGGTGATAGGATGACTGGAGGCTGTAAGAGACCAAAACAGTCTTCAGCTCATCCTCACGGATTCCAGTTTACCATTATCCTCCCCCATGTCATGTTCATCTTACCTCCCCAAGTGCCTGTCCTGGTGGCTTCAGGCCCAGCACTAATCACAGATGCAACAGTCATTTTATTGCATGAGATCACAACCCTGTAATAAATCCCTTGGATAGAACTCTGACACAACGCTTGACAGACAAATAAGAAAATAATTTGCGTATGGTTGACCAGTGAAGACAAGGGGTCATTTAGAGTGAGAGTACAGAGTAGATGAGGAAGGTTTTACAATGAGGCCATAACGAAATACAGTAGTGCATGTCTCTACAGAGTGCGATGAGCTTGCAAAGCCAGCAGAAGAGAAGTGCAGCCAGATTCGCAAAGGGGGAAACAAGAAAAGTGCTGCGTCATTAAAGTCAATGGTGGTTTCAAGAAACAGGAACATTGTCACACGCTCTGTTAAAAACAAGATAACAGGGCTTCCCTGGGGGCGCAGTGGTTGATGCAGGGGACATGGGTTCGTGCGCCGGTCCGGGAGGATCCCACATGCCGCGGAACGGCTGGGCCCGTGAGCCATGGCCGCTGAGCCTGCGCGTCCGGAGCCTGCGCGTCCGGAGCCTGTGCTCCGCAACGGGAGAGGCCACAACAGTGAGAGGCCCGCGTACCGCAAAAACAACAACAACAACAAGATAACAGGTCCAAAATTGAGTCAGTCAATCAGGAATTGCCTGATCAGCACTGGTTAGGTAATCTGCCTGATAAATCTTTGCCATTCCTATAAGGAAATAACCAATCTGCCTTTTTGCCTAGTACAGCTTCCTTGTTCCTTTTCCCCACTGTCTATAAAATTACTTCACTGTATAGCTCTTCAGAGATCTCTTCTGTCTACTAGATTGGACTCTGACCTGCACATGAATCATTAAATAAAGCCAAAGAGATCTTTAAAATTTACTCAGTTGAACTTAATACCTCCTAAGGATAAGGAGAACACTAAAACAAAACAAAGAAAAAAGAAAACCTGCCTCTTGAGCAATATGGAAGCTACTGACGGCCGTATCCAGAGCTGTTTAAGTACACTGACACAGCAGATATCAGCCAGGAGCGGGTAGGAGAGAGTAGAATGTGAGAAAGTAAAGATAATGAGCATAGATAATTCTTTCACAAAGTTTCTGAGAAGCCAAGGATGAAGGCAGAGTGATAGGTGAAGGTATACGAGGTGGCAGATGAAGGGATTTTTGAAAAAGAAAGAGTCGTTAGCCTGTGTATGTTTTGTATATATTTTTTTTAATTTTTTTGGCCACACTGTACGGCCTACGGGATCTTACTTCCCTTACTTCCCCAACGAGGGATTGAACCTCTGCCCTCAGCAGTGGACGTGCCAAGACCTCATCACTGGACCACCAGGGAATTCCTGATATTAGCCAGTTTAATAGCCAGTAGGGTTCCAAGGAAAGATGACAGACTGAACTCACATATTTATTCCCTTTCCCTTCAGAGTAACAAACACAAAATGATAGTAACAAACACAGAAACCTTTTTGATGTAAATATAACGATGAGAACAGAAGAGGGTCTGTGAGGGGATGGGAGATTTTGAAAATGGATGCAAGACTGATAGTGGATAAAGCAGGCCAGGGTAAGCCACAGCCTGAGCTGCTCACAGAAGATGAGCAGATTCACCCCCACACAAACATACACAAGAGAATCAACTGAGTCAGAAACTCAAAGACAACCCATACAATGAAGAACATGCTCCCCTGCTCAGAAAGCCTGGAGCCAGGAATTCCACAAGGTGAATTCTATCTCCTACCCACTACAATCTTCTAACCCCCAGTGTCCTGAAGGTGGAGTGGAGGGAAGATAAAGAGAGACAGGTGAAAATCCAGGGAACCTAATCAGGAGACAGCTCATTGCTGCAGCCTTCTAACATCACCAGATACTACAAATGGGAAATGAATAGACTACCTGGTGACTCAAATATCACAATTTCTATACTTTATACTTAGAAAAACAGGTCAACTTCAACTTTTTCAAATGCTAGAGCCTTTATCTTTCCAAACTCTAACTTGGTTGAAAGGCAGCTGTCACTGGATCAATGTTTGAAAGTTTGTTTCCTTCTCAGAGATGTCCTGGGGTTTTTCAATTATGAAGTAAAGAAAAGAGTACAATATCTATTCACTTAAAGCCATATTTTAGACAAATGTTTTCTGCTCTAGCCAAAATCCCTACTGACAGTAAAAGTCGGCTTATTTCTGGGTACTGAGAAATGAAACAGAAATTCTGCAATGATTAACAAGGAAGAAGCCAAGTAAGAAATGTGAACATTTGTGTAAGACTGTTTTTGAATCTATGGATATTTTCTCCATTAAATGATTTAAATGACTGAGACAAACAAACATTACTTGCAAAGCCACGCTGAAGTTTCATTTCGGGGAAATGAGAAGCAGGGCAACATCTGGTCTGGTTCCACCCACTGCATCCTCTGAGCACAGAGGGACAGCAAAGACATATTCACAAATCGGAGCACAATTAAGCACAAGATAGTGAAGAAAAGCCTGAAAGGCATAGAACAAGTTATGTGGTCTCTTCCTTCTAGAGGGTCACGGAAGTTCAAATTACAAATACAAGAAAAGGGATCCTGTCTGCCCAGATGTGATCTTCAGGATTACAACCTGGTTTGAGTGTAGACTAAGATATAGACCATAAAATGAGGGATATATCTGCATTAACCCATACAGTATTGAACCAGGGAGGTTCAATAATGAAGCTAGGGACGAAGTGAGAGAGTAGCACTGACATATATACACTACCAAATGTAAAATCGGTAGCTAGTGGGAAGCTGCTGCATAGCACAGGGAGATCATCTTGAAGCTTTGTGAGGACCTAGAGGGGTGAGATAGGGAGGGTGGGAGGGAGGCTCAAGAGGGAGGGGATATGGGGATATATGTATACATATAGCTGATCCACTTTGTTGTACAGAAGACACTAACACAACACTGTACAGCAATTATACTCCAATAAAGATGTCAAAGAAAACAAAACAAAACAAAACACAGCATTCCTGTTTACTGTTATTTAACCAAGAGAAATGAAAACATATCCATAGGAAGAGTTATAATCTAATGCCCATTGCAGCTTCTTCGTGGTAACTTCAAACTGGAAATAACCTTCAGCTATCAAGAATTAATAGATAAACAAATTGTGGTATATCCATATAATAGAATACTCAGTAATAAACAAGCAAGCAAACAAACAAAAAACCAAACAGGTGATTAAAGAAACCACTGCTAAATGCAACCATAATGTCAAAAACAAAATGACGGAAGCCAGACACCATAAAATATGCACTATATGACTCAATTTAAGTGAAATTCTACAACAAACACAACTATAGTGATGAAAAGCAGATCAGTAGTCTCCTGGGGCTCTGGGTTGGGAGAGGTGATCCACTGCACAGGGGCAAGAGGGAAATTGTGAACGATGGAAATGTTCTATATTGTTATCCTAGTGGTGATTATGTGATGGAATATACTCATTAAGACTCATCAATTATGTACTTAAAATTGGTGAATTTTATTTTAAGAATTATACTTCAATAAAGTCACCTTCAAAAACAAAACAAAAAAATAATGAAGCTAAATATATCTGGCTGAAAAATCCTCATTCTTTTCTTACCATGATGATGCCACAGCAAAGAAGAGGGAAACAAAAAACAAAGCTTAACTGTTTGGTAGGGCCCTGTGCTAGGCCCACTAAACTTGTTATTCTATCTGTTTCTCTTAGTGAAACTTCTGCACAGTATTATCCCCCCATAAAGCTGCAGAAACTTCAGTTTAGAGAAGGACAGAGAGAAAAATCATCAATTCATTCAGAAATTATCTCCTGACCACATATTATAATCCAAGAGCTCTGCCAACTGCAAGCAGAATAAAAATGAATACAAGAGCATCACATCCTTAGTGGGAGTGACAAAGCACAGACGGACAAACAAAAATTACTAAAAAGATCACACAGCCACTTATAAAGTCATCAAAAAGATGAGGTCAGGTCAGAGGCAGAAAGAGAGAGAGACCTTAAGAAGTTCCCTTCAGGTGGATCTTTGGCTAGAAGATACTAAAAATTATATTCAGAATTCATAAGAGAATTTGACCAAATAATTATAAAGACCACCTGAAAGGATAATTTTATAAGAATATCCATTAAATAACAATTAAAAGATTAATAATGATGAGAAAATTGCTCACATTTTATGCTATATTACACTTATTTATAAAGCACAAGCAACTAAAATGGTATGCTATTAAGCAAAAGTTAAAAGATCACAGAATTCAGTGAAAAAGACCAAAAACAGAAATTTGATATAAGATAAAGTCAGCATTTCATGTAAGTACAGAAAGGAGGGGTGTTCAACAAATATGAGTGGAAAAAAATGGTATATCATTTAGAAAAATATTTGATAGATAATGACACATACTTTACATAAAAATCCAAATGTACAAAAATCCCATAGAAGTGACAAATATTTTGAGTAACTTATACTATTTCAGTGAGAAAGACCTAAAACCAAAACCAGACAATATTAAGGAAAATATCGACAGATCTGATTTCATATAAATTTAAAACTTTTACATAGCAAAAATAAAGCAAAACAAAAACAATTACATTTAAAGATACAACAGAAAAGAAAAAATATCTGCTGTATATAATAAAGACAAAATTTTGCCATCCTTAATATGTAGTTTATTTTAAAATGTATAAGTAAACATGAAAAAATAAACACATCATAGGATAATGGGTAGAATATTAAAATGCATAACCAAACAGCTGAAATAAAAAATATAAATAAATCTTAGATGTCATTAATATCCAAATAAGCTTAAAAAGAAACAAAATAAAAAGTTAACAGAAGTTAAAATAAATAATTATGCCACTGTTAACCAGCAAGTATGGAAATGGAAAAGTCTATATACTGCTGGTAGAAATATAAACTAGTACATTGGAGGACAATTTCATAATGTATATCAAAAGCCTTAAAAAAGGACATGACCTAACAGTTTTACTTCTAGGAATTTATTCTAAGTAAATATATAAACACATACAAGCTAATTATGGAAAGTACTTGTCATAGAATTGCACATAAAAACAAAATGTGAAAAACATTTAAAAGTTCATTACTTTGAGCTTGCTAAGAAGAAAAGTGGTCCATCTTTTCAACAGAATTTAATACAGAAATTAAGAAAAATGAGGCAACTCCTTGTACATCTACAGAGAAAAAATATGAGAACATATTAAATAAACAAAGTAAATTATAAATAGATGTATATAATATGATCCAATTTTGGTAAAATAAAGAAACTATTACTATTTTATATGTTCAAAAGTCATTGAGCCGCATTCTCTGTTCTAGCTACTATTCTAAAAGGTAGTGACTCAAGAGTTAAAACGAAGAAAAAGATAAAGTCCCTATTTTTATAAAACTTACATTCTAGTGGAAAGAGACAATAAATAAACAAGCAAATAAATAGCATGTTAGATGATGATAAGTGTTAAGAAGAAAAAATTATAGCAAAATAAAGAGGTTAATGAGTACTGGGCATAAAGGATTGCTATTTAATATAGGGTCATCAGGAAAGACTTTTCCGGGTACAGTGAAATATGAGCATAATTCTGAAGAAAGTGAAGGTATGACTGGGAAAAAAAAAATTCTTCAAACAGAATAAGAGCAAAGGCCCCAAGATGGAAGCATGCCTGAAGACCAACAAGGAAGCCAGTATAGCTGTAGCACACAAAAACAAGGGACAGAGTGGTCAGAGAGGAAACTGATATAGGGCCTTGTGGGACATTGCAAGAAATGTTACTTTTGCTAAGAGTGAGATGGGAAGCTCCTGGAGACTTCTAAGCAGAGGAGTGATATCTTGCTTTCAATTTAAAAGGGTCACTCTCCATACCGTGTGGAGAATAGACTGAGAGAGATGGGGTAGACTACAATGACAATGACAATACAAAGGAATGAGTTAGAAGACTACTGCAACAATCCAGGAAAGAGATGATAGCAGCTTCTATAAGGATGGTGGTTAGTGCTACACATGGTCTGTGGCCTGATTCAGGATATATTTGATGGTAGAACCAATAAGACTTGCTTGAATTGGATATGTAAACAAGATATCTGGGATAACCAGTTTGAGGGTTCAAAAATATTCCCCTAAAATGGTATCCCAAATTACATCAACTCCAAGTCTCTATTTGACCAAACTAACAAAAATCCTGGATCTGCTTCCCCCTCAATATGACCCCAAACCCAAGGGGTACCGTTAGTAATTAGTAATCTCTTCTAATGCTCTCAATATTCACTAATGGTACCAGAATGCAGTTGAATCCCTTTCAGAGTGAGCAAAGTCCACAACTGCTCCCATATTACTGGCAGCTATTCCCTAAGTCCATCCTTACCACTTCCATGGTGGCCACTCCTCCGAATTAAGCTTCTGACTTGATTGCCCTTTGCACTCCACCTGGCCATTCTGAAAATCCCTCAGGTTCTTCAAATAGGGGCCACCCTAAATCCCCATCCCCTACAAATTCTCTACATTTACTTTTCTAGATTCATATTGGTGTATATTTATCCTGGATTCTAGAGTATTCAATATCATCAATTATAAAAATTGTCATAATGTCTAGAAAGGCATAGGAGGTTCTCCTCTTGGCTTGGTGATGGAAGCTTCCTTGAATTCCATCTTCTGTTTTTCATAAACAGTTTCAATATCCCCATCTGAGGCTGAGATGGAGTTTACACTGGAGGGTCCTTTAAGCAGGACTTGAATGGGAAGAAGAGATGGAAAGAATTAATTTTTTGAGCCCCTACTTTAGGTTAAGCCCAGAATTGTCTCATTTCATCAATACAATGAAAAGTAGTAAGATGAAATGTTACTGAACTAAACTTGAGTCCACTAGCACTCGCATAGTAAAGCCAATCTATTGACATCAGGTTGTGGTGAAGGAATGTGCTGTGCTCATTTCAGGGCCACACAAGGAGTATGAGCAGTTAATGCTCAAAAGGTCCAAATTCTCCAATGGATTTCAGGAAAATCTTTTTTTTTAAGGCAAGGTGAGGGAGAGAATCACAGGTGCATGATCAGCTTGTGCATAATTCTCAGATTGGTTGAAGGTGAGGTAACAGGGTGGTGTCACAGGGGTTAAAATTGTCAATCTTCAGACTCCAGTCAGTCTGGGGGCCATGTGCTCACAGTCATCATGCAGTTAACTTCTTAAATCTGGTGGGTGTTTTATAGTATCTGCAAAACAACTCAGGAAGTTGCATCAGACACCATTATCTATGTACTTCAGGAGGGAACTAAAGATTCTGTGACTTTGCTATATGGCTGACCTACTGTTAGCAGTTCTCCTGGCCCAACTGCTATTTTTTTGTTACTACAAGTTTACATTCTTTCAATCATTAATTCTTGAGTCATGCCTCCTCAGGGGACTCCTGGGAGACTAAAGCTTTTCTACAAACAAGGCAGTTTGAGCACATGGGAGGGCAGGCAGTTCTGTCCTGGGAAGGCCTCATAGGGTCCAGCTTAGTTACTGAAAAACTGAAAGATTAAATGAGTGGCCCAACGTTGCATAATTAGAAAGTGGTGACAATGGAGTTTAAGTCCACTTTCCATATAAATACATGACTTCAAGGAGACTAATGTCTTTCCCTCTATGATATAGTGATTTATAATAAGAAATATATACTTGATCTTTGTCCCAGTTCCTGACACAGGGTTCTCCAAACTCATAAATTCCTAAGTTATAAGAGTGGTAGAAGTATATTTTGTTCTAATGAGGCAACTCTGGGTGGGCTCCTGGATGGGTGATGGTCACCAGAAAGACAAAGCCATGATTAGAAGTTTCATATTTTCAGGCCTCCACCCTCCATTCTCCAGAGAGGAGAGAGGGGTTGGAAATGAAATTAACAATAGATCAATATTATGTGTGATAGCCTCCATAAAATCCCAATAGCATGGCATTTGGAGAGTTTTCAGTTTGGTGAACACATCCACATACCAAGAGGGTGATGTACCCCAACTCCACAGAGACAGAATCTCCTGCACTCAAAACCCACCCAGACCTTTAGTAAACATAAGTAAGTGTTCCCTGAATTCCTTGAGCCACTCTAGCAAATACATCAAACCTGAAGAGGCGGTCTTGGGAACTTCTGATTTGTAGCCAAGTCAGACAGAATTTGAGGGTAACCTGGGGACCTACTACTTGCAATTGGCATCTGAAGCCAGCAGCAGTCTCCTGGGACTGAGCCCTTAAACTGTGGGATCCAACAGTATATCTAGGAAGATACATAGTGTCAGAATCAAGTTAAATTGTAGGACAACAGGCTGGTGTTGCAGAATTGCTTGCTGTGGGGAAAACCCTCCATGCATCTGGCACTGAAACAAAGGAAAACTGTGTTTTTACTAAAACACCTAGGTTATCTGAGTTTTCTTCCCCGTCTTCCTCTCTTTTGATGGGATTCAGTGAAGCTTGCCCCAAGATGTGCCACGCTGCCATGCAGATTATTTCCAGACAAGCAAGGTCCAAAAGACTCAGGAAGAACCTTGGAACTTCCACCTAACTGCCTAAGATAATTTAATATAGACAGACTGTTCCAGGAGGGAGATATCACTATAGATAACTATATAACACTATAGATAACTACAGTATATTATGAACGAGGAGTGGTAGACAGGGTAGTGGTAGCAAGGCCAGTTTGATCAAAGTCCTTCTGTATCCTATTCTCTCTAGATGGCCCAGTAAACATTTGTTTAACAAACATTAAATCTCTACATTTCCCTGTGAATCACCTTACTTCCCTTTGAAATCCCAGACCCCTACCTCCTTCTCCTTAGTCCTGTAAAATAAATAAATGTACCTCATCTTGCCTTACTGTCTTTCAAATTTCTCATGCTTATGTTAATCCTCCATATATATGTATTAAATTTGATTTTCTACTGTTAATCTGTCTTATGTCATTTTAATTATTTGACTAGGCAAAAGAAAGAAGAGGGCAAGAGGAGAAATACCACCCACCCCCTTTCTTCGTTGGCAAGTATCACCCACCAGATTTCAAAAGACTCCCTCAAAAGACATATTCTCTTAGCCAAAGATGAGCCAGCTAAAAGGAAAGGGTCAGGGGAAAATGCCAGGCAAGAGAGGCCCAGTGATCTCAGCTGCCCTTCTCTCTGTAATCAATGGATTAGAGATGGACTGGCCCATTCCTCAGGATTTTTAGCCGAAGCTGAAAGTAGGGCTGAAATTAGGGTGAAACAAGTGAGGCACCTAGAGTACAAAATTTAAGCACTCTCTCACTCTCAATTTCCATTCTACCCTGGGTTCCTCTCTTGCCTCACTCTAGTTTCAGTCCTGGATGGAACCCTGGGTGGATTACTGGCTCTCTCTAGTATCACTGCAGAGGTCTGGGTGAATTCCTTTTCCCTCAGTTTATTCAGAATAAGGCTAGAATTTTTCAAAGAGAACATAAGTTAAAAACTGGCAGTAAAAAAAGAAACAAAAAAGCCTAGAGAAAACATCTTTCAAAAAACATTCACTAATCATTTAACCGAAGTTCACGTTAAAAACAAACATTTCTTGGAATTGAGAGAAAACTAAAAGATGAAACCAAGAGTCTGTCCTCTGTATTGGGGGTTGACCTGGAGGAACAGGAGGTAACTGTGTGGTGAAATGAACCTGTTTGTGAATCTGATTTTGATTCTATGGGATTGCTTTAACTCCTTCATTAATTTACACATTTACTGAAATCTTAATCAAATTAAACACTGGAAGGAGCACTGCAGCTGAAGACACTCCACTTGATGTTTCTTGTTCTGACAGATTAGATCTTCAAACAAATTATGTGCTGGGGAAAAAAGAATTCATATTGAATGTCTGCTGCAGGCCAAGCACTGGGTGGGATTAACCTATCTCATTTTATTCTCATTAATGTATGTGAGGTGGGTAGTGCTACTGGCACAAATTCATTCCACCACCTGGCTGCTTCTCATTACTTAGGTCGCCCTCTCCACACTCAAGACGTAAGCAAACATAGCTAGTCACTGTTGGATCCCGGACTCAAATTAATGACTGACATTTAAACTCTTGTTTACTAGAAAACACCTACACTCCTATTCTAAAAGTAGGAAAAGTGAAGTCTTATTGCTAGCACACCATGCCAACTGCCCTTATACCTTCTTTGTGCCTCATGTCAACTCACTGAAATTAATATTATATAATATATATTAATATATAATATTATATATTAATATTATATACTAATATATTGATGTTATATATTATATTAATATATTATATATATTATAAAATATATATTAATATATATTAATATATAATATTAATATCCTCACATATAACTAAGGAAGCAAGCTCTGACAGATATGATAATTTCCTTATTCAGTCATCACACATTTTGTTCATCTATATGTTTCATGCACTACATCTGGGATATAATGATGAAGAAGACAGATCCCCCACAACTGGGACGAACACAGGGAGGTGGGATGTTTCAGGTTTGGGGGATGGGAGAAATCAGATAGACAAGCAACAGCTACAGTGCAGCACAACATGACAGGAGCATCATTAAGAGTGGTATAACTGCTCTGAGAGCACAGTGCAGAAGAGCTCAGTATAGGTCCATGTAGTGGAGATGTGCAGGTGTACTGGGAGTGGGAAGGGGAAATATGAAACAATGTGAGTAGAATTTCTAGAGGACCTGGGAAAAATGAGTATGATGTTCACCTCCAAGAAGACGTGTGTAGACATATAAAGCTTGAGACAGAAGAACACGGGAGCAGGAGGTACTGATCTACAAGCAAAATTATAATGAATTAAATGATGCAGTAAGATAATAATCAATGAAACAAAATGCTTTACATGGGATTTAGGTGTGAGAGAAAACAGTCAGATTTTTAACATTACTAAAAAGCTCTAATATAAAATATAGACAACTGTAAAATTCTCTTTCTCACCATAAACACACAACATGCTGTTAAGAATTTATCTCGCGGTAGTGTTGAATCATCCAAATCAGCTAATACAATGTTGGAAACATGGTTAATTTTCAAATCAACCACAAAAAACAAAACAAACAAACAAAAAGCAAGTTCTAGAGAGATCTTTTATAGGAAATAAAACCTAAGAAGTTTCATTAGCACTGAGAGCATGCTTCCTCTTTGTCCTTGGGTGACTTGAGAGCTAGAACAGTAAAGCAGTTAAAGCAACTTCCCTGAGGAAGACACTCGAATGTGCCCATGTCTCTTCTCCTAAATTCTTTCCCTATCCTGTTTCTCCCATGTTCTTTATCTGGTGTTCACCCCATTCCACCACTGATTCACACATGCATGCACACACATATACCAACATTAGTCTTCCATTTGCAGTTATTTTAACACCCAGGAATCACAATATAAACAAATAAATGAATTAATGAATAAATAAATAAGCAGGATTCCTTTAAATCAGCTGATTTCTTTTAAAGGGGGAAAAAAAACCAAAAGTGAAACCAGTTTTTCACTTCCTGTTTGGAGGATAAAATAAGGCCCTTTTACCACAGAGGCAGCTGAAATCTAGGCTGAAGATTTCAGTCAGCAAACTACCAGACTCCGGGAAAGAACCAGCTCTACTTTCTCTCTAATATCTCTGGAGCAACCTGAAGACAGGAGCTTGGCCTCAAGAAGACAGGTAGGTGAAGGAAAAGGACGGAAATGGGACAGACAAAGAGATACAATGACATACTCAGAGACTAAAATAAAAACAGAAATTGATGGAAACAGGCATAGGGACAGTCAGGGACACAGGCAGATTAAGGCATGCTAAGAACACAAATAGGAACCTGGCTTTCTCATTGTTCCAATAAACAGCTCCAAATCTGGGGGAAAGGGAGTACATTATCAAAACAAACAACTTGGTAATTTTTATTGTCAACTAAAAATAAATCTAGACTTAGGTAAAAAGAGACTATTTGAAAGGATTATTGCAATAGGGGAAAGAGACTATTGTAATAGAGAAAATAATCCAAACATAGAGCTTCAAGCATCTCAAAGGCCAGGCAGAAAGGAATATTCTTTTAGAGGAAAGGGTCAGCAGGCTAAGAAGAACACAGTATAGAGGGAGTGGGATAATCAGGGAATATTTTATCCTTAGGAGGGATCATTAAGGAGAGGTTGTATGCAGGGTCAGGAGGAGGGTGAGTCAAAGTTAAGGGGACTGAAAAGGAGAGAATTTTAACTAATGTTTAGTTTCCAATTGATCAGGGGGACAAACAGCTCAGTGAATCCTTTATGAGGCAAAGAATGGAATTTAAAGGGTCTGTGTCTGCTGCTATATTTAAAATAGGTAACCAACAAAGACTTACTGTATAGAAATAAATAAATAAATAAATTTAAAAGGTGGGGGGGCGTCTGTGTCTGGCGTCCCTATAAGTAATAAAGGGACACACAGATGAATTTATATAAGTCATATGGGGAAAGGTGGCTCTTTGCAGTAAACTAATTCTCAGAACACAAAAGCGTGGATGGATTTCTTTAACCATCACTGCTTTCCAGGAGTAAAGGACTCAAGAAAAGTTTAACTTTGTTATTATGATTCATGTAAGTAACAGGTGCTATGGTAAGCACAGAGAAGAGAGGAACAAACTCAACCTGGAAGAATAAAGGAGGGCTTCACAAATAAGGAGAAACCTGAACTGGGTTAGGAGCATAGTGTCCTGGGAAGTGCTCATGTAACATAATATTTTAGGGGAGGACACAATTTCCCTTCTAGATTTTTTGGCTGGTTTAATAACTGAGTTGACATAAAACAGATTAACAGGAGAAAATTAAGTTTAATTATATACTTACAAGATCCCCACCAAGACATGAAGACTCAAAGCAATCTGGCAGTTGAGGCATATATACTATCCCAAGCTAAGGAGAAGGAAGTAGGAGTGTAGGGCTTCAAAGGCGAGGAAGACATTTCACAAGATGAGAAGAGCAAATGATTGGTAAGCAAATGTTTGCCATGCCACGCAGGTACATCTTTCTGATATAAAAAGTTGTCTCTGGTAATAGCTCTCTCTGGTACAGGCCCTCTATATGATTCTTTTAGGCAGTTCAAGGAAAGGTAAAAAGTTTTCCTGGGGCTTCCCTGGTGGCACAGTGGTTGGGAGTCCGCCTGCCGATGCAGGGGACATGGGTTCGTGCCCCGGTCCGGAGGATCCCACGTGCTGCAGAGCGGCTGGGCCTGTGAGCCATGGCCGCTGAGCTTGAGCGTCCGGAGCCTGTGCTCTGCAACGGGAGAGGCCACAACGGTGGGAGGCCCGCGTACCGCAAAAAAAAAAAAAAAAAATTAAAAAAAGTTTTCCTGAGTCTGCTGGGTCTTAATTGCCTTCAGCTCAAAACAGTCCACATGCCAAAGTGGCAGATTTGGAGGTGGCATATTCTGCTCCCCCTCAACATAGGGTTAAGAAAACTGTGAGACTGAGGACAGATGACAGAGTATAGTTTCTAAGAGAAGTAAGTGAACTAGATGTTAGGAAAAGGAAAAAAAGTGGTTGTAAAAGGAATTGGGTTAATTGTTGCCAGATTGTGAGGGGTCTTGAATGCCAGGGCCCAGTAATTTGATCATATCATAAACCAATGAAGAGTTTTCAAGTTTTGTAAACAAGTAAATGACTTACCTACAAGTTTCAGGATGCAATGTGAAAGATGGACCACAACAAGGATTGAGATAACAGATTCAAGAGCTTCTCATACAGAGCAGTCAAACAAATAGAGCAAGCTAATGCCGAGCATTTAGTAAGTAACTAACAAGGACCACAGTTTAGGGGAAAAAGTAGGGAAAATGGGCTTCCAAGAAATAAAAGGTGCCCACATCACCATTTCCCCATCAAAAAGGAATGGATACCCCCAAATGGCTAGACTTAGGAATTCAGGATGAGTTTCTAACTGGATAAGCTGTTCAACACAGTTAATCCAACAAGTCCAAAGAGGAGCTAAAGGAATAATAAAATCTATAATAGGAGGCAGAGACTAAGAGGCAAGCTAAAACTTTATTACTTTTTTTTATTGAGCTATAATTCACATATAATATTATTCTGTTGTGCAACATGATTCCATATGTGTATATATTGCAAGATGATAACCAAAGTCTAGTTAACATCCATCACCACACAGTTATAGTTTATTTTTCCTTATGATGAAAAATTTTAAGGTCTTCCTCTTAGAAACTTTCAAATACACGATACAGTATTATCAACTATAGTCATCATGCTGCACATTAACATCCCCAGGACTCATTCATTTTATAACTGGAAATTTCAGCCTTTGTCCTTCACCCATTTTGCCCTCCCTCTCCCCCACCTCTGGCAACCACCAACCTGTTCTCTGTATCATTTAGTTTGTTTTTGGTTTTGCTTTGTTTTCGTTTCCATATGCAAGTAAGATCATATGGTATTTATCTTTGTCTGACTTATTTTACTTAACATAATGCCATCAAGGTCCAACCATGTTGTTACAAATGGCAGAATTTCCTTCCTTTTTTTTTTTTTTTTTGTGGTACGCGGGCCTCTCACTGTTGTGACCTCTCCCGTTGTGGAGCACAGGCTCCGGATGCACAGGCTCAGCGGCCATGGCTCACGGGCCTAGCCACTCCACAGCATGTGGGATCCTTCCGGACTGGGGCAAGAACCCGTGTCCCCTGCATCGGCAGGCGGACTCTCAGCCACTGCACCACCAGGGAAGCCCCCTTCCTTTTTTTTTTTTTTTACTGCTGTATAATATTCCATTAGAAATGTACCACATTTTCTTTATCCATTCATCCATCAATGGACATTTATGTTTTTTCCAACTTTGGTTATTGTAAATAATGCTGGAATGAACCTGGTGGGGGAGAGGGAGGATTTTTTCAAATTAGTATTTTCTTTTCCTTTAGATAAATACTCAGAAGTGGCATTGGTGGATCATTATATTTGACAGAAACTGGGAAAGGCTGGACACTACATAAAGAGTCTAAAGCAGCTCACGATTAGCAGCAGAGCCTTTGAATGCACATTCTCTAATTACATATCGAAAGCAGCCTCAAGTTACTCTCCATCCCATTATCTGCTTGTTTCTTTCCTAGCACTTAAAATAATCTGAAATTATTTTGCTTATTCAAATACTTACAAGTTTATGGTTTGCTTCCCTCCACTAGGGGTAAACACTGTAAGGGCAGGTATCTAACCTGCCTTATTCATCAATCAACACACAATACTTAAAACATTTCCCAGCATGATGATAGCCCTCAATAAATATGTGTGAAATAAATGCTGAAATTTTAAATCTTTGCCAAACTTCCAATCCATGGTACTTGTATGATCGAGTTCACTCAAAGGCACATTATCATGATGGGTACAGAGAGAAGAGATGGTCAACAAAGAGGAGCTCCCTAGATTCTTCTATTGTTTCTCTGATATCACTCTGCTTTAAACTTATCTGTAAATAAACCATATTTTTCATTTGTTTAATATTCAAACTCTTTATTCTAAGAATAGGAGAATATTTCCAGGATATATTAGAGTTGTTGTTACTGTTGTTGTTATTAATTCTGTACAACATTTGATGTATATTTTCATTATGGAGAATCAGGCCATACTGCCGCTCTGGGAAATATTCTTCTATTGTTTCTTTGATGATTTTTCTCAAACATCCTTTCTGATCTCTCCTTCTGAAAACCATATTAGACTCAGTCACATGTTGGCAGCATTTCTGGATCTAGCCTGCCTGTCTCATTAATGAGCTTTATAGCTCTTCATAGCCCTTTCCATGTCTTTATCCTTTGAAGTTAAATTCTTAAAGAGCCCTCAGTTGAACATTCTAGCATAGTAGTGGAACCTTCATGTGTATTCATTCAAATACTGAAACAGAAAGAACACTTCAGTTGGAAACTAAGAAGTAAAGAATCTCAAAGGAGATATCTTCATGTTCAGGCCAACAGGAATGGCAAATTTAGTTTTTTCACTCCCATCTTTTCTCCATTAAAAATGTCTCCTTAGAATAGGGCTGGGTTTTTTTTTTCAAAATATGATTGAACACTTGGTAGCATTTATAAAATTAAAGTTGGGGGGTTTATAAAAACCATAGTTCCTGATCAATAAGCTAGACATCCCATGTCAGATTCCCTGTGAGTGGGGCTGGGAACCCACATTTTTAAGATGTCCTCAGGTGATTATTATCCAAAATAAAGACTGAGAACAACTACTTTGAAAGATTAACTCATACTTTTAACTTTAAATTGGTTTAAAACCAAGTCCAGTTCGATCAGTCAGGCGAGTGAGGACATTACAATCCTTAACACCTCCATTAATTTGCTGCAATTTCTGCCTTCTTTAAATCTATCTCTATAATTTGGCATTCAAATAGACCAAAACTGTATGATAAGCTAGGTGGAGAAATCATTGTCAAAATCTTTCCAGCACCACAAAGTATGGGCAAATAATCTACCTCTTGGCCACAAGTCCTTCACTGTAGGCAACACTGAAGTAGACAAGAACTAAAAGACATCTTTTCTTCTCCTCATCCTTCTTCCTACTACCCATATCTCTACTTCTCTTTCATTGACACAACCCCAGTATCAGCTCTGAGGCACACAAAGCTACAAAGAATGGCTTGTTGCCTTGGGAAGCTATTGGAACAAGTGCCTTATACACAGCCCTCAGATATACACACATTTTACATGTATTTTTCTTAGATAATAAGTCAGTGAAAAGACACAACATGGCCTTGAACAAGGATGTAAGTCTTCGACTGTTAATAGATCCTTGCTGGAACTCACAAAGTTGAATTTTTATGTGACTTCAAGGATTTCTTCCCAGACACTCTAGACAGGGGTGGGAAGGAGGGATCCTGGTATACACCTTAACTGTAAAACTGATTTACTTCTGAGGAAAATACTAGTGTGTCTGGACCTACATACACCTAGTAAAGGCCACTGCATTAGTCAGCAGAGATCATTTTGTTAGGTTACATAAATACCAGGGACTCAGTCTTTAGCAAGGACTAAGTATATGGATTGATTTCCACAATACACTTTCTCTAGTCAATACAAAGTCTTACTTGTACCATTCTGCTTAGTGAGCAAAGGTTGTGTCCACTGTGGTATAAACCAATGCTCCCAAATCACTGGCAGATCATCTCCTAATGTGGGGATATATCCATGGTCTGCTAGCTCCCTTCCGGGAAGGTCATCTTGAAAAATGTCTTCTGACACATTCAACTCCTATCCAATGCCCAGCAGACTTACTCATGCAGAGTGAGAAGAGCCTGACAGTGTAACAGGACACACAGACTCCCCAACTCCAGTGTCAGGACAATATCTGTCCAAATCTGAACCAGCCTGTCCAGTGGAGACAATCATTGAGGAGTCTGCCCTCCTCCCTATGTGCCTTTGTCTGTGCCCTTGAAATGACAGCTATGAGAATTCTAGCTCAACAGGCTTAGTCCTAAGTCTTAGAAAGAAAAAGCAGCTGCAGCTACTGTCCTACCCTTTTGGTTCCTTCCTAACCTATTTGGAGGTCAATGGCTATGGGATTTCAAAGGTTGAAGAGGCTTTCTTTGGGTTACAGTCTCCCACATTTCCTAAAGGAAAGAGACTCCTCGTTCTGAGACAACAAGAAAATAACTAAAACATTAGCAGAAAAGAGACACAGCATCTCCCTTAACTTTCAGTCTACACCAAAATGATGAAAGTTATTTTCCATGTTGCAGCAATTTCTATGGCTAATATTTCCCATTATCTCATGGCAGAAGCACCAGGAGACAGGAAGCCACCTCTGAAAGTTAACCTTCAGGATCAGCATTCCTGACTGCAGCTGTGGTATGTAGTTTCTAGTTAAAATTAAAAAAGAAAGAAAGAAAAAAGCATGGCCTTAATTTAGACCCTTCTGTCTTGACTGATCCTTTCATTCTCCAATGTATGTAAGCTTCCCAATCTTTATTGTACTTGATATATTGTCATCAAACCCTATATTTATGCTCCCTGGAGTGGTGGGTCTGCCATTCTACTTTCAGTTTTCATGGTCTCCTGCAGATTAGAGCCTGCTCCTCTACCTTGGGGAGCTTCTCATTTTCCTACATGTCCATTCCTGGTCCTGTAGGATCCTATGGCCCTTGGGCCTTCTTCATCCCATTCGAGCAGGCCTTGTCTCTTTTCATGATCTTTTCACCATTACACTTGCCACTTTTCTGGTTACTTTGGTTCCTAGGCCAATCTTAATTAGATATCCTCTCTGAAAATTTGCCTCTACCACCTGGAATAGGTGTAGGCACCAAATGAACTCCATGTACAGAATAGCTCAGCTGCAATCCTGAGCCACCTAAACTCCAAGTCCCTTTGGCCAACTAAAAGGATGTCTTGAAGGTTATATGTCTCCCCAAATAACAGCCATCCTACTTGTTTCCACGGCATACACTCCCTGGGCTATGCTTCCCTTAATTCCTTTCCTACACTCTACCTTGATGCACTGAAAAGTTCCCTGGAACCTAATCTTCATATGTATTCCTTCTAAGTTCTCTGGTTTAGCTCTTCAAGTCCCCACTAACAGCTCCTCTCTCCAGATTTTCCTAAAATGTGAGGCATACTCTTATTACTAGGAGAATCAGATTCTCCCTTGGCTTAGTGGTGGAAACCTCCTTTAGGTCCTCCTCCCCTTCAGTGGGATTTACCTCATTGAGTCCCACATCCCTTTGGGCACTGAGACTGTGGTTTCAACAGGGCTTTAAAAACATTAAATGATAGGAGGAGTTAACATTGATTGAACCCTTAGAATAGGTCAAACACTGGGCTGAGCATGTTACATATTTTGTCACTTGGCACACAGATGAGGGTAGCTCCATGATTCGAGGCCTATGTAATGCCCTGCCCCTGCTGCTAGCTAATAGAATGTAGCATAGATGAAGGAATTTTTCAGATGAAATTAAGGTCCCAAATCAGTTGATTTTGCATTAACCAAAAGGAATATTAACCTGGCTAGGCTTGACTTAATCAGGGAAAAGACCTTAAAGAGCGACTCGGCCTTTCCTTAGAGATAATTTTCCCTCCCGCTGGCTTAAAGAAGTAAGCTACCATGTTGAAGGAGGGCTTACAGAAAAGATAATGTGGCAAGGAACTGTGGACAGTCCTAAAATCATAAGGAGATGAATTGTGTCAACATGTATAAGCTGAAAGCAGCTTTTCTCCAGTTGAGGCTCTAGATGAAAATACAGCTCAGTCAACACCTGGAGTGCTGCCTTGTAAGACCTTGCGCAGAGGACCCAGCTAAGCCATGTCAGACTCCTGACAGAAATTGCGATATAATGTGTGTGTTTTTTAAGATACTAAGTTTGTGGCAATCTATTATACGATAATATAAAAATAATACAGATTTTGGTGCCTAGAAGTGGTACCTAAAACTTGGGAACAGCTTTGGAATCAGGCAAGTGAGCAGAAGCTAGAAGAACTTTGAAGAGCATGACATAGAAAGCCTATATACCTTCGACAGACTGTTAGAAGAAATCCAGACTTTAGGTATCCTGCAGTGAGGGCTCAGAAGAAATTGAGGGACATGTTATTAGAAACAGAAGGAAGAGGATTCTTGTTATGTAGTGATAGAAAGCTTAGCAAAATTATGTCCTGGAGTTATGTACAAGGAAATACTTAAAAGCTGGTTTTATACTTAGGGAGACTTCCAAGTAAGGTGTTAAAAGTGCCTCCTGATTTCTTCTTGCTGCTTATGATAAAATGTGAGAAAAGAAAGATAAATTGGGGAAAGAACTGTTAAACAAAAAGGAGCCAAGGCCTTACAATTTTGAAATTTCTCAGCCTCTGCAAAGGGCAAAACCCATTAGAATAAAGAGATTCACAGTCTTGAATCTCTGTTGATTATGATTGTACAACCTTTTCCTAAAACCTCAGAAAGATTAAAAGGTAAAGGAATCAGGCACAAAAATGGTCCTTTCAAGAAGATAAGCGTTTGCCTCACAGATATCAACCAAATTAGAAGTCCTCTAGGAAGCTTAAGGTCACTGTTCCCTACTATCTCAGCGGGAGGCCAAGGCTTTGGTCACTGTTTCCTACCATCTCAGTGGGAGGCCAAGGGTTTTCCAGAAGGGTTTGTCTGGAAAAGAACCATAGAAGTGGCTTTTGTCTATAGGAGTGAACCCCACTGAAATCTATAGAAGATCCACAAAGTTCTTGAGAAAATTTGTTCAGCAGAAACACTGCTAGCTGTTGTTGGATGGAGAGTCTGTTTACGTCTATCAGATCTAGCTGGTTACAGTGTTGTTCAACTACCTTGTTTCCTTACTGATCTTCTACCTAGTTGTTTTTATCCATTATTGAAAGTACAGCAATGAAATCTCCAACTATTATTTCAGAACTGTCTATTTCTGTCTTCACTTCTCAATGTTTGCTTCCTATGGTTTGGAGTTCTGTTGTTAGGTTCATAGGTTTATAAGTTTTATATCTTCTTGATGGGATGTCTAGCTTATTGATCAGGAACTATGGTTTTTATAAACCCCCCAACTTTAATTTTATAAATGCTACCAAGTGTTCAATCATATTTTGAAAAAAAAAACCCAGCCCTATTCTAAGGAGACATTTTTAATGGAGAAAAGATGGGAGTGAAAAAACTAAATTTGCCATTCCTGTTGGCCTGAACATGAAGATATCTCCTTTGAGATTCTTTACTTCTTAGTTTCCAACTGAAGTGTTCTTTCTGTCTCAGTATTTGAATGAATACACATGAAGGTTCCACTACTATGCTAGAATGTTCAACTTCTATCAATATTTAGTGTTCTTCCTTGTCTCTTGTAACAACTTTTGACTTAAAAGTCTATTTTGTCTGATCTTAGCATAGATACCTCAGTTCTCTTTTAGTAACTACTTGCCTGGAGTGCCCTTTTCTATCTTTTCACTTTTGTCCTATATGTCTTGGATATAAAATGAGTCTTTTCCAGACAGCATATAATTGCATTTTGTTTTTCACTCTATTACGAGAATATTTACCTTTTAATGAAAGAGTTTAATCCATTTACAAAAATTACTGATAAAGAAACACTTATTCTGCCATTTTGCTTTGTCTTTTATATGTTTCATATCTTTTTTGTTCCTCAAGGTCTCCATTAACTGCCTTCTTTTGTGTTTGATTGTTTTGTAGTGTATGATTTTGATTCCTTTCTAATTTCCTTTTCTGTATATTTTAAAAGTTATTTTAGCATTGGTTGTCCTGGAGCTTACAATTAGCCTCTCAAACCTGTAACAATCTATGTTGAATTCATATCACATTAGCTTCCATAAGTATATAAAAATTCAGATCCTACACTGCTCCATCCCTCCTCCCCTTTATGTTGTTGCGTCACAAATTACATCTTTCTACTTTGTGTGCTCATTTAACATAGATTTATCATTATCATTTTATTCATTTGTCTTTCAGTCAAATTGGGAAAGAAAAAGGAGTCACAAATGAAAAATACAATAATACTGGCTTATATATTTCTTTACCTGTGTTATTTTTTCATGTGGCTTCAAGTTACTGCCAAGTGTTCTTTCATTTCCACCTGAAGGACTCCCTTTAGCATTTCCTGTAGGACATATCTACTAGTGATGAACTCCCTCAGCATTTGCTAATCTGGGAATGTCTTAACTTCTTCTTTATTTTATTTATTTATTTTTGCGGTACGCGGGCCTCTCACTGTTGTGGCCTCTCCCGTTGCGGGGCACAGGCTCCGGACGCGCAGGCTCAGCAGCCATGGCCCACAGGCCCTGCCGCTCCGCGGCATGTAGGATCTTCCCGGACTGGGGCACGAACCCGTGTCCCCTGCATCGGCAGGCGGACTCCCAACCGCTGCGCCACCAGGGAAGCCCTCTTCTTTATTTTTGAATGATGGTTTTGCCAGATATAGGATTATGGGTTTTCTCTTTCTTTATGTACTTTAAATATGTCATCCCACTGCCATCTGGCCTCCATGGTTCCTGCTAAGAAATCCAGTCTTTTTCTTACTGAGTCTCCCTTGTATATGACAGTCACTTCTCCATTGCTGCTTTCAAGATTCTCTCTTTGTCTCTGGCCTTTAAAAGTTTTATTATAAAGTGTCTCAGTGTGGACCTCTTGTGTTTTTCCTCCCTAAAGTTCACTGAGCTTCTTAAATGTGTAAATTCATGTACTTAATCAAATTATGACTTTTTGGGCATAGTTTCTTCAAAATTCTTTTACATCATTTCTCTGTCTTGTTCCTTATACAACTTCCATTATCTGTATGTGGTATGCTTGATGGTGTCCCACAGGTCTCCTAGGCTCTCTTCATTTTTGTTCACTCCTTCATCTTTATGTTCCTCAAACTGGATAATTTTAAATGACCTATTTTCAACTTCTCTGGTTTTTAATTCTGCCTGCTGTAATCTGATGTTGAAATTCTTAGTGAATTCTTCATTTCAGTTATTGTAATTTTTAACCCCAGAATTTGTTTGGTCCCTTTTTATAATTTGTATCTCTTCAGAGATATATACTATTTGGGGCACATCATTCCCCTGGTGTTATTGAATCTTTGTCCATGATCTATGTTAGCATTTTGAGCATATTTAAGCCAGATGAATTAAAGGTCTTGCTGAATACCTTCTATGACTTGATTCCTCATGATAGTTTCTATTCATTTTTCTGTGAATGGGTCATATTTTCTTGTTTCTTTGCACGTTTTAAAATTTGTTTTGTGGGAAACTGAACATTTTGAATGTTATAATAAAGTAACACTTGAAATCATAATCTTTCTCGTGCTCAGGGTTTGTTTTGGTTTGTTCCTGTGGGTTTTGGTTATATGTTTAGTACTTTTCTACCTTTTTCTCTAAAGATATTTGTGGTTTGCGCTCTCTGAAATGTGTTCTTTAGCTTATCATGAGCTTCTGTGTTGACTGAGATTTTTTTGCCTAAAGACAAAACAAAAAACAAACCAACAAACAAAACAAAAAACACCTCGCTTTGCATACTGGCTCAGTGTTTAGCATTCCTCCAATGCTTAACCTGGCCCTTTACAACTCTGCTTTAGCCTTCACTTTCTGCTTCTGAACCTAAGGATCATTTAGAGGTATAAATCCTACATACAGGGAACTTTTTACTGTTCCACTTCCACACAAAATCTCTCTCACCAGTCTTTCCTACCAAGTTTCAGCATGTCTATTATTTGTCTCAACCTTAACATCTTCCCCCAGACAGTAGGGGTTGTCCATTTACCTTTCTTGTTTGCAAGGAATGCCCTCCACTTGGCTGCTTTTGTGCCCTGAAGCAGCTCTGTGCTACACAAAACTGCCTTTCGTCAGTCCTTCAGATAGTCCCCAGAGGGCTCCAAATAGACAAACACAATTCTCTGAGATCAAGGTCTGCTCTTCTCCCTTTGAAATCAAGGACAAGGGTCTCACAATGGGAACGTGGGCTGATATCTTCAAGATTCCCTCAAGCAGGGGAGGAAGGTGGCCCAAAGGCAAGTAAAAATGCCACAACACTCCCCTACCATTTTTAAGTTGCCTTTTTCTTGATCAGCGGATACTTGGTTACTATAGACCTTTGATTATTTTCCAGATTTCCAACAAAGTTGATTCTGATGTTTTTTCTCTTGCTTGTTTATTGTTTCAGTAGAAGGATGCGCCCTTGGAGCTACTTATCCTTTCATATTTGCGGATGTGCTCCTATATAATTTATTTTTCATAATGGCTGTGCTTAATAACTGCCTTACAAAATTCCTGAACATTTGACATTTGGTTCTCGTTAGTCAGTATAGGCTGGTTCCATCATACCGTGAAATATGGTCACTGAGGGCATAACAGAGGTTTACAGAGGTCTCTGAGAAAGCACTGAGAGCATGTCTATAAGAAAGGTCTCCCAACCCAGCCAAGAACTGAAGGCCTATGATTGAGATTTTATTCCTCCCTAAAAACGCTCTTGGATTCTTTTCTAACCCTTTTATCAACTATTCTTCTCCCCTACACCTAACCCATTTCTGATCTCAATGAGAGCTTCTCACAAAAGATAGACCCTTAGCCACTCTAACTCTCAGTAATCAGAGCTCCAGAAGATTTTAGGCACCTTTCAGCAGGCAAAGTAATAAAAGACTGCAGTATCACCATATGATAAATGTCAAATAATATTCTAAGTCAAGCCTTTGTAGAAGAATATGCATGAACCAAAATTTCTCAGGCTCTATTATAATTTTAGACATCATAATTATAGTTATAATTAGGGTCACAGTATGTAAAAACAGCACTGGCCAGGCAGAAATGTTTATTTCTAGGAAGTTAAAGCAACTTAGATAAAATTAAAATTCTGTTGCAAGAATGAAGTTGAGACAGGATCTATAAGACATGGCAACATTTCTTTATGTGGAAAAGTTTTCCATCATTGCCAAGGCACTGCTGACTTAAAAAGAAAAAAAAAACTATTGTTTCTGGGAAATGAGAGAGAGAGAGAGAAATAAAACTGAAAGCCTTTCCACAGCAGTTGGTAGGAGTGAAGGAAGGTGATGAATAGGGCTTATATGTGTGATGCCCCACCCAGGGGCACTCACACTCAGACCCATACAGGACAACCCACCTTATAATCAGTAGTCCTCTTTTTATGATAATTTTTAAACTTGAGTCATTATTAAACACATAATTCAAGATCCTTGAGTCTTTGCAAGATATAACACACAGTAAAAAGTTTTTCTTTTTTTTTTTTTTTTTTTACTTCCTTATCTTATTTTTAAATCAGACCCTGTGCTACACAGGAAGCCAAAGCCTAAACTAAAAGCAGTCAGCCTTAACTCTAAGAGACTCAGGGAAAGAACCCATTCTATATGCATATATCTCTGGAACAATTTGAAAACAGGAGCTTGGCTTAAAGAGACAAGTTGGTAAGAAAGAAGGGAAATGGAAGAGAAAGGGGTATAAGAATTGACACAGAGACTGAAAAAGAAACAGCGATGAAAAAAGTCAAAAGGAGCAGAGACTAAAAACAGAGACACAAGGATAGACTATAAGACTTCTTAAGATCAAAACATGAATTTGACATGGTGGTTGATGCATAATAGCTACAAGTGTGGGAAGAAGGGGAGTACACGATCTAAACAGGTAATTTAAGAAACAGTTGGAGGGCTTCCCTGGTGGCACAGTGGTTAAGAATCCGCCTGCCAATGCAAGGGACACAGGTTTGAGCCCTGGTCTGGGAAGATCCCACATGCCGCAGAGCAACTAAGCCCGTGCGCCACAACTACTGAGCCTGCACTCTAGAGCCCGGGAGCCACAACTACTGAGCCCACGTGCCACAACTACTGAAGCCTGCGTGCCTAGAGCCTGTGCTCCGCAATGAGAGAAGCCACCGCAATGAGAAGCCTGCACGTTGCAACAAAGAGTAGCCCTCGCTTGCCACAACTAGAGAAAGCCCGTGTGCAGCAACAAAGACCCAATGAAGACAAAAATAAATTTAAAAAAAAAAGCTTTAAAAAAAGAACAGTTGGAAAATCTATATAATATATATATAAGTACAAGGTGCTATTGATAGCTCAGAAAAGAGAGCTATGTACTCAACCTAAAGATTAATGAAAGGCTTCACAAATAAGGAGAAACTTGAATTAGGGCAGAAGGAATATAGAACCCCTGGCAGAAATGGTGGGGAGGAAAGGCTCATCCAGGGTAATATTTAGAGTCAAGAATGCCATGAGAATGAAGGAAGATGGCAGAGTGTGGTTTTTAAGGGAGAGAGTGAGGTAAGTATTAGGAAAAGGAAAAGGAGTGGTTGTGAAAGGTATGGTAGAGTATGATTCTTGTTAAAGTATAAAGGCCTTGAATGATAAGCCATTTTAATTTTATAACGAGACAATGTAGAATTTTCAGTTTTCTAAACAAAACATGATTTAAATTTGGATGTCAAAAGGATGACTCTGGATGCAATGTGGAAAAGGAATTACAAGAGAGGAAAAAAATTATTGAATATACCAGAGCAAAGATGAAGGCCCAGTGGCAGTGTGTATATGGAATAGGTAATAGACTCATGAGCAAATTGATACAGGTGATATATAGGATAATCTATGCCCAATATATAGTAGATGCCCAAAAATGAAAAGTTATAGATGGAAAACTATGAAATAAGGTGTCCAGAAAACAAATGTGCCCATACCACTCTCCCCTCATTATCATTGGGGGATATATGTGGTCTAAAGGTGAATCCAGACAGGAGCCAGAACTGGAAATGAGTCTGTAATTAGTATGAGACATATTCCTACCCACAGAAGTTAATCCAACACCACCAAACACCAACACCAAGTACAAAGTGAAAGAACTGGATCACAGATAGAAAGTGGGCACCCAAAACCAAACGCAACTCTAAGAGAAACTAGAAAAGTTAGAAACAAATGAGGAATGCCTCAAAAGATTCCCATGATTAGCATCAGAACTATCTACATTTCATGACACCTTATGCATTCTCTAGAGAATCAAGAAGTAAAGTCATCTAATGAGGATTAGGGCTCCAATTAAAGCTCTGTTTCTCCCTCCTCCTAGACTACTCTCATCATTTCCTTCCTCCTAGACTGATGCAGAACCCTCTCTGACCATGTCTTATTCATGCCTATAACCCCATTTTTGAGCAGAACACCTGGCACATAGTCTATGATATGTACATGGGTTTGAACTGGATGGAAAAATTTGAGAATATGATGTCTGACTGTAGTGAGCTAAAGAGAGACAGAAGTCAAAGGTGATGATTTGGAACCTGAGACACTGGAAAAATTAAAATAGGATGAGTGTGATGGGAAAACAAAAGGAGGGAGAGGTTTGAAAATCAGGTGATGAGTGCAGTTGGGACATCCTGTTTTGATCCAACTTCATGGGGAGTTCTGGCTGGTGAAGACCACATCTCTGTCTTAGGCTGATCCCTAGATTGGCTCTCCAAATGCATGTCTTCATGCCCTCATCCAGGTATTCAACTTTCTTCTCCTCTCCCCTCAACTATCCACCAACAATCCCCAAACACGTGGCTGTCCCCTGCCCAGCCTAAAGGCTTTCTACAACTCATTAGCGACACAATGAAAACATGTTGTGAGCAGTGTTCTACATGGGGACATTAGGTTGGGTTGCTAATCATATTGTTCGAGTTCTCTTTGTATTTACTTATTTTTTCTTGGTTTGTTTTATCAGGTACCAAAAAACATACTAAATACTAAACCTTTCCCAAAGTAGTTGTGGATTATCAATTTCACCAAGTAATTCTGTAAACTTTGCTTTATTTTTATTGAACTTATTTTTTAGAGTGCTTTTAGGTTTACACATAAATAAGCAGAAGTTACAGAGATTTCCCATATACCTCTTGCCCCCGCACGTGTCATCTCCTGCATTATCAACATCCCCCAACAAAGTGGCACATCCGTTACAGTGATGAACCCACATTGAAAAATCAATTATCACTCAGAGTATGAAGTTTACATAGGTCTTGCACATTCTATGGGTTTTGAAAAACGTCTAATGAAGTGTAATGAACCCTTAAATATACAGAATAGGTTCACTGCCCTAAAAATCCTCTGTGCTCCTCCTACTCATTCTTTCCTTGTAACCACTCATCTTTCTGCTGACACCATAGTTTTGTCTTTTCCATAATGTCATACAGTTGGAATCATAAAGTATGTAGGTAGGCATTTTAGTCTCACTTTTTACGCTTAGAAATATACTTTTAAGTTTCCTCCATGTCTTCTCATTTTTCATTTAATTTCACTTCATTCTTTTCATTTTTTTTAGAACTGAATAATATTCCATTGTCTAGATGTACCACAGTTTATTATCCATTGACCTATTGAAGGATATCTTGGTTACTTCCAAGTTTTTGAAATTATAAATAAAGCTGCTATAGACATCTGTGTGCCAGCTTTTGTGAGGTATAATTTAGGTAAATACCAAGGAGCATGATTGCTAATCATAAGGAAAAAGAATATTTGGTTTTGTAAGAACGAACCAAACTGACTTTCAAAGTAGCTATTCCGTTTGCACTCCCAGAAGCAATGAATATGAGCTTCTTTCATGCCAGACCCTTGTCAGCAATTGGAGTTGCCAGTGATCTGGATTTTGGCCATTCTAATAGGTACTTAGGCATATCTCATTTTATTGCACTTCATGGGTATTGTGTTTTATTACAAACTGAAGGTTTGTGGCAACCCTGCATCAAGCAAGTCTATTGGCACCATTTTTTTCTCTCCACAACCCCTGGTTTCCACGGATCTTTTTACAGTATCCAAAGTTTTGGCTTCCACTATTTCATATAGTTGGAATCATAAATTATGTAGCATTATCAGACTGATTTCTTTCACATAGCAATGTGATTTAAGGTTCTTCTATGTCTTTTCATGGCTTTATAGCTCAATTCTTTTTTTGCTAAATAATAATCCATTGTATGGATGTACCACAGTTTGTTAATCTATTAACCTACTGAAGGACCTCTTGTTTGCATCCAAGTTTGCAAATATGAATAAAGCTTCTATAGACATCATGGGGAGGTTTTGTGTAAACTTAAGTTTTCAACTCATTTGAGTAAATACCAAGTAGCTTCGTTGCTGGATCATACGGTAAGAGTACAGGGTTTTGTTTTGTTTTTTTGTAAGAAACTGCCAACCAGTCTTCCAAAGTAACTGTAACATTTTGCATTCCTACCAGCAATGTATGAGGGTTCTTAACCATCCTAATTGGTGTGTAGTGGCATCTTGTTGTTTTAATTTGCAGTTCTCTAATGACAAAGATGGTGAGCATTTTTTCATGTTTATTTGCCGTTTCTATATGTTTTTGTTAAAATATCTGTTCAAAAATGTTGCACCATTTTTAATTGGGTTGCTTGTTTTCTTACTGTTGTATTTTAAGGATTCTTTGTACATTTGGGATACCAGCCTTTTATTAGATATATATTTTGCAAAGACTTGCTCCCAGGCTTTGGCTTATCTTTCCTTTTTTTTATTAAACAGCATCTTTCATACAACAGAAGTTTTAAAATTAATGAAGTCCACTTATCAACTTATTCTTTCATGGATCATGCTTTTGATTTTGTATCTAAAGTGTCATCGTCAATCCCAAGGTCACCTACATTTTCTCCTATGTTATCTTCTAGGAGTTTCATAGTTTTGCATTTTAGATTTAGGTAATACGATCCATTTTGAATTAATTTTGCGAGGAGTGCAAGGTCTGTACCTAGATTCATTTTTTTGCATGTAGATGTCCAGTTATTCCAGCACCCTTTGTTAAGACTATCCTTTCTTCCATTGGATTACCTTGACTCCTTTCTCAAGATCAGTTGACTATATTTGTGTGGGTCTATTCCTGGATCTTCTAGCCCATTCATCAATTCTATTTGTCTCCTTTTGCCAGTACCATACTGTCTTTTATTTTTTTTTAATCTTTATTGGAGTATAATAGCTTTACAATGGTGTGTTAGCTTCTGCTTTATAACGAAGTGAATCAGCTATACATATACATATATCCCCATATCTCCTCCCGCTTGCGTCTCCCTCCCACCCTCCCTATCCCACCCCTCTAGGTGGTCACAAAGCACCTTCATAGCTTCACAGTAAGTCTTGAAATCTGGGAGTGTCAGTATTCTGACTTTGTTCTTCCCCCAGTATTTTGTTGGCTATCCTGGGTCTTTTGCTTTCCTTGTAAACTTCAGAATCAAGTTGTTGATATCCACACAATAACTTGCTGGGTTTTGCCTGGGATTGCACTGTCTCTATAGATTAAGTTGGGAAGAATTGGTCTTAATATTAAACACAAAATATCTCTAAATTTATGCAGATATTCTTTGATTTCTTTCATCAGGGTTTTGTGGTTTTCCTTATATAGATCTTGAACATATTTTATTAGGTTTATACCTAAGTATTTCTTTTTTGAGGGTGCTAATTTAAATGATATTGTGTATTTAATCTCAAATTCCAATTGTTTATTGCTAGCATATAAAAAAACAATAATTTTTGTAAGTTAACCCTTGCATCCTGCAACCTTGCTATATTCACTTACCAGTTCCAGGAGATTCTTCTGTTGTTGATTCTTTGGCATTTTTTACATAGACGATCATGTCATCTACAAACAAATACAGTGTTATTTATTTTTTCCCAATCTGTATATTTTTATTTCCTTTTCTTATCTTATTAGCTAACTCTTCCAACAGGATGTGTGATAGGAGTGATGAAACGGGATTCCTTTACCAATTCCATTTTAAGAGGAAAGCTTCTAGGTTCTTACCATTAAGTGTGATGTTAACAGTAGGGTTTTTGTTAGTGTCTTTTTATCAATTTCAAGAAGTTCCCCTCTATTCCTAGTTTGCTGAAAGTTTTTATAATGAATGGGTGTTGGATTTTGTCGAATAGTTTTTCTCCATATATTGATATGGTCATGTGATATTTCTTCTTAGTCTGTTGTGGTGTATTACATTAATTGATTCTGAATGTTGAATCAGTTTTGCATACCTGAGATAAATCCCACTTGGTTGTGGTGGATTATTCTTTTACACATTATTAGATTTAATTTGTTACTTTTTTTTTCATGAGGGATATAGGTTTATAGTTCTCTTTCTTGTAATGTCCTTGACTGATTTTGTTTTCAGGGTGATGTTGACCTCATGAATTAAATTAGGAAGTATTCCCTCTGCTTCTGTCCTCTTAAAGAGACTGTACATATTTGGTACAATTTCTTCCTTAAATGTTTGGTAGAATTCACCAGTGAATCCCACTGGGACTGATGCTTTCTGTTTTGGATGGGTTGTTAATTATTGATTCAATTTTTTTTAATACACACGGGCCTATTCAGATTACCTATTTCCTTTCATGTAAGCTATGATAGCTTGTTGTCTTCCAAGGAAGTAGTGCATTTCATCTAGGTTATCAAATTTGAGAGCAAACAGTTGCTCATAGTACTCTTTTCTTCATCCTCTTAATGTCTGTAGGATTCATATTCATAACCCCTATTTTATTTCCAGTATTAGTAATTTGTGCCTTCCCTCTTTCTTTTCATAGTCTGAATTATCACTTTTGTTGGTATTTTCATAGAATCAAATTATGGCTTTATTGATTTTCTCTACTGATTTCCTGTTTTCAATTTTATTGGTTTCTGCTTTAGTTTTCATTATTTCTTTTCTCTTGCTTATTTAAATTTAATTTCCTCTTCATTTCCTAAGGTGGAAACTTAGATTACTGATTTCAGATAATTTTTTCTTACATATGCATTCAATGTAAATTTCCCTCAAGCACTGCTTTCAGTGTAGCCCACAAATTTTGATAAGCTCTATGATCAAGTGTTTGTTACTTCATTTTTTCTCTGTTAGTTTGACAGTTACTCTTCTGTTTGACATTATATTAGAAATTGCAACATATATTCTACTTAACAAATGGCACCAAAATCAATAGAATCTTTGACCCTCCTCTCAAATACTGCAAGGACCTGTTGGTGACATTTTCCTTCTCCTGAAAAAACATGCCTTAGTAGTTCATTCAATGTGCATTTCCAAGTAGCAGACTCTGTCAACGTGTTCTTTTCAATCATGTTTTTCTTCCACCGTAACTCTTTAAGGATATCTAACTCTGTATAGAATCCGAGTTTGTCAGCTATTTTCTTTCAATATTTAAAATTCCATTCCACTGGCTTCTGGCTTCCATCAATGCTGCTGAGAAGTCAGCCCTCTCTCTAATTATTAGTTGTTTGAAGATAAAATCTGTTTTTCTCTAAATGCTTTGTTTTTGCTGTTTTGTTTTATTTTCTGCAGTTCCACTATGATATGTCTGATTGTGAATTTATTTGCCCTCCTTGGTGTATGCCAAGGTCTTAAATGTTGGCTTTAATTTGTAGTGGAAATATTTCAGTTGCTTACAATTTATTTACCTCTTCCATCAGATATTACTTCACTATCCAGTAAATTCCTTGAGGCTCCAAAGAATCTGTCTTAAAAATTTATCTAGATATTTTAGATATCTTCAGTTGAAAAAGTTGTTCTGAGTTTCTGAGTCTGCCATAAATCTAGATGTAAATTTTCGTGACATTGGGGAAGATGGAAAGCACAAAATAAGAATGAGTGTAGATGAGATGACAATTATAGAAATCCAATAAAGACAAGGTGAAGGCAAAATCTTTTGGAGAGCTGGTAGGGGATTAAAAAGAATTGAGATTGAAGAGAGATTTAAATGGATAAATTGAAAGGACATGGTGAACTGCATTCATGTCAGCAGGAAGAAGGATGAGTAGGACACCCATTGACACAGAAGTATGATAGTGACATTCAGTAGGACAGGAATTCCAAAAAGAGGGGAAACCTGAATAATGTGTGAAGTTGCGACATGTAAAATCTCATTTCATCTGCTGCCCAAAGATATGTCCAAAGGCATTGGGGAGAAAAACATAACACTGAGGAAACACTGAATACTAGAACATTTGGTCCTACATCCACACATTAAGATGGCATCAGTAGAAAAGAGATCTTCATAATCCATATACAGTTCATAATATAAAAGTTATTCATAATACAAAGATATTATTAACTAGTGTCAGATGAAGAGTAAGAAGTGAGTGACAAGTAGAAACCAGGTAAGAAGTGCATTTTATTTATTTACTGAGACATAATTAACATATAACATTGCATAAGTCTAAGGTATACACCATGCTGATTTGATACATTTATATATTGCAATATTACCAACATAGAGTTAGCTAACACCTCTATCACATCACAAGATCATTTCTTTATTGTGGTGGGAACAATTAAGATATAGTGTCTTGGTAAATTTGAAGTTTATAACACAGTGTGTTGCTTATAATCACTATCTGAACATTAGATGTCTAGGACTTATTTATCTACTGGTTGCACATTTGTACCCTTAAACAACATCTCCCTAATTCCTACACCTTCCAACCCCTTGTAACAAGCATCCTACTCTCTGGTTTTTACTAGTTTGGCTTTTTAGATTCTACACATAAGTGATATTATACAGGATTTGTCTTTCTCTGTCTGACTTATCTCACTTAGCATAATACGCTCAAGGTCCATCTGTGTTGTCACACACACATGGCAGGATTTTCTTCTTTCTCATGACTGAATAATATAAATATTCCCTTGTGTATGTGTTTAGTAAATCTTTATCTGTTTAGCCATGGACTGACACTTAGGCTGTTTCCATATCTTGGCTATTGCGAATAATGCTGCAATAAACATGGAAGTGCATATATCTCTTCAATTCTCTGTCTTCACTTCCTTTGGATATATATCCAGAAGTGGATGCTGGACAATATTGTGGTCCTATTTTTAATTTTTGAGGAACCTCCACAATCTTTTCTATAGTGGCTGAACCAACTTATATTCTCAGCAATAGTATACAAGTGTTCCTGTTTTCTCCACACCCTCTCCAGCATTTATTATTTGTAGACTATTTGATGATGGCCATTATGACTGGTGTGAGGTGATACCTCATTGTGGCTTTGATTTGCATTTCTCTAACAATTAGCAATGTTGAGCATCTTTTCACATGCTTGTTGGCCATCTCTTCAGGGAAATGTCTTTTTAGGTCTTCTGCCCATTTTTTGCTAATCCCATTCTTTTAATGTAACTATCCAGTTTTCCCAGCACCACTTATTGAAGAAACTGTCTTTTCTCCATTGTGTTCTTACCTCTTTTGTTGTAGATTAACTGACCATAAGTGTGTAGATATACTTCTGGGCTCTCTATTCTGTTCCATTGATCTATGTGTCTGTTTTTAGGCCAGTACCATGCTGTTTTGCTTACTGTAGCTTTGTAGTATAGTCTGAATCAGGGAATGTGATACCTCCAGCTTTCTTTTTTTCTCAAGACTGCTTTGGCAATTTGGTCTTTTGTGGTTCCAAATAAATTTTAGGATTATTTGTTCTACTTTTGTGAAAAGTGTCATGGGCATTTTGATAGTGATTGCATTAAATCTATAGATTGCTTTGTGTAGTATGCACATTTTAACAACATTAATTCTTCTAATCCAGGAATGGGGGATATCTTTCCATTTCTTTGTATCATTTCCAAATTTCTTCATCAGTATTTATAGTTTTCAGAGTATAGGTCTTTCACCTTCTTGATTAAGTTTATTCCCAGATATTTTATTCTTTTTAATGTGATCATAAATGGGACTGCTTCCTCAATTTCTTTTTCTGATAGTTCATTATTAGTGCATAGAAAAGCATCAGATTTCTGCAAATTAATCACAGAGTTCTGTATATTAACATGCCAAAGGCTAAATGAGTGTCTTTTCGTCCCACAGCCATGGACACAGAAGAGTCTACCCCTAATGAGCTCCTGCTCAGAGACAAAAATGGGCAAGATCTCCAAGAGATGTTGAGAGAAGTAGGATTGGCAGTTGAGTACTGGTTGCCCAAGCTGCAGGAACACCTGGGTGTGACCTGTGCCCAAGCCTTACAACACCTAGAAGAAAAAGAACTCCAGAAGCTGCAATCCCAGGCACAACATCCCTGGGAGAAAAGGGCCCTGGAGAAGCTGCTTTACCTGTCATACTCAAATACTCTTTCAGAGTTACAGGAGTCTCAGGTGGAAACAATAAAGAAAAGGCAGAAGCAGGCAGAACAGGCACTGCAGGAGCTAAGAGAGATGCTGGCAGAAGGGAGGCAGCGACAGGAAGAGGCAGTGAGGAAAAAGGAAGCAGAGCTGATGCAGGCAATGGAGATCCCCAAAGAGTTCTGGCCACGTCCCGAAAAGTCCCTAAGAGACGTCATGGAAAACATGCTGGGACAACTCAAACTTATGGAGGGGACACTGTCTCACAGGAAGAACCTTCCAGATAGAGAGCTGGTGCGACATGCATCTGGAGGACTAGCCCTTCAGGGAATTTACAAAACCAGTAATCAAAGGGGCCTGACAGAGAAGAAAGAGGAGCTACTTGGTGTCCCCAAGGAGTTCTCACTCCGTGGCCCTGAGCAGAGTACACGGATGGAAACAAAGGAATTTACATCTTCTCAAAAAGAATCCATGTTCCTCCAGGCTGTAGAGAAGCTGGGCTTCAGTATAACTGCCTCAGCAAAGGGTGGAGGTTGGGGATTTAGCCTGGAAGCTGCTATGAATCAGAGCAAACATTCAGAATCCAAGGAAACCCAACAGTCACATTCTAAGCACTCTTATTTCTGCTCAACCAAGTTCAGCTACATCCCACTGGCCTCCTGCCACTTTCCCACTGACCAGCTCCAGCTCTCCAAGGCTGCTCTACAGGAATTGAAATGCATTGAAGACCTTTCAGGTCAGCCAGAAGACCCAGACAAACTTCCCTTGCTGAGGCGCAGGACTGAAGCCTTCTTCCACAGGTTTGGCTCTCATGCTAACCAGGGCCCTCTGCACCTGGGAGGAATCTACTGGTGGAAAGCCATTTCAGAGGGCTTCCAAAGTGAGCAGCTGGCAGAAGTGAAACAGCAAGCTGCAGAGGCCCTGGATATTTACATAAGGGGCAGCTACAGTGGCTTTGGAGTGAATGTTGCTGCAGGTGTGGATGTGTCAGACTCTCATTCAAAAACAGCCTCTCAGAGAACAACCTTTCAAAATCTCCAAACCAAAGTCCAATTATCTGTGGCCCAGACAGGTGGCCCACCAGAAGCAAATGGCCTTTCACAGTGGAAAGCTGGCCTAGTTGCCAGTAATCAAACCTGGTGTGTCATTGACCGGGGAATTCAGCTGGTGCCCGTTTGGGACATCATCCTCACCAGCCACCGAAGCGATTTTAAGGATCCTCGTCAGGTAGCTAACTGCCTGAAAGACAGCTACACTGCTCTGACTGGTCTTACTGCCCAGATCCAGGAGGGAGAAGAATTACTGAGTGTTGAGAAGGAGGCTAGGCTTTTCCTAGAGGATATGAAATCCTGGGAGGTATCTGATCCTGAAGAGCAGCTTAAAAAGCTGATAAATTTCATGCAAAGACTGAGTGAAAAAATAAAAAGTTATAACACTTGGACTAATATATGCCTCACAGATAGGGGTCTGCAGAATTTTCTGGTAGACACTGTCAACTTCTGCAAAAAGTATTCCATATATGAAACTAAATTTATTAAATCTCAGTTGTGCAGCCTTTTGGATCCTCACATCTACAAAGTGACAAACTTTCCTCAGGCTCATTCCATTATGCAGTGGATATTTCAGTCAGAACCAGAGGAAGAGAATGTCAGTATCACCCAATTTTCTGAATTAATTAAAATCTTTAAAAAAAACCAGAATGACCTTATGGAAGTAAAGGCCAAGTCTGAATCCACAGAATCAGTGGAGGAAGCTCAAAGCAAGGTGACTTACGAGGTCAGCTTGTCTCTTGGCTGCTTCTTGAGATACCTCCAAGAAACGGGGCAGCCAGACACGCACATCTTGCTACTTTTGATTGCAGCTGGTGCAGGATATCATGCGGTAAACAATACATTTCAGTATCTCCTTGGGTGTGATGAGTTAGACTTCCTACTGGATAAAATGCAAACTGCCCTAGATAAATACCAAGAGCTCAAAAATATTTGCAACTACAAGGCTCAGGCATTCCTGGTGCTCACAGGTCTGACAGCTACACTTGGCATCAAAGTTGCTTCTCCAGAAGAGAAAACAGAACGCTTGGCATTAGTAAGACATCACATGGGACAATCTTTGTCTAAAGAAGTTGTACGTGTCCTCACCAAACCTGGGGCAGATCATGATTGGGAAAACCTAGAAAAAGACTTGAGATTGCTCATTGATGGGGATTATGAGGCCACCGCCTCTTCATTGCAAATGGAGGATGTGAAAAAACAATTGCAAAGTCTTTTCCATGGAAAGAAACAGCCCCATGAACCACATGATAATGAAAGTAACAAACGGGAGCTCATTGAAAATAAAGCCTTCCTAGAAATACTCCAGCGTCTAGGTCTAGAACATTACTACCCAAAAATGATGAGCAGAGCTAACTTCCATATGATCTACAAGAATCCTGTGTACAACACCCAGCCCTGCTCTGAAAGAGAGCTTCCCTTCTATTTCCTACAGAAGCTACTGATGCTGGATTATGGGCTGAGATACCTGATCATTAAGGATGATGAATACACAGAGAAGCAAGTCTATCCAAGCACCTCAAATCAAGAAAAGGAGGCTTTTGATCCATATGAAGATCTATTTGAAGACAGTGATAGCACCACTAATCCTTCAGCAACCGCTAACGCCAGGCCCTACATTCACCCTATGGATATACAGATGGCAATTCTTCACTGTGCGGATGATTTTGCCAGACAATACATTTTGGCCAAACTTTCCATTTGTCAGTTTGCCCTCCCCCTTCTCATACCTAATCCTTGCAATGCTCAAATTGAATTCTCTCTCTGGTCTCTCAGTCAAATTAGGAGGAGCTGGCAGCAAACAGGGAAATCAATAAAAGAGGAGAAGGACAATTACAAAAATCAGCAGATGTGTCGTGTCTCTACCCCCATTGTGTCTTTTACTAGAGTTGGAAATGGCTTCTCTGCCTCCAAATCTCAGATCATGAACTGTCTTCTCAGTAAAAGGAAACATGATGTTTTTTTTCACCGACATTGCAAAGGGAGCAGCAAAGACTGTCTCTTGATGGGAGGTGTGGTGGAAGTTGCCTGGTTCTGTCCTGGGGGTGAAGATCAGGACAGGTTTGACAACTGCCTGACCTTCATCAATCTTCATGGAGATGCAAAGGAACATGAGAAGCAACTTGCCTTTTTGCAGGAGGTCTCTTCTCTCATTGTGGTCCTCATGTCAACTTCTGATGACAATAAAGAAACCCGAAAAATTGTCCATGACCTGTGTCAGAAATCAAAAACTTTAATCTGTTTGCTTGATGATAAAGAAAAAAACATGGCAAATAACTCTGGCCCAAGAGTGAGAATTGGGGTCAGGAACAGAAATGAGGCAGAATTAATAGAGGAGCTCACAACTACAATCAGACGTTTGTTAGAGCTTTCTGACACTGCACTCAGCTTGGAGAACTGTGCCCAAATTGCTCGCAAGCAAGGATTGCTTATTGATGAAGACCAGAGAGAATGCAAGGAAGCCAAAGAAAAGGCAGAGATTCTAATGGCCCTACTGGGAGAAATGGAAATACCTCAGATGAAGGAAAATTTACTACCCCTTCAGGGAAAACTGTGGCAACGTTGGTGTAAAAAGGACAAAGAACTCTATCATCTGAGAGAAAAAGGGAATCGAAGCATTGAACAACACAAGAGTGAGATTGAGACAGATAAACAAATGATACGATGTCAACAGTTGAGAAAAGCCTTTCCTCTCAACGATTTAATGCATTCTGTCCTTGAAATTCTCCAAAATCATTCAGAAACTCACACCAAACTCTACTTCTTGCAATGGCTGAGTGTGCTTTTAGACAATCTGACTGCAGGACACTTGGAAAAACTAAATGAGAAGAAAAAGGCATTGTGGTCACTGGTCCAAAAAGAAAAGCAAGAGGCACCAAAGAGCAACTCTCTGAAAGGCTTGCAAAATGAGATAGAAGTTATCTCCAAAGAGATTAGTGACTGCACCTTGGGAATTGAGCAACTTCTCAGAGAAGTTGGCCAGATCTATGAAGCTCTGGAAGAAGCTTCATCCATGAAAGATACCCTATTTCTCTCCCTTCCCCACATTGCTGCAGATCTGATGCTATCTGGTTTTCCCATTGAGCTAATGGATGGGGATGCTTCTTATGTGCCCCTGAGGTGGGTGGCAGCTGTTTTTGACAAGGTCTCTGAGAAACTTGGAAACAAACGGCTCTTTGTTCTCTCTGTCCTTGGCCTGCAGAGCTCAGGGAAGTCCACCCTGCTGAATGCACTTTTTGGGCTGCAGTTCACTGTCAGTGCTGGGAGGTGTACCCGGGGGGCCTACATGCAGCTTCTGAAGGTGGAGGAGACATTCGCAAAGGAACTTGGCTTTGACTTTGTGCTTGTTGTGGACACAGAAGGACTTCGGGCCCCAGAACTCAGCAACAAGTCCCAGAATCGTGACAATGAGTTGGCAACCTTTGTCATCGGACTTGGAAACTTGACTCTGATCAATATTTTTGGGGAAAATCCATCAGAAATGCAAGATATTCTACAAATAGTTGTCCAAGCATTTCTGAGGATGAAACAAGTAAAAATATCACCTAGTTGCCTCTTTGTTCACCAGAATGTGGGAGAAATTACAGCTAAAGACCAAACTATGGAAGGACGAAGGCGGCTAGAGCAGAGACTGGACAAAATGGCAGCAACAGCAGCTGAAGAAGAGCAGTGCTCAGATGTAACCCGCTTTCATGATGTCATTAAGTTTGATGTTAATACCCACATCTACTACTTTGCTCACCTCTGGGATGGCAATCCCCCAATGGCCCCTCCCAATCCTCGTTATAGCCACAATGTCCAAGAACTGAAAAGCAGAATTCTTGTGACTGCCCAACAGGAATCTAGGGGAAGCATCATGAAGATATCAGATGTAAAATTCCGAGTTCAAGATTTGTGGAGAGCACTATTGAATGAAAACTTTATTTTCAGTTTCAGGAATACCCGAGAGGTCATGGCCATGAGCAAACTGGAAACCATGTATAACTACTGGACATGGGAGTTGAGAAGCCATGTGCTGAGCATACAGGACCAGCTGATCAACCAGATTCAGAATGAAAAAATCCAGACACTCGAAACACACACAATTGAGGCTCCAGTTACAGAGAAATATGAAGCCATCAAGCAAGAACTTGAAAAATATTTTAATGAAGACCCAGATAGTGAAGTGCTGGTACAGTGGAAAGGAAATTTTGAAAATAAGCTAATAATCCTTAAAGAGGCATTCATTTTAGACAGCCAAAGAAAAGCCAAAGAACTTCTTAGTTTTAAAAAGAATCAAGAAAAACTGCATAACAAAAAATCAGGTTATGAAAAGGAATTATTGGAAAAAAGCCGAGAGTTGGCTTTAACTGTAAAGGGCACCCAACTGAGTGAGGAAGAGCTACATGAGAAATTCAACACACTTTGGAAAAAATGGGTCTATGATTTGTCCTCAACTCACTCTCCAATCGCAGAGCCTAAAATTGAAGTGGATTCTGAAAACATCCTTTTGGATTATTTCAAAAAGGAGAAAGACAGGGCAAGCATACTGAATAAAAATTATGGAGAAAACTTTGAAATCAAATATGACAAACATATCAAAATGAACAAGAAATATTTGAACTTAGTTACAATGACATTTGAGGTCCAGGATAAAGAGTCCATAAATATGACTACTAACCGCATTGTTTCAAAAGTTAATGAAACTATTAACAACATTTGTAGGCAAAAGCATGATTACAATCCAACTTATTTCTATGAAATCCTGAGAATAATAGATGAGGAGGTGAAATCTGCACCCACTAAGGAAAGATACACATTTACAAGAAAATATGAAATAGACTTATCCTTGTATTTATTCCAAAGAGCATCAATGAAGTTTCATCATATGCACAAGGAATTCAAGAGAGCAAATGATCCTGTAAACTATCTGGAAAGCAAGAAAGATGATTTCTTCATGAGTTTTAAGATCTCTTGTCAGGGAGCAACCTCAATTAAAACATTTGTTGATTTTCTGTGGCACAAACTCACCACTGCTGTCTCCAACACCATAAAGAAAAACATGGCCCACAAAATTGCTGGGGACATGCAAGCCACCTGCCCGGCATTCAATGGAAACAGGGCTAACCTGGAGAAACACATTCTCATCTCTCTGGCAGAAGAGGAAAATTTTGATAATTGTTGGCAGTACCTTCATAATCCGGAATCATATTTTAAGAATTACATTGAAAACCACATTAAAAGATATTGTTCTGACAAAGGAAGTGAAAAAATGAAGACATTTTTAAAAATAAGTTCAGATGAAATCAAGAATGCCATCCTCTCAGCTATTCAGGCATCCACAGCAGTAGCTAAAGATAAAAGCAGCACTGTGTCTGGGTGGTTGGATTTGTTCTGTGATCACCTGGGGAGTAACTTGATCTTTCCACGAAAAGACTTGATAAGCATTGAACACCAGGAGATAAAAGATATTGACTTTCTCAAAGAAGCCATGAGTAAAGCTTTGGATCCTGAAATGAAGAGAGTAGAACATAATGATTTGTGTATGTTTGTAGAAGAAATCGTTCCTGAAATCCAGAAAATGCTCACTGAACATCTCTGTGGCTGCTGGAAACAGTGTCCCTGCTGTAGAGCAATTTGTACAAACACAATCCCTATGCATGATGGAGACCACAGTGTTCCCTTCCATCGTCCACAGGCTGTCAGTGGAGGAAGGTGGTACAAAACAGACCATTTTGTCATTGATTGCTGTACCAGTTTGGTATCAAGTGATTGTGTTTTGGTTTTGGGAGATGGCCGGAAAGTCCCATATAAGAACTATCGACAGGCAGGAGGGGAATATGCCAGGTGGAGTATCACCCCAGACACATCCACCCAGCCATACTGGAAATGGTTTGTCTGCCACTTCAGATTAAAGCTACAAGAAAAATATCTCAAAAGATTTGAAGGTAAAGGTAAAATTCCTGATGCATGGGACAAAATTACGAAACAGGATGTGCTTAATGACTTGAAAAAAAATTAATACTCAGTGACCACAAAACAGCCCCAGTATCTGAACAAAGGAGGCACATTACCTGAGGAAGGCTAAAATATCACCCACTCATAAGGAAAACATCCCTTATATCAATTTTTTCAATTGAAACATCTAAAACTAAATCAGTTAACAGCAAGAGTTGAAGACTTGCTGAGAAAGAACTTCATTTTTCTTTGCCTCAATTCCTTTTGCTTTAAAAACATTACTAAAATATATGAGTACATGATAAAATCAAATAAAATCTATTTAAAATACCTACTTCATATTTTAAACTATTATTCTGAATGTTATTTTTTATTTTTAAATATATAATGTTATTTAAAGTCACAAGAAAGTCATTTTCATAGAGGGAAGTTAAAATCATTGCAGACTGCCACAAATTCTATAGAATAACTACACAGTTTAACCAATATACAGTTCTTGACTGGAATCTACAAATTCTTTTCAGTTCTAAGTGTATTTTTTTTACCCTCAGAAATTTGTGAGGAAGAGTTATTAATGCTTGAATGCAAAAACATTCATGGAAAATTCATGATTCCCAATTCCCAAATATAGTGCTTTTTAGGGATATCCTGTTATAGGAAATGAAAAAAAAAAAAACAGAAACTTGACCAGGATAGAGCCTGCATCAATTCTGGAAACATTATTCAAAAAATATGGAAAATAGAAGTTAAATAACTTTTTCTTATTTAACCATCATCCTCCTCTTCCCTGGTGCCTTGGCACTTGCCTGTGCATGTTTTTTAAAAAAGGAAAAGAAAAAATTCACAGGAGCTTAGGTATTCAAAGCCTAGAGCTATGTACAAGTCTGAAAAGGACTGGTTAATGGAACAAGATTTATGACAAGGTAAAAAGGGCCATTTTAATCAAGGCTGTGGACGAGGTCAAATTTGATTAAGCCATGATCATTTAATCATTAATGATTAAAAAAAACTATTCCTTCAAGACTAAAATATCAAAAAATATATAGTTTTGTGTGGTGATATTTCAATAAGAGATGCTTTTTACGTATTAAAAGGTAAGAAAATGCTTATCTCCAAATCAGGCACCCTTGTGACTTTTCACAGTATTTGAGCCATAGGGTCATGATCAGAAATAAAAATGAAGAACATGCTGAAGCCAACCAAAGATCTGAGAGGGGAAGGAAATCTCCCTTCTGCAAACTTTTACCTTCTAAAGCAATGACTTTTGCTAGGTTCTCAAAGCTGATGATCTGAAGGAATCCTGATGCAAAGAAAAAAGATTATTCATGCCTGACATAAGGGCATCCATTGGCTTCCATTTCAGGGTACACTGTCTACCCGTCCATAGCCAGTGAAAACAGACAGTACAAAGCGCAGTCAAAGGACTTGGATCTTCAGAGCCGGGAGACAGGAGCGTTCACTCTGCTATCTTTGTGCCCCAAGGCTTCAAGCATACTCTCAGTTTCAGGTCAAATGACCATGTTTCCAGAAGAAATCCTGGAACAGAAAAATTATATGGAAAACAGATGTTCTTGGACAGTAGGGTTTCCCTTTTGTTCTCTAAAAAAATAGCCTCACTGAGAGTTGGAACTAGTAGGATAAAGTTGAAATAGTGATAAAAACAGAACCCATGCATAATATAGCACCTGTTTCTGACATAGCTGCATCCTTGATAACTGTGCAGTGTTAACATTCGCTGAATGCCTTTCATATTTGTTTAATGAATCCATTAAAACTTTTAACTAAAAAGTATTATATATCATATATTAACTTTGATTTTTCACGCCAAATTGTTGTGCATAAAAAAATAAATTTTTTGATAAATTCCTCAGGCATTTAAGTAGAGTGATTATTAAATGAAATTCAGAGGCTGTGTCAAGAACCCAAAATGGCTAGACATAAGTTGGGAATGAGAGAAGATGGCTATGTGTAAATGTGGTTTTCTATGATAGTAGTGGAGGGTAAAGTGCCATCAACATAGGGTAAGGATTAAAGGGTCAGTGGGTTGAGGTCACTGAGGGAGATCTTAGGAACAGTGGAGTAGGGTGAATGGAGTCAGTAGGGATGAGAATCATATGGTCATCAAAAATGGGAGATGACGGGCCCAGTGTAGGTCACAGATGAGAGATGGCCAGAGTTGTAAGGTCAATAGAGGTATAGTTCACATGGTCAGTGGAACAGGTCTCTCAGAGTCACTGAAAGTGGGGATCATGGAAACACAGGAATCGGGGGTCACCACATCGATAGACTTCGGGGATTTCCAGAGTAAGTTAAGCAAGAGAGGACAAGGCCTGCAGGGATGGGGCTAGGAGGGTGTTGGATTCTAAGACAAGATCAAATAACATGAATAAGAGGTGAGTTGCTTAAATGAAGCTGGAAATTTGCACTAAAAAGATTTTCACTTAGGTCTCTCTCCCTCTCTCTCTCTCTCTGAGAGAGGATATAAATACGGGAAGGTCAATTGAATAAGGTGTGTTATGGATAAAATATTTCTGTCATCCATAAATTCATATGTTGAAGCCCTAATCCCCAGTGTGATTTTAGAGGGGGCCTTGGGAGATAATTAGGGTGAGATGAGTTCATGAGGGAAGGGTCCTCATGATGAGATTAATGTCCTTATAAGAAGAGACATCAGAGATATCTCTCTCCCTCCCCAGGAGCATGAATCAAGGAAAGATCATATGAGCACACTGCAATATGTGTAATAAAGCAAGCCAGGAAGAGAGCTCTCATCAGGAACCAAATCAGCCAGCATCTTGATCTTAGATGCTCTAGAACTGGAAGAAATAAATTTCCATTGTCTAAGACACCTGGTCTGTAGTGTTTTGTTACGGCAGCCCAAGCTGACTAAAATGAGGTGTGCCTAAAAATTGGCCCCCTTAAGGTTTGGGATGCTTTTCCCTTAGACTATGGAAAAAGACATATGAAACATAAAACTTTTAATTTTTCCCCTTCCTTCAAATTTGTAATTATCTTTAATCATTCTCTTTAATCAGTCTAACCCTTCAGTAAGGTCTAAAAAAGCCATTTAGCCCTTTCTAGTAGTGCTGTGACACATAAATAGACAAAACAGAGAAGGAAAGTGTGAGCACTACCAATAATAGTATCATGATAATGACTGTACTGATATCTTTGCAATAGTAGTAACTGTGATATCTTGGGCAGGTAGTTTAACCTCTCTTTGTTCAAGTGCCCTGTCTGTAAGAGTGCATTTCTCATTCTGCTACTGGGAAGAATAAATGAATTCCTATTTAAAAAACATTTAAGACAGAAGCAAACACAGAGTACTTTATAAGTGTAAGTTATTATTATGTTATACTACCACTCCTAAGTTCCTTATTCCTTTGCATTTGAGTAGCATTTTATTAGGAACATACTAATGGGTTGAGATAGTCTCATCTGAGGTTCATCGGCAGGAATATTCAACCAGGACCCCTTGGGAAATCACAATTGAGAATACAGTAAGTTCTCAATAAATGTGGTTATAACTTATGGCTCAAAATGAATCTCGATATATTGATGTCCCACAGTACTTTATCTGTAGTCATACCTCTTTCAAAAACTAATCCATCAGTCAAAGACTTAGACAAGTCATTGTCACAATTCTTTAACAGCATAGAAGATAATATGTCTTAGGCTATTCAAAAGGTCCGAGACATGGATTCACACACAATTGATTTATTAGAAAAGCTATCCCAGTAAAAAAAGAATAAGGGTAAGCAAGAGGGGGAATGTAACTTAAGGTGAGGGAATAAATTAGTAAGTATGCAAATTTTGAGAGGTAGAAAATGTCATCTTTCAATTCTAGTTAACAACCACAAACTCGAAAATTAGACTGTTCGGTTTTGAATAGGACTTCCACCATTTAGTAGCTGTGTGACCTTGAATGACTTTCTCAACCTGTCTCTGCTTCATTTTCATCCATAAAATGGTGCCACCTCATAGAAGTGTTAAGGATTTCTTGAGATATCCTTGGCACAGCATATATAGTTCCAATAATAGTAGGTGGCGGTAGTAGTAGTAGTAGTACTAGTAGCAGCAGCAGCAAAGCAACAAAAGTCACGTCAAAAGAAGAAATTACTATAGTTATTAAAATTATTATCATTTCCATTACAATGAAATGTGTTTATGCCTGTACCACATTCTCAGCTGTAAATTCCTGAAAAACAGTTCATGTCTTGTTCATCTCCATATGCTCAGCATGTAGAATGGTATTTACCCCAATGTAGGTGATGAATCATGGCTCTTAAGCACAATTGAGGACAAGCTTACTAAATACTGGAGTTGGAAGTGGAGACAGTTCGAAGGAAAAGAGAGAAATCAAAGATGATGCTGGTATTTCAAACAGGGAAAATGCAGCTGACATCAACTAAGTAAAGGTCATCAATGGCCTCCACTTCACTAAATCCAATTTTTTATTCACAGTCATATACATGACCTACCAGCATCATTTTGTCCCTCTCATCTCCCTGAAACACTTCTTTTACTTGGATTTGAGAATACTGCACTCTTGCTTCTCTCCTCCTATGTCACTCTTCTTTACTGCTTCTTCCACTTCTATCAGTCTCTCAATGCTAATATACCCCAAGGGCTCAATCTTGGGTCTTCCTTCCATATCTAGGCTCTCTCTCTCTCTTAAGGGGTCACCAGTCCTCACTGCATTAAATACCACCTATACACTGATGACTCCTAATACATTTTTGTCTCACCACACCTCTCACTAAATGTCGAATACATGCCGACTCACCATCTCCACTTGGATGTCTCAAAGACATCTCAAGCTTAACATGCCCACCCAAAACTGGATTCTAAATATCCCCTCACTCAAACCCTGCTCTTATCTATAGGCTTCCTCTTCTTAGTTAAAGGTCAATCCATTGTTTCAATCCCCTGGGCCAAAAAATACTCTAAATCATCCATAATTCTTCTTACCCAATCATTCATTGATAAATCCTGTTAAATTTACTGTCAAAATGTATCTAAAATCTAGCCATTTACCACCACTCCACTGCAGGCACTGAGGCTCAATAGCCTCCTAACAGATTACCATAACAACATCCAACATAGCAGTCAGAAAGCTTTTTTTAATGTAAGCTAGATCATTTTAATCCTTTGTTCAAAACCCTGAAATCTCCAGTTTTCATTCAGTGTGAAAGTCAGTCATCACAAGATTCGTCAAGGCCCCATGTGATGTGATGTGATATGATGTGATGTGATGTGATGCAGCTCCTATTACCATTCTGATCTACTTCTATCCCCCTTAGTCACTCACTACAGCCATTCTCAAAACCACTGACTAAAAAAAAAAACAAAAAAAGAACACTGACTAAAAAGATGACTGAGTCCCCAGGATTAAAGACCCTGCAGCACTGTGGCAAATATATATTATAATCATCCCTAAAGAGACCTACATATATTTATTCAGATAAATATGCACTGGGGAAAGGGGAGTACCCAGACATTTTGAGAATTATTAGACACAAGGTCTGAGTTGACACTGACATCTAGAGAAACGAAGTATGATTATTCATAACTGGAGACTAGGTAATAAATGGGGTATTTCTTAGGCTAAAGTCAAGCTCACATTCAGTCCACTGGGTTGACAGACCCACAGAGTGGTCTGTCCCCAGTCCCCGAATGTATAATCGAGGAATGACAAACTTGGCAGTTGGACTAACCCCAAAATTGGGTTCTTGTCCTATGAGGTAAGTGCTTTAACAATGAGAAAGCCTAAGCAGAAGTCTTCAAAATTGCCCTCCACTCTGGTAAGTTAATAAATCTTTAAAAAATCACAACACAGGGGATGGCAAAGATTAGTACCACCATTAAAAACCTAAAGCGGGGGCTTCCCTGGTGGTACAGTGGTTGAGAGTCCACCTGCCGATGCAGGGGACACGGGTTCGTGCCCCGGTCCGGGAAGATCGCACATGCCACGGAGTGGCTGGGCCTGTGAGCCATGGCCACTGAGCCTGCACGTCCAGAGCCTGTGCTCCACAACAGGAGAAGCCACAACAGTGAGAGGCCCGCGTACTGCAAAAAAAAAAAAAAAACCTAAAGCAGTGGTTATCCCTACCATGTCTCCATTTAATTAGCCAGTGTGTCTCTTGCAATAACAGATGGATCCTAAAAATTTCTTGTAAATTGCTGCTAGCTTATCCAATGGTAGCCCCTACTGCAGGTTCTGTACTGGCCAAGGTAATATTGCTAGAGCTAAGATAGTATTTGCCACTGATATGGCAAATGCATTCTTTTCTATTTCAGTGGTAAGAGACTACTAGAAACACTTCACATTCATGAAACGGACAAATATATTTACTTAGAGTTTTGTCCCAGGGCTCTACTAACTCTCCTGCTTTCTGTCATAAGACAATCCTAAAGAAAGGGGACCTTCCCAGAGAACATCACACTGATCAGTTATATGATGACATCATGCCAACTGACTGGGAAAGTAAGAGGTGGCTAGTAAGTTGGTAGCCTTGTTAAGACATGTGCTCCAGAGGATGGGAAACAAACCCTACAGAGGTTCAGGGACCTGCCATAACAAAAGTTTTTAAGGGTCCAATGGTCACGATATCCCCTCCAAATTAAAAGACAAATAACTGCATCTTGTATTTCCTACAATAAAAAATAAAGCACAGCACCTGGTAGGCCTCTTTGATTTGGGGAAGCAACACATTCCACACCTAGGAATACTTCTCTGGTCCATATCAGATGACAAGGAAGTCCACCATCTTTGAATGGGGTCTAGAGGAGGAAAGAATTCTCCAATAGTTTCAGGCTGTGGTGCAAGTTGCCCAAAGGCTGAGCCGTATGATCCAGCAGACCCTATGGGGTTGGAGGTGTCAATTATGATAAAAGATTCGCTGTGGAGTTCATGCCAGGGATCAGCAAACCACGGCCCATGCCACCATTTTTGGAAAATATATTTTATAAAAATGCAGCCATATTCATTCATTTGAATATTGTCTATAGATGCTTTCACACTACAAAAGCAGAGTTGAGTAGTTGAAACAAAGAACATATGGTTGACAAAGTCTCAGATATTTTCTATGGCTCATTATAGAAAAAGTTTGTTTATGCTTTGTTTATGGTAGGCCCCAGCAAGAGAATCATGATGCAGGGGTTCTGGAGTAAGGCCATGTCATCTGCACCAGAGAATTATATGCCTTTTGAGAAACAGCTCCTGGTCTGTCACTGATCCCTGGTAGTTATGGAATGCTTGACCATGAGGCACAAACTGATCATGTGACTGAAAATGCCCATTTTGAGCTGGGTTATGTTGGACCCACCAAGGCTTACTGTCAGAAAGGCCCAGCAGCAATCCATGGTAAGATGCAAATGGTATATCCTAGATCAAGTTTGTTCAGGAACAGAGGGCATTATTAATCATGAACAGGTAGCCCCAACCCCCATGTCACCTACCATAGTTGCACCCAGAACCCTCCCCCAGCTCACATCTATAGCTTTATGGGGGTCACATCCAAACATCTAAAGGAATAAGAAAAAGCTCAAGCTCGATTTATGGACAAGTTGGCCTCACATAGTGTACAACCTAAAAATGGATGGTAGCTGCATTAAAGCCACATTTGTAAACAGCCTTGAAAAGCAGTAGAGAGGAAAAAAATATCTTCCCAAATGGAAAAATTGCAAATGTTGCTCCTAGTCATTGGCTTTGTATGATAAGAGAAGTAGCATAAGGTGAGAATATGTACAAATTCCTAGGAAGTTGCCAATAAGAAATTAGAAGCTTTTGGGTAGAGCATGTGCATGGACATACAGCAGTAGGCACCAAGTGTGAAGAACTTTATATCACACGTGCCCACCAGAAAACACCCACCACTGAAGGGACACTGAACAACCAGGTTGGAAGAATGACTTAACCAGTTCATATTATCTGTTCTTCCTCATCAACCCTCCAAGAACTGGCATGATAGGCACATAAATGAAATGGTAAGGACAGTAGATACATAGGCTATGCATGGATGCAATAACAGGAACCAATGCTAATCTAGCTAACGCTGCCTCTCAATGTCCAACTTCCAACAACAGAGACCTACGCTGAACCACCAATATGTCATTATTCTCAAAAAGTCCAAATAGATGCTTGTTTGCAAGTCAATTTCATTTTACTCCTTCCATCCTGCAAGGTCCAACACTTCGTCAACATGGGGATTGATACCTATTCTGGGTGTGCGTTTGCCTTTCCTGTATGCAGAGCCTTGATTAGCACCACTATCTGGAGATGTACAAAATGCCTGATCCACAGGTATGGTACCCGGACAGTTGAGGATAAGGGAAAGCTAGAATTCATGGTTACACCCCCAAGACCAAAGGAAGCAATATAGGCTATAGTTCACTTCTAACCTTCCTCTTCTAAGTTTCTTCTCAGGAAGAGAGGCCCATGGACAACAAGGAGGAATTGCCCTCCAAACATGTTTGGAAGGTAAATCTATATGGCATAAGAACTAGATTCTGCTGGTCATGAAGATGCACCACTTAGATCTCATTCAATAAAAACTTCTGTAAGTAGAGGTAACTGAGAGCCTCCACTGCCCACCTCTTTGGATCTATCAGGGCATCCACACTGAGGCCACACCTTCCCCAGGCTGCCCTCAATGACTCAGCATGGAAAAGCCCAATCTTACTCATCATGGAGTTCCTTTAACTAGCAATCATTGCTCAGGATTCCCTATAGGCCTGGCCAGGATTTGTTCTAAACTCACTGTGGTCTGAGACTCTTTTTACCAAACCCTTCTTTCCCTCTCTCCTTTCTCAGGTGTCAGACCAGCATTGTGGTCTGAAGGATTCCCTTGCTTTCATTGCTTTCTCCTCTTATACCTTTCACAGGCACTTCATCCAATAAATCTCTTACATGTCTAATCCCATCTTGGCATCTGCTTCTTGAAGGACCAAACTGACATTAAAACCCCCTCACACTTGTATTTACTTAAATTATTTTGGAAATCTTTCATTACCAACACATATGAGCTGCTTCATTCTGTTCACTGATTTCATTGATGCACAATATTTTATTTAACCAGATGCTGATGGTCATTTAGGCTTATCTCCTAATTTGACTATTACAAAAATAAAAATGCTGCAATGATGAATATATCTGAAGAATAGTTTTCACTTAAGTTGTAGAAATTGTTGAATCATATAATAAGTAATTTTTGGGATTTCCCTGGTGGCACAGTGGTTAAGAATCCACCTTCCAATGCAGGGGACATGGGTTCGAGCCCTGGTCAGAGAAGACCTCACATGCCGCGAACCAACTAAGCCCACGTGCCACAACTACTGAAACCTGCACAGCACCTAGAGCCCGTGCTCCGCAACAGGAGAAGCCACCGCAAAGACAGACCCGTGCACCACAACGAAGAGTAGACCCCGCTTGCCGCAACTAGAGAAAGCCCATGCACAGCAACAAAGACCCACAGCCGCCAAAAATAAATAAATTAAACAAAAAAGTAATTTTTAATTTTCATAGATACTGCAGTATCTAACACATCATTTGTCTTTGTTTTCACACGCTCACCAACCCCTTTGAATCATCAAGTTTTTTAAAAATAGTATCTCACATTTTTAAATTTCCTGTTATTTCATTGTTAGTAACTTTAGGATCCTTTCACTTATTTACAAGCTATTGATACTTTGTTATTCTTTCTGCTTACTGTTGTTGTCATTTGCTTCTTTCTCTCGAGTCATTCTTTTTTTTTTTTTTTTTTTGTGGTACGCGGGCCTCTCACTGTTGTGGCCTCTCCCATTGCGGAGCACAGGCTCCAGACGCGCAGGCTCAGAGACCATGGCTCATGGGCCCAGCCGCTCCGCGGCATGTGGGATCTTCCCGGACTGGGGCACGAACCCATGTCCCCTACATCGGCAGGCGGATTCTCAACCACTGCGCCACCAGGGAAGCTCGAGTTGTTCATTTTTTTGATTATTTATTTGTAAGACCTTTCATGTGTTAAGTAAATTCGTACTCTTTCTCACATAGGGGTTGCAAATATTTTACAGTTGACACCTTTCTTTTGACTTTGTATAATGCATTTCTTAACTTACAGAAATGAGTTTTATGTAGTCACAGGTACATATCTTTTCCTTTCTGGTATATGGTTGTTTCTTGCTTGGAATGGCATTCTCCATATCAATAATAATAACAACACCAACAAGAATAATAATAAAACATTTCATTTTCTTCTAGTATATTTATCAATTTTTGGACTTTTTTGAAATTGTACTTAAAAAAAATTTTTTTTATTTTTTAGCTGCATTGGGTCTTCATTGCTGCGCGTGGGCCTTCTCTAGTTGCAGTGAGCGGGGTCTACTCTTTGTTGTGGTGCACTGGCTTCTCCTTGCAGTGGCTTCTCTTGTTGCAGAGCACTGGCTCTAGGCACGCAGGCTTCAGTAGTTGTAGCTCACGGGCTCTAGAGCGCAGGCTCAGTAGTTGTGGCACACAGGCTTCGTTGCTCCACGGCATGTGGGATCTTCCCAGACCAGGGCTTGAACCCATGTCCCCTGCACTGACAGGAGGACCCGTGTCCACTGCGCCACCAGGGAAGTCCTGAAATTGTACTTTACTGTAAGTTATTTTGGTAAAATAAATAAGGTAGAGGGTCAATATTATTTTCTTATGGCCATGTAGTTTTTGAATAATCCAATTTTTGTCACTCGTTTTAAATAAAATTTTAATCATAAACATAGTCAATATGACTCCTTTTATGGACTTTCGAGTATTAGTACCAAACCCTTTTTAAATATGAAGTTTCCTTTATTTGTGAATATCTTGCAAGAATAGTACAAGCTTATATCTTCTATCTTCTAATTTCCTTGACTGCTCATTCATGTATTTCTCTGAATATATCAACTTGACTAATTCCAAACATAAATGTCACATATTTATTGAGATTGACTTAAATGTATACTTAAATTTAAGAACAATATATACTTAAATTTAAGAACAATATATTCCTTTGCAGCAAAAAAGCTTCCTCAGAAAAATGTATCTCATTTATTCAGTATTTTATGTACCAGCCAAAGGCTTTAGATATTTCTCCAGAACAGTAGTATGTACATTTCTCATTATATCTAGTCCAAATTGTTATCTCTTTTCAGTTACCATTGCATACGAAATCAACTTTTCTATTATATTTACTGACCACATATTTTTTACATATAAAAAATCATTTATAATTGATATTGATAAAAGCTCTAAAACATTGATTTTTAAATATTAATCTTATACCAAATAATGGAATAATTTTATTATACTTATTCTCTGGTTCTCAATTGATTACATTGGTTTTCCAGGTTTGTTATTTTATCATTTGCAAACAAGCAGGCACCCACTTTCTCAATTTGTATTAAGTCTTTTTGTTCCTATCATGTCTCATTAATTTGCTTAGATATAACAATGTTAAGTAAAGTGGATGTAGTATCATAGTAAAATGGTATCTTTGTTTTCTTAGCCTTAGTGAAAATACTTTTGGCTTTTCACCATTAAAGATGACATGGGTTTCTTATTTGAGATATGTATTTTTACCATTCTATAGAAGTATCTACCTATGCCTACATTATTAAGAATTTTACTCATAAATGGATATGTATTTTTATTATATGCATTTTCTGTATCCACAGAAAAGATAATATTTCCTAATAGTGAACAAGCCATACTTCGCACTTGTTTATTTTATTTTGTAATGTTTGTGTATTCTATTTGCTAACTGGAATTAGAATGTTGACAAAATTATTTATAAGTGAGATTAATATGTACATTTATTTTGAATATTTTTGTCCGTTTGTAGTAGTAATAGTAATAATAATAGCAACAACACAGTAGCACATATCTCTTACACACTCACTCTATACCAAACATTCAAAGAGTTTTAGGTGTATTAACTCACTTATACCTTACAACAACAACATGTAAGCACTATTTTTATCCCCTTTTTAATAGAAAGAAACTGATGCAAAGGAGGTTAAATAACTCGACTAACATCATACTGCTAGTAAATGATGATGCCAGAATTTGAATACAGGTGGCCTGATTCCATAGCTGTCACTTTTAATCACAACAGAATCTGTAAAATAATTTAGAGGATTTCCTTCTCTCTTTAAGTCTGGGAATTGTTCTTATGTCATTGGCATTACTTTTCTTTGAAGTCTAATGGAATTCCCTTTTTAACTATCTGGGCCTAATTCATTTATCTCATTCCACTCTGTAAGGAAAGAGAGAACGACACAGACAATGTTTTGACACCTTTCTCAATTATTTTCATGACAATTATTTTACTTAGTTTTCTATTCCTTTAATGTAGATGGCTCAAACAAATAGTGCATTTCAAACAAAATTTCCCGTGGACTAAAAAGGCTGAGAAACTTCTAGGCAATGTAAAGTACATGGCCTCTAACTGACAGCAATATATATATATACATGAAACCTGATACACATATATGTAGAGATATAGGTAAATTATACAGATAGATATAGATATAGACATGTGAAACTTAGCATATGTGAAAAAGGAAATTTGTTTTTAAGTAAATTTTTCCAACAATACCTGAAAAATCCCTAAGACCACAGACAGCTGGATCAGGGAACTGTAGTGCTCATGATATGCTCAGGGTGAAAGTTAAAGAGCTACAGAAAAGCTGAACCAGTCCCAGGAATCAGAGCTGTGGCCTTCCAGTCTAGGATAAAGCCACAAGAAAAATTCTCTCACTAAAGAGAATAAGAGAGTCATATGAAAAATTCCAAAGGCAGCATCAGGGACTGACACAGAAACAGACTGATGCTCTCAAATAAACTCCAGCCTTTGCAACGGCCATGGATTCCTCACACAGAGAATCTAAGTACCTGGGTAACCAGTAGAGCAGCCCATCTGATGAGTATACTTGCCTTCTCATAATTAGCCTCTGCAACTACTATTAGGAGAATCATAATTTTCACATTCACTGGGGAAATTCACGCCATCTACTGGTACAGGCCAATCCAACTGAAAACCACTAAAACAGCTGAAGAAGAAGGTAATGTCAGCATCATGGTAGCATGAGACACTCCCTCTGTCTCTTCCCTTCAATCTACAACCAGTAAAATATTCATTAACTCAACAAAGTTTCCTCTGCTTAACACACTAGGATGCCAGAGTTCCACACATCCGTACATCTAAATGTGGGTGAACTAGAAAACATAGAGGAGGCAGACCAGGTTAACAGTGGAGGTAGTGCCTATAATCCTGGACCCCCAGATACAACAATTGAGCCCACAGCCCCAGAGAACCCAGTAGCAAAAGGGGAGTAGTGCACATGACTCCAGCTTCCCAGGTACGATGCCTACAGCCACAGGGAACTGGGCAGCAGCAACAGTAGAGCCTGACACCCTGTCTCTCCAGCAGTGGAAGTATCCATGACTCTGTACCACTCCCCCACCTGCAGTAGTGGTACCCACAAACCTGACAACCGTGGACATGGCAGAGGCACCCACAACCCCATTTTCTCCCCACCTTTCCTTATTATAACAGAGCCTATGAACCAGATGACTCCAGGTAAAACAGAGGTAACTGCCATCTGAGCGTCCCATGTGGCAACACCATTGATAACAGCAGCACTGGCAGCAGCAAGTCACTGGCAACCCTAGAGGCACAAACAACAACAACAATGGCACAGGACAAAATCTCTGACAGAGATAGAGGGTGGAAAGTGTAGACACTCATATTTAACCAGGGGTAATTCAGGTAAAAGAAACCAGAAACCTCTGCTATAGTGCCACCTACTGAAAAACAAAAGGAAGTGCTCTAATTATTCATCTGTTGAGTCATTAGAATCGAGTGAAAAAAGCTCTGCCTAAAGAAAGGTATTCACTACTTCAAATGCACCAGCAGATAAACAGCTCATCAAGCACCATGAAAAACCATGGTAACATAGTATAACAAAAAGAACATGACAATTCTTCAGAAACCAAACTTAAAGACACAAAATAATGTGTTCTAACTGACAGAGAACTCAAAATAGCTGTCATAAAGAAACTCAATGAGCTACAAGAAAACTCAGAAAGGCAGTTCAACGAACTCAGGAATAAAATTAATGAACAGAGGAATAATTTACCAAAGAGACTAAAAATCTACAAAACAACCAAACAGAAATCCTGGAACTGAAGGACTCAAGAAATGAGACAACATACTACAAAGCATTAGAACAGACTGTATTGAAGAGAGAACTAGCAAGCTCAAAGACAGAAATCTAGAAATGATACAGGTAGAAGAGGAAAGAGAACTAAATTTTTCAAAATGAAGAAATTCTACATGAACTATCCAACTCTATTAGGAAAGGCACCATAAGTATAACAGTATCCCCTAGGAAAAGAGAGGGAAACGAGTGCATTTAAAGAAATAATAACTGAGAAGTTGTCAAATCTGGGGAAGGAACTGGATGTATGAATCCATGAAGCTAAGAGAACACCTAATTACTGCAATGCAAAAAGACCTTCTCAAAAACATATTAAACTGTCAAAAGTCAATAACAAAGAAACAATTTTTAAGGTAGCTTGGGAATAAAGGACTTATATAGAACAACCAGAAAACAAAAGATAAAATGGTAGTACTAAGTTCTCATTCATCAATAATCACCCTAAATATAAATGGGTTAAATCACCGATCAAAAGACACAGAGTAGCTGGATGAATTAAAATCCAAGACCCAGCTATATGTTGCCTCCAAAAGACTCACTTCAGCTCTAAAAATAAACATAGGTTCAAAATAAAGGGCTGGAGGAAGATACTCCAAGCAAATGGCCCACCCCTCAAGCCAAGGTCTCCTCTGCTGGCACAGACTCCAGGGTCCTGAGCGCTGCCACCACCAAAGCCTCCTTTGACCACACACAGGGCCTGCATGCACTGCCCACACCAAAGCCTCCTCCAGAATCAGCCCTGGGTGCCCCAGCCTGAGACAGCAAGATGCCAATGCTGGCGGGGGCTGAGTTCTAAAAGGTGGGGTTAGGATAGTGGACCCAGGGAGAGGACCGCTGTTGGCTATGCGGAGACAACCTAAGGGGACAGGAGTGAGGGGCTCCATGGCTGGGAATGCTCCAAGAGGAAGTGTAGTCTGCCTTGGAAACGAGGCATGACTGTTGAGTGGCGCCCAAGGGGCGGGGCTGCCATCGCAAACCCCCTCCCCGCCCGATGACCCCTGCCTCCCCAGGCACTGGAACTCCCACCAGAGCGAGCATGTCCCAGTCTGTTGCATCTTCCTGCCGGTATCTGCCATCACAGGAACTTCACGCATGCCCCAGTTGTGTCCACCTTATCCCTCCCGGGCCTGAATGATTAAGTGTCCCAATCAGCAGCTGCTTTTGCCCCCTCTCACCTTGGTGGGGAACAGACTACTGAGGGGAGCCTGCATGCAGAACTGGGGCCAAAACCAAAGCTGAGCCCCAGGGGCTATGTGACTAAGGCAGAGGTATGCAAATCTCTCTGTGAAGCTGCACAAGCTGCAAAATAAATCCTCATGATCCTCTTGGTAAACCCTGCATCTGCAGAATATCGGAATGGATAAGAACTCCCACAACTGAGACTGGTCTAACTTTGTAAGCTGTGGACTTTGGAGAAAGTGCACATGAGAGCTGGGCCAGGTCAGAGTCTGAGCTGCTCCCACAGTGATCACAGTGGATCCAGAGACCTACCTAGAGGTATTGGAAGTCCTTCTGGGGAGGTGGGGTTTGGATGTGGCTGACTGGGGTGGGGGGGGGCAAGGACACTGACAGTCCTCAGGAAAATATAATAATTCTTATTTTTTTGTTTTGTTTTCTCTTTTTGTTTCATTTTGTTCTCTTGTCTGCTGTTTTATTTCTTAGTTATTTTTCTTTTCTTTTTTCAATTTTTTAATATATATATTATATATTTTTAATTTTTCTATTATGACTTGACTTTTCTGCTGTTTTCTGTTTTTTTTCTTGTTTTTGGTTTTGTTCTTGGGGGTTTTATTTTGGATGGATTTTGTGTGTTTGTTTTGCATTTTATTTTTTAGTTTGCTTTCTGTTTTTGTTCTCTTTTTTGTTTTTCATTTTTGTTAGTTTTGTTTTTATTGTTTGTTTTTGTTTTGGGGTTGTTTTCTTTGTTATATTGTTCTCTTGATTTTCTTTTTTTCTTTTCTTTGATTGGTTTTGTTTTTATCATTTGATTTCAGTTTTCTTTGACTGTTTTCTTTACTTTTCTTCTTTTTTCTTTTTTTGCCAAACCATGCAACTTTCAGGGTCTTGGTTCCCAGGCCAGGGGTTGGGCCTGAGACTCTGAGGTAAGGGAACTGAGACCAAGACACTGGAATACCAGAGAATTTCCAGCCCCAGGGAATATTAATCAACAGGAGCTCTCCCTGAGGTCTCCATCTCGACATCAAGACCTGGCTCCACTAAACTGCTTGCAGGCTCCAGGGCTGGATACCCCATGACAAACAACCAGCAAGACAGGAACACACAACCCATCAACAGAAAGGCTGCCTAAAGTCATACTAAGCTCACAGACACCCCAAAACACATCACCTGAAACAGCCCTGGCGATCAGAGGGACAAGATTCAGATCTACCCACCACAGTGCAGGCACCAGTCCCTCCCACCAGGAAGCCTACACAAGCCCCTGGACCAACCTCACTCACTAGGGGGCAGACACCAGAAGCAATGGGAACTACGATCCTGTAGCCTGTGAAAAGGAGACCACAGACACAGTAAGCTACACAAAATAGGAAGATAGAGAAATATGCACCGATGAAGGAGCAAGGTAAAAATCCACAAGACCAAAAAAATGAAGAGGAAATAGGTAATTTACCTGAAAAAGAATTCAGAGTAATGATAAGATGATCCAAGATCTCAGAAATACAACAGAGGAACAGATGAAAAAGATGTAAGAAATGTTTAAGAAGGACCTATAAGAACTAAAGAAAAAAGAGTGATGAAAAACACAATAACTGAAATTAAAAATACACTAGAAGGAATCAATAGCAGAATAACTGAGGCAGAAGAACGGATAAGTGAGCTGGAAGATAGAATGGTGAAAATAACTGTTGCAGAGCAGAATAAAGAAAAAAGATTGAAAAGAAATGAGGAAATTCTTACAGACATCTGGGACAACATTAAATGCACCAACATTCGTACTACAGGGGTCGCAGGAGAAGAAGAGAAAGAGAAAGGCTCTGAGAAAATATTTGAAGAGATTATAGTTGAAAACTTCCCTAACATAGGAAAGGAAATAGTCACCAAGTACAGGAAGCACAGGGAGTCCCATACAGGTTAAATACAAGGAGAAACACACCAAGACACATATTAATCAAACTAACGAAAATTAAATATAGGGCTTCCCTGGTGGCGCAGTGGTTGAGAGTCCACCTGCCGATGCAGGGGACATGGGTTCGTGCCCCAGTCTGGGAAGATCCCACATGCCATGGAGCGGCTGGGCCCATGAGCCATGGCCGCTGAGCCTGTGCATCCAAAGCCTGTGCTCCGCAACGGGAGAGGCCACAACAGTGAGAGGCCCGCATACCGCAACGACAACAAAAAAAATTAAATACAAAGAAAAAATCTTAAAAGCAGCAAGGGAAAAGCAACAAAGAACATAAAAGGGAATCCCTATAAGGTTATCAGCTGACTTTTCAGCAGAAACTCTGCAGGCCAGAAGGGAGTGGCAAGACCTATTTAAAGTGATGAAAGGGAAAAACCTACAACCAAGATTACTCTACCCAGCAAGGGACTCACTCAGATCCAATGGAGAAATTAAAAGCGTTACAGACCGGCAAAAGCTAACAGAATTCAACACCACCAAACCAGTTTTGCAATAAATGCTAAAGGAACTTCTCTAGGCAAGAAATACAAGAGAAGAAAAAGACCTACAAAAACAAACCCAAAACAATTAAGAAAATGGTAATAGAAACATACATATCGATAATTACCTTAAATGTAAATGGATGAAATGCTCCAAACAAAAGACACAGACTGGCTGAATGGATACAATAAGACCCATATATATACTGTCTACAAAAGACCAACTTTAGACCTAGGGACACATACAGACTGAAAGTGAGGGGATGGAAAAAGATATTCCATGCAAATGGAAATCAAAAGAAAGCTGGAGTAGCAATACTCATATCAGACAAAATAGACTTTAAAAATACAGATTATTACAAGAAATAAGGAGGGACACTACATAATACTCAGGGGAACAATCCAAGAAGAAGATATAACAATTGTAAATATTTACACACCCAACATAGCACCTCAATACATAAGGCAAATTCTAACAGCCATAAAAGGGGAAATCAACAGTAACTCAATAATAGTGGGGGAATTTAACACCTCATTTACACCAATGGAAAAATCATCCAACAGAAAATTAATAAGGAAACACAAGCCTTAAATGACACATTAGACCAGATAGACTTAATTGATATTTATACAACATTCCATCTGAAAGCAGCAGAATACACTTTCTTCTCGGGTGTACACAGAACATTCTCCAGGATACATCACATCTTGGGTCATAAATCAAGCCTCAGTAAATTTAAGAAAATTGAAATCGTATCAAGCATCTTCTCTGACCACAACGCTATGAGAGTAGAAATCAATTACAGGAAAAAAAAACTGTAAATAACACAAACACATGGAGGCTAAACAACATGCTACTAAATAATCAATGGATCACTGGAGAAATCAGTGAGGAAATAAAAATTACCTAGAAACAAATGACAAAGAAACACAATGATACAAAACCTATGGGATGCAGCAAAAGCAGTTTTAAGAAGGAATTTTATAGCAATACAATCCCACCTCAAGAAACAAGAAAAATCTCAAATAAACAACCTAAACTTACACCTAAAGTAGTAAGAGAAAGAGAACAAACAAAACTCAAAGTAAGTAGAAGAAAACAAATCACAAAGATCAGAGCAAAAATAAATGAAATAGCAATGAAGAAAATAGGGACTTCTCTGGTGGCACAGTGGTTAAGAATCCGCCTGCCAATGCAGTGGACATGGGTTCGATCCCCGGTCCAGGAAGATCCCACATGCCATGGAGCAACTAAGCCCATGCACCACAACTACTGAGCCTGCACTCTAGAGCTCGCAAGACGCAACTACTGAGCCCGTGTGCCTAGAGCCCATGCTCTGCAACAAGAGAAGCCACCACAATGAGAAGCCCACGTACCGCAATGAAGAGTAGCCCCCGCTCGCCGCAACTAGAGAAAGCCCGTGCACAGCAACAAAGACCCAATGCAGCCAAAAATAAATAATGAATGAATGAATTTTTAAAAGAAAGAAATGAAGAAAACAATAGCAAAGATCAATGAAACTAAAAGCTGGTTCTTTTAGAAGATAAACAAAACTGATAAACATTTAGCCAGACTCATCAAGAAAAAAAGGGAGAAGACTCAAAACAATAAACTTAGAAACGAAAAAGGACAAGTTAAAACTGACACCACAGAAATACATAGGATCATAAGAGACTACTACAAGCAACTATATACCAAAGAATGAACAATGAGGAAGAAATGGACAAATTCTTAGAAAAATACAGTCTTCCAAGACTGAACCAGGAACAAACAGAAAATATGAACAGACCAATCATAAGTAATGAAATTGAAACTGTGATTAAAAATCTTCCAACAGGGACTTCCCTGGTTCTCTATGTTCCAGGGATTTTGTTGCTGTTGATTTTTCTGGATTTTCTACAGACAGTAATGTCCCCTGAAAATAGTTTTATTTCTTCCTTCCCAATCTATATATGTTTAATTTCATTTTCTTATCTTAATTCATTAGCTAGAAGATGCTTAACAGGAGTGGTGATAGGGGACATCCTTGACTGTTCCGGAATTTAGGGGGAAAGCTCCTAGTGTCTCACCATTAAGATTTTTGTAGGCATGCTTTATCAATCTGAGGAAGTTCCCCTCTATTTCTAGTTTGCCAGGAGTTTTGATAATGAATGAATGTTAGATTTCATCAAACACTTTTTCTCCACCTATTTATTGGACCATGCTATTTCTCTTCTTTAGCTTGTTGATGTGATGTATTACATTAAGTGATGTTCAAATTCTGAACCAGCCTTGCATACCTGAGATAAATCCCAACTGGCTGTGGTGTATAATTCCTTTTATACACTGTTGGATTTTTTTCACATGTGCATGAGAAATATTAGCTATCAGTTTTTGATCTGACTTGTCCGGTTTTGGTATTTGGGTAACACTAACCACATCAAATGAGTCAAGAAGTACTCCCTCTGCTTCTATTCTCTGAAAGATACAACTAATCCAAATTCATTTTTTTTCTATCCAAATTGGTTTTGCTATTAATAGTAAAGTCTATTTACATATGGCTTGCGAACCGTATAGACACAAAAATTATAAAAATAAACCATTACATATTTAAAGACAAATGCAAAGTTTTCACATTAGGTCATTAAAGATTTTGTATATTTTTTTACACTGTAAGTTATTATAAACTAGATATGTTAAGCAAAACAAAAAAACATGATGCAAACCAGCAAATATTATATGCCATCATTTGTTTTTAAAATAAGAGATATAGACAGATGCCCTTAGATATGCATAGAATACCTCTGGAAGAATGCTTAAACTGCTATCAATGGCTGCCTAAGGGACTGGATAAGGGATGGTAAGGAAACTCACTTTTCATTAAATAGTCTTTGGTACAATTTTTTAAAATTAGAATACTATTAATGTACAAATTTGTTTAAAAGTTTTGATTAGTAAATATACTTAAGACTAAACCCCTTAATACATGGATTTAACATAAAATTACTTTGTTATATGACACAAAGAAATGATTTTTAAAATTTTGGGAAATATTTTCATAAAAGGTGTTTACAAAATTGAAAAAGGAGTGAAAAATGCTGATGCAGTATATTACAGTGATATTTTAAGGAAGAATTTCATTTTTAAGTATGAACTATTTCAGGGACTATATGAAAGCTATCAGCTGCCTACAGTGGCCAAGGTTAGCCTTACTTTCTTTCCTAAGAAAAAAGACTTGTGTGAGTATTTAGGAAGCTTGAAATTGTCACTTGAAGAAAAAAACTGAAATCCCTTACAGTGAGTTTTAGGCCTACATGATAGAGAAATCAAGATTCATTTAAAGTCAGCCATTAATATGCTGCTCATCTGCATGCTATTCAGGAAAAGAATAATACGCTTACATACAAGAACTGCTGCCTTAGGAAAAATGACTACCAAAGATGATATTATTCCTAGTATTTTGAGGACCTTTTAACATTCCTGGAGCTGACTATTTGGAAATGTGCTTGTTCCAAAGTGCGGAAGTACAAAGACATTGGCATCATATAAATCAGTTTTATTTGCTATTCCATGTGTCAGAATTGATGAGTATACTAGAGAAAGCAGGTCACCTCTTATGGTTTCTGAAATGGCTTAACAAAATGTGTAAGACTGGGGAAAAATAGGTGATCCAGCTTTCTCCTTTTGGATTTAGGCTACATACTGGTAGAGGAAGAGGGAGCATGACACTAGTAGTTGGGAGAGTGGGAAAAACGTAATGAGTATATAGGCTGTATACCCATCCCAGAAAGCACATGAACAATAACAGATCATGCTACTCAGAACAGTTAACGTCTGGGCCATCACCTTTATGATACAAGTGAGAAGCCAGGCTAGAGAAACACAATCCTCAGTTACGCTTTAGTCATGTTTTCCAAGGCAACACAAACCCACTTATTTATTTATTTATTTTTTTGGCTGTGTCGGGTCTTCATTTCTGTGCGAGGGCTTTCTCTAGTTGCGGCGAATGGGGGCCACTCTTCATTGCGGTGCGCGGGCCTCTCACTGTCGTGGCCTCTCCTGTTGCAGAGCACAGGCTCCAGACACGCAGGCTCAGTAGTTATGGCTCACGGGCCCAGCTGCTCCATGGCATGTGGGATCTTCCCAGACCAGGGCTCAAACCTGTGTCCCCTGCACTGGCAGGCAGATTCTCAACCACTGCGCCACCAGGGAAGCCCCACAAACCCACTTTTAAAGAGCATTATAGTGCTTCATGGGTAGTGCAAGTACCTTGTAATAAGACAATATGAATTCTGATCTTCTGTCCCTTATATCACTGCTACCAATTCATTTCACTTTCAATAAGCATTCATAACCTATACTTAAAAAAGATGTATACATAAGCATACATAATTAAATATATTCTTGCTATTTCTTTCAACATCTTTATTGGAGTATAATTGCTTTACAATGTTGTGTTAGTTTCTGTTGTATAAAAAAGTGAATCAGCTATACGTACACATATATCCCCATATCCCCTCCCTTCTGCGACTGCCTCCCACCCTCCCTATCCCACCCCTCTAGGTGGTCACAAAGCACCGAGCTGATCTCCCCATGCGATGCAGCTGCTTCCCACTAGCTATCTATTTTACATTTGGTAGTGTATATATGTCAATGCCACTCTCTCACATCGTCCCATCTTACCCTTCCCCCTCCCCATGTCCTCAAGTCCATTCTCTATGTCTGCTTTTTTTTTTTTGCTGTACCCGGGACTCTCACTGTTGTGGCCCCTCCCGCTGCAGAGCACAGGCTCTGGACGTGCAGGCCCAGCGGCCACGGCCCATGGGCCCAGTCGCTCCGCGGCAAGCGGGACCCTCCCAGACCGGGGCATGAACCCGCGTCCCCTGCATCAGCAGGAGGACTCTCAACCACTGCGCCACCAGGGAAGCCCCCTTCCTTCTTTATTTTGAACAAATTTATCTATTAGGTCAGTTAAGACTAAATAAAAATAAGTTGTGTTTTTTTTGTTTTGTTTTTTTTAACCTTTGTTTCTTCTCCAAAGCTCTTCCTTTCTTTATACAGATCTAAGTTTCTGATGTCTGTGAAAGTATTTCTACTTCACTTTTGAAGAATAATTTTTCAGGGTACACAATTCTAAGTCAGTGGATTTTTTCTCTCAAAACTTTAAATATTTCACTCCAGTCTCTTCTTGCTTGCATGGTTTCTAAGGAGAACTCAGATGCATTTTTTATCTTGCTCCTCTATAGGTGAGGTTTTCATTTTTCTGGCAAATTTTTAACTTTTCTGTCTTCAATTTTCAGCAGTATGAACATGATAAGCTTTGGTGAGGTCTGGGGGTGGGGCATTTATCCTTCTTGGTGTTCTGGTTCCTGGATCTATGGTTCAGTGTTTGACAAATTTGGCAAACTTCTTAGTCATTACTGCTTCAAATATTTCTTCTGTTCTTTCTTTTTTCACCTTTTGGTATTCTCATTATACATATATTACACCTTCCATAGTGATCTCACATTTCTTGGATATTCTGGTGGGGTTTTTTTTGTTTGTTTGTTTTTTTAGTCTTCTTTTCTCTTTGCTTTCAAGTTTTGGAAGTTTCTACTGAAGTACTCCCAAGCCCAGGGAATCTTTCCTTGGCTGTTGCCAGTCTACTAATGAACCTAGCAAGAGCAATCTTCATTTCTCTTGCTGCGTTTCTAACTCTGGCATGTCTACTTTATTCTTTCTTAGAATTTCCAACTCTCTGCTTACAATGTCCACCTTTTCTTGCATGAATTCAACTACATCCATTAGAGGCCTTAGGATAGTAATCATAGTTGTTTTAAATTCCCAATCTGATAATTCTAACATTCCTGCCATGTCTGAGTCTTGGTCTGATGCTTGCTCTATCTCCTCAAACTGTTTTTTTCTGTTTTGTTTTGTCTTTCTGTACGCCTTATAATTTTTCTTGACAGACATAATGTACTGGGTAAAGGAAACTGCTGTAAATAGGTCATTAATAATGTGGTGATGAGGTATAGGGGAGGGGAAATGTGCTATAATCTGGTGATTGGGTCTCAGTCTTTTAGTGAGCCTGTGTCTCTGTACTGTGAACTTCAGAAATGCTTCTCCTAGCTTTATTATCCCTGTGGGTGGGAGATAATGGCTAGAGTGATCTGGAGTTGGATATTTCCCTTCTCCCTCATGGAAGGCTACAGTAGGCTGTACTTGGGTATTTTGTTTTCCCCATGTGGAATGCTAGAGTAAACAGGAGTTGGGTATTTCACTTTCCCCAGGTCGGTTCAACGCTGAAAAAAATTCTAATAGTTTACAGTCTGAAAATATAGTTTCCCTCAGGACAGGCCTTATTAAGAAAAACAAAATGCTCTGAAATATTTCAAAATGGTTACTTTCCCCCTCCCTCTGCACAAGTGGATTTTTCTCCAGTATTCACTGTGAGAACCTGGTCAACCTCCTGGAGATAAAATAAAAGTATGGAGAGCCTCTATTACAGGGTCCTCTTGGAGTTTCTGACACTCAGACTTGTCCACAGAGCCCCCAGCAATTTGTCAATTACAGTTTAGGTTTTCCTACCTCATGGAGGTTTCTCCTGGTAAGTTTCACCTCCAGTAAGTCATGATTCTCTACATTTGCCTATCTGTCTCTACAATTTGGGGGGCAGCAGTTTGCTTTGTGACTTCATTTATCTGTCATATCTAAGAAGAGTTGTTGGTTTTTCAGTTTGTACAGCATTTTAGTTGTTGTTAGGATGGAGTGTTGACTTCCAAGCTTCTTACATGCCAGACTGGAAACTGGATGACTTGCTTTTTACTTTGAGGCCATGTTATTAGATGATATTTATGTAAACTGTTACATCTTCTTTGTGAAAAACCTTTATCATTACAACTTAAGAACTTGTGTTACAGGAAGCTTTTCAAGTTAATTTCTATTTCTCTGATATTAATATAACTAGCTTCTCTAGCTTTCTTTTGGTGTCTGAATTTTCCCATCCTTTACTTTCACACATTCTCTATCCTTACGTTTTAGATATGTTAGTTTTGTCAATAGCAACAAAAGTTGGATTTGCTTTATTAATTCATTCCAATAATCTTTGTCTTTTACTGAAACATGCAGTGCACTTATACTTAATATGATTAGTGATATATTTGTGTTTGCAATCTTACTATGTGATTTCTACTTGAACCACAAGGTTTGTGTTCTTTTTTCCTGGCTTGCCAACTTTCATATTAATAAAGTATTTAATAAATAATTAGTAGATTATCTTCTTAGACCTGTTTATATTTACAAAAAATTTAATGGAAAGTACAGAGTTGCATATATTCCCACCCCATACATTTTATTAACATCTTTCTTTAGTGTTGTACATTTGTTACAAATGATGAAATAATACTGATACTCCATTATTAACTAAAGGCTCACTCTTGTTTTGTACAGTCTATGGGTTTTGACAAATGTATAACGATATGATAAAACATTACACATTATTAAAAAAAAGTTTTGCTAACCCTGAAAATGCTGTCTCCATCTATTCTCCCCTGCCTCTCTCCAACCCTTGACAGCCACTGATCTTTTTACAGTCTCCATAATTTTGGCTTGCACAATGTCATATACTTGGTTTATTTATTTTATACATAGTAATTTGTACCTCTTAATTCCTTACCCCTATCTTGCCCCTCAACCTACTGGTAACCACTAGTTTATTCTCTACATCTATGAGTATGTTTCTTTTTCTTATATAAATTAGTTTATTTTTTGGATTTCAGGTGTAAGTGATAACATACAGCATTTGATTCTCTCTGTCTGACTTATTTCACTAAACATGTTACCCTCCAGGTCCATCTATGTTGTTGCAAATAGCAAATCTGATTATTTTTTACGGCTGAGTAGTATTCCATCGTGTGTGTGAGTGTGTGTGTGTGTATGTATACGTGAAACATCTTTTCCATTCATCTGTTGATGGACACTTAGGTTGCTTCAATATCTTGGCAACTGTAAATAATGCTACTACGAACACCAGGGTGCATGTATTGTTTAAAAAGTGTTTTCATTGTCTTCATCTATATACTGAGTGGAATTGCTAAATAACGGTAATTCTGTTTTTAGTATTTTGAGAAATCTCCATACTGTTTTCCACAGTGGCTTCACCAAGTTACATTCCCACCAACTGTGTACACGGGATCCCTTTTCTCCACGTCCTTGCCAACATTTGTTATTTGTGTTCCTTTCAATGACAGCCAATCTGACAGGTGTGAAGTTTTGATTTGCATTTCCCTGATGATTAATATGTTGAGCATCTTTTCATGTGCTGGTTGGCCATCTTTATGCCTTCTATGAAAAAATGTCTATTCAGGTCTTCTGCCTATTTTTTCATCCGTTCTTCTGGTTTTTCTGATGTTGAGTTTGTATGAATTGCTTACATATTTTGAATATGAACCCCTTATTGGTCATATCATTTGCAAATATTTTCTCTCATTCAGTAGGTTGTCTTTCATTTTGTTGATGACTTTCTTTGCTGTGCAAAAGTTTTTGAGTTTAATTAGGTTCCATTGGTTTATTTTTGCTTTGGTTTCCTTAGCCTTAGGAAATATTGCTACAATTTATGTCAAAGACTGTTCCTCCTATGTTTTCCTCTAGGAATTTTATGGTTTCTGGTCTTGCATTTAGGTCTTTAATCCTTTTGAGCTTACTATATATATGGTGTGAGAAAAATCTCTAATTTCATTCTATTACAAGTAGCTCTCCAGTTTTCCCAGAACCACTTACTGAAGAGACTGTCTTTTCTGCATTGTATATTCTTGCCTCCTTTGTCATAGATTACTTGACCAAAAGTGTGTGGGTTTATTTCTGAGCTCTCTATTCTATTCCACCAATCTATGTGTGTGCTTTAGTGCCAGTACTATACTGTTTTGATTACTGTAGCTTTGTAGTATAGTCTCAAGTCAGGGACTCTGATACCTCCAGCTGTCTTCTTTTTGCCCAAGACTGTTTTAGCTATTCAGGGTCTTTTTTTGTAAATATAAGGTATAAACATGTGTTGATTTGATACATTTACATACCATAACATGATTACCACTGAAGAGTTAACTAAAGCATCTGTCATGTCACATCATCACCATTTCATTACTGAGGTCAAAACAATTTCAATCTAGAATCTGAGCAACTTTGAAGTTTATAATACAGTATTGCTGTTTACAATATGCTAAGCATTAGATATTCAGGGTTTATTTATCTAATGATTGCAGGTTTGAACCCTTAAACAACGTCTCCACAATTGCCACACTCACCAGCCCCTGGTAACCACCATTCTACTCTAAATTTTTACATGTTTGGCTTTCTTAGAATCTACCTATAAATGATATCCTACAATATTTGTCTTTCTCTGTCTGATTTATCTCACTTAGGATAATGCCCTCAAGGTCCATCCGTGTTGTCACAAATGGAAAGATTTCATTCTTTCTCATGGAAATAGATAGATAGATGGATAGGGATAGATAGATAGATAGATAGATACCTTTATTATCCATTCAGCAGTTGACTGACACTTAGGCTATTTCAGCATCTTGGCTACTATGAATAATGCTGTCATAAACATGGGAGTGCATATATCACTTCAAGATCTTGCTTTCACTTGTTAGATACATACCCAGAAGTGGAGTTACTAGATAATATGGTAGTTCTTTTATCCATTTTTGAGGAACCTCCATACTCTTTCCCATGGTGGCTGAACCAATTTACATTCCTATCAACACTGGGATTCCCTTTTCTCCACATCCTCACAAACATGTGTTATCTCTGGAGGTTCCTTAAAAAACTACAAATAGAACTACCATATGATCCAGCAATCCCACTACTGGGCATATACCCTGAGAAAACCATAATTCAAAAAGAGTCATGTACCAAAATGTTCATTGCAGCTCTATTTACAATAGCCGGGAGATGGAAACAACCTAAGTGTCCATCATTGGATGAATGGATAAAGAAGATGTGGCACATATATACAATGGAATATTACTCAGCCATAAAAAGCAATGAAATTGAGCTATTAGTAATCAGGTGAATAGACCTAGAGTCTGTCATACAGAGTGAAGTAAGTCAGAAAGAGAAAGACAAATACCATATGCTAACACATATATATGGAATTTAAGAAAAAAAAATGTCATGAAGAACCTAGGGGTAAGAAAGGAATAAAGACACAGACCTACTAGAGAACGGACTTGAGGATATGGGGAGGGGGAAGGGTAAGCTGTGACAAAGCAAGAGAGAGGCATGGACATATATACACTACCAAACATAAGGTAGATAGCTAGTGGGAAGCAGCCACATAGCACAGGGAGATCAGCTCAGTGCTTTGTGACCGCCTGGAGGGGTGGGATAGGGAGGGTGGGAGGGAGGGAGACGCAAGAGGGAAGAGATATGGGAACATATGTATATGTATAACTGATTCACTTTGTTATAAAGCAGAAACTGACACACCATTGTAAAGCAATTATACTCCAATAAAGATGTAAAAAAAATAAAAATAAAGTAAACCTTAATCATAAAATATATATATATATCTTGTCTTCTTGATGAAAGCCATTCTACTGAGAGTGAGGTAATAGCTCATTGTGGTCTTGATTTGCGTTTCTCTGATGACCATTAGTGTTGAGCATCATTTCATATATCTGTTGGCCATGTGACTGTCTTCTTTGGAAAAAAATGTCTATTTAGCTTCTCTGCTCATTTTTTCAACTGAAATTTTTAGGGGTTTGTTATTCAGTTGTACGAGTTTTTATATATTTTTATTAGCAGGTCCTTATTCAATATTTGAATGGCAAATATTTTCTCCCTTTCTAAAGGTTACCTTGCATTTTTTTATTATTTCTTTTACTGTGTAAAACATTTTAGTTTGATATAGTCATACATGTTGATTTCAGCTTTTGTTGCTTAAGTTTTGATGTCATATCCAAAAAAATCATTGCAAAGAACAATGTCAAGGAGATTCTTTACTATGTTTACTTTTTTTAGTTTTACGTTATCAGGTCTTCTCTTTAAGTCTTTAATCCATTTTGAGTTAATTTTTGAGTGGTGTAAGATAAGGGCCTAATTTCTTTATCCAGTTTTTCCAGCATCATTTGTTGGAGAGACGATCCATTCCCCACTGAGTATTCATGGCTCCCTTGTCAAATATAAATTGACCACAAATACAGAGTATTCCTGGGCTCTCTGCTCTGTTTCATTAGTCTATGTGTCTATTTATATGCCAGTACTATACTGTTTTAATTATTATAGATTTATAACATACTTGGAAGTAAGGAATTGTGATGCCTCTGGCTTTGTTATTCTTTATCAAGATTGCTTTGGGTATTGGGGATCTTTTGTGATTCTGTACATATTTTAGGATTGTTTTTGACTATTTCAGTGAAAAAATGCCATTAGAATTATAATAAGGATTATGTTGAATCTATAGATGGCTTTGTGAGGTATATACATTTTAACAATGTTAATACTTCCAATTCATGAACATGAGATATCTTTCCATTTATCTGTGTCTTTCAATTTATTTCATCATTGTCTTTCTGAGTTTTCTGTAGCTTACTGAGTTTTCTTAAAACAGCTACTTTGCAGGGCGTGAGCCGCTGCTATCAGCGTGGACACCAGAGACGGGCATGAAATGCTAAGGCTGCTGCTGCAGCTACCAAGAACCCTGTGTGCAAGCACAGGTCACTATCCACACCTCCCCTCCCGGGAGCCTGCACAGCCCGCCAGTGCCAGGATCCCGTGATCCAGGGACAATTTCCCCAGGAAAACACACAGCGCACCTCAGGCTGTTGCAACGTCACTCCAGCCTCTGCTGCTGCAGGACCGCCCTGCACTCCATACCCCTCCCTCTCTCAGGCCTGAGTGAGCCAGAGCCCCATAATCAGCTGCTCCTTTAACCCCGTCCTGTCTGAGCAAAGAGCAGATGCCCTCAGGTGACCTACACGCAGAGGCAGGGCCAGATCCAAATCTGAACCCCAGGAGCTGTGTGAACAACAAAGAGAAAGGTAAATCTCCCCCAGCAGCCTCAGAAGCAGTGGATCAAATTTCCACAATCAACATCTGTGGAATACCTGAATACACAACGAATCATCCCAAATTGAGGCGGTGGACTTCGGGAGCAATGATATATTTTTTTTTTCCTTTTTCGCTTTTTGTGTGTATGTGTATGATTCTTCGTGTGATTTTGTCTGTATAGCTTTGCTTTTACCATTTGTCCTAGGGTTCTGCCTTTCTGTTCTTGGGTTTTTATTTGTTTGTTTGTTTCTTAGTATAGTTTTTAGCACTTGTTATCATTGGTGGATTTGTTTTTTGGTTCGGTTGCTCTCTTTCTTTCTTTCCTATTTTTTCTTTATTACTTTAATTTTTTTTTTAATAATTTTTTCAGTTTTTATTTTAATAACTTTCTTTTCTTTTCCTTCTTTCTCTCTTTTATTCTTTTTTTCTCCCCTTTCTTCTGAGCCGTGTGGCTCACAGGGTCTTGGTGCTCCGGCCATGTGTCAGGCCAGTGCCTCTGAAGTGGGAGAGCCGAGTTCAGGACATTGGTCCACCAGAGACCTCCCGGCTCCACATAATATCAAACGGCAAAAGCTCTCCCAGCGATCTCCATCTCAATACTAAGACCCAGCTCCACTCAACGACCAGCAAGCTAGAGCACTGCACACCCTATGCCAAACAACTAGCAAGACATGAACACAACCCCACCCATTAGCAGAGAGGCTGCCTAAAGTCATAATAAGGTCACACACAGCCCAAAACACACCACCAGACATGGACCTGCCCACCAGAAAGACAAGATCCAGCCTCATCCACCAGAACACAGGCACTAGTCCCCTCCACCAGGAAGCCTACACAACCCACTGGACCAACCTTAGCCACTGGGTGCAGACACCAAAAACAACAGGAAATATGAACCTGCAGCCTGTGAAAAGGAGACTCCAAACACAGTAAGTTAAGCAAAATGAGAAGACAGAGAAACACACAGCAGGTGAAGGAGCAAGGTAAAAACCCACCAGACCAAACAAATGAAGAGGAAATAGGCAGTCTACCTGAAAAAGAATTCAGAGTAAGTAAAGATGATCCAAAATCTTGGAAATAGAATGGAGAACATACAAGAAACGTTTAACAAGGACCTAGAAGAACTAATGAGCAAACAAACGATGAACAACACAATAAATGAAATTAAAAATTCTCTAGAAGGCATCAATATCAGAATAACTGAGGTAGAAGAACGGATAAGTGACCTGGAAGACAAAACAGTGGAAATAACTCCACAGAACAGAATAAAGAAAAAAGAATGAAAAGAACTGAGGACAGTCTCAGAGACCTCTGGGACAACATTAAACGCACCAACATTCGAATTATAGGGGTCCTAGTAGAAGAAGAGAAAAAGAAAGGGACTGAGAAAATATTTGAAGAGATTATAGTTGAAAACTTCGCTAATATGGGAAAGGAAATAGTTAATCAAGTCCAGGAAGCACGGAGAGTACCATACAGGATAAAACCAAGGAGAAACACACCAAGACACATATTAAACAAACTATCAAAAATTAAATACAAAGAAAAAATATTAAAAGCAGCAGGGAAAAACAACAAATAATATACAAGGGAATCCCCATAAGGTTCTGCAAGCCAGAAGGTACTGGCAGGACATATTTAAAGTGATGAAAGGGAAAAACATACAACCAAGATTACTCTACCCAGCAAGGATCTCACTCAGATTCGACGGAGAAATTAAAACCTTTACAGACAAGCAAAAGCAAAGAGAATTCAGCACCACAATACCAGCTTTACAACAACTACAGGCCAATATTACTGATGAACATAGATGCAAAAATCCTCAACAAAATACTAGCAAACAGAATCCAACAGCACATTAAAAGAGTCATAGACCATGATCAAGTGGGGTTTATCCCAGGAACGCAAGGATTCTTCAACATACACAAACCAATATATGTGATACACCATATTAACAAACTGAAGGATAAAAACCATATGATCATCTCAATAGATGCAGAAGAAGCTTTCAACAAAATTCAACACCCATTTATGATAAAAACCCTCCAGAAAGTAGGCATAGTGGGAACTTGCCTCAACATAATAAAGGCCATATATGACAAGCCCACAGCCAACATCGTTCTCAGTGGTGAAAAATTGAAATCATTTCCACTAAGATCAGGAATAAGACAAGGATGCCCACTCTCACCAATATCATTCAACATACTTTTGGAAGTTTTAGCCACAACAATCAGAGAAGAAAAAGAAATAAAAGGAATCCAAATCGGAAAAGAAGTAAAGCTGTCACTGTTTGCAGATGATATGATGTTATACATAGAGAATCCTAAAGATGCTACCAGAAAACTACCAGAGCTAATCAATGAATTTGGTAAAGTAGCAGTATACACAATTAATACATAGAAATCTCTGGCATTCCTATACACTAATGATAAAAAATCTGAAAGAGAAATTAAGGAAACACTCCCATTTACCACTGCAACAAAAATAATAAAATACCGAGGAATAAACCTACCTAAGGAGACAAAAGACCCTTATGCAGAAAACTATAAGACACTGTTGAAAGAAATTAAAGATGATACAAACAGATGGAGAGATATACCATGTTCTTAGATTGGAAGAATCAACATTGTGAAAATGATTATACTACCCAAAGCAATCTACAGATTCAATGCAATCCCTATCAAACTACCAATGGCATTTTTCACAGAACTAGAACAAAAAATTGCACAATTTGTGTGGAAACACAAAAGACCCCAAATAGCCAAAGCAATCTTGAGAAAGAAAAATGGACCTGGAAGAATCAGGCTCCCGGACTTCAGACTGTAATACAAAGCTACAGTTATCAAGACAGTATGGTATTGGCACAAAAACAGAAATATAGATCAATGGAACAGGATAGAAAGCCCAGAAATAAACCCCACACATATGGTCACCTTAGTTTTGATAAGGAAGGCAAGAATATACAATAGAGAAAAGACAGCCTCTTCAATAAGTGGTGCTGGGAAAACTGGACGGCTACATATAAAAGAATGAAATTAGAACACTCCCTAACACCATACACAAAAATAAATGCAAAATGGATTAAAGACCTAAATGTAAGGCCAGACACTATAAAACTCTTAAAGGAAAACAGGCAGAACACTCTATGACATAAATCACAGCAAGATCCTTTTTGACCCACCTCCTAGAGAAATGGAAATAAAAACAAAAATAAACAAATGGCATCTAATGAAACTTCAAAGCTTTTGCACAGCAAAGGAAAACATAAACAAGATGAAAAGACAACCCTCAGAATGGGAGAAAATATTTACAAATGAAGCAACTGACAAAGGATTAATCTCCAAAATATACAAGCAGCTCATGCAGCTCAATATCAAAAAAATAAACAACCCAATCCAAAAATGCGCAGAAGACCTATATAGACATTTCTCCAAAGAAGATATACAGGTTGCCAACAAACACATGATAAGATGCTCAACATCACTAATCATTAGAGAAATGCAAATCAAAACTACAATGAGGTATCACCTCACACCGGTCAGAGTAGCCATCATCAAAAAATCTACAAACAATAAATCCTGGAGAGGGTGTGGGGAAAAGGGAACCCTCTTGAACTGTTGGTGGGAATGTAAAGTGATACAGCCACTATGGAGAACAGTATGGAGGTTACTTAAAAAGTAAAAATATAACTACCATATGACCCAGCAATCCCACTACTGGGCGTATACCCTGAGAAAACCATAATTCAAAAAGTATTATGTACCAAAATGTTCACTGCAGCACTATTTACAATAGCCAGGACATGGAAGCAACCTAAATGTTCATCGACAGATGAATGGATAAAGAAGACATGGGACATATATACAATGGAATATTACTCAGCCATAAAAATAAACAAAATTGAGTTATTTGTAGTGAGGTGGATGGACCTAGAGTCTGTCATACAGAGTGAAGTCAGAAAGAGAAAAACAAATACTGTATGTTAACACATATATACGGAATCTAAAAACAAAAAAAGGTTCTCATGAACATAGTTGAAGGGGAGGAATAAACAGGTAGACATAGAAAATGGACTTGAGGACATGGGGTGGGAGGGTGAAGCTGGGGCAAAGTGAGAGTAGCATGGACATACATACACTACCGAATGTAAAATAGTCCATTGGTGGGAAGCAGCAGCATAGCACAGGGGGATCGGTTCAGTGCTTTGCGATGACCTAGAGGGGTGGGATAGGGAGGATGGGAGGGAGGCTCAAGAGGGAGGAGATATGGGGACATGTGTATGCATGTGGCTGATTCGCTCTGTTGTGCAAGAGAAACTAACATAGTACTGTGAAGCAATTATACTCCAATAAAGATCTTTTTAAAAATATAAATAAATAAATAAATTAATTAAACCTAATTAAAAAAAAAAGTTGACTTGGGGTCCAATCGACAATTGCTTTTCACTATCATCATTAAATCCCTGATTGAGCACTTGCTGAGCTCCCTGTACAGGCTCCCAGGACATTGCTTCATGAAGGCATCAGTAGAAGAGGATGCAGTTATTTCAGAGTAAAGGAGAAAGCTTGTTTTTCTATTTACAATAGTTCTGACACCAAAGCAATTATCCTAGTCCCAAAATCTCTCAAAGCCAGCGGGTACCAAGGGTTGGGAGGTAGATGCAGCCTGGCCCAATGCAAGCATAAGGAGGTGAATTTTCTGTAAAGAATTTTAAAATCGTAATAAAACTAACTAAAAGTCAATCTGATTTTTATCACATTGCATGACTACGCTAAACAGTGTTAGTGATATAATAACCCTTAAAGAAAAATCTTTTGTTGGTCTAAGTTCTAAACAATTGATATGGTTACTGTTGCGTTAAAATAAAAAACATGTAAGCTTCAAACTATCACTTTTTAAAACTAATCCACTAAAACATTTTATTCCACACGCAAGTTAATTTGGAAAACTATCAGTTACATAGTCAGATTCGGCCACATGTATTATTTTTCATAGTATTGATAAATTCATAACAATTTGTGATCTTTCAAGCTCACTTGAGGCACATTTTGTACCTCCAACCCTTGTGGTAGAACATAGCCCTGCTTCTAAAACTATAAATTTAAAATAAACAATCCTCGTTGTATGAGATTTTTCTTTCCTGAGTTGTTTTTGTTTTAAGGTGAAGTTTCAGATGAGATCAACCAGACACAAAAGTATCTACAAACAGCCAGAATATGCCTTGAACAACATACAGTAAGACACCAAGGTTTAAAATGGTTTCTTGAACATCAATCCTCAAAAATTGTAGAGAAAGCCATTAACTATGCACCAACAAAATGTAAAGAAATTGACATAGACAAAAAGTTTGAATACTGCCAGGAGAACAAACAAGAGATGATGATCTTGAAGCAGGAGACAGATGGGACCCCAGGGGCAAACGGTCAAAGTTCATTCCCTGTGGACCAATACTCCGAGACGGAAATAACAAGACAATTGAGAGAGGAGGCTGGGCCCTGCCCAGATAGAAGGTAGGAGACCACATATTTCTCATTCTCGGAGTCAGGAGACCTCCCCGACTACACATGCACAGAAAGGCTCCTTGGAGGCCAAAAGGGGAGTGATGCTAACTGATGCCAACTGATGCTCACTACCCATAGGCCTCTTCGGTAGAATCCATCTTGGCTAAGAGATGCGTGTGCATACATGGGAAGATCCCGAGATACACCCAATATGGACTCTGAACCAGACAAACCAAAATGATTGGCCAAAGGAAACACAGAAGAAATGCCCCATATAAGTAATTTAAACTGCCACAAGGGCGCAACCCTGTCTCTGAGCCCACCCGTGTGTCTATCCACACGTACTGTACTTTTTTTCCTAATAAATACTTTACTTGTTTCACTACTTTCCATCTTTGTGGGAATTCTTTTTCTGCAAAGCCATAGGGCCAGGGCCTTGTCACTGACCACTGGTCTAGTGGCTAGGATTCGGCGCTCTCACCACCGCAACCCGACCTCAATCACTGGCCAGTAACTGAAACCCTGCTTCAAGCTGCTGCAGGCTGAGGCCACCCTAGATCAGCCTCACATAACCAAAAAAATAAATATGGACAATGTTTGATGCTGTACATTTTGACCAAGTGGACATTCCTGTTTTAAAGCAATAGGTCAAATAACACCAGTGTCAATGTTCATTTTCTCTGACTTTTGCAAAGAAGAAAATCTTCCCAAGTTTTTACCAGTAAAAATTTATGATGAATTTTCTGATGACGATGTTACAGTGAAATGTGGAGATAACTGAAAGCTGCAAGAATCGATCCCAAAGAAACAAGACACAGACAGTATTGTAATTTCTGGAATTTATTGTGAAGTGTGGTTTGTATAAATTTCTGCCAACATATCCATATGTTTAAGACTTTTCCTATTTGCATGTATGTTGCTTCAGACAAAAGAAACTCAAAATTAAAATTAGCAAGAGGTGTTCTCTGGTCACCTAAGAGGAAGACAGAATGACAAATCTAAATATGCTTTCTAACAAACATGAATATGTGTCTAGGACTTCTGTAACAAAGTGTCACAAACAGAGCAGAAATTTACTGTCTTGTAGTTCTGAAGGCTAGAAGTCCAAAATCAACCTGTCAGTTCGGCCATGCATTCTCTGAAGGACCTAGGGAAGAATCTGTTCCATATCTTGCTCTTAGATTCTGATGTTTGCCAGAAATCCTTGGCTTGCAACTAGGCAACTCTGATTTCTGCCTTCCGGGTCACATGGCATTCTGTGGGTCTCTGTCTCTCCACAGGTGTTCTTTTTATAAGGCCATCAGTAACTTTGGATTAGGCGCCCACCCTAATCCAGTATGACCTCATCTTAACTAATTACATCTGCAAGGACCCTATTTCCAAATAAAGTCACATCATGAGGTACTGGGTGAGGGAGATGCAGGCTATATGGGGGTGGGGTAGGTCTTAGCATATCTTTTATGTTGGGGGGACATATCTGAATTCATAACTAAGAGCAATTTTGACCAGGTCATTGCAAATCGGCAGACACGAAGACTCAAAACCAGAAACTATAATGTTACTGTTCACTACTTTAACACATAAATGCATAGGTATGGTTTTCCCGTTTTAAAATAAAAAACACACTGATGTAATTTAAAAGTATTAGCCCATTATTTTTCCTTGGAGTGCGGTAATTCTTCTTGAACGGGGATGATTATATGTACTTTGTGAACTAAAAATGCCACCTGCCATATCAGTAAACAAAGGATGTTGCAGCCATCAGCCACTACAGCCACCCCGTACAGCACACCCTGAGGAGACTCAGGATGAGAAAACACAGGATACTGGTCCCAAATAGCTGAGGTGCAGATCAAAAGAATGATTTCAGTGAGCCCAGATTCTTGTATCGTCTCGTGCATAGAAAAGCGCTAAATTCCTTAACTTGAGATATCTGGTTTTCTTTTATGAACAGTAGTCTTTTGATGCTCCAACTACCTGGTCTTTGCTGCAAAAACTCCTATGTATCCTGGTCCCCACCCCACCCCGATCCCACCCCTTGCCTCTTCAGAGCAGCCTCTCAGAGTTATCTGAGCTGCTGTGTCCCCGGCTTAAGTCCTCAGTTTTGTCTGACAAATAAAACATAACTCTCAACTTTTAGGTTGTGCTTTTTTTCAGTCAACAACTTAAACCAAAGAAAATTTTCACCATCTGCGTTTCTTTCATATCATTGTTATCCCACTCATTTCACCATTACTACTGAAAACAATTTTCTTTTAAAAATGACACGCTCAGGGTGTGGGACGCGCCGCGCCTCAGGGAGGGCAGGGCAACCAGCCTGAGGGACCAGGACCCCGCCAGGCACTTTCCCCTCAGGTACTCACTTTTCTAGCCGACACCAGGCGGACCTTGCCAGCGCCCTACCGGCCACAAGACGAATGACGCAGCACCAGTGAAACCCGACAGCCGGGTCACTCCACACCAGGGGGCGCCTGGTTCCCCGGCCGACAGGGAGCGTTCCCAGGGTCCAAACCCCACCAGCCTCGCTTCCTCTGGAAGAAGTCAACGCCCCTTCCCCGCCCTCCCCCAGTCTGCCAACGAGGCAGGCTCTGATACACATGCGCAAACACGTCCACCACGCACCAATGTATGGCGCATGCGTCCTCTAAGCTCCGCCTCTCCGCCCCGTCTCCCCTGGAGTTTCCAGTTCCGGCCTCACAGGGGCTGGAAGAAGTTGGGAGCATGCGGCTGTCGGTCGCCGCTGCCATCTCTCACGGCCGCGTATTCCGCCGCCTGGGCCTTGGTCCCGAGTCCCGCATCCACCTGCTGCAGAACTTGCTCACGGGACTGGTGCGACACGAACGCATCGAGGCGTCATGGGCACGCGTGGACGAGCTGAGGGGCTACGCAGAGAAGGTGAGGGGCGGGACCCTCTTGTTCCTCTCGCGGGTCTGGCCTGGGGAGGCGGGATCCGGCTGGAGTTGGGGAAGAATTGGGACCGCGCTGGTAAGCTGTGCCCGAAGGCTGATTCCCCTGATACAGTGAGCGGAACCTACTCCTCCGGCCCCTCTCATTGAAGACTGGTTAGGGCTGCGGAGTTAGAGGTTGCCTGAATTGGCGAGTTGCTTTGCTAGTGTATGAAATGAGTAGATTGCAGTCCGGCGTTTAAGGAGTAAGATTGATGGCCTCCTTTCTTGCTCGGGTTGGGTCAGTGATGTTATGTCCTCACAGCTCATCGACTATGGGAAGCTGGGAGACACCAACGAACGAGCCATGCGCATGGCTGACTTCTGGCTCACGGTGAGTGCATCCTGTCTGCCTCCCAAATCTCATCCTTTGCTCCCTAAGTGGGAGGGGGTTGTTAGAGGAAAGGGAACTGGGCAGAATGAAGATAAGGCACACGCTTATGGACAAATGTGAACTAAATTAGAGATCTGTGTCCTAAGTTGAATTCAGTGTGAATCTCAATCTGCACAACTGCCTGTAACTGATCCACTCTGTGTAATTTTGACTCTACCACATCAGAGGGTGAGGGAAGGGGTGTGTGTGTGTGTGTGTGTGTACGCTACTTTTGGGAGTGCTGAAAGTTAAATATCTCTGCGGTGGTGCCTGACTCTGCTGTCTCCTGGATAACTCTCCCCTTCCAGGAGAAAGACTTGATCCCAAAGCTGTTTCACGTACTGGCCCCTCGGTACCAAGGTCAGAATGGGGGCTACACGAGAATGCTGCAGATCCCAAACCGGAAGAAGCAGGATCGGGCCAAGATGGCAGTGATCGAGTATAAAGGGAACTGCCTTCCACCCCTGCCCCTTCCTCACAGAGACAGCAACCTCACACTCCTAAACCAGCTGCTTCAGGGGCTGCAGAAGGATCAGGAAGCAAGCACCCACAGCTCCCACACAGTTCAAACACCAGAGATTTAACTGGAGCCAAAGGGTATGTGGCCCTCATCAGTGCCCATGATCCACAGGCCTTGGGAGCTCTTTTAATCTCTTAAGAAGAACTGGATCTTGAGTTGTAAAATGAACTGTCTGATTGGAGCCCAAAACCTTCTGGGAGCCAGATAACCCCCTCTTTGCACAACAGATAAAATTCAGTGTATGACTATATGTAAACTGATTTTCTTTTCCCCTCCCCTTGGGATTTCTGGAGAATGAGAACTACCCACATGCTTGGTCTGTGTGGGATAGTAAATTCATGGTGTATGTTTCTGGTTCTTAAATCTGGGTTGGGTTGGGTTAGCACAGTTTTGTTTTTTTTAATGCTAGATTATATGGGGTATGTATCCTGTAATTCCAAACTTAGCCCCCAGAGGTGATTGAGTTTTGATATCTAGCATAGAGACTGAGCCCCAGGGATTTCTTAGAGAAGGATTACCTCCTGACGGGTGGGAGGGTGAACATCTAGAAGTGAACTTTCTGTAATAATCTGGTACTCTAGGAACCTTCAAGGTTCCATTCCTCTGTTTCTGGACAAGATCACATATCACCCTTAAGTGTTCACCTCAAGCCCCAAATAGGCCTCAGAGGAGAGGACCTGAGAACTCAGATGTACCACCACCCTGGCCAAGGGAGTGGAAGTGTTCAGCAGAGGATGTTGACTCCAGGATAAGCTCCTTCCTCTTGGGGTGGGAATGGAAGGGTGAAGGAGAGGGTTGAAGTGGGAGGAAGATTAGGAAGTTAAACCTGTGGGAATTTCCTGGAAGTTTTCAATCTGGGCCTCTCCGGGAACTCTGAAAAAGGACATCCGGCTTAGAATGGTCAGGGCATATGAAAAGTAGGAAGTTCCTTTATGTGCACTAGTTACTGTGAAGCCAGATTTGGCCCAGGTGCCCATCCCTCACACTCAGGCTTGACAGGGGTGATAGTTGTGGGAAGACTTGGAGCTATCATCCCTGCATGAACACGTGATAGCACGGCCTAGCAAATTCCATCTTTCTAGTAAAGTGGAAAAAACAGATTTTTATCTTAGGCCAGACCTACAGAGGGGGTTTGGCCCACCAAACCCATCCATTGTCTGAGATAAAAAGGCTGTGGGTGGAGGGGTCACTGGTCTAGCAGACAGATATTAGCTTCAGTGACAGAGCTATTCTGGTACTATTTCAGTACAGCTGCCCTAGTCTGAGACTCATCTGCTCCCAACAGGGGTCTCATCTCTTTTACTCTACTCCAGTTGGTCTTTCACACTATTGCGAGAAAGCTCTTTCTGACATTATATTTTGAGTGACGTATAGTAGACACTCAAAACATTTATTTATTTATTTATTTATTTATTTTTATTTTTTATTTATTTATTTTTTCTGTGGTACACGGGCCTCTCACTGTTGTGGCCTCTCCCGTTGCGGAGCACAGGCTCCGGACGCGCAGGCTCAGCGGCCATGGCTCACAGGCCCAGCCGCTCCACGGCATGCGGGATCTTCCCAGACCGGGGCACGAACCTGTGTCCCCTGCATCGGCAGGCGGACTCTCAACCACTGCGCCACCAGGGAAGCCCTCAAAACATTTATTGAATAAACCTACAACTCTGAATGCTTCTCTAAAAAAATTTGCCCTCTTTCTGTCTTTTTGGTACAAACATTCACCTCAGCCAGATGTCTTGGAGTCATCCTTGACTCCTAGAGAAAGCTCTTTCCTTAAAATTAAAACCACATCTTTAAGTAACGGTAACAGGTGAGTTATGGCTGGACTCTCACAGCTTTTCCTCCTGGCCGCCAGAAATATAACTTCCTAACTTGCCTTCCTCCCCACTGCAGCCATGGTGATAGGAATTTGCTATCTTAATTCTCTGCTTGATCTCCAGTGGCTCTTCTCTTCCTGTAGGGAGAGTCCAGATTCCTTACCATGTCTCCCCTTGGTGAGTAGGCACCTGCTCGTTGCTCCAACTTCTTCCCTTGCCTCTAATTTTATGCTCCAGAGGCTTGGAAGGCTATTTTGACTGTTTCCCTATGCAGGTCTTTCCCTAACACCTTCTGTTCATCTACCACCCAGAAAACCCTCCCCCTTTTACCTACCTGCCTTGTACACAAACTTTTGGCATCTCCTGGGTGACTGCTCTGACCATCTCCACACCTAAGTTCATTACTTTGTGACCCTAGGTGCCGCTATGGTATTCCCATGATGCACTGGATTTACCACATTGCATTACAATTCCCTGCAGTGGGTTAATTCCCAAACATCCACCCCAGGTTAGTTTAAGGCAGTCCTGCTACTTCCATCCCCTAGCTATTGATGGATTCAGGGATGGACAGGCCTTAAATAATTTGAGGCAATGAGAATCCAGGCTCTACTCTGCTAGATAAGAGTAAGATTGCTTGTTATTCTGATAAACACAGGGAACTGGCTCTAGGCTGAAGATGACACTTAGAGTGGCAGGTCAGAACAACTAAAAGATACTATATAGTAAGAATCTTTAGTGACTACTCCCATTTGTGCCTGAGTTTTCTGTTAATTTCTGCTGAAAGTAATCTGGTAAATTATTTTGTACTGTTGAATATTGTTTCCCCAAACTTTTTTTACTATGACCCACAGATCAAAAAACACATCAGAACACGAAATGACATGTATATATATAATTGAAACAAAAGCATCACAAAACATTATTTGTACAAATATCATGTGCATCGATATTGTCTACTCTTCTAGTTTACTTTTTTAAAATGATGGTCCCAATTCACTAAGTTGATTTTACAACTCACTAATGTTTTACAACCTTCTCTGAGAAACACTGATCTAAACCAGCATTACAGTGATTCACCATTACCTTTGCTGGATAAAATCCAGGGTTCTATCATGGCACAAAGGCCATCTATGGCCTGGTCTCAGTCACCTCTCAGGCTCGTCTCCTACCATTACCTGCTACCACCCTTCACAGGAAATTAACTTGTTATTCTCTGAATATATCATACCTTTTTGCATGATGGTGCCTTTACTATTGTGCTTGCCCTGTTTCAAATTACCTCCTACACATCGTTCAAATCTCTACTCAAAGTCACTGCTTTGAGGCCTTCTCCAAACTCCACATCATCCTCCAGATGGGGCTAGGTCCATTCCTGGGTGCAGTAATAGCCCTTGGGTCATATGTCTGTCAAAGCATTCATTACACTCTACTACAGTAGCCTGTCTGCTTGACTGACGCCTTCACTCAACTGAGCTCCCAAAGCCAGGAACTGGGACTCATTCTTCTGGGTAACTCTATACCTACCACTGGACCTGATTCAATATATGTTTATTAAATGAGGAGGAGTAAGCTACATGTTGTCTATGACATAGTCAACTCCCTGGCTTAGCTGTATAAAACCATAAACATGGTACTGTGTGCAGGGACAGTGCTAAGCTACCCTGCTGAGTATACCAAGACTGAAGAAATGGGCTCCTTCCTCTCCAGGGATTTAAGTGTTCATAATGACAGTCATGAATGTAAGCATGTGTCTAATTCATTTCCCACACATTTCATATTTCAATTTCCTGAAATATTTCTAACCTACCTACAGACAGAAAATACCTATACATTTTCCAAGACATAGCCAAAAGCTGATCTGATGCCTCTTCTGAGAAGTATTCACTGAATTCTGCAAGCTAAGTTAGGGACTTTTCCAGTGGTCCAGTTTCACACGTACATCATTGTAGCAATGGCACAATTACATTGTTCAGCACCCATAACTAGCTGATTCATTCCTAGAGGGTAGGGGACATACCTAATCAAGTCTTGGGCTACCCAGTAGAGAACATGGAACGAAATAGGCATCTATAAATGTCTGTTGTACTAAGTTCTTCAGCCTAGCTCTGCATTTTAGGTTTACTAACTCCTCCCTTCCCCAGTTTCCTCTTACTTCATCTGAAAATGAACTTCCTGCAACACTGATTCCCCATTGTTCACTACTGGGTAACGTCTGTACCCTTAAGGTTTTCCTCTCCGTGCCCTTAAATGTGGGGCCATATTGTAGCTCTCTGACTCAGGGACATGAATTCGGTAGTTAAATTTGAGATACCCTAATAATAAAAATGGTCTGTGTGCTTAGATTTTGAGGAAAGGAGTTTCACCTTTTCTGATATTTTGCATTCTGTTCCACAGTATATCTGTTTAATATAAAAGTAATGTTTTTAGTTCTTGCAAGTTAAATATTGTACATTGCACACATACATACACACACAATTCTATCAAAATTGATGCTCTAAGCTCTAAGAAGATGAGCCTTGTTTACGCTGTGGCTTCACATATGCCTTGGCACACCACCGTGTAGCCCAGCATGGGAAGCACAGCATTAAAGTTTTACTGCTCTTCACTTCAAGGAGATGAAAATGCAAAAGCTGTACCTAGAGATGTCATTGAAAACTCAATACCATTGTTCTGACTTAATTTCTAACTTCTTTTCCTTAAAATGGTCTCAGAAGCTTTCCTACAGTTATCTTTTCCTTTTATCCCAAAAGGAACAAAAGAAAGGAAAAATAGTTCAGTTTTGTATGTGCTGAGTTTGAGATGCCTGGGAGCATGTGGAGATTAGGAAAGAGTTCTTCGCCGGGAAAAGACATTTGGGAGTTCTTGGCAATTAAAGCTAAGGAAATGGATGGGATGACTCAGAGTGTATATGTAGAGGGAAAGGAGACTGAGGTCAGACATTAGAGGACAGACAGGATGCAGAATCTATGAAGGAGACTGAGAAATTGCCTTACAGAGAGGAAAGAGAACCTGCAAAATTCATCACAGTACCCAGTACAGTGTCTTCCTTGTACATAAGAGACACTCAAAAAATAATTATCAAATGAATTTAGCAAGCATAGTCCTTTTTCATTCAAAGCACTGTGCTAGTATAGAGAATACAGGGATGACTCCTTCTGGGCCCATCAGGCCAGTTGGAGAGACAGATCATGAATAAGTATAAGATAGTAAGACAGGTAGCTAAGAAAGTGGTGTGCACAAGGCATACTGGAGTACCAAGAAAGGAGGAGGTCAATAAGGAACTTTGCAGAGGAAACAATGCTAGGGCTGCATCTTGAAGAATGAATAGGCATTCATCAAGCTTTGGGTAGAGAGGTCCTCTGGGAGGGCATTCCAGGCAGCAAGCTCTGCAGGTAGAAGTGCACTGAATTATGAAACAGAATGGAGTGGTTGAGAAATTCCAAGTAAGTAATTTGGTACAGCTGGGATTTAGTTTTGAGGAAGAAGTGGAGGAAATGAAGCAGGAAAGCCAGGCAAGATCAGGTTACAAAGGACCCTGTAAGACATGATAAAGTGCTTGGATTTTATCCTGAAGACCAGGGGAAGCCACTGAAGGATTTTTAAATGGAGAGAAAAGGGATCAGATTTACAATTCAGAAATATCATTCTTCCATCAGACCGGAAGATGGGTTAGGGGCCAAGACTAGAAGCAAGGAAACCGAATAGGAGGCTAGTTAATGAATCCAAGGGGAGTTGAGAGAAGGCTAGACTAGGCCAGAAGCAGGGGGGAAGGAGAGAAGCCAACAGATCAAACAGATATACAGGAGATAGAATAGACTAGACATCGTGTGTGACTACACGAGGTAGAGGAAGAAGTTAAGAGTCAAGCACGATACCAAGTTTCTACTTGGGCAGTTGGGTGAAGTAATTCCATTCACAGAGAATGAGGATAGCAGAGGAGAAGCAGGTCTGAGATTCTGTGATGAGCTTTGTTGTAAACGTATTCATGTTACAGAGTTGTCTTGTGAACAGTTGTTCTGGAGCTCAAAGGATATAGGTAAGCCAGCAATACAGATGTGCTATTCACACATAGGAGGAAATTGAAGCAATTGGACTAGATGAGATTTCCCAGACAAAAAATATAGAGTAAAAGTAAAAGAAAAAGGATAGAGCCAATATTCAAAGGCCAGACAGAAAAAAAGAGAAGCCCTCGGAGGAGGGTGAAAAGAAGGACTACAGCTAGAACACTGGTGTCTCAACATCCAAGGGAGGTGGGGTCAAAAACATCTCCCTCAGATTCTGAGGTCCTAAGGACAGACACTAGATGATTTTTGTATTCTTAGAAGCTGATGTTGGCCAGCCTCCAGAATAGTGGTTTAATGAGTATCTTTGGCCATTGGACTTAAAAATTAGGATGTTCACTGTTGACCTCTAATGGAGCAGTCTCTTGAGAGGGGCAAAAGCAGAAACCATAAAGACAACTGGAAAAGTTTGGTAACAATGAAAAGAGAAGATACGGCAGCAACTTGAGAGGAAAGGAGATTTAAAAAGTGAATTTGGGGGCTTCCCTGGTGGCGCAGTGGTTGAGAGTCCACCTGCCGATGCAGGGGACGTGGGTTCATGCCCTGGCCCGGGAAGATCCCACATGCTGCGGAGCGGCTGGGCCCGTGAGCCATGGCTGCTGAGCCTGCGCATCCGGAGCCTGTGCTCCGCAAAGGGAGAGGCCACAACAGTGAGAGGCCCGCGTACCGCCAAAAAAAAAAAAAAAAAAAAGTGAATTTTGAAGATTAATGTATTTATTTTTTGCTATGGTCTGAATGTTTGTGTCACACCCCTACCCAGATTCATATGCTGAAATCCTAATGCCCAATTTGATGGTATTGGTAGGTGGGGCCTTTGGAAGGTCTTAGGTCATGAGGGTGGAAGCCTCACAAATGGAAATATTGTTCTTATAAAGGAGACCCCACAGAGATCTCTTGCTCCCTCCACCATGAGAGGGCACAGTGAGAAGGTGCTGGCTGTGAACCTGCACGAGGGTCCTCACCAGAACGCAGCCATGCTAGTACCTCGATCTTGGACTTTCCATCTTCCACAACTATGAGAAATAAATTTCTATTGTTTATAAATTACCCAGTCTGCAGTATTTTGTAATAACAGCCCAAACAGACTAAGACAATTTTATAATGAGTACTTTATCCAGGCCTTAGTTATGGAGATAAGACACTTAAGGGTTTATATAGGTTTGAGGGAAAAGTCCAAAATCTTGTGTTGAGGGCAAAGGGGATGGAAGAGAGCTTTCTCGTTTGCCACTGTGGCTTCCATGGCTCCTCCACCTTTATGTACTCGAGACCTTGGTTGACCATCTCCTCCTGATGTTCTTGGCCTTAGCTGCTACAGGATGCCTAAAGCACCTGCTGGCCCAACGTACAGAAAGTCAGTTGGCAAGCTTGCAGTTTGAACGTGTCTGCCTTTGAGGAGAAAACATACACAGTGTATAGCCCAGAGCTAGTCACAAAATGAATCGTTAAATTCCGTCAGTCTCAGACCTAACAGGATGGGCTACAGCAGACAGACAAAATATCAGGAATTCCGAACATGACTGAGAAGTCAACATGGAGCTAGCAGAGATAAAAGCAAGTACAGGAAAAGTCAAAATTCTGAAGGGGTTTTGTAACACTAAGAACCCTACCCCACATCTGTCTTTTTTATAACAGACTGGGCCATTCATGCCAGGCTGACGGGGGGTGAAGGTGGGGGAAGACAGCTTCTGATCACTCACACATTCATTCAAGTCTTAGGCCCAGAGTCTTACTCGCCATCCCAACCTTGGATGCCCCATTCAACACTCTGCCCCTGGGCCTTCCCTGCCGGCGCAGTGGTTAAGAATCCGCCTGCCAATGCAGGGGACACAGGTTCGATCCCTGGTCTGGGAAGATCCCACATGCCGCAGAGCAACTAAGCCTGTGTGCCACAACCACTGGGCCCACACGCCACAACTACTGAAGCTTGCGCGTTCTAGGGCCTGCATGCTGCAACTACTGAGTCCGTGTGCTGCAACTACTGAAGCCTGTGTGCCTAGAGCCCGTGCTCCACAACAAGAGAAGCCACCACAATAAGAAACCCATGCACTACAACGAAGAGTAGCCCCCGCTCGCCGCAAGACTCTGGCCCCATAGTTCTTTATTGTTCTCTCCTACTGAAGCCCATCAATCCAGCACGCTCTGTTTACCAGGCCTTTGACCCTTTCATGACCAGATCTACTTTAGCCCTGAAGCTTTATCCTCCAGAATCTCACTCTCTAAACCCAGCTTCTTGCCTCTGGATCTCCCTTTGCACACATATCAAATTTTCAAACTCTAGAAACTCTAGTCCTCTGAACTCATTGCTCCCTGTATATACCAGGCCTTTCTTCCTTTTCAACCCAGCCTGGATATCATGATCCAACTTCATCTGTTCTCATGGCAGCCCCTACTCAACCCCATGTCTTTCTCTCCCACCCACTTATTAATTACCAGATTTCTCTACTCCTGTGCCCTCATCACTAAGAGCTCCCAGGAACAAACAATAGCACACAACCACTGGCACTGGGATCAACAGAACCAGGCCCTGAACACAACAAGCCTGGATTGCTCAATCCTACCATCTCTTTGACCCCTGCAAACTTTCTCCACTTTTCTTAAACTCTTTGTATCATCTTCATCTCTTAGTATAAGCACTTAGCTTCACCTCCTACTTCCCAGAAAAAAAAAAAAGGAGTCCGTAGGCATGGTCTTCTCAATTCCCTACCCTCCTGATCTTTATCTATATCTAAGAACTAGGCAATAAGTTGAAAATCTATTCACTGAAGACAGTTCACCCAATGACCATGCTCCCAAAAGCTCAATTCATCAAATTTTCCAAAGTTATCAAGTTTAAAAATTGTTGGTTTTAGGGTTTCCCTGGTGGCTCAGTGGTTGAGAGTCCACCTGCCAATGCAGGGGACACGGGTTCGTGCCCCGGTCTGGGAAGATCCCACATGCCGCGAAGCGACTAGGCCCGTGAGCCATGGCCGCTGAGCCTGCGCGTCCGGAGCCTGTGCTCCGCAACGGGAGAGGCCACAACAGTGAGAGGCCCGCGTACCAAAAAAATAAATTGTTAGTTTTGAGCACCAAAATCTATTTGGTAGAGTTATCAACTCACCAAAAATTTGTTTCTATCAATAATGTATAAAATTTATAGAAATTGTGTTGTGTGGAAAGATTTAATAACCTTATGGATTCACTCTTTTTTCTTTTGGTTGTTTTTTTTTTAGTGTTAGTTTTCAATTAATTTCAGCTTGATTTAGTTTAGTTTTAGTTTAACCAGAGTCTTCTCATTCGGTCTGTTGTATAACCAGATTTCAACCAAACTCTGCTGAATGTCACTTTTGTGTGTGATACTTATATCAGAAACTTAGGATTCAGATGCCTAAAATGAATATATAATACTCATTTGATCAAGCTGATAAAAAAAAAATCTAGGAATTAAACAAAGTTAAAAACAGCACTAACTCATTCTGTGAAGCCATTATTACCGTGATACTAAAACCAGAAAAAGACATTGCAAGAGAAGATCAATATCCCTTATGAATAATTGTTGCAAAATTTGCCAACAGAATACTAGCAAACTGTACCCAACAACATAAAAAAAGAATTATACACTAGGACCAAGTGAGCTTTACACCAGAAATACAAGGTTGGTTACCATTCTGAAATCAATCAGTATACAAAAATCAATTATATTTCTACACATTAGCAAAGAACGATCCAAAAAAGAAAACAATTCCATTTATAATAGCATCAAAAAGAATAAAATGTTTAGGAATAAATTTAACAAAAGAAGTACAAGACTCACACACTGAAAACTACAAAAGATTATTGAGAGAAAATGTAAAACGCCTAAATAATGTAAAGATAACACATGTTCATGGATTTGAAGACTTAATATTGTTAAGGTGCAGATACTCCCCAAATTGATTTAGAGATTCAACACCATCCCTATCAAAGTCATGCGGCTTTTCTTTTTTTTTGCAGAAATACTAAAATTCATATGGAAGTTCAAGAGACTCAGAATAGCCACACAAAATAATCTTGAAAAAGAACAAAGTGGGAGGACTCATACTTCCTCATTTTAAAAGTTCTACAAAGTAATCAAGACTGTGTGGTACTGGCATAAGGACAGACATGCAGATCAAGGAAACAGAATTGAGAGGTCAGAAATAAACCCTTAGATTTATAGTGATTTTTTTCTTAACAAGGATGACAAGAAAATCAAATAAGGAAAGACAAATCTTTTTAACATATAATGATAGAACCAGCTATCCATATGTAAAAAATTAAGGTTGGGCTGCTACCTCACACCACATACAAAAATTAATTCAAATGGATCATAGACCTAAATGTAAGAGCTAAAACTATAAAACTGTTTAAAAAATAGCAGTAAATCTTGTCCTTGGATTAGATGATGATTTCTTAGATAGAATGCCAAAAACACAAGCAACAAAAGGAAAATGAGAGGGAGAAGGGGCAACGTAGGGGTGGGGAAAAAAAGGGTTATTTAATGTGATTATATGAAATCGTGTGTGAAACTTGAAAATTTAAAGCGCTACAGAATTTAAAGAATCATTCAATTTAAAAAAGTTTTTAAAAGAAAATAAGATAATTATTTAAGGAACAGAATATCCAAGAACTGTGGGACAATAACAAGAACTGTGGAACAATGACAAAATGTATGTAATGGGAATACCAGAGGAGAAGAAAGAGAGAGAGAAACAGAAGAAACATTTGAAGTAATAATCACTGAGAATTTTCTGAAATTAATGACAGACACCAAACCACAGATCCAGAAAGCTCAGAAGACATCAAAATAGACACTGAAAAAATCTACACCTAGGCGTACAAAACTGCAGAATATTTAAACTACAGAAAATATTCAAACCACAGAAAATAAAAGACATAGAAAATCTTGAAAGAAGCCAGAGAAGAAGTTATACAATAGCCAATAAGCATACAAAGAGAGGCTGAACATCATTAGTCATTAGAGAAATGCAAATCAAAACCACAATGAGATACCACTTCATACCCGCTAAGATGATTATAATAAAAAAGATAAACAATAACAAGTGTTGGCAAGGATGTAGAGAAATTGGAACACTCCTCATACACTCCTGGTAGAAAGGTAAAATGGTGAAGTTGCTGTCGGAAAGTTTGGCCACATTTCCTCAAATATTTCCTCAAAATGGTGAACATAGTTTATAATACATAGTTACAATGTGTATCATACCAGCAATTCCACTCCTAGGTATATACCCAAGGATATTGAAAAAGTACGTCTACACAAAAACTTGTATGCAAATCTTCACAGCAGCATTATTCATAATAGCCAAAAAGGGCAAAAAATCTAAATAAATGTCCATCAACTGAAGAATGAATAAACAGAATGTGATATATCCATAGAACGGAATATTATTCTGTCATAAAAAAGAATGAAATACTGATGTATTCTACAACATAGATGAACTTCAAAAATAGGATAAGTGAAAGAAGCCAGACACAAAAGGCTACCTATTGTATGATTCCATTTACATGAAATACCCAAAATAAGCAAATCCACAGAAACAGAAAACAGATTATTAGTTGCCAGGGGCTGAAGGGAGAAGGAAATGGGGAGTAACTGTTAATGAGTATGGGGTTTCTTTTGGAACAATGAAAACATTCTGGAATTTGATTGTGGTTGATGGATATACAACTGTGAATATACTAAAAACCACTGTGAACTATACAGTTTAAAAGGATGAACTTTATGGTATATAAATTGTATCTCAATAAAACTGTTACTTAAACAAATAAATAAAATCGAAGTAAAAACTTTATTTAGAAGTAGTAGCAACTACATAATCAAGGATAAGAATAAGCAGAGATATTCCTAAGGTACAGTCATCCTATTGTGACATCAGTGAGACTGGCAGAAATTCTACAAATGTTTCTTCGATGTCACTATGGCAGGAGGCCCATTCATCAATGGTCATCATGAGATCTTAGAACAATTATTTTGAACTAATGAACTTATATAATTAATTTTATCACTTACTGTAGTAACTATTAATTCCATTTACCAACCAGTATGGAAATACAGTATGGCCATATTTCAGCCCATATCTATATACCTATTAAAATTATAAGTGCACAAAAAAGTGTTTTTAAAAAGGAAAATTATTAGATTGAAAATGTTTTGAAAGAGAGAACCCCACCCCCCGCAAGATTGTTTATATTTGACATTTGAGTCATTGCACAACACTTGTAGAACAAAATACACAAGAACTTCTCATTCTCAAAAGTTTAGATTCAAAGTAAGGAAAATTTTAGATTACACTGAACTTTGGCCAGCCATGGCAAAATGACTTCAGTGAAACAGCAAATAAATTAAAACTAAAACTGAGCTAAACTACACTTCAAATGAGTCAACTGCTAATTTGTAGAAATGTTCAAAAGTAGTTAAAATCCATACAACCATGCAATTGTTGTAAACTTTACATATAATTAAAAGAAACAAAATTTTGGTAAATTGAGAAAATTGGTGAATTTCAGCAAATTGATCATTCTGTGAACTGAAATTCAGAGAACTGGCTCTCCTTACTTCGTATCCCAGAGGATAGGAGTCCTTCCTCTTCTCCACATTTAATCCCTCCACCTGTGTTCTAGATTCCATCTGGTTCTGCCTTCTCTGGCTCCTGCCCTGTGGGAGAGAATTGAGAGTTTCCTTTTTTCTTTCCTAGAGTCTCTGCAGGGAATTGAAATCCTTCAGAGCCTGGAAAACATACTTGGTCTTGGAAGATCCCAGCTCAAACAGTGCTGGACTCTGGCCATTTTTTTTTTTTTTTCGGTACGCGGGCCTCTCACTGTTGTGGCCTCTCCCGTTGCGGAGCACAGGCTCCGGATGCGCAGGCTCAGCTGCCAAGGCCCACGGACCGAGCCGATCCGTGGCATGTGGGATCTTCCCAGACCGGGCACAAACCCGTGTCCCCTGCATCGGCAGGCAGACTCTCAACCACTGCGCCACCAGGGAAGCCCTCTGGCCATTTTTTTAATACTCCTTCTCACTTTCTCCAGGGCTGGGCTCTACTGAAGAGTGCTAATGACTGTGGTCTCTCATGAGCATTTGAACGGGGGCTCAGTCTCAGAGCAGTCTGCAACCAAGCAATGATGCTGCCCGGTGCCTCCTCACGCACTAAGAAGGAACAATTGGATAACAGAGCCAGTGAGAATTGTTAGCCTCCCATCCTTGTCATTCAGGAGCATCATTTACAAGGCAGGCTTTTTGGGTCATCTTTCCTTTTCCATTTGATCTTCCCCACATTCATCTGTCCTTCCTTGCCCCTGGTTAATTTGTCCTTCCACTGCTTCCCAGAGTTTAGCCCTTTCCATCGTGGACTCTCCTCCCAATCTTTCCTGTTCTGAAACCCCTAAATTCTCAGCCCCATTATACACCCCCGAGTCTCCACTTCCTCTAAGAGAGTTGGCTTTGTTTAAGTACATCATTTCTTCACATTCTGCCACAAGTCTAGGGAGGAGAGAGAAGTTGTCTCCACTCTTGGGGCTCCCTAGGGCCCAAACACACATAAGTACTTTTCCACACCTCCCCCCAGTCTTTGAGAATCATACCATCTTGTTATTCAAGCCTCTACCCTCCTCAGTGTTGTCATGAAATGACCTTTCTTTTTCATCAAAGACTTTAGTATAGCTGTGCCTGTACCCTTTGTTCTCTCACCAGCATCCTCAACTCCATGGTCCTTTAAGCCTGTAAGGCCACCAGCCATCATTCCTCTTAACAGTGTCTCCATTCCTTTAACACTTCCCTCAAAATCACTAACATACTGCCTCCCTCAAGCCCCATTTTTCACAAACTCCAACTCCTCTCCAGAGAGAATGGAATCACCAGGTATGATGGCCTCAAATTCCCACCCTGTCCATCCTCCTTCTGCACTGCCATCATACCCTCATGCATGCACTTATCTGCATCCTCACCCATCTTCCCTTTCAGTCTTGAAGGAGGAGGTACCTCTCTAGGTCAAAAACCAATTCCTTCCTGTAGCCATGGTTAATTCCTCAGACCCTCCTCTCTCCTCTGGGACCTTGCTCCATTAGCCATTGCTTGTCCATCAGCTCTTTACCTGCGGTGTTAAACAAGGTCCCACTGCTTACTTCTCAGCAACTGTTCCTCAATCCTTCCCTTCCCCACTCCTCCTCTCAGCCTCCTGTTACCCATCCTTTCTCTCTTTCCTTGCTGCACTCACTGAGTAGTAGTTCTTCATCCTCCTGTCTCACTAGCATCCTTTCTTTATTCTGGAAAGAATATTTATATTCTTTCTTATATTCAGCATAAATGAATATTATTTATTCATCTGTCCATCAATGGACACTTAGGTTGTTTCCATGTCTTGGCTTTTGTGAATAATGCTGCAATGGACATGAGGTGCAGATATCTCTTTGAGATAGTGATTTCATTTCCTTTGGATATACCCAGAAGCAGAATTGCTGGATCATATGGTAGTTCTTTTTTAAAATTTCTTGAGGAACCTCCATAATGTTTGCCATAGTGGCTGTACCAGTTTACATCGCCACCAGCGGTGTCCAGGGGTTCACTGTTTCTCCACATCCTTGCCAGCATTTTTTATGTCTTTTTTTTTGATAACAGCAATCCTAACAGGTATAAGGTGATATCTCATTGTGGTTTTGATTTGCATTTTCGTGATGATTAGTGATGTTGAACAACTTTTCATGTGCCTATTGGACATTTGTATATTTTCTTTGGAAAAAGATCTATTAAGATCCCTTGCCTATTTTTAAATTGGGTTATTTGGTTTTTTGCTCTTGAGTTGTATGAGTTCCTTGTATATTTTGGATATTAACCCCTTAGCTGATCGTAGTTTGCAAATATTTTCTCCCCTTCCATAGGTTGCCTTTTCATTTTGTTGACAGTCTCCTTTGATATGCAGAAGATTCTCAGTTTGATGTGGCCCCAGTTGTTAATTTTTGCTTTTGTTCCCTTTGCTTTTAGTGTCAAATCCAAAAAAGTAATTGCCAAGACCAATGTCAAGCAGCTTACCCCCTATGTTGAAGTTCTCCTAGGAGTTTTATCGTTCCAGGTCCTAATGTTCAAATCTAATCCACTTTGAGTTGATTTTTGAGTATGGTGTCAGGTAAGGGTCTGGTTTCATTCTTTCGCCCATGGATATCCAGTTTTCCCAGCACCATTTATTAAAGACACTATCCTCTCCCCATTGTGTATTCTTGGCACCTTTGTTAAAAATTGATTGACCACAGGGACTTGGTGGTCCAGTGGCTAGGCTCTGCGCTCCCAATGCAGGGGGCCCGGGTTCTATCCCTGGTCAGGGAACTAGATCCCACATGCCGCAACTAAGAGTTCGCATGCCGCAACTAAAAAAAATTTAAAAAAAAAAAGATCCCACATGCTGCAACGAAGATCCCACAAGATCCCGCACATGGCAACGAAGATGCCGTGTGCCACAACTAAGACCTGATGCAGCCAAATAAATAAATAAATATTTTTTTTTAATATTAAAAAAACATTGACCACATATGCATGGGTTTATTTCTGGGTTCTCTATTCTGTTCCATTGATCTATGTGTCTGCTTTTATGCAGGTATCATACTGTTTTGATTACTATAGCTGTGTAATACAGTTTGAAATCAGGAAGTGTGATGCCTCCAGCTTTTTTCTTCTTCCTCTCCTGTCTTTGAATCATTAAGATCATCAGCCACATCCTAATTTCAAAGTCTAATGGAGACCTATCAGACTTCATATTACTGTGGTATTTTTACTCTGCTGACGACTCTCATTCTAGTAGCTGTTTCCTTCCTTGGCTTCTATGATAACACATTGGGCACTACTCTCTTGGTCAATTCTTACCTCATTGGCTGCTCTTCCCAATCTCCTTCATGGCTCTTCTTTTGTTATCTACCCTTAATGCTGCCCAGGCCCTCTTTTCACTACATATTCTCTGGAGGTGACAACATCCATTCTCATGGTTCCACTTAACCACTATAGACTGACAGACTGATGTTTCCAAAATATCTATCCTCAGCTCACCTGAGTTCCAAATTTTATACTCAACCACATCCTAGACATCTTCATTTGGATATCTCACATACATCTTAAAGTCATCATGTACAAAACCAAATTCATTATGGTATGTCTCTCCTCTCAAACCTGCTCATCCTTTTCTTCCCAAACATCATGAGTAACATCACTAACGTACATCCCAGGAAGATGGAAGTCATCTTGCACTACACTCCTCCTGCACCACCACTCCTCACATCTAGTCAGCCACCAAGAATTGTAGTCTCTGTAACTTCTCTCATATCTTACTCCTCTTTTCTAATCCTACGACCACTAGCTTAGTTTAGATCCTCATTACAAGCTGGGCAATTGAAACTGACTCTTGTCTATTTTCCTTTGATCCTTAGTATTGAAGCCAAAATGATGCTGATGTCACACAACCTGACCATTTCCCTTATTAAATAAGCCTTACAATGGCTCCTCAGAGCCTGGACAATATGCATGATAGGTAATATCCTCCATGATTTGGCCCCATTTACCCTTCTTGTTTTCTCCTTTCGCACCAGCCCGTATGCCTTACACTCCAGCCAAGTCAATGTACTCAGGAACCACCAACATTTACCACCTGTACACCAGCCTCCACGGCCAAAGGCTATTTTCTTTCATGCTCTTGTGGTTTTGAACATGGTGCTGTTTACTCTGCCTGAAAGTCCTTTCTCCAACTTCTCCCTCTGCTACGATTCTACTCATCTTTGAAGATCCAGTTCCAGCATCATCTTTGTGACACCATTTGCTGACATCCCAACCCTGGGCTAGATTAAGAATCCTCTCTATGCCCACAATCCCATGCTTTCCTCTATCATTGTACTACCCAGTGCCAATGTGCAGATCTGTCTTCACAGCTTACTGTGAGCTCCTTAGTCATATCCTAGCTATGTATCTTAAGTATAAAGCTGGCCACTTATATGTGTCTTCAGTAAATAGAAGGAAGTAAGAAAATTTAGGTTCTCCTATTTGAAAAACTCTCTGGCCCCCTAAAACACCTGTCCCCTCCCCCTGCTATAGATCTCTCTCCTTTCCTGTAGTCAAGCCTCTTTAAAGAACAGGCTCTACTCCATGTCTTCAGTCCCCCCCTCCACCCTACCCAACTCCTTTACTGAGTGCTGACTAGTTTCCACCCCGACCTCTCCACCCACCCCGTTGTCCCCAAGGTCACCAGTGGTCTCCCTCTGGCCAAATCCAATGGATACGTATCAGTCCTTGCCTCCCTGGCCTCCTCTGTGTCAGTCAACCCTGATGAACACTCTCTGTCCCATGGCTTCCCTTGGCTTTCCCTTGGCTTCATTGGCACTGCCTCCTCCCCTTCTTCTCCCTCTCTGGCTACTCCTTCTCACTCTCCTTTGAAGGCTGTGCCTCCTCTCCTCGACCTTTAAGTGCTGGAGCTTCTTAGCATCTGTCCTAGCCCCCTTCTCTTCCCAGTGTACATGCTGTTCCTGAGAAATCTTATTCACTCCCTTAGCTTCATTTACCATTTATCACATTTCCCATATAAGCCAACCCAAACCCAAGGTGATTCCTCATTTTCCTACTGAGAAAATCCAAAAAGCTTTTTGATCACCCTGAAACTCTATACCTTCAGGGATGAGGATGAAACAACCAAAAGTTTACTTCTATCAGTTAATGGACTTTATTATACACATGTGAATTTAAATTCACATATCATCATGAAGTAGAAATATTTATAAATAATATATTGATTTATAAATATTGCTTTCTTTCCATTCTCATAATTCCATAAACAATTTAATGCATACTTTTAACATGAGTTCTCCAGAGCAGCATCTTTCTCATTATGAGGGTCACTTTTTCAGCCATCTTACCTATTTTCCAGAACAGATGATCTTCTCTTCAGTCTACGTGGAGAATTTCGGAGAGGACACAGCACAATTTGAATCCATTTGTGATGCAGTCATTGGAAACTGTATCCCAAGTCACAGGTCCCCATTTACATCGCTCTAGGGCAGCTGGTGTTTGGCATGCATCCTGCAATATATTCATGACCTCTAAAAGTCACTTAATGTTTTGCCTTTTAAAAAAAACTTTTTAATTGTTAATTTTTTTTTACTGAAGTATAATATTCATACAGAAAATGGCCCAAGTCATAAGTGTTTGGCTCAATGAATTGTCACAAAGTAAAACATCCATATAACATCACTCAGGTCAAGAAAGAGAATATTTCCAGCAGCCTAGAAGCCCCTCCCAAGTACTACAGTATTACTTTTAAAGGCACTTTTTATAAAGCATATTTAGAAACATTCAACACTTGCAGTTGTGAGACTATTACCAGGAATAGTTATCAAAGCTGTGACTATTGATTCTGTGGGAAATGACCTATACAGGCATCCAAAATAGCATTGTTGAGGACATTTCAGGTTAATGGGTCTTGCCCAAACAGTAAAAATAGTTAGCATTTATGGAGCACTTACTATGTGCCAGGTACGAAGCACTTTATATATATTAAATAATTTAACCCTTAGCCCCACTTTATAGATGAGAAAACTGAGGCAGAGACAGGCTAAGTAACTTTTTAAAAGCCACACAGCTTGTAAATGGCAGGGTCTGGACCCCAAGCCAGGCAGTCTGGCCCCAGAGTCCACAAGCTTAGTCACCATACCATACTGCTCTATCCAGTGGTTTGTTGTTCAAAATAAAGTAAATGAGAGCAAACCCTGTAATATGAGAGACTTTGTAAGGACTCAAATATAAGGTTACTCCCTCTTTCCTTGGGATGATTTTAGAAAAACAAAACAGCGAAAACCTCACCCTATATTCAAGCTTATACAGTATTTGCAGATGACTCCCAAATATTTATGTCCATCCCAGACCACTCTTCTAAGCTGCAGACCTACCTACCCGACAGGCACTTCAAGTTAGCAGCCCAAATTGAAAGTCATCATCTTTCTAAGTCAGCCTCCTGCAAGCAACTCCTGCTCCTTTTGTCCAACACAGTGAATGTCACCACCATCCACCCAGCTGCCCAAGCCAGAAACCTGGATGTTATCAAGGATTCCAGCCTCTTCTTCACTCCTCTTTTTCAAAATCACACTCCCTTCTGCTTTAACTGAAAGTGTGTTCTCTCACCCCAGAAGTTCCTGATTTCTTTGTACCATTTGCACATGTCTCAAGTCAGAATACCTTTGGACTCACAGCCTATATTCAGTCACAGGAAGGACAGAAGAGGAGGGATCAAAACTCTTCCAGTTCTTTAATACTGTCTGCCTCCATCTGATTTACTTCTTTCCATTTTCTCTGCCAGTTGGCCCCTCAAGCCCCTTCCCACCTCCTTGCCTAGTTTCCATCTCGTTTTCCTTTTCTGAGGAGTATACCCTGAGTGAGACCACCATCCCTAAATCTCCTCGTTCCAAAACCCTCCATCTGGAGCCTCAACTTTGGGATGAAAGAGGAAGTGAGGGAAGGAGAACTAATAAAGAGCATGGGTTAAACAGAAGTGACCAGGAGGAGAGAATGGAAAGATTAATATGGAAGAAGAGGATGAGGAAAGAGGGATGACAGGAGGAAACTGGGAGGGAAAGCCATGTGGGGAAGAGACAGGGAGAAAGGGACAGGGAGAAGGGGTTGGGGGAAAAGAGGTGAAGAGAAGAGGTGGGGAGACAGGGAAAGGAGAAGGGCAGGCAAAGGACATGGGGAGAACCGGTGTGGAGAAGAGGCTGAGGAGAAAGGATCGAGAAGGGATGGGAACAAGGGGCTGGAGAGGAAGGATGGGAGATGGGGCGAGAAGAAGAGGGTAGGGAGAAGGGAGAGGGGAATGGAGAGAAAAGGGTTGGGAGGGAGATTAGGGCAGTGAGGGAGAAGAGGGGACGGTGGAGGAATGAGGGGTAGGAAAGAAGATGGAAGAGCAGGACGAGAAGGAGAAGGGGACGAGGAGAGAGGATGTAGAGAACGGGATGGGAGAAGGGGACAGGGCGCTTGGACCAGGAGAAGGGAAGAGAACGGGGACGCGGGAACCGCGCAGCGCTGGGGCCGGATCCGGCCGGGGACTGGGGCCGGGAAGTCTAGGGGCGGAGGGAGGACTGGCGGGCGCTGGGGGGGCAGCGGCGCGGAGCGCGGGTGGGGGCGGGGGCGGGGGCTCGCGGGCGGAGGGGCGGGGGCTCGGGTTACCGCGCGGGGGGGGGGGGGGGGGGGGGGGGGGGGCGCGGGGCCGCGGCGGCGAATCTCGCTTCCTCCTCGGGGCGGCTGTGTAGGAGGCGGCGCCCCGGCGGCGGCGACGGCGGCGGCGGACGGACCGATCGACGGGCGGGTGCTCGCGAACCGACGGCCGGCCGCCCGCCCGGAGCTGCTCGCTGGCCGGGAGACAGCGGTGGCGGACGATGCGCGGCCCCAGGCCCCGCGCGGGCGGGCGCTGCCCAGGGGGCTGACCGCGCCGGACGGCGCCCCAGGACCGGGCAAGGGAGCCCGCGCCGCCCGGAGGTCAGTGCCCGCGGCCGCCCGGCCCGTCCGGCCGCACCCGCCGGGCCGCCGGCCTCTCCTGGGCGGCGGTGGCGGCGACGGAGCCGGGGGCTTTGTTCTGAGCTGGAGACAATGGGGGAGGGGGGGCCTGGGCCTGCGGGACGAGGACGAGCGTGAACGTGAGCGTGGGGGCAGGGCCTGGGGGTCTTTGTGTGCGTGTGTCATCGAGTCGGATGTGTGGCGGCGTGAGTGTGCCGGGGGTGTAGGCAGGGTGTGTGTGTGCTCCTCCGAATGTGAATGTGAGCGCGAGTGCATTGCCTAGTGTGAGTCAGTGCGTGTCACTGGGGAGTTGTGTGTGTGTGTGTGTGTGTTTGGCCGTGTGTACGTGCGTGTCACTCCGAGGGTGTGTGGGTCAGAGTGAGTATGTGTCTGGTGAGCCAGTCCCTGTGAGGGAGTGTGTGTGTGTGTGCGTGTGCGCGCGTGTGTGTGTGTGTTGCCTGCCTCTGTGGGAGCCATGTGTCAGAATGTGGAGGATGGGTGTGTGACAGAGACAAACTGAGACAGAAACAAAGAAACTGAGGGGGGAGAAGTAAAGAGAAACAGAGGAGAGACAGGCGAAGCCCGAACTGGAGGTCTGTCACCCAGACTGGTGTTGAGTTTGTGTCCAGGATGCCTAGATGGGAATCCTGTGCAGGGGACGGAGGGAGGTCACTGCGGGCCTGGTCCCACGTGGAGGGGGTGGGGAAATGGAGGTCTAGAAGTACAATGAGCTCAGTGTGGCGTGGGCCGGGCTCACAGCCATGGGGTCATAGGCCAGAAAAATATTGTTGCTTATGTCAACTCTTCAAATACCCACAGGGGACACAGTTGCAGGCAGCACACATCCACAAGAGATGCCTTCACAGCCATCACACACCCCCCGGAAGCACTGTCAGAGCCAATACACATTTACAGAGGGTGCTCTCAGAACAGTATACACCCATGATAGAAATGGTGCAGCCAACACATTCCCACAGGATCATTGTCAAGGCCACCACAAACCATGGGAGACACCATTGCTGCCAGCACCTTTCCGGAGACACTGCCACAGCAATATACATCCAATGGTAACCCTGTCACAGCCAACCCATCATCTAGGTTATACTTCATCAGGACTGCCTGTACATAGCAGGTGTCTCAGAGACCTGACACTAACAGGAGGCTGTGTTGCAGCCACCCTTACCAACACCCGTTTGTATATCCCATAGGAAACACAGTTTTAGGTGTCTTGCACACACCACAGACTGAGCTGTCCCAACTGCTGAATAAACTCCCATTAACTTGTGATACTCACACCATGGCTTCTCACTCATAGACTTCCCAGGCTTACCCTCTAGTTCCCTGAAAACCTGGGGACCTAGATCAGTCTTCCCCTCACCCTATACACTGCCATGGTTCCAAGTGTCCCTCCAAGTGTAGCCTCACAGTTTCTTGAGCTCTTTAGCTCCTGTTACCTTCTCCCCTCCCACGACCACTCTGTATAATTGGTCCATCTCTAAAATTCTGAACTCCTACATTCCACTCTGCCCAGAACCTCCAGTGTCCTTCCAGCTCCCGGATGCCCTTGCTCCCATTCCACTTACTTTTCAACCTCATAATGACTCCTTGCCCTTGACCTCTTTGCTTTGTCCTAATCTGCCCCTTTCTGGCTTTGTGCTCTCCTTCCAGTTTATATGCCCAGGACCATCACTTCACCCACTCCTTGGCCCCTCTTTGTTCCGTTTTATTGTTGTCCTTGAGACCACCCATCCCACAAAGTCTCAGCCCTAGCTGGAATGATTTCTCAACCACACCAAGTTATGCTTCTATAAATTCACGCTTCTATAAATTGCACCCTCAACTGGGCCCTCCATAAATAAATAGATGAAATTTTTTCTATTTTTTCACATCCCTTTACCTTACATCCCTCATTGTTTTCAGCAGATTAATTAGTCAACTCGCTGGACCATTTATTCTGCAAACACCTATTAAGCACCTACTCTGTGCCAGGCGGTGTGGTAGGTGGTGGCATTACAAGGGTGAACAAAATAGACATGGTCCTTGCCTGTATGGAGCTTACAGGCTATGGGGTGAGTGCTGTACCATGGCAGCACATAGCAGGGAAACCTGAGCCCTTGTAGGGAGACCAGAAGAGGCTTTTGGAAGGAAGTGACATTTAAGCTTAAGCTTGATAGATACATAGGGAGTCTACCGAGCAAAGGAGAGGTGGAGGTGAGGTGAAGCGGGTGGAAAATATGCCAAGCCTAGGGAGCAGCAATGGAAAGCCCACATGTGAGAAAGTATTGTATGTCTGAGGGAAAAAGCAACCCAGTGAGCCTGGTACTAGTAGCATGATGTGAGGGCAGGTCACAGAGTCTGAGAGAGGTAATGAAGGGTTAGTTAGGTCATGCAGTTCTTGCAGGTCCATATGAAAGCTTATGGAAGCCGAGAATAATTGAAAATCACCGAATCATTTGAAGCTGTGGTGTGATAGGATCAGATCTGTCTGTCTTATAAATACCACTCTGACTGCAGTGTGGTGACTGGAGGGAGGTGTCTGGAAAGAAAGGGATGGTTGGCTGTTGCAGGAACCCAGGAGGGGATGATGCTGGTCTGAACTGGAGGAGTGGCAGTAGAGGGCGAGGAAGTAGATAGTTTCAAGAGTTCTTTAGGCAGTGGGGTCAGAAGGGCTCAGTGACAGAATGGATGTGGAGGCTGAAGGAAAGGGAGGAAGGAAGAGTAGACATGACAGACACACCTGGTGTGTCGGCCACTCGGAAAATTGAGGCCATCCAGTTTGAATTCCCTCGGCTGTTGCGGATCCCACCCCCTTCGGCCTCACTTGACAAATTACTCTGAGTCTTATCCATGTGTCCAGTTTCTCCCTCTGTACCCATTCCTCCTGTGAGCACATGAAGAGCCTCCAGGCTCTCCTACCTTCTAGGTTATAATACCTCTTCAGGTATTAACCCTGTAATACCTGACTATCTAAGACGCTCTCTCACTTTGCCTCACTGCCACATTTTGTGCAAGGGTCTTCCGCACAGAGCTCCTCACTTCCCATTTACTCCTGCCCCATACAATGTAACTGCTCTCCCTAAGAGAACATGACCTCTCACCTGCCAAATTTAGGGGCTCTTTTCAGAAGTCCTCAACGGCTTGACCTCTTGGCAGGGTCCAATATTGTTGACTGTTTTTTTCTCTTTGAATCATTCTTACACCTTTTGAGCCACTATTTTATTCTGTCAGTATTTAATGAGCTCACTGCTAGGTGGTGGGGATACTGTAATAGGAGACACTATTCTATCCCTACCCTTGGCAAGGGATACAGGCAAAAAAATCAGATGATACAGTAGGGTGGGATCTGTGCATCTCTCTTTCAGAGCACCTCCTGGCTGTCCCTTCTCAGTCTGCTTTGGGGGCTCCTTTGGGTGGCCCCTAAATGTTACTGTTTATTAGGGTTCTGGCTTGGACCTTCTTACTGTCTCACTGTATACACCCCTCTTGGTCATCTGTCTCATTCATTTCCAGGGCTTTAATTATCATCTGTATAAGCTGATGACTCCCGAATATCTATCTCTTCCACACCTCTCTTCTGACCCCCAGACCTGCAGGTCTGCTTCCTACCTGATCTTTACTATAGAGTCCATAAGCCCCTTAACATGTCCAGACCTGATCTCCTCATTCCTTCCTCCCCCAAACCACCATCCCCACTCAGTTATCAAGCTACAAACCCAGAAATTAACCGTAGCCACTCCCTTCTCCACATGTCCCATAACCCAGAAAGTCATTGGGACCTGTTGGTTCTACTTCCTTTCCAGCTGTCTCTGATATCCCATCCCCTTTTATCCATGGCCTCAGCTACTGCCTTCACCATCTTTTCACATGAATTACTTCAAGAGCCTCCTAACTTGTCTCCCTAGACGTCTACTCTTCCCTCTTCCAATCCAGTCTTCTCATTGCGGCAAGAGGGATCTCCCTAAAGTGCAAATCCAGCCACGGCATTCCCTGCTCAGCATTCTTTAGTGTCCTACCACTGTCTTGGGTGAGATCTCTACTTTAAGGAGGCTTAGGAGGTCTGTCATGACCTGACTCCCCCAGCCTCCGCACCCTCTCCCGTTTCCATAGCTCCCTCACATTGCAAGTTCCAGCCATACTGAATTCCTTGTAGTTCCCCGAAGACACTGCATTCTTCCATGCTTCTGGCCCTTTGCACATACTGCCTGAAAAGCCTTTTACTCCATTTGTCTCCTGGATAACCCCTTCCCATCCTCAGCTCTAGTCTCAAACCCTGTCTCTCCGGACCACCAGGCAAGCTTGGGACCCTCTTGTCTCACTGTTGTCATTACCTCTTCCCTTTCTGTCTCTCTGCCTGGGCTGGGATATCCTTAATGACAAGGCTGTATATTATTCATCTTCATGTCCCCGGACCCCTCTACAGATGCTTGGCAATGAACAATGAATGAATGAGTGAGGCACCTCACAGCACCTCCCTCACCCTCATTCACTCTTCAGAAGACTGACCTCTGGTCTCAGCTGCCCACACAGTAGAGACATTTTCACACACGCCCACTTACCCACTAGAGACAGAAAGTCTCTAGTTCATGAACTTAACTTAGTTCATTTTCCACTCCCCTCCCGCACAAGTTGTCCTTCCTCACCCTACTGTCTCTCCTCTTCTCTCTCTTTCACCTGGACTTCTCTTTTCCTGGATCCTCTTCTGCTCCCCTATTGTACTTTATTTCCCTTTCATTCAGCTAGCAAGTATTTAACAAACACCAGAAATTTGCAGATCCAAATCTACTGGGCCACATGCCTGTTGCGGTTCTTGGAGGGAGTGGAAGACGAGGAAGCTGTGACATGCCATCAGGCCACAGGACTACAGTGCCTCTCCATCTGCTCTGCTCCACCAGGCCCCCTTCCCTGGAGGTGCCACGGGCTGCTCCTTCCTCAAACACCCACTCACATACACCACTCTGAGCCCTCCTACTCCTGGCACCCAGGCCCCTGCTCCTCCGTGTATCAGCTTCCCAGATACTTGTGCCCTCTCCTTCCTTTTCCTTTTGCCCACCACTGTAGCTCCCTCACCCTGCCCTGCCCATCCCTGCCCAGGCCTCCCTACCTGTGAACACCATGAAGGCAGGGACGCGATCTGTCCAGGTCACTGGACAAAGCCCCTCCCATGGGTTCATGGTATTGGATCCCATCTTTTTCCTGGTTTCCTGCTGCCTGCCCCTTCCTTCAGCTCCGGTGTCAGTGTTTCCAGGTAATCCTCTGACTTCCGGGCATTTCAACCTCTGCCACTTAGGAGGGGCTTCTCAGTTCCTGTGTCCCCTGGTGAGAGGGCACCTCCTTCCGGCGGTCCACCTAGAACCCCCATGCCTGAGTCAGGATGCCCCTCTGTGTTCGCTTAGCACAGTGGAGTGCCCCGTTGTTTATGTTTTTCTGTCTAAGCTGCTCCATGGAAGGAGCTGTTTCCTCTCAGAGCCTAGAACACACTGTCATATGCTTGGTGAGGAAGGAGGAAAGGGAGGAAAGGAAGGGGGGCTACACCTCACACCTCCCAGCCTCACCATTTACCACCTGGATGACCTTAGCCTCTCTGAGCTTCCCTTTCCTCAGTTGAATATGGAGGTAACAGTAAGAGAGTTGTTCTGAGGATTGAGAAAGAAAACAACTATTAAGTGCTCAACTCCTAACTTAGTTCATTTCGCTTCCAAGATCTCAGTCCCTCTACTACTCTCTCCTTCTCCTCCACCTCTTGCTTCTCCAGACTCGTTCTTCCCTCTACGTCTCCAGCTTCTCGGCTAGCTCCAGCCTCACTGGCCTCCTCTGCAGCCCGGACTGTACTTGTGAGAGTCAGACCTTAAGACCAGGTCCTTGCTGCTCATCCCACCACTGTAGCTCCCTCACCCTGCCCTGCCCATCCCTGCCCAGGCCTCCCGACCCGTGAACACCATGAAGGCAGGGACACGATCTGTCCAGGTCACTGCTATGTCTCTAGTGCCTAGTATGGTGTTTGGCACATGGTAGGTCTTCAATAGGTGCTCATTGAATAAATCTATTAGTGAATCATTTCACACACATGCCCTGGGCCCACCTCCCCTATTTTTCCCTTTGTCTCCTGGAGACCTCCAAGCATCCTCTGGTCACTTCCCCTCTAACCACCTGACCATGCCCACCTGACCCTCAACCTGGACTCGTAACTGCCTCGTCACTGATCACCTCCTACTCCGACCCACCTTGCATGTACTGCTGGAGTTACTCTCCTACGCAGAGCTCTGCTCAGGCTCCTTCCCTGTTCGGTTGCCTGGCCACTTAATGAACGTTTATCAGACTGTTCCAAGCCCTCCAGCAGAGAAGCAATATTGTGGAAGAGAAAGCACTAGCTTTGGAGTCCATCAGAGCTATGTTCCAGACGTTTCTCTGCTACCTAGTCTGAGCTTCAGTCTCCTCAGTTGTGGAATAACACTTATCCCAGGGTTATTGTGAGTGTCTGGCACGCAATAGCAGCCAACATTTATTGAGCCTTCACTGTGTACCAGCCACTATGCTAAGTTTTTTTTTGTCATTCTTTCATTTAACTTTCATATCAACCATATAAAGTAGGCACTTTAATCCCCATTTTACAAAAGAAGAAACTTAGGTCTAGAAAGGTTAAACAGTTTTCCCAGGATTTCTCTGTAAGTGGAGGAGTCAGAATTTGAACTCGAGTCTGTCAGACAGCAGAGCCCATCTTCTTAACCACTGTAATAAGAGTTCATGCTTGTGTCCTCATACAAGCATCTTTGTGTTCATGCTTATGTGTGCTGACCGTGTGCAACACACTATTCTAACTGCATATACACTGTAGCAGTATTATTGTCCCTATTTTTTTTTATGTGGACCCTTTTTTTAAAGTCTTTATTGAATTTGTTACAATACTGCTTCTGTTTTATATTTTTCTGTTTTTTGGCCATGAGGTGTGTGGGATCCTAGCTCCCTGACCAGGGGTCGAACCCGCCCCCCCTGCATTGGAAGGCGAAGTCCTAACCACTGGACCACCAGGGAAGTCCCTGTCCCTATTTTATAAATGAGGAAATGGAAGCACTGAGCATTTCAGTGGCACACCCAAGATTACACAGCTAGCAAGTGAGAAGCTGGGGAGAAATCCCAGAGTTGGTTTGCCCCCAGAGTCCATGTCTTCAGCACTGTCTGGTCCTATCTCACCATGACACATTGCCTCCATTTTCTAGGAGTGCAGTAAGCATGTGTTGATGAATGAATCTATACTGACATCTGGTCTATGGCTAGTTGTTAGTTGATTCATTCTCTATCAGTTCCCATTGCAGGAGGCTTGCTCCCTTAGGACTCTCCTGAAACGATTCTCCCCAAGATCACTATGACCTCCTGACTGTTAAAACCAGTGGCCACTTCTCAGTCTTCATCTTTCTGGACCTTTCAGCAGCATTGGACACTATCGATCTCTCCATCCTTGTTGAAATGCTCCCTCCTTTAACTTCTGAGCTATGGCCTCCTTCTCTTTCTCCTCCAAGAAGAATAATGCTCTCCTCAGTCTGCCCCTTGAATGTGACTGTTCCCCAGGGCTCTGTCCTAAACTCTCTTTTCGCTCTACATGTCCTACCTGATGGATGTCCATACCCATGGCTATGAGTTACTCCTTGATTGGTCCAAATCCACCTCCAACCCAGACCTCTCTCCTAAGCTCCAGACCTGCAAATCCAACTGTGTTTGGGACATCTCCATGGGGAGACCTCAACAGGAAACCCCAAAATGGCTTCTCTTCTGTGATGTCCTAATGGCACCACATCAGTAATCAGGCCAGAACCCTGGAGTCAGTCTAGAGCCCTTCCATTCCCTCACCCTTCCTGAAGGGTCGGTAGCCAAATCTTGTCAACTTCACCTCCTCACATCTTTCTTCTCTGTGTCCTCTCTGTCCCGCTACTGCTGACCTGGGTTCCAAACACCTTGTCCTTGGTGTCCCTCCTCCCAGAGGTTCTCTTCTCCAGGCCTCCATTGTCTTCCTAGGTCTCTCCCCTGAAATTTCTTCCTCGCTTCATCTTTCCCTTCTCCATGAATCTCAGGCAGTATGGAGTGCATAGTCCTGGGATCAAATCAAGGCTGTGTTAACTCAGGACAGTTGTTTCACTCCGAGCCCCAGTTTCCTCAGTGGAAGGTGGGATGCCTTCTTCACGCGGTTGCTGCGATGATTAAATAAGGCACCGTCTGTGAGTTGCCAGCATACTAGCAGTCCAGAAAAGAAACCTTCCCTCTGCCTTCTCTGCTCACATCCATCCCCGGCCTCTCCCTGAGGTGCCTAATGAGACCAGTCCTCAGGAGGGACAGAGCCAGGCCCAGGCACTGCCCTGGGCCACCCATCCATGAGTTTGTCCCGGGGACATCCAAGGAAGCCAGCTTGTCGGCCTTCTCCTCCTTCCTCCCTTACTAATGCCTCCTCTCCTCTTTACCCCCTTCCACCGACTCCCCAGCCCTAGCTCCCACCTTTATTTACTGCCCCCCACCTCTCCAGCCCAGCTGTTCCTGTCTCTGACTTGCCTCCCCTTTCTGTATGAACTCCACTCACTCCTTGCTTTGCTGATACATACTCCCTCTCCCTCAGTTTTGCTCCCCGTCGTCCCCCATGAGAACTCTCGCCTCTCTTCCTCTCCCCTTTACGCCTGTCCCTGTATTTCCACCTCCCTTTGCTCACCAAAGCTACCCTCTTCTTCCTCCACTTCTGAGCCAATCTGCCTTTTGCAGCCCCCTCCTCACCCTGTTGTCTTTCTGGTCTAAGTCCCTCCCTGGCTCTGGGACAGGAAGTTGAGGGAGGAGACCTGTGAGGTGCCAGCTCCCCCAGCCTGCTTCCCCTCTGCACCTTGGGCCATTCCTCTGCTTCCTTCTGGAGCACCCTTTCCCTTATGGTCCCCCTACTACTCCCCCACAGCCCACCTCTTTCCTCTCCCATGTTCTCCCTGCTCCCAGGTCCTATAGACGCACAGCCTGCTGGGGGGGGGGATTGACATCACATTGCAGGCCCCAATGAACAGTCTCGCCCCTCCCCCTCCTAATGAGAACCAGCTGTGGTTCCAGAGGCCCAGATGTGGGGCTAGAGGGGGAGAGCAGGATGGAGCCTGAGGACAGAGTAACAGGACCAGGACAGGGTGAGGGCATGTAGCAAGGCAGAACTGGGTGGGGGAAGAGATGTGACCAATCTGGGGGGGAGAAAGAAGATAGATCTGGGTAGGGGGCAGGACAGATTGGGGAAAGAGACAAGATGGATGGCTTAGGCCAGGTCTGGGGGAAGGGATGGGACAAACCTGGAGAGGGAAAGAGACAGGAACAGAGAGGAGGAGCAAGTCTTGGGGAAGAAGCAGTGAGAAACAGTGGACAGATGGGGAGATGGTGCTGAGAAGAGAGTTGGAGAGGGGATGAGACAGTCTCGGGAGAGAGTCTGGAGTTCGAGTTTGGAACTAGAAGCCGTGGAGCAGGAAGTGATGAAGCATAGTCCAGACAGGCCCCAGGGACCTCGAGGTCACAGCTGCAGCCACAGAGCTGACCACGAGTGCCCCAACAGTGTGTGTGAGAGCATGCCGGCGTGTGGGTGCGTCTGCAAGTGTGTGCACGGGCCTGCCAGCGTGAGTCTGTGCAGGGGTGAAAGTGGTTTGTCTGCGTCCGTGAGAGGGAGGGGGTGTGAGTGTGCCTGTGTGTATGTGTGCGTGTGTGTGTGCGCACGCGCCTGTCTGAGGCCCACGAGAAAGTGTCTTTCTGTGTGTATGTGTCTGTGTGGGCAAAAGCATGCCTATGTGTGTTTCCATGTGTGCCTGCACGTGTGTGTGGGGTGGGGGAAGGTTCCAGGTGAATGAACATGCCCATCTGTGTGAGTGATAACATGCTCCTCTGTGAGGTTGGGTGTCTCTGTGTATGTTAGAGTAGCTCCTGTCCATGTGAGTGTGTGTGTTGAGTGTGCCTGTCTGCATGTGAGTCTGTGCATCTGTGTGCCTGGCTGTGTGTGGGTCTGTGACTTCATGAGTAGGCACCTTTGTGCATCCACTGTGAGGGTGTATGGGGGAGTTTGCATTGAACAGGGACCCAGGAGGGCACCAGGGTCTACACGGGTTGGGAGAAGGGACACCTGCCTGGGCCTGAATCCCTCCTCCTCAAGGCTGATCATTCACCTGAGTTTTATCTCATACCATTCATACATCCTTTCATTCAGAAAATGTGTTGATCATGTGCTATGTGCCATGCTCTGTGCTACACACAAAGGTGAATGAGATACAGTCCTGGCCCTCAAACAGCTGACATTCTGGGTTGGGGACAAAGAATCCTAACATAGAATGTAAGAAGTACATTGACCTCACTATCCATTATCCCCACTCTGCTTTCTCTCCACTGACTGATTAAATGAATGGGACCAATTCTTAACCCTTGACTCCTAACCCAGTCTCTAGGCCTAGATCCCTGCCCTGGCCACTGCACCATCTCTCTACACACAGCCTCTCCCCTCTCTGAGTCAGGCCTGTGTTTACTCTGACCTTCTTGTTCTGAATTCCTCTGATCTGTTATTCCATGTGGAAGCTCCACAGACTTCACAGACTTGAGCCTTGGGGAGAGGGGTCTTAGTAAATCCAAGAACTCTGAAGCCAAGGATGGTGTTGGGAACCGAGGAGAGAGCATCTACCAAATGCCCAACTCTGAGCTCCTTGTTTCCATTGCCTGTAATTCTCCTAAAACCCCACAAAGTAGGCATTAACATGGCCATTATATAGATTAGGAAAATAACACTCAGATTGGACTCAAAGCCAGCTCAAACTCCAGAGTCCCAGCTCTTTTCATTGCCTCACACAGATGGGAGACATTGGGGTTGGAAGTGTAAGTAGAGGGTCAGAAACTCTCATCCCCTGGGAGGACAGGAAGTCCTAGAGCAGAGCAAATCTAGAAAGACCAAAGGACACACTTCTGCAGCCATTTCTACAGCCACACTCCTGACCATGGTGCCTCAGGGGCACGGGCTCACACGTGTCTGTGTGTGTTGTCTGAGTTGGCGTGTCCAGGGACGTTTCTCCCTGTGTCAGTAGGTGAGGGGGGTGGTGTGCAGTTATGAGGTTCTGCACATTTGTTCAGCACTGATTGCCTGCTCTCGTGATACCTCTAGGAACTGCTGGAGAACCAGAAACTAACTAAGACCCTCAAGCTGCTGTCCTCAAGGAGCTTTCAGTTCAGTGTAGGGGGAGGGGTGTGATGGACAGACACATGAACAAATCAGGGCTGCTGTGCAATTTATTGTCAGTGTGCATCTAAAGCAGTGAGAGCCCAGTAGGGGATACCGTAGGCACTGCAGGGAGGTCAGAGAGATATCATAGAAGAGTCCACAGAAGACAGGATGTTTGAATGGGATCTTGAAGTTTGAGTAGGGGATGGCCAATTGGACAGGACTTTTAAAGGATATCTTAGGACAAAAGCATGGTACATACAAGGCAAGGAGTTGGGAAGGATCGGGTGATGGGTTTAGTGTTGGAATGCAGGGTGCAGTGGGGGAAGGTGAATGTGGGGCACAGTGGAGAGGTTGGCAGGGCTCAGGTCAGTAAGATATATTAAGGAGGTTGGGCTTTGTCTTGCGAAGAGAAGTTCTATACCTAGTGTCCCTGAACCCGTGAAACTGCAGACAGTTTGGGTATAGGTACATCTGCATTGTTTTGTCCATAATGGGCAGCAGTTTTCTGCCGTCAGTGATGGCAAACCAGTGGAAGCCTTTTGTCGCGACTGGTTTGGTGAGAGTTGTGAGGATAGCTCTGGTCAGGCGGACATGGATCAGAGGGTCCAATCCAGGAGGCATGGGGACCAGTAAAGGGCTGTGGCAGGAATCGAAAAGAGGGATGACAGTGCTTGGACTGGGACAGCAACAGTGTGAAAACACAGGAAAGGGCAGACTTGAAACATGTCTAGTTAAGATGGTCAGGTTTTGAAGACTAATTGGAAATCAGGACTGAAGAAAAGCAAGGAAAGCAAGGAGAGTTTCTGAGCGGTGGTGCTGTTCACAGGAAAGGGAATGGAGGAAGAAAATCAGGTTGAGGTGAAGGTTGGGAATACATTGTAAGGAAGTCCATTGTATGGCTGGACATGTGTCTCCAGTGCTCTCCAGAGCTGGAGATTGTAAAGTCATCAGCAAATAGACGGTACAGAAGATGACTGATACATTTGAATTGAAGGCACGGGAGTGGCTAAGATCACCCAGGCAGTGTGGTAAGTGGGAAAACATGCGGCCCTGGACTGAGTCCTGAGGAGCACCAGTTTTTAAGGGCAGAGGAAGAACTTGCCCAGGGGACTGAAGAGTGGACACAGAAGTACAATGGAAGCAAGAGGTGGGGGGTCACCATGGGAGGCCAGGAGGGCTAGGCTTCAAGAAGCCAGTGATCAGTGTTTCAGTGTTCCAGAATGATCCAGCAAGGAGATAAAAATGTGTCCATCGGATGTAGAGTACAGCGATGACTGGAAGCTTAGTGAAAGCAGTGTCACAGGAGAGGAAGACTCTCTGTGTAGATGGAGGAGGGGGTGAGAGGTGAGAAATTGGAGGAAGTGAACAAACCTTTCAGAGAGGGCAACGTCTCCACGGATTCTGCTCTCACTCGGTCCTTAAAGGCCTTCATGGGGCTTTAGGCCTCCTCCTTCTTGAACGTCAGCAGCATTTGAAGCCCTGGCTCCCTTAGCCACAGAGGCATCGCCCTTCCCTGGATTTCTTTCTCTGTCTCTCTCTCTGGCCAGTTAAGGCTGCCTTGGTCCAGCTGATGGTTCAGGCCCGAAATCTGCCCATCATCCGTGACTCCTCCCACTCCCTCATCCCCTGCCTCAAGCCATCATCAAGTCCTGCCTGTTCTACCTGCGAAACGTCCCGCAGAGCTATCCGCTTCTCCCCATTTTCATTGCTAACACTCATACAATTCACCGTCAATTCACCCTCACCTGGACTCCCCCAAGTGTGTTACAAGGGCTGTCCTAAGATAACCTTCCCATCTGTGTGATCCTTGTTTACAAAGGGGCAGCAATAGAGATCTTCACAAGACGTAAGCCATATTGCAGCACCCACTCTTAAGATACTTTCACGGCTTCCATTTGTCCCCGGCATAAAGTCAGAATCATCAGTATGGCCTACGAGCCCCTGCCCCATTTCATACCTTCTGCCTCAGCACTCTACACCTCACACACGTTGTGCCCTACCTGCCCCGACACCCTCAGCCCTTTCTTGACTGCGGACTCTAAGCCTCCCATTCAGTTCCCTCTTCTGAATGTTTCTGTATCCCCCTTCTCCGCCCACCATTGTCTAGCAAATACCTACATTAAGTAGATCCTGACTTGAATGTGGCTTCCTCAGAGAAGCACTCCCTGACTCCCTGACTGTGGTAAGCCCCTCCTATATCTATGCCTTCACAGCTCCCGGCACTTCTCCCTCACAGTCCTTATCACACTTCTAATTACTTGTCCAATTCCTGGACTGTTTCCTTTATTCTCTGAGGTGTCTCCAGTGCCTCCACATAATAGGTGCTCAATCTCTTGTTAAATAGAGAGGGAAGTAGGGCTAAAGGTATATATATATAGATATAGATATAGATATAGATATAGAGAGAGAGAAAGAGATTATATATATATTATAGAGAGAGAGAGAAGAGAGAAAGAGAGAGAGACGTCAGCATAGTTAAATGTTGGTAGAAGGCTCTGGCAGAGAGGACATTGTTGAGATTCGGGTGAGGTTGCCAAGCACATGATTATTGAGGTATTAATCCCGGATGAGAAGAGAAATGAGAAAGAATTGGCCACACGTTTAAGTCTACAGATGGAAGGAAGGGAGTCTGAAGGCATTTAGGTCTGAACAATAGGAAAAAACAATCTGCTGGGGGGTGGAGGGGGGACAGGAATCAGAGTGGGATGGGACCTGCCAGGTAAAGACTGGAGTGGGTCCTGAGGAGCTTCCTGGGCCCCAGACGGTGTGAGGCAGCACAAGGGCCCTGCGGGGGCACTGAGCATGCTTGAGTCCTGGTGTGGCCTAGACCCCAGCCTGGACGGTTGATTCCTCCCCCATCATGACCTTTTTGCTTCCGATTTTCTCCCAGGCCAGGAATCGTGAGCTGGAGCCAGGGTCCAAGTTGGATCTGATCCAAAGCCTGAGATCAAGCTGGGCCCGGAGCCTGGCCTGGAGCTGGAGCCCAAGCCACAGCTGGACTGCCCCTGCCATGCAGAAGGAGCGGGGCATTGCACCTTCTTGCCCAGGCATGCAGAGCCCCAGGCCCCTACCCCTGCTATCACTGCTGCTGCTCCTGGGCGCGGGGGTGCCGGGCGCCTGGGGCCAGGCTGGGAGCTTGGACCTGCAGATTGACGAGGAGCAGCCAGCGGGCACACTGATCGGGGACATCAGTGCAGGGCTTCCAGCGGGCACAGCAGCACCTCCCATGTACTTCATCTCCGCCCAGGAGGGCAGCGGTGTGGGCACAGACCTGGCCATTGACGAACACAGCGGGGTGGTCCGTACAGCCCGGGTCTTGGACCGCGAGCGGCGGGATCGCTACCGCTTCACTGCAGTCACTCCTGATGGCGCCACCGTGGAAGTTACCGTGCGAGTGGCTGACATCAATGACCACGCTCCAGCCTTCCCACAGGCTCGAGCTGTCCTGCAGATACCTGAGCATACCGCTCCCGGCACCCGCTACCCACTGGAGCCTGCTCGTGATGCAGACGCTGGCCGCCTAGGAACCCAGGGCTATGCGCTGTCTGGTGATGGGGCTGGAGAGACCTTCCGGCTGGAGACACGTCCCGGTCCAGATGGGGCCCCAGTGCCTGAGCTCGTAGTTACCGGGGAGCTGGACCGAGAGAACCGCTCACACTACATGCTGCAACTGGAGGCCTACGACGGTGGTTCACCACCCCGGAGGGCCCAGGCCCTACTGGACGTGACGTTGCTGGACATCAATGACCATGCCCCAGCTTTCAATCAGAGCCGCTACCACGCTGTGGTGTCCGAGAGCCTGGCCCCCGGCAGTCCTGTCTTGCAGGTGTATGCCTCCGATGCCGATGCCGGTGCCAATGGGGCTGTAACTTATGAGATCAACCGGAGGCAGAGCGAGGGTGACGGGCCCTTCTCCATCGACGCACACACGGGGCTGCTGAGGCTGGAGCGGCCACTGGACTTCGAGCAACGGCGGGTCCATGAACTGGTGGTACAGGCACGGGATGGAGGGGCTCACCCTGAGCTGGGCTCGGCCTTTGTGACCGTGCACGTGCGAGATGCCAATGACAATCAGCCCTCTATGACTGTCATCTTCCTGAGTGCGGATGGCTCCCCCCGAGTGTCTGAGGCTGCCCCCCCTGGCCAGCTTGTTGCTCGAATCTCTGTGTCAGACCCAGATGATGGTGACTTTGCCCATGTCAATGTGTCCCTGGAAGGTGGAGAGGGCCACTTTGCGCTCAGCACCCAGGACAGCGTCATCTACCTGGTGTGCGTGGCTCGGCAGCTGGATCGAGAGGAAAGGGATGCCTATAACTTGCGAGTTACTGCCACAGACTCAGGCTCACCCCCGCTGCGAGCCGAGGCTGCCTTTGTGCTGCATGTCACTGATGTCAACGACAACGCCCCTGCCTTTGACCGCCAGCTCTACCGGCCCGAGCCCCTGCCTGAGGTTGCGCTGCCTGGCAGCTTCGTGGTGCGAGTGATGGCCCGGGATCCTGACCAGGGCACCAACGGTCAGGTCACCTATAGCCTGGCCCCAGGTGCCCACACCCGCTGGTTCTCCATCGACCCCACTTCAGGCATCATCACCACAGCTGCTTCACTGGACTATGAGTTGGAACCACAGCCGCAGCTAATTGTGGTGGCCACGGATGGGGGCTTGCCCCCTCTCATCTCCTCTGCCACAGTGAGTGTGGCCTTGCAGGATGTGAATGATAATGAGCCGCAGTTCCAGAGGACTTTCTACAATGCCTCCTTGCCTGAGGGCACCCAGCCCGGAACCTGCTTCCTGCAGGTGGGTAAGCCGCCCCCCACCCCCCGCCCCGGCGCAGGATGATTCTGTGGGCAGGAGTGGATCAGAGGGTCACAGGGGACCTCAGAGCAGGAACCAAGCCTTGCAGGTGCCATCTGTGGATGGTGACATATGCCAGAGGGTTCGGTCCTGCGCGATGAGCTGCACGGTCTGTGCCGAGGGTGAGAATTAATGAGAAGATGAGAAAGCAGGGTACAAGAGCTGAGCCGGGTAATCTTGGCAGTTGAGAGAATTAAGATTGGATATAGAGAAAATGTGTCCTGTGGTGGCAGGAAATGAGAGAGGACTCTTTAAAGTTTCAAAGTTGTTCTGCAGGGCAGAGACGGAGATTCTGCACACCCATGTGGCTCCTGTTCCCCAAGGAGATGCCAGCATTTACAGAGCTCTCCAACCCTAGTCTAGTGCTGAGGTGTCCTGGAATACACCCCCATCCCTGCCCTTGGAACTGAGCCTTGATGGGACACTTGGGCTCAGGCACGAGGATGAGAGACAAGAAGTATCCAGTGAGATCCCAATGTCCAGAGCAGGAAGACCTCAGAGGAAAAGGCAGGAGCCCTGGACAGGCTGTGGGGGCCACAGACTTCCCGCAAGTCAGGCTTGGAGGAGATGGGTGGAGCATGAAACTGGAGAGGCAGGCTGAGGCCAAACTGCAGAAGTCCTTGGACACCAAGCCATGAAGGGTTAGGGCTTTACTTGGAAGGCAAAAGAGGTCACTGAACTTCTTTGAGGCAGAAAAGGCATAATCAAATTTGGTTTTTTGTTTTTTTTTTCTTTATGTTTTGGGGGCAGTTTTAGATTCATAGCAATATTGAGTGGAGGGTACAGATTTCTCATATACCCCATGCCCCCACTCACAGCCTCACGCATTATCAACATCCCATGCCAGGGTGGTACATTTGTTACAACAGATGAACCTACGTTGACACATCATTGTCACCCAAGTCCATAGTTTACATTAGGGTTCACTCTTGGTGTTGTACATTCTATGGGTTTGGACAAAAGTATAAAGTATATGTATAATTGACATATATAATGACATACACTATAGTATTATAGAGAGTGGTTTCACTGCCCTAAAAATCCTCTGTTCTCTACCTATTCATCCCTCCCTCCTCACTACAGATTGTTTGTTTGTTTTTTGGCCGTGCCACACAGCATATGGGATCTTAGTTCCCGACCAGGGATCAAACCCGTGCTCCCTGCATGGAAGTGCACAGTCTTAACTACTGGGACCACCAGGGAAGTCCCATTTTTGTATTTTTTTTTTTTTTTTTGGGAAGCTAACTTGCTTTAAGGGTGAAAGAGAGATTAGATCAATGGTAAGTGATACATTCAAAAATTAACTTACCCACTGTAAGCCTGGCACTCTGCTGGGCCCTGAGAACAAAGAAAGGAAACAGTCTTATTCCCAGGCCAGTCCCAGTCTAGGCAAGGAGACACACCAGTAACTAGTAATGCATCAGGCTGCATATGAGGTGCTATGGAAGCCTAGAGGCAGACCTTTGCAGAAGCAATGAGACTTTGCCAAGTGGATAACATGGGGTATGAGGACAGGGACTCCAAGGCCACAGAAAGAGCTACAGAACATCATGATGTGTTCATGGAACTGCATTGTTCAAGTTGGCCTCGACTGTGCTGATGAGAAAGAGTTATGGGGAGGTGAGACAAGCGAGTAGACAGGGACCAGCTGACAAGCTTTGACTTTATTTTAGAAATCACAGGGAGCCATTGAGAGGCTCTAGGCAAATCTGATATGTCTTCTGGAAAGATTGCTTTGGCTGCCCCATGGAATATGGATGCAGGAGAGGAGACTGGAGGCAGAGTGGTCTCTTAGGAGATTCGTGCTTGAAGTCTTTATGTCTCAGAAGTCCAGCAGATCCCTGAGCATTTTCTAGGAGCTGCCTGTTGGCCTAGACTTTCAAGCCAGTGCCTAGGCCTGGCTGACCTCCTGTCTGGCCAGACTCTGGGTACTTGCCTGCCTACTGCTGTCCAGCTCCCACCCACTCTCCCATGTGTTTACTCTCCCTCTTGGCCCAGGACCAATGGGCTGTGGCTTCCAAACGTCTTCCCTCCTCACTAGTGCCTGAAGCAAGAGGGCATCTCTCCAGGTGCTTTCCTGGAGTTTTTACTAGTAGTAATCGTAGGGAAGCAGGGGTAAAAATGACCGTTGGGTGTTCATAACTGTTACAAGAAGTCTTAATATTTGATTCATTCAGTATTCGTTTATCAAGTATCTGCCACGTGCCTGTCATTGTATTAGGGACACAGAACACAGTAATGACTGAGTAACCACTACCTAATTCATGGAGTTTATAGTCTAGAGGTGAGATTCATATGCAGAGAAACAGTTTTATTCCAATAATAAAAGCTTCTATATGGGGATATTCATGAGGTACAGATGGGCAGTTCGAACGTTTTCTCAAAAGAAAGGACCTTTGAGCTGAGACTTAAAAGATGAGCAGGAGCTGATGAGGGGACGAGATAAGGGAAGGGTTGAAGCAGAGGTGACACGCAGAGAGAAGTGGAAGAGCTTGACTTGTCTGACTCGTTCAAGGGCCTACAAGTGGCTCGGTATCTCTGGAATTTAAGGTGTGAGATGAAAGAGTGGGAGATGAGACTGCAGGAGGCCAGACAGTGAGGAGTCAAGCCAAGCCGAGGAGTTTGAGCATTTTTCTTTCGGGGACACTGAAGATATCTGAGTAGAGGAATAATATGATATTTGTCTTCTCAAAAGATGCTTTTATTAGTTAGTGTAGAGCGGTGGTTCACAACGGCTGGTGATTTTGCCCTCTGGAGGGGACATCTGGCAATGTTTAGAGACATTTTTGGTTGTCACAACTGGTGGGATCTATTGGTATCTAGTGGGTAGAGATGCTGTCAACATCCTATAATACACATGACAGCACCACAACAAAGAGTTATCTGATCCAAAATGTCAGTCATGCCAAGGTTGAGAAGTCCTGGTATGGAGGACAGATCGGAGGGTCAGACGCCTATGAGAAGGGAGCTACAGTAGTCCAGGGGAGAGACGACTCAGGCCCAAGTCAGGACAGTGATAATGGTGATGGAGAGCAACAGACAAGTAGGAGGGATAATGAGGATTTACTTAGTCCCTGCTTGATTGATATGCCAAGAGAGGAAAAGGGAAGAACACATTTCTGGCTCGAGCAACTGCGTGGATGGAGGAATCATTAGAGAGGGGTTGGGATTATCATGAGTTTAGTTTAGGACAGGTTGGATTTAAGGTGCCTGTGGGACGTCCAAGTGGAGATGTTGAGCAGGCATCTGGATGTACAAGTTTGGAGCACAGAGGAGTGGTCTGGGTCAAAGTACAGATGAGGGTCAAAGCCACAGCAGTGGAAGAGAAGGCCCTGAGCGTGTGCAGAATGAGAAGAGGCCAAGGAAAGATTCCAGAGAACAACAGTGTATAACAGACAGAGTAAGGAGAGGTGGAGGGAGGCTGGGAGTGGGGAAGCAGTGGGTGGAGAAGCAGGAGAGCACAGTGTCAAAGTGTCAAAGCAGGAGGGACACCTGGAAGGAGGTCAGCATGGGGCAGATGAAGTAAGTTTGTGGTCTGCTAGGAATTTTAGAGAGTTCACAGATGAGGGTCTTTATTTTCTCCTTGCACTAGTGCATGTGATGAGAGCTAGGGGTGGGGTGGGGTGGGGACAAGAGGAGAGAGATGAGGTTAGTTACAGCTTTCAGGCAGAGCTGGAAGTGGGAGCTGACCAAGGTTGGACTATGTAGCAAGGCTGAGAGCCTGCTGAAACTGGAGACTGCATTTGCACTAGGACCTCTGAGCAGGGGCTGCACAGGCCAGAAAATTCACTTCTGCCTTGGTCATTTCCAGTCAACGGCCCCTGCGCCTTTTGGGGTCACTTCCTGACAACTTCTCTTGACCACTATTTATTGCTTTCTTCCTGCAGCGGGTCAGAGGGCAGAGGTCTTTAACAGCTTCTGGAGACGGTGCGGCAGCTGTGCTGCAGCCCGCCAGACTGATCCAGGGGGAAGTTTGTCTCTTGGGATATCCAGGCCCACAGCCATAGTAAAGAGTTGGGGCAGGAGCTGTTTCCAGGGTTCAGCATGGCAAGGTCTTAGTGTCTCTCAGGAGGGTAAACAATGGCACAAATCACTTCTGTCAAAGGCCCGGGCAACGATCAGAAGTCCTTGGCTAGGCTTCTCTCTGAGCAACATTTTCTGGCCAAGAAAGGGGAACTCTCCAGCTTCCTTTTGCAGCATATCATGACCCTGAGGCCCATGTAGCCACAAAGAGTACTTTGTCACAAGCTACAGCAGTCTGCACCAGCTAACCCACTACTGAGGGCCTAATGTGCACCCAATTTATAGAACTTAGTTTGAAAGAAGCTTTTGTTGTAAGGCAGGGCAATCTGAATGTCTGTTTACTCAATGAACAAATATACATAGAGTACCTACTGTGTGCCTGGCCCTGTCCTAGGCTCAGAAGCTTTTGGAATGGTGTCTCCTGCTGATCTGGCTCTGAAATGTTCAGAGGCTCCTGACATTGGTGTCCAGTCATAAACTCTTCCTGAGCCAGTCTGGGAGATGCCTGAGAAGTCACCAGGAAAACCTTCCCCTATTTCTTAGTTTTGGGGAGCCCCTGGAACTTAACGACCTCGGTATTTTCCTATAGACCTGCAGTTCTCCCTTTCTCATTTCCAATGAGGTTGGCTTAAGAGATGAAGGGATGCTAAAGGTGCATGAGCCACATCCCATAAATTCATAGTGCAGATCCTCATCACTCCAGTTACCAGATCTGAGTACCAATCAGATCCCACTTTATAACCAAACTCAATAAAGAGCAGGCCTATAACGTCAGTCTCAATAACTCTGTCGGTCAGCCAGTTCTCTGACTGGAGTGATGATGAGACTTGGCGATGGTTATTAACTCCCTGTGACCCACCTGGAATTTGCTATCACAGCCCTTAGCGCTCTCCTTTTAAGTACAGTTGGTCCTCATCATTTGCAGATTCTGTATTTGTGAATTCGCCAACTCTCTAAAATCTATTTGTAACCCTTGAATCAATACTCGTGGAGCTTTCACAGTCATTCCCGGACATGTGCAGAAGGATGGAAAATTCAAGTCTCTCAACAAGCACATTCCCGGCTGAGGTCGAACAAGGCAAAGCTCTGCCTTCATGTTACAGCTCTTATATGGTAAACAAGGGTCCTTTTCGTGGTCTGTTTAATGCCACGTTTTTTGCATTTTTGTGCTTTTTGTTTGGTGATTTTGCTGTATAAAATTGCCCCCAACTGTAGTGCTGAAGTGATGTCTGTTTTCCTAAACACAAGAAGGCTGTGCTGTGCCTTATGGAGAAAATACATGTGTTAGATAAGTTTCATTTAGTTATGAGTTGTGCCATTGGCCATGAATTCAGTGTTAATGAACCAACAATATATATTAAATAAGGTGCCTTTAAACAGAAACACACATAAAACAAAGTTCTATATTGACCAGTTGACAAAAATGTTGTGATCAGAGTCTCACAGGAACCTAACGCAAGTGGTGAGGTCTGAGCTGGGTTTGGATTTTGGCCCGTGTCCTACTAGTCCCTTCTGTGTGTCCACCATCCCAAGACTCTGGGCACCAACTGGCCCAGGGCCTGCTCCTTCCAGTTGCCACTTAGTTATGGCTTTTCTGGACAAAAAGATGGGGCATTACTCACCCCAGCCTCTCCCCAGGTGACAGCCACAGATGCAGACAGTGGCCCATTTGGCCACCTCTCCTATTCCTTGGGTGCCGGACTTGGGGCCTCGGGGTCTCCCCCATTCCGCATCGATGCCCACAGTGGCGACGTGTGCACGACCCGGACCCTGGATCGCGATCAGGGGCCCTCAAGCTTCGACTTCACAGTGACAGCTGTGGATGGGGTGAGTGGACAGTCTGTGGGCAGACTGGGGTAGGGCATTCACCGGGGCCAATCAAGGGCCACCTGACTTAATGGCTGCATGTCTCACCAGGGAGGCCTCAAGTCTATGGTGTATGTGAAGGTGTTTGTGTCAGACGAGAATGACAACCCACCTCAGTTTTATCCACGGGAGTATGCTGCCAGTCTGAGCGCCCACAGTACACCAGGCACAGCTGTGCTGAGGGTGCGTGCCCATGACCCTGACCAGGGACCCCATGGGCGACTCTCCTACCACATCCTGGCTGGCAATAGCCCCCCACTGTTTGCCTTGGATGAGCACTCAGGTGAGGATCTTCACCTTCCCAGGGCTTGCCTCCCCATCTGCCTAAATGAAGTACTGCCTGCCCCCCACCCCCCAACCTTTCCAGCTCTATTCTGTTTCCTTATACATCTCCACTTCTCCCTCCTCCCAGGGCTGTTGACGGTAGCCTGGCCCTTGGCCAGACGGGCCAATTCCGTGGTGCAGCTGGAGATCGGGGCTCAGGATGGAGGTGGCCTGCAGGCAGAGCCCAGTGCCCGAGTCAACATCAGCATTGTGCCTGGAACTCCCATACCACCAGTATTTGAGCAACTACAGTATGTCTTTTCTGTGCCAGAGGATGTGGCACCAGGCACCAGTGTGGGTGTAGTCCAAGCACACAATCCATCAGGTATCACTTATCATTATATCCATTTGGTGCCATACCCAGACACCCCAACATAACCCTCGAGTATCACACCACTGATAGCCCCAATACAAAACACTCTGGTTCCAATCCCTGCCACCTCCGTGGGCATGGTACAGGCACTCTGCTTCATCCCCAGGTACATGAATATCACCCTGGTGCCACCCAGCTTCTCTGCCAACACCTGCCCCTCCCCCTAATACTTCGAAAGGCCCAGGTGTGGGCACTGCCTAGCCCTTTTGGGGATCAGAGTCTGGGCTCCAACTCAATAGGTGCCCCCCATCTCTTTTCTGACCCTTCTTTCCTCTTCCCTAGGTCGCCTGGGGCCTGTGACCCTCACCCTATCAGGTGGGGATCCCCGAGGACTCTTCTCCCTAGATGGGGCCACAGGGCTGTTACAAACGCTTCGAGCTCTGGACCGGGAGCTGCTGGGACCAGTGCTAGAGCTGGAGGTACGGGCAGGCAGTGGAGTGCCCCCGGCTTTCGCCGTAGCTCGGGTGCGTGTGCTGCTGGATGATGTGAATGACAACTCCCCTGCCTTCCTTGCACCTGAAGACACGGTGTTGCTGCCGCCAAGCACTGCCCCAGGGACTCCCATCTATACACTGCGGGCTCTGGACCCCGACTCAGGCGTTAACAGTCGAGTCACCTTTACCCTGCTTGCTGGGGGTGGTGGGGCCTTCACTGTGGACCCCACCACAGGCCACATACTGCTTATGGGACCTCTGGGGCCTCCAGGGGGGCCAGCCCATGAACTGGAGCTGGAAGCCCGGGATGGTGGCTCCCCACCCCGCACCAGCCACTTTCGACTGCGGGTGGTGGTACAGGACTTGGGGACCCGTGGGCTGGCTCCCCACTTCGACAGCCCCACCTACCGTGTGGACCTGCCCTCAGGCACCACCCCTGGAACTCAAGTCCTGCAAGTGCAGGCTCGAGCACCAGATGGGGGCCCTGTCACCTACCGCCTTGCAGCAGATGGGCCAAGTAGCCCCTTTGGCCTGGAGCCACAGACTGGGTGGCTATGGGTGCGAGCAGCACTGGACCGTGAGGCCCAGGAGTTATACACACTGAAAGTAATGGCAGTGTCTGGGTCCAAAGCTGAGTTGGGGCAGCAGACAGCCACAGCCACCGTGAGGGTCAGCATCCTCAACCAGAATGACCACAGTCCCCGCTTGTCTGAGGAGCCCACCTTCCTGGCTGTGGCTGAGAACCAGCCCCCAGGGACCAGTGTGGGCCGGGTCTTTGCCACTGACCGAGACTCAGGACCCAATGGACGTCTGACCTACAGCCTGCGACAGCTGTCAGAAGACAGCAAGGCCTTCCGCATCCACCCCCAGACTGGTGAGCACTGGGACCCAAAATCTGAGACCCCATAGCCTCATCCTCTGACTGGGTGAGCACCCAGACACGCTCCCCAGAGCCTGGCCATGAGGACCAGGACTGAGCTAGAGTTTTACCTGGGCATTCCCTTCCACACTCCCCAAACCCCAGCCTCTCATGGACCTCAGGCTCTGCATCCCTAGCTACCCCATACATGATCTCTGTCTGTCCTGCACTCCCAGGAGAGGTTACCACACTCCAAACTCTGGACCGTGAGCGGCAGAGCAGCTACCAGCTCCTGGTGCAGGTGCAGGATGGGGGGAGCCCACCCCGCAGTGTCACAGGCACCATACACATTGCAGTGCTCGACCTCAATGACAACAGCCCCACCTTCCTGCAGGCTTCAGGGGCTGCTGGTGGGGGCCTCCCCGTACAGGTATGTGAAGCTGCAGTACTCTGCCCTGAAGAAGTAAGAGGGTGTGTGGGTCTCTGCTTAGAACTGTAGGTGTAAGTAAGAGAGTCTGCGTCTTGGAACAGGTTTGAGAGCAAAAACGGGGCTCTGCCTGAACATAGGTGATGGGAACTCCATCCTGAGTTGTCTCAAGAACAGGAAGGAGACAACTGTAGATGAGTTGTGTTCCCACAGGTACCAGATGGTGTGCCTCCAGGAACACTGGTGACAACTCTGCAGGCCAGGGATCCGGATGAGGGGGAGAATGGAACAATCCTGTACATGCTAACTGGTACGGGGGCCGGAGAGAAGGGAGCTGGTGGGTGCTGGCAGGCCCTCATGACATGCCCAGCTCTGGAACCCAAGGCCTCGCCCTTCCTCTGCCTGTCCCCAGGTCCTGGCTCAGAGCTCTTCTCTCTGCACCCTCACTCAGGGGAGCTGCTCACTGCAGCACCCCTGACCCGAGCAGAGCGGCCTCACTATGTGCTGACGCTAAGTGCTCACGACCAAGGCAGCCCCCCTCGGAGCTCCAGCCTCCAGCTGCTGGTGCAGGTATGGCTGCCCTTCCTCCAATCTGTCCACGTCTCCTTGGTCACCAGTGTGGGCACCCTCTCCTCTAGTCAGGCCACTCTGACCGCCCTTCCTGCTACTCAGCAGGCCAGCCCAGATTCCCTTTTACATGGGTCCGCCTGATTCCGTACTCCCTCCTGGGTCCACAACAGGTGCTTCCCTCAGCTCGCTCGGCTGAGCCTCCGCCGGAACCCTCAGACCCAGACCCAGCCGCACCTGTGCCTGTCGTGCTGACCGTGACAGCAGCCGAGGGCCTCCAGCCCGGCTCTCTGTTGGGCTCGGTGGCGCCGCCAGAGTCGGCGGGAGTGGGCGCACTCACCTACACACTGGTGGGCGGCGCGGACCCGGAGGGCACTTTCGCGCTGGACGCGGCCTCCGGGCGCTTGTACCTGGCGCGGCCCCTGGACTTCGAGGCGGGCCCGGCGTGGCGCGCGCTCACAGTGCGCGCCGAGGGGCCGGGAGGCGCGGGCGCGCGGCTGCTGCGAGTGCAGGTGCGCGTGCAGGACGAGAACGAGCATGCGCCGGCCTTCGCGCGTGACCCGCTGGCTCTGGCGCTTCCGGAGAACCCAGAGCCGGGGGCGGCGCTGTACACTTTCCGCGCGTCGGACGCCGACGGCCCGGGCCCCAACAGCGACGTGCGCTACCGTCTGCTGCGCCAGGAGCCGCCCGTGCCCGCGCTTCGCCTGGACTCACGCACCGGGGCGCTCAGCGCCCCGAGAGGCCTGGACCGGGAGACCACTCCCGCTCTGCTGCTGCTCGTGGAAGCCACCGACCGGCCTGCCAATGCCAGCCGCCGCCGCGCAGCACGCGTTTCCGCGCGCGTCTTTGTCACGGATGAGAATGACAACGCTCCGGTCTTTGCGTCGCCCTCACGTGTGCGCCTCTCTGAGGATCAGCCGCCGGGGCCCGCAGCGCTGCACGTGGTAGCCCGGGACCCGGACCTGGGCGAGGCTGCACGCGTGTCCTATCGCCTGGCAGCTGGCGGGGACGGCTACTTCCGGCTACACCCCAGTACCGGTGAGTTGGGCCGGGGGTGGGGGTGGGGACGAGGAGGGTGCTGATGTGGGGCGAGTGTTGAGGTTACCTTCCAACCCGCCCTACCGCTCAACTAGGAGCGCTGTCCGTGGTGCGGTCCCTGGACCGTGAACAGCGAGCTGAGTTCGTGCTGACTGTGGTGGCCTCCGACCACGGCTCCCCGCCGCGCTCAGCCACGCAGCTCCTGACTGTCAGTGTCGCCGACGTCAACGACGAGGCACCCACTTTCCAACAGCAGGAGTACAGCGTCCTCTTGCGTGAGAACAGCCCGCCTGGCACATCTCTGCTCACTCTGCGGGCAACCGACCCAGACCTGGGTAAGGCCTGGGGGGATGGGTTGAAAGAGGGATGGACTGGGTCAAGAAAGGGTATATTCACCCTCTGATCTTCCCCCACGCTGCCCCTCCTCAGGGGCCAATGGGCAAGTGACTTATGGAGGCATCTCTGGCGAAAGCTTCTCCCTGGACCCAGACACTGGAGTTCTTACAACTCTTCGGGCCCTGGATCGGGAGGAGCAGGAGGAGATCAATCTAACAGGTGCGCGTTTGCAGGATCCCCAAAGCCTGAGGCGCTGTAAACAGCAGTGTTACATGGGCAGGACCCGCAAAATACATTTTATTAGCTTACAGCACAGTTTCTATTATATATATATTATTTTCTTTTCTTTTCTTTTATTTATTTATTTTTGCGGTACGCGGACCTCTCACTGTTGTGGCCTCTCCCGTTGCGGAGCACAGGCTCCGGACAGGCAGGCTCAGCAGCCGTGGCTCACGGGCCCAGCCGCTTCGCGGCATGTGGGATCTTCCCGGACCGGGGCACGAACCCGTGTCCCCTGCATCGGCAGGCGGACTCTCAACCACTGCGCCACCAGGGAAGCCCTCTATTATATTTTTAATCCTTTTGGGGAGTCAAGAGTTTGGCAGAGTGCAAGTTGAACTGACGTCTAGGCTGTCACCAGTGTGATCACACTAACTCTCAAATGCATAATGTCGCAGCTATGCCCTCTAGGGTTCCCTCAGGTTACACTGCAGCCGTTTAACAGAGGAGCAAGCGGATATTGAGCACCAAAGCGATTAAGTAACCTGCTTAGGCTAACACAACTTGGAAATGGCAGAGCTGGGACTTGAACTCAGATCTTTTGTTACCTCACTTAGTGCCTTTTCTGTCACACCACCACCTGTATGTATGTGTGCTTGTGGGGTGTGGAGAGAGGGACATATTCTGATTTTTGTGTGCACCTGGTGAACACTATGTGGTGTGGATTCCTCCATGGGATGGGAGCAGGCTGGATCTCACTGATTTTGCTTCCCGATAGTGTATGCCCGGGATGGGGGCTCGCCTCCGCTGTTGACCCATGTCACAGTGCGAGTGGCTGTGGAGGATGAGAATGACCACGCCCCAACCTTTGGGAGTGCCCATCTTTCCCTGGAGGTGCCTGAGGGCCAGGACCCACAGACCCTTACCACGCTGCGGGCCTCTGACCCGGATGTGGGAGCCAACGGGCAGCTGCAGTACCGCATCCTGGGTGAGAACCTTCCCGCACCCACTTGGCCAGGTGTACTCCTGTTGGCCTGTGTCAGACCCAGCGTGCCCGGGTCTCCTTTTCCTTCTCTTTATGTTTCTGTGTCTCCAAGCATCTATTTCTGTGCCCCTCCAGTTCTTGATCTCCTCTTTGTCTCTTTTTATCTTTTTGTTTCTTTTCTTTCTTTTTCTTTCTTGATTGTCTCTCCCTGTAGAGCAGTTGTTCTCAAACTTTTTCGTCTCAGGAACCCTTAACATTCTTAATTTTTGAGAACTGTAAAGAACTTTGGCTTATATGATATCAGCATTTATTGATATAATAAAATGTGAAATAATAATTTAATATATAAAATATATAGTAAACAAATTATATCAGTATTTACAATATTTGACATTAAAGATGAGAAAATTTTAAAATATCATTGCAAAACAAGCCAATGAAGTATACTACTTGCCGTATTTCTGCGTAGGCCCAAGGAAATGTTAGGGTTTCAACTAACAATTTGTGGGACAGTAATGAGGTTACAAAGATTACAGCATGTATAACCGAACACAAGCCAGCAAAAACGAGTGAATCTCTGAAAACAACACGTATTTATGCTCTAAACTTTCTACCTAGAATATTCTGGGAAACACAAGACTACACAAGCACACACATTCCATTAACCATCCAAGTCATGATGTCATCACATGTCATGTGGCATCCGGACCCCACTCTGCATTTGTGAGTTGATGAGAATGAAAAAGTCATACAATGTCTTAGTATTACTATGAAAATAGTTTTGATCTTATGTACTCCCCAAAAGGGTCTCAGGGGAATCCCTGGGGTCTGCAGACCACACTCTTAGAAAAGCTACTTTGCGGTATCTTTCTTTACCTTCTGTGTTTCTCTTTGTTTCTCTGCCTTTATCCCACTTTCCCTCTTTTCTCTCTCCCTCTCTCTTTCTCTTTCTTTGCCAGGTTGCCTGTAAATCACCCCCACTCCCATGGGCTGACACATGTATGTCTATGTGTGCATGCCCTTCTCTGCAGATGGGGACCCATCAGAAGCCTTTGTTCTGGACCTAGCTTCAGGGGAGTTTGGCACCATGAGGCCACTAGACCGGGAGGTGGAGCCAGCATTCCAGCTGCAGATAGAAGCCCGGGATGGAGGCCAGCCAGCTCTCAGTGCTACTCTGTTTGTGACAGTGACAGTGCTGGATGCTAATGACCATGCCCCCGCCTTCCCTGTGCCTGCCTACTCTGTGGAGGTGCCTGAGGATGCACCCGCAGGGACCCTGCTGCTGCAGCTACAGGCTCATGATCCTGATGCTGGGCCCAATGGCCGCGTGACCTACTACCTGGGTGCAGGTGCAGCAGGAGCCTTCCTGCTGGAGCCCAGCTCTGGGGAATTGCGCACAGCCGCAGCCCTGGACAGAGAGCAGTGTCCCAGTTATGCCTTTACCGTGAATGCAGTGGATGGTGCGGCTGCTGGACCCCTAAGCACCACGGTGCCTGTCACCATCATGGTGCGCGACGTCAATGACCACGCGCCCACCTTCCCCACCAGTCCCCTGAGGCTGCGCCTGCCCCGCCCAGGCCCTAGCCTCAGTACCCCAACCCTGGCTCTGGCCACTCTGCGAGCTGAAGACCGTGACGCTGGTGCCAATGCCTCTATCCTATACCGGCTGGCAGGCACACCACCTCCTGGCACCACTGTGGACTCTTACACTGGTGAAATCCGTGTGGCCCGCTCCCCTGTATCCCTGGGTCCCCAGGATCGTGTCCTCTTCATCGTGGCAACCGACCTTGGCCGTCCAGCTCGCTCTGCCACTGGTGTGGTCATTGTTGGGCTGCAGGGAGAGTCTGAGCGTGGACCCCGCTTTCCCCGGGCTAGTAGCGAAGCCATGCTCCGTGAGAATGCACCCCCAGGTGGGTGCCCAACCATGTCTCCCAGCTTTGTATCCCTGGATGGGTTGGGGTTACTAACTAAAAATAGTCCCCAGACTCCCTCAGTCTAGTGCTCACATTTCAACCAATATCATCCCCTCTGCAGGGACTCCCATTGTCTCCCCCAAGGCTATCCATACAGGGGGCTCAAGTGGACCCATCACATACAGCATTCTCAGTGGGAATGAGAAAGGGACCTTCTCCATCCAGCCTAGTACAGGTAAGGGGCGGGAGCAGGGGGCTCTGTGAGGGGACGGGCTCCTGGCGGGGGTCCTCTTTGGGCCCGAGGAGTCTCTGGTTGGGGAGATGCTGCCCTTGAGTAGCGGGCCTCAGACAGGAGGCTCTAGGGCAAGCAAGAGGTCTGTCAGTGATACATTCCACCTCCCTCCAGGAGCCGTCACGGTTCGCTCAGCAGAGGGGCTGGACTTTGAGGCAAACCCACGGCTGCGACTGGTGCTGCAGGCGGAGAGTGGAGGAGCCTTTGCCTTCTCCGTGCTGACCCTAACCCTGCAAGATGCCAATGACAATGCTCCCCGCTTCCTGCGGCCCCACTACGTGGCCTTCTTGCCTGAGTCCAGGCCCTTGGAGGGACCCCTGCTGCAGGTGTGGGGTGTGATGGGAAGATGGGGGGCAGGGCTGGGCGGACTTTGTCTGTGGCCAGCCCAGTGCCAGCAGCCTCCTACTTTCACCAGGTCGAAGCAGATGACCTGGATCAAGGCCCCAGTGGACAGATCTCCTACAGTCTGGCTGCATCCCAGCCAGCCCGGGGATTGTTCCATGTAGACTCAGCCACAGGCACTATCACTACCACAGCTATCCTGGACCGTGAGATCTGGGCCGAAACACGGTGAGGCTTGGGTCTGTAGACCCTGAGACTCCATCCCAGGTCCGTCCAGTTTTGAGCCCCGCATGGAATCCCCTTCAATCCCTAGGCCACGTCTTGAGTTCCCCACCCCCCAGCCTGTCCTGAGCCCTCCTATCCCTGCCCAAGGTTCTCCCTTATCCCCAGGCCCCACCCCGATTGTGCTCTGTGTTCAGGCTGGTGCTGATGGCCACAGACAGAGGAAGCCCAGCCCTGGTGGGCTCAGCTACCCTGACGGTGATGGTCATCGACACCAATGACAATCGCCCCACCATCCCCCAGCCCTGGGAGCTCCGAGTGTCGGAAGGTGAGGACTGGGTAAAGTGAGAGGTACAAAGGGCGGTAGGGAAGCACTTTTCCCCACTCTGGGGCTCCAGGGGCCTCTGGGACCATGCCAAACGCACTTGTCCCATGTATTGCAGATGCACTATTGGGCTCAGAGATTGCACAGGTAACAGGGAATGATGTGGACTCAGGACCAGTACTGTGGTATGTGCTGAGCCCTTCTGGGCCCCAGGATCCCTTCAGTGTAGGCCGCTATGGTGGCCGCCTCTCCCTCACGGGCCCCTTGGATTTCGAGCAGCGTGACCGCTACCACCTGCAGCTCCTGGCACATGACGGGCCTCACGAGGGCCGTGCCAACCTCACGGTGCTCGTGGAGGATGTCAATGACAATGCACCCGCCTTCTCACAGACCCTCTACCAGGTACTGACGCCCCCACCTTTGGGCCCAGGGTTGTTCACAACGGAGGGGAGTGACAAGGCTAGAAGTATCTGAGGTGGGCTGGATGTCAGAACTGACTTGGGGATGGATCTTTGGGGATATAAGACCAGCCTTATAAGTCCTGGGAACTGTGTGCAGGTTCTTCATCCGGTGCCCACAAATGGGGGAAGGTGCACAATCCAAATTCTAAGGGGTAGATGGGCTCCAGGCTGGGACGGATGGCAAGCAGAGCTCATGAGACCAAGCTCCAGAACATAGGCTGAGTGGGCAGCTGGGATGCTTGGCCTTAAACCCTTGTCCTCACACCTCAGGTGATGCTGCTTGAGCACACACCCCCAGGCAGTGCCATTCTCTCCGTCTCTGCCACTGACCGGGATTCAGGTGCCAATGGTCATGTCTCCTACCACCTGGCTTCCCCTGCTGAGGGCTTCAGTGTTGACCCCAACAACGGTGCGTCCTTCCTGGGATCTACCCCTTATCCTTGACTGTGCTGGGCCATGTTTTGACCTCATTCCTGGAATTTCTTGCCTGAACTCTTAACTCCTAGATCTCTGACCCAGGGAGGACATTTTCTGCCCTTTGTCTCTGTTTTAAGCACTGTCCTGACTGCATGCCTAGAAGCCATTCTCTGAATCCTGGAGGCCCCTCTGTAATCTCCTAGCACACAGGCCACTCCCTGGAGTCTGACTTCCGAGGCCATTTCCCAGTCCTCGAAGGGTCACTCTGCTCACCCACAGCCTCTGCTGATGGCATATTTCTCTTCATTCCCTTCTCATCTCAGGGACCTTGTTCACAACAGTGGGGACAATGGCCTTGGGCCATGAAGGGCCAGGAGTGGTAGACGTGGTGCTGGAAGCACGAGATCATGGGACGCCGGCTCGGGCCGCACGCACCACAGTGCACGTGCAGCTGCAGGACCAGAACGACCACACCCCAAGCTTCACATTGTCACACTACCGTGTGGCAGTAACTGAGGATCTGCCCCCTGGTTCCACCCTGCTCACCCTGGAGGCCACAGATGCCGACGGAAGCCGCACCCACGCCGCCGTGGACTACAGCATTGTCAGTGGCAACCGGGGCCGAGTCTTCCAGCTGGAACCCCGGCTGGCTGAGACTGGGGAGGGTGATGGACTAGGCCCCCGGGCCCTGGGCTGCCTGGTGTTGCTTGAGCCTCTAGACTTCGAAAGCCTAACCCAGTACAATCTAACTGTGGCTGCAGCTGACCGGGGGCAGCCACCTCGAAGCTCGGCTGTGCCGGTCACCGTCACTGTGCTGGATGTCAATGATAACCCACCTGTCTTCACCCGAGCATCCTACCGTGTGGCAGTACCCGAGGACACACCTATTGGAGCCGAGCTGCTGCACGTGGAGGCCTCCGACGCTGACCCAGGCCCGCATGGCCTTGTGCGTTTCACCCTCAGCTCAGGCGACCCTTTTGGGCTCTTTCAGCTGGATGAGAGCTCGGGTGACTTGCGACTGGCCCACCCCTTGGACTGTGAGACCCAGGCTCGACATCAGCTTGTCGTGCGGGCTGCCGACCCTGCCGGGGCACACTTTGCTCTGGCACCAGTGACCATCGAGGTCCAGGATGTGAATGACCACAGGCCAGCCTTCCCTCTGAGCTTGCTCAGCACCAGCCTGGCAGAGAACCAGCCTCCAGGCACTCTCGTGACTACTCTGCATGCGACTGATGGCGATGCTGGGGCTTTCGGAAGGCTCCGCTACAACCTGCTGGAGGCTGGGCCAGGGCCTGAGGGCCGTGAGGCATTTGCGCTGAACAGCTCAACAGGGGAGTTGCGGGCACGAGTGGTCTTTGACTATGAGCACACAGGAAGCTTCCAGTTGCTGGTGGGTGCTACCGATGCTGGGAATTTGTCAGCCTCAGTCACTGTGTCAGTGCTGGTGACTGGTGAGGATGAATATGACCCAGTATTCTTGGCTCCAGCTTTCCACTTCCAAGTGCCGGAAGGTGCCCGGCGTGGCCACAGCCTGGGTCACGTGCAGGCCACAGACGAGGATGGAGGTGCTGATGGCCTGGTGCTCTATTCCCTTGCCACCTCTTCCCCCTATTTTGGTATCAACCAGACTACAGGTGCCCTGTACCTGCGGGTGGACAGCCGGGCACCAGGCAGCGGAACAGGCACCTCTGGGGGTGGGGGCCGGACCCGACGTGAGGCACCACGGGAGCTGAGGCTGGAGGTGGTAGCACGGGGGCCTCTGCCTGGTTCCCGGAGTGCCACAGTGCCCGTAACTGTGGACATCACCCACACTGCGCTGGGCCTGGCACCTGACCTCAACCTGCTATTGGTGGGGGCTGTGGCGGCCTCCCTGGGAGTCGTGGTGGTGCTCGCATTGGCAGCCCTGGTCCTAGGGCTGGTGCGGGCCCGGAGCCGCAAGGCTGAGGCGGCACCTGGCCCGATGTCACAGGCAGCACCCCTGGCCAGTGGCTCTCTACAGAAGCTGGGCCGAGAGCCACCCAGCCCACCGCCTTCAGAGCACCTGTATCACCAGACTCTCCCCAGCTATGGTGGGCCAGGAGCTGGAGGACCCTACCCCCGCGGTGGCTCCCTGGACCCTTCACACTCAAGTGGCCGAGGCTCAGCGGAGGCCGCAGAGGATGACGAGATCCGCATGATCAACGAGTTCCCCCGTGTGGCCAGTGTGGCTTCCTCTCTGGCTGCCCGTGGCCCTGACTCCGGCATCCAGCAGGACGCAGATGGACTGAGTGACACATCCTGCGAGCCACCTGCCCCCGACACCTGGTATAAGGGCCGCAAGGCAGGGCTGCTGCTGCCGGGTGCAGGGGCCTCTCTGTACCGAGAGGAGGGCCCCCCAGCCGCTGCCACAGCCTTCTTGGGGGGCTGTGGCCTGAGCCCTGCACCCACTGGGGACTATGGCTTTCCAGCAGATGGCAAGCCATGTGTGGCAGGAGCACTGACGGCCATTGTGGCTGGGGAGGAGGAGCTCCGTGGCAGCTATAACTGGGACTACCTGCTGAGCTGGTGCCCTCAGTTCCAGCCGCTGGCCAGCGTCTTCACAGAGATCGCCCGGCTCAAGGATGAGGCTCGGCCGTGTCCCCCGGCTCCCCGTATTGACCCACCACCCCTCATCACTGCCGTGGCCCACCCAGGAGCCAAGTCTGTGCCCCCCAAGCCAGCCAGCACGGCTACAACCCGGGCCATCTTCCCACCAGCCTCTCACCGCTCCCCCATCAGCCATGAAGGTTCCCTGTCCTCAGCTGCCATGTCCCCCAGCTTCTCGCCCTCACTGTCTCCTCTGGCTGCTCGCTCACCTGTTGTCTCACCATTTGGGGTGGCCCAGGGCCCCTCAGCCTCAGCACTGAGTGCAGAGTCCGGCCTGGAGCCACCCGATGACACGGAGCTGCATATCTAGCTGTGGCCCAGGCTGGGCCCCGACCTGGGATGCGCACAGTGTCCCCAATGCAGGCCCCATCTGAGCCTGCCCTGGGCAGCCTCGGACCATGATTGGCCGCGGGGGAGGCCAGATCCCCACCCCAGAGTCCTCCAGTGGGGACAGGTCTCACGTCTCACCCCGGCCCTGTCAGAGCGCCAGCACCACGAGGCCCTGTTGGGCACTGACCTGTGGCCGGGTCCAGTGTGGAGAGAAAGATGATGAAGGAGGCAGCAGCCCTGGGTCCTCCTCAGTGAGGGCTTCTTGCCCTGTGCCAGCACCCTGAGATGGAGCTGAGACTTTATTTATTGGGGGGTAGGGGGAATGGGGGCAGTCCCTCTAACTTGTTTGGGCCCAGCTCCTTTGGGTTCCACTGACACCCCTGCCCCTGCCCAGAATCAAGTGCCAATTCTCACTCTGGAGCCTTAATAAACTGCAGTTTGTACCCAGTGTCCGGCTCTGTTCTGTGGGGGCCGTAGGGGTGGGGGGATGATGGGAAGCCACCTGGCACACTGTGGACACCTCAGGAGTCACAGAAGCTGGTGGGCACAGGGGCATCTAGGGTGGGAGCGAGTGGGGATGGCACTGGGAGCCCGAGCCCAACCTGAGGCTATGACATCTCTGCAGTTGACCTTTCCCTCTAACGTGGGCAGGAGGCCAGAAGACGGCAGACAGCAGGGGCTTGCTTGTGGCAGTGACCTAGAGAGGGGTTGGCTGGCTGGGGAGAGATCTTGGAGATGACCAGCTCTAGGCCTGAGGGTCTTCAGGGAGGTGGGGGTGGGTACAAGAGCAGCCACGTGGTGTATTTGTTTTCCGCGGGGCCCCTATATACTCGCGTGTAATAAGAGCACACATTTGTTGAGCCTTTGCCGTGTGAGGCTCTCTGCTGAGGGGTCCACCTGCTTTATCTCTGTAACTTTTCACGGCAACCCTCTGAGGCAGAGCACTTTTAACATAATAGTCTCCATATTCTACATGAAGAAACCTAGGCTCCGTACAGCTAGTAAGAACCTGGGTCTGTGGGCCTCCAAAGCCCCTTTCTGAAGCACCCCCTACACTGTGGTGAGTCCTGGATTCTGGCAGCAGGTGGGGAGCCCTGAGCTTACCCAGTGTTTGACAGTCCACAGAGGGAGAATCCGAGGAGCAGCCCCTCCCCTTCTTCAGCATTCAGGACCACCCATTCAAGGGAGGAGCCAGCATCGTCACTAGTTTCCAGGCAGAGACGGGAGGTGGTGGTGCACTGTAGGGCTCATGTGATCTGTCACATGACAGCGGATCTGCAGAAAGGCAGAATGGGCCCCCGAGCCTGGTAAGAAATCAGGGGGGCCCTGGGAGAAGGGAATCATGTTGGAGGGAGTATATGTTGGAGGGTGGGAACATAATGACAGTCCAGCTCCTGCTGAAACCCATGTGCTGCCCCTGCAGCCTCCTAGGGCTCCTTGCCCTCTTTGTCGCCGGCAAATGCAGTTACAGCCCGGAGCCTGACCAGCAGTGGACGTGAGTTGACTTAGCACTGACAACCCCTACCCCATGGCCTCTCCTGTACCCGTTTTCCTGGTTCTAGCCTCCCTCACCCCCCTTACCAGCTCCTGGTACCCACTCCATAGCCTTATTCCCAGGTTCCCAGATTCAGTCCCCGATAATCCACCTCCTGTGATCCATATCTGCTTCTGGAATCCTCCCCAAGTTCTAGGTTCTAATGGTGAACCTTCCCATCCCTACTCTAATGAAGGCCATGTGCCTGACCCCTGACCCTACAGGCTGCCACCAGGCTGGGTGTCTCTGGGCCGTGCGGACCCTGAGGAAGAGCTGAGTCTCACGTTTGCCCTGAGACAGCAGAACCTGGAGAGACTGTCCGAGCTGGTGCAGGCTGTGTCGGATCCCGGCTCTTCTCGCTATGGTGCCTGATGGGACTGGGGGCGGGATGTGGGATGCAGTAAAGGGACACAGGACTGGGCTGAGTGTGGGATGGTGCAGGTCATGTCAGGGATGTGCTCTTGGGGCCTGTCGAGGGGGTGGTATAGGACAGATGAATGGCAGTGACCCTCATTAAAGAGTTTCTGAATAAAAAGGTGAATTGGAACTAGAGTGTCCAAAACTAATTCACATTCTTTCCTCCAAAACTTTCCACCTATGTTCATCAGGCTCAAAAACTGAAAGTGGGTATGGTTAAGAGCACAGGCTTGGTGATCAGATCTGGATTCAAATTCTGACTCTACTATTTACCAACTACCAGACAAATGGGGAAGTAGCATCCAGTACATAAAAGTGCTCGTTACCTCAAATTTCACCTCCCCCCACTAAATTCACTCTCATTTACTCCTCCATTCGACCCTAAGGCTGCCGCCTCCAGCTCTGAAATACTCCACTGTCTCACCATTCCTTGTTGCCCCCAACTCAGCTGATGACTGCTGCCAGCCCCCTCGCTGGTCTACAGTCTCTTCCCCTCCACTCTTCTCCCCACTTTACCCCCCACTATGCTCCAGAAGGTCCATGGTTTGCTCCAATGGTCAAGCTGGACTGTGGGCTTCCCCTGCTGGAAGCCCTTCGTGGTGAGGGGGGCAGTCTAAGGTTCACCCGGGAGGTGTATGCATGATCCACACAGGAGAGCAGTGCCTCGCCATCGTGTTAACCTCCAGTGTCTCCTGGTTAAAGTTCAAAAAGGGCAACTTAGAAAAGCAAGGAATGAAGGCAAGAGCCTCTACTGAATCCCTGCAGGAAAGTACCTGACCCTAGAGGATGTGGCTGAACTGGTCCGGCCATCACCACTGACCCTCCACACAGTCCAAAAATGGCTTTTGGCTGCTGGAGCCCGGAACTGCCACTCAGTGACCACACAGGACTTTCTGACTTGCTGGCTGAGTGTCCGGTAAGAGGGAATAATTGCCTCATGGAGGGCACCAATCATCCCATCAGGGAGATTCGTCACCGCAGTGGAAGGGAGCTGAGAGCTTGCCAGGGCCTGTGGGTGAAAACACTACGGGAGATAACGACTAACTGCCCCGTGATGCTCAGGCAGCCTCCTCAGCTCTGTTCCATGCTTTCTGACCTCTGTTCTCTGATCTCTGACTTCAGACAAGCAGAGCTGCTGCTCTCTGGGGCTGAGTTTCATCACTATATGGGGGGACCTGCAGAGACCCATGTTGTAAGGTCCCCACGTCCCTACCGGCTCCCGAAGGCCTTGGCCTCCCACGTGGACTTTGGTAACACCCAGTGGGGTTGGTGGCGGGGGGGGGGACGGGTCAGTGATAAAATGGGGGGTTGGAGGCTAAAGGATCTCTTCCTCAAGGCTGACTCCTCCCCACAGTGGGGGGGCTGCACCGCTTTCCCCCCACATCAACCCTGAGGCAACGCCCCGAGCCACAGGTGCCAGGGACTGTTGGCCTACACCTGGGGGTGACCCCATCTGTGATCCGTGAGCGGTACAACTTGACGGCACAAGACGTGGGCTCTGGCACGACCAACAACAGTCAAGCCTGTGCCCAGGTGAGCCATGCGGAGAGCCTCAGGGTCCTTACCACCTCCCCAAGGTGCCTGACCAGCCTGGGGCTGACTCTCTGACTCTAACCCCTGGACTCTCACCCCCAATCCTGTGATCTGGGACAGTATCCCCTGACCTGACCCTTGGGGCTGTGTCCTCTGACCCATGATATCTGCTCTGATTCCCTCCATAGTTCCTGGAGCAGTATTTCCATGAGTCAGACCTGGCTGAGTTCATGCGCCTCTTCGGTGGGAACTTTGCACACCAGGCATCAGTAGCCCGTGTGGTCGGACAGCAGGGCCGGGGCCGGGCCGGAATCGAGGCCAGCCTAGATGTAGAGTACCTGATGAGTGCTGGCGCCAACATCTCCACCTGGGTCTACAGTAGCCCTGGTACTGCCAAGGGAACTGGCTGGTGGGGATAGAGGTGGGGGTGAGTGGTGGTCTTTGCTTCCCCAAGGGAATCCCGTGAGCTCCAGGGAGATCCTGACAACCTCCCAAATGACTGCCTTTGTGCCCTCTTCTCCAAAAACAATTCAGGCCGGCATGAGTCACAGGAGCCCTTCCTGCAGTGGCTCCTGCTGCTCAGTAATGAGTCAGCCCTGCCACATGTGCACACCGTGAGCTACGGAGATGATGAGGACTCCCTCAGCAGCGCCTACATCCAGCGGGTCAACACCGAGCTCATGAAGGCTGCTGCTCGGGGTCTTACTCTGCTCTTTGCCTCAGGTGACCTCCTACTCTAAACTTAGACTCCCACACCCACCCAGCCTCAGAACTTTGGCCCCGCAGTGACTCCTGGACCTGATCTCTATCTCATAATCTGAACTCAACAGGGACCACTGACCTGACCTCAACTGACCTCTTGCAGTAATGACTAACACTTGAATTTCCTCTCCGACATCTGAACCCACATTCCAAACTCTGACCAATTAAACTGAGTGGCAAACTTGGTCTCTCTCCCAGGTGACAGTGGGGCTGGGTGTTGGTCTGTCTTGGGAAGACACCGGTTCCGTCCCAGCTTCCCTGCCTCCAGGTAAGCACCCCAGCCCACCACTTACCTGTGGCCACCAATTCATCTATGTCCTCATGATTTGGAACCTTTGTCTTGATCACACCAGGTGCTCCTGTGGCCCAACCCTCAACTTTACCTGCACCCCCCTCTTCTTCCTGTAGGTCGCAGGCCCCGAGTCTCCTGAGTAGGACATAGCTCCCAGTGTTCCACTTCCTCAGTCTCCAGGCATTTTAGGGGGAGATTTGGTGGGTGTTCCGTAGGAAAAAGTGTGCAGTCACCTCAGGCCATGCTTTGAGGACCCAAGATCTCTCAGTCATCCCCATGTACATGCTTCACCAGAGTGCTTCCCCAGTCCCTCCAGCAAGACCCAGACCCATACTCACCCATCCCCATGCATTTTGGAGGTGCCCTTTGGACCCTGCAATCTGAATGCTGTCTTCTGTCCTCAGCCCCTATGTCACCACGGTGGGAGGCACATCCTTCCAGAATCCCTTCCGAGTCACAGATGAGGTTGTTGACTATATCAGCGGTGGCGGCTTCAGCAATGTGTTCCCACGGCCTTCATACCAGGCATGTGTGTGTTTGTGTGGATGGAGGGGGGACGGGTGGGATCCTCAGTTCAGCAGAGGATACTCACTCAAGAACGCCTTTTAGGAGGAAGCTGTAGCCCAGTACCTGAGCTCCAGTGCCCACTTGCCACCATCCAGTTACTTCAATGCCAGCGGCCGTGCCTACCCAGATGTGGCTGCACTCTCTGATGGCTACTGGGTGGTCAGCAACCATGTGCCCATTCCATGGGTGTCTGGCACCTCGGTGAGAATTAGCCTGGCTCCAAACCCCCACCCAGGGACTACCCTCACCCTCCACCCCCAAGACCTTACACCCAGAACCCCTGATTCCTCAGAGACCTCTGATCCATCCCTCCCAAAAAGTCCAATCACTCTGAACCCCTAACCTCTACTTGTACCCTCACCCTTGCAGGCCTCTACTCCAGTGTTTGGGGGACTCCTATCCCTGATAAATGAACACAGAATCCTCAGAGGCCTCCCCCCTCTTGGTTTTCTCAACCCACGGCTCTACCAGCAGCATGGGGAAGGACTCTTTGATGTGAGTTTGGAAGAGAGGGGTGTGGCCACTTACGTAAGAGTATGTCCAGTGCTAAGATGAACTTGAGGACAATTCTGATGGGGTGGGATAGCCTCTGGAATGTGAATACAAGGTGAGGTGCTGCAGTCTCCTAGTATCAGCAAGCCGGGATCTGATGCCCACCTTCTCCCTAGGTAACACGTGGCTGCCATGAGTCCTGTCTGAATGAAGAGGTGGAGGGTCAAGGTTTCTGCTCTGGCCCTGGCTGGGATCCTGTGACAGGCTGGGGAACACCCAACTTCCCAGCTCTGCTGAAGACACTAATTAACCCTTGATCCTTTCTTGCTAGAAGAGTGGGCCTGTCCACTGCCCCACAGCCGGTGGCTCGGTCCCTGGTTCTGCACTGTAGGGAGCCCTGCTAAACCCTCAACTGTTGACTGCCGCAGCTTATCTCCCTAACCCAGAAATGCTGTGAGCTTGACTTGACTCCCAACGCTACCTGCTCCCTTATACTCAGGTACCCCTGCCCCTGGCCCAGGTTCCTCTACAGATGCTATAACCTGCACTGTTTGGGAGCGTCCTCCGCACACCGCCCCCTCTTCCATTTCTTCTTTTATTTTTTTTTCAACTTTTTTTTCAGTTGTTTACACGGTCTGTGTAGTACACTATTTCACTTCATCTTCACTCCTCAATTCATTGCCATGAGACCTCTGCTCTTATTTTTCACTCTTTCCTCCCCTGAGAAACACTGAGAAATGAATGCCTCCCTGCTGCTTCATCCAGTGGACACTTCCCAATCTTTGCTTTGTGGGCTGTCACAGTAGTCTACCGCCTCTCCTTCCTTAGCGCCCAGGGCTTAACTTCTCCTCTGACCACTCCCTATTCCTCCTTCATTCCCTCCTCCCTCTTTCTCTTTCTCCGCTTCCTCGTCGAATGTTGTTGTATCTCATTGCTCCATCCTTAGTCTTTTGCTCTTCTCACTCTACTCATTGACCCTGGAACAAATCAATCACCGGCATCCACAGCCATCACCATCTCACTATATCAGAGTTTTTATCCAACAGTGATCGATACCTCAAAAGTAATGTGTGTGATACTCAATATTTCATCTCCCTTCTTCCCAATCCCAAACTGTTCTCTTCTGTTTCTTCTTTGTAAATGACACTATGCTTCTTCCAACCAAGCCAGAAACCTAAAGTGTCATCCTAGACTCCCTTTCCTCACCTCCTCCCATCATCATCTTCAGTCAACAAGTCCTGCTGACTTTACCTCTTAAATATACCTTCACCAATCCACAAGTCCTGCCATTTGTATTTCCTAAGTATATCTAGAACTCATCGAATTCTCTCCATCTCTACTGCTACGACATTAGCCCTGAGCCATATTCCCTCTCCTCTGAATTGAGGAGGCCCTTGCAAGAAGTGTCCTTACTTTCTGCCCTTCCCTAAACCATCTACCAGAGTAAGATGCAAATCCCATAAGGTCATTTACTTGATTAAGACCCTTCAAAGATCACTGGATATAGTTCAGGCTTTTTATCATGACTTAAAAACCTAATCCCTCACTTGCCATTTGTTCCTGAGTAACAAATTGTTTATCCTTTCCTGCCCTCCCCACAGACACTTTCACTTTTGCTCAAGATATTCTGGGCCCTAACATTACACCTGGCTCCCTTTGCCTGGTTGATTTCCAGAATTCTTTCGAGAGTCAGCTCAGAAGTCACCTTCTCGTGTGAACCTTTTGGCTCCCTGAAGCTAGTTGATTTTGGTATGACAGAAAAATCCTAGATTCTTGAAAACAAACCTGTTTGATTCTTGGTTCTGATATAGACTAGGCGAGAGCCTTGGACAAGTAAGTTCAACTCTCTGAAGCTTTTTCCTCATCTGTTATGTGAGGATATTGATACCTGCCTCTAATATTCAGGGAATCATTAAATGGGATAAAGTTAATAGAATGCCTAACACACAGATACAGGCAGCAGCTGTTAGTTCCCCTCCTCCCTTGCACTGTACGCTCTGTGTCTACCTCCAGTATTTAAACCCCCATATATTGTTGAAATGGCCAGTTAACTCTTTGCCTCCCTTTCCAAGACTATTGGTGCCTAGAGGACTAGAACCTTGTCCTACTTAACTTTGTATTTGCAGGCCCTAGCTCATCAGGACTGGCAAATAGGAATTAAATAAATGTTTGCTGCATTGAAAAACCCACTCTTTCACTAGCTGTGATTTTTCAGATCTTGTTTATTCAGGCTGAAAGACAGCCGTCCCTCTGTATCCTCACATACCACAGCCACAGATTCAACCAACCATGAATTGAAGATATTAAAAAAAAAAAAAAATTCCAGGAAGTTATAAAAAGCAAAATTTGAATTTACCAGCAACGATTTACATAGCATTTACATGGTATTAGATATTATTAGTAATCTAGAGATGATTTAAAGTATACAGTGCAAATACTATGCCATTTCATATAAGGGACTTGAGCATCCATGGGTTTTGGTATCCATGGCGGGGGAGGGGGGGAAAGGGGGTTGGGGGGAGGGTCCTGGAACCAATACTGCCCACCCCTCACCACCTATACGGAGGGTGGACTGTACCTCCCTCCCCATCTGCAGCAACACTTTCTCCTGTGGCCCTCACTTCTTTGGGCAGCTGCCAGGGAGAGAGGCTATCCAACTCCACTACAAACCCTTAAAAGGCTGAATAAAGGGACTAGGAAGGATGCAGACTGGCAGGCGACCAACGGTCGAGAGGTGTCGGTGCGATGGGCCCCAAAGCAAGGTTTTCGGGCGTCAGGCTGGGTGAGGGGTCCCAGACCTACGGAAGAGACTCCTCGACATTCAAGCGTTCCCATCCCAGCGGATCCGCCTAGGAGAAATGTTCGCGCTACCGCGGTTCTCCAACACTTTCTCTCCGCCCGTCAGCCTTCGTCATCTAGCCGCCGGAGTGGCAGCGGAAAGAGGCGAGCAGCCTAAGGGAGGAGCGAACGTGACGTGGGAGGGGCGAGTCGCGAGGCGTGTGACGCCAACCCTGGTGCGTGCGTAACGTGAACGGAAGCGGAAGCGGTTCTGTTCGCCGCCTCTCCCACCGGCCCGATGAGCTGCAGCGGCTCCGGCGCGGACCCCGAGGCGGCGCCGGGTTCTGCCGCCTCGGCCTCGGGCCCGGCACCCGCGGTCTCGGCCCCCGCCGCGCTGCCCGCCGGCGTCGCTGCGGAGAACAAGGCCAGCCCCGCGGGGACAGCTGGGGGCCCTGGGGCTGGAGCCGCGGCAGGGGGCACGGGAGCCGTGGCGGCGCGGGCCGGGGAGCCGGCCGAGCGGCGCGGAGCGGGTGAGGGCCGGGACGGGTGAGGGCGAGGGCCGCGCCTTGGGCTGGCCCCAGCGGCGGGTGAGGGCAGAGGGTTAAGGCGGACCTAGCTGGGCCCCCGCGCCTCCCACCTCCATGTCTCAGTTTGCTGGTTCTCCTCCAGCTCCGGTGACGGCGGGCGGCGCGGCGCCCCCGGAGGGGGCCATGTCTAACGGGGTTTACGTGCTGCCAAGCGCGGCCAACGGAGACGTGAAGCCGGTGGTGTCCAGCACGCCTCTGGTGGACTTCCTGATGCAGCTGGAGGATTACACGCCTACGGTGGGCTTCCCGCCTGAACAGGCTGCTGGCCCGCTGTCACGTCAGCTTCTGCCACGCCGCCTGTATTTGCAGCGTCCTCTTGCGTTTACTCCCCTACTAGCTCTTGTGATTTATCCCTTCTGCCCACCCAAATGAGGAGCTTCCTGGTAGCCAGGCTTGCCCTCCATTTCCCTTACCCTCCCACTCTCAGCCCCACAGTACACAGGGCTAACACTGACAGTCGTCTGATTGACTTCTCAGATCCCCGATGCAGTGACTGGTTACTACTTGAACCGTGCTGGCTTTGAGGCCTCGGATCCACGCATGTGAGTAAACTCCGGGCAGGTTAGAGCCTTGGGTGCTTGTGTGGAGTTTGTTGTCCACCTCCTTCTCATACCATCTTTTTCTCTCTAGAATTCGGCTCATCTCCCTAGCTGCCCAGAAATTCATCTCAGATATTGCCAACGATGCCCTACAGCACTGCAAAATGAAGGGCACAGCCTCTGGCAGTTCCCGAAGCAAGAGCAAGGTGTGAGGCGAGGCTCGTTGAGTCAGTTATTACCTCCTACAGCAGCAGAGGCTTAAATTATACTGAAACCCCTTTGAGGGAAACTAAGCCCTAGGGGAGGTGAAAGACCTACTCAGGGTCACCCACCTGGGATTGAAATCTGGAATTCCTGTGTTCAGTTGGTGCTCTTCCCTTTTCCCTCAGGACCGCAAGTACACTCTAACCATGGAGGACTTGACCCCTGCCCTCAGCGAGTACGGCATCAATGTGAAGAAGCCGCACTACTTCACCTGAGCCACCCAATCTAAATGTACTTGTCCATCCCCTTGTCCCCACACCAGCCTGTTTTCATAATAAACTTTATTGTGACAGGCAGGGCTGATCCCTCCCATGCTGGGAGACACCGTGTGGCAAGTGACAAAGCTTTAAGCCCATTCCCTTTTTGGGCCACAGTGGTAGGGATGGGGGCAGGGGATGGGCCCCATGGCTGGGGTAGTACCATGACTAGAGGCAGGGGAGGCAACCAGAGGCCTGCTGCTTTGGGGAGGTGCACTCCCCTAAACGTGTCCTGACACCTCTGGAGTTCAGACAAGGACTTTCCAGCCCTACTTGTCCTGCATCTTCTCCAGGATAGGCACAATCATGTCAAACTTGGGCCGCTTAGCAGGGTCTTCATTCATGCAGATCTTCATGAGTTTACATACATGGGGGGAAATGCCTGGTGGGATGGTAGGCCGAAGGCCTTCCAGTGCCACCTGCAAGCACAAGGAAAAACAACGTGGGTCTCAGAACTTGAGTCTCATGTGGGGAGCGGCCTCTAGCCCTCAGGACAGGATTCTGTATATTTGAACAAATGTAGGAAGAGCCCAGCCCCACTACAATTATTGTCACTACCACCACCATTCCCCCAACACAAGTATATCCAGTTATGCTCTCACCTTCATTCCAATTTCCATGTTGGAGAGGTCAGCAAAGGGTACCTCCCGTGTCACCAGTTCCCACAGAAGCACTGCAAAGCTCCACATGTCTGCTGAGCGTCTGTTTGTGTCTTCAGGCTTCTTTTGCAGAGCTGGAGAGACAGGACTTAACTGTTCCAGCTGCCTATCCTGTCTCTGCTTCCCTTCCATTACTACTGAGCTGCCCCTTCTCTGCCTCCCAATATAATGCACTCACTCACCTTCAGGGGCCACCCAGGCAGGTGCATACATGCGTCCGGGGCACTGGAAGGAGAACTTGACGTCGGCCATACTGATTCGAGCAGTCATGTCCTCATCAATCTGAGGAGGAGAAGATAGTTGTGTGGAAGGAGGTAAGTCCTATTCTAGATAGGGAAGGGGCTTCTGGGGCCTGGGCCGGGAGCGAAGTTGTGACCTCACCATTACACTACGACTGTTGAGTGCATGTCGTGGGATGAGGGGCTCTAGCGTGTGTAGAAAGGCCATGCCCCTTGCCATGTCCAGCGCAAACTTCACAGCCTGGCTCTGGTCCACAACGAAATCTAAAAGAGGAGGCAAGAGTTAAATAGTTTGGAGAGGCTTACACTTCTCTCCTCTCCCCCGCCACGACGAGATTTGGCATCCCCTACTCACTGGTGCCTTCGTGTAGCACATTGTACAGGGATCCATATGGCATCCAGTGTGTGATGAGGGTGGGGTGAGGAGCAGGTGGGGACTGACAGGCACCGAGCACTGGGAGCACATTCGGGTGGGAGAAAATCCTGGAAGAGGGAGAGAGTGTCCCTGGCTGAGACCCAGCATAAAAGATCTCCCTCTCGGTGCTGGGCAGGGTTCCTTGGAACCCAGGCTTCCAGTTTAGGCCTTGCCGCACCTGAGCCGGGGACACTCCTCGTTGAAGTCCCTACTCTTCCTTGTACTCCAGTCTCGAACCTTCAGCATCTTCACGACGATGTCATTCCCCTGCCAGCGGCCCTTCCATAGCTGAGGGACAGATATGGGTTAGAAGGCTTTAACTAAGGCCACTGCTTTCCTGCCCACTAACTGGAGGAAAAACTTAAAATGAGTGCAGAGCAGGTAATGTGTCGGGGGGTGGGAGGGCAAGGGCAGGGGTCACCTCTCCAGAGTGATTCTCATTGAGCTTCGCCAGGAAGTTGAGCTGTTTGAAGTCAATGCCGGAGTGTTTGTTCAGAGTCCCATTTCCTGAGAGTACGGGCAGGTCAGGTACTTCCCTCTAACCAGCCTCCCTCTCACCCAGCCCCAGGAGCCCAGGCTTATTCTCTATCACCACCCCTCCCCTCACAACTGACTCACGGGGCCGAGTGCGGGTAGTCCCCTTCCAGAATGTGTCCTTGTATGGAATACGGTTCAGATTCTGGCCCATCTTCTCTGCCCGCTCTAGGGAAGAAAGACAAACAGTCTTGGCCTCAGCTGTTGTGTGGTGGGAGGAGATAGGTTGAAACATGATAAGACACGAGCGGTGGGTGGGGACAGACCTCGGAGAAGCTCTCTCAAGGGTGCCTTGGCTTTGTCCACAGGCATCTCTCCATACTTGTTACAGATGCTGACAAGGGCCCCATTAGCCACGAGGTCCTGTAATTAAAAGGTGGCTGTGATGAGGGCAGTCACAACCAACCATCGATGTAGATGCAGTACAAACCCTGTGAATGTCGAGAGTACTGGGCAGTACTCATAGGATGGGTTGAGGGTTCTAGAATCTCCCACTCAAGCTCAGACTTTGCTTCCCACCCGTCCCAGAACTCTGGGCCTGAGTACTCACCTCTGCCACCTGATCTTGGCCCCAAAAACAGGCATAGTGCAGGGGCACATTCCCATGCTCATTCACTGCATTGATGTCAGCTTTGTACTGCAGCAGCTGGTCCCCATGGCCAAACAGAAAGAGGCAGAAGGTACAGTCAGTCCCAAATGAGAGATGTGTGTTGAGGCATGCAAGGAGGGAGAAGAGTATACGTACTTTCTATGGTATGTTATAGTGCCTATGGCTGACTTCCAGGCAGGTACGTCAAGTAGATGACAGAGGCAGGGGTTCATACATACCTTCTGTACAATATCACGGTGCCCATGACTGGCTGCCAGGTGCAGAGGGGTGTCATCCCCACGGTTCATCACATTGATTCGTGCCCCGCGCATGATCAGCATCTCGACCACAGCAGATCGGCCTTCTCGGCAGGCCCAGTGCAAGGGGGAGAAGCCATGATCGTCCCTTTGAGGAAGGGGCAATGGTCATTGATCTGGAGGTGGGATGGGGGCAAAGGCTTTGATACAAAAAAAACTGATAGTCACTCTTCATACTCTCCCTGAGAAACTTTACCTCTAGGACTTTGATTCTCATTCATGCCAGCAACTCCCAAAGCTGTCCAATTCAGACCTTCCCCTGAGCTTCAAACCCAACCAACCACTACCTGAAATCCCAACAAATCCACATGATTCATTGTCTCCATCACCAACTCCCACTAGCCTTTCTTCCCTGGCATGCCCTCATTACGTGGTAACATTCTTCATCTGGTTTCCTCTGCACCCCTTTTGCAACATCTGTTGGTCCTTTCTGTCTTCCACTGCATCTGGCACATCCCCCTACTACGGTACTTGTCACACTGGATTGTAAAAATCTGTTAGTGGCTTGTCTTGTCTATTAGACTGTAAGCTTCTTGAGAGAAAGGGGTGACGGCAGCTGTTCAGTGCACGTTAATGGGAAGGAGGAGTAGGTTTGAAAAGGAAAGCCGCAGCTCATGGGAGAGGAAGCAAGCTTACTGATTGGTTCTGATACTGAAATTAAGATCTAAAAAGGGAATGGAATTAAAATGATGGTTTGGAAGGGTTTATAATGAAAAGGAGAAATGCTTTTGATAAGTCATTCATGATGAAGTAGATACCACCACATAAGACAGGATTCCTCTACTCAAGCAATCCTGGGCACAGAAAACAAGAAAATGAGAATGGCTTCTTTAGAAAGAAAGCTACACCTGACTTTTTTCTTTTCTCAAGAACTTGTATTTTATAAAGTAAAAGAAATATACAGAAAACAAAAACAAACCAAAAAAACCCAACTGTGTGGAAGCTAGGCCGGCCTGACAGCCTGGGGCCATAAAAGGAAATTCCCTCCAGTCCTGGGCTGCAGATCCAAGGGGCGGAGCAGGGGGGCAGTCCGTGGTCTGGGCCGGCAGCCTCGGGATGCCTTAGTGCTGCGGTCACTTCCCGTGTGCGGGCTCTGGGCGGGGCCTGGAACCACCACCGCGGGCCACCCAGATGTCCACACAGCCAATGTGGGTGGTGGGTGTGGCCTTTAACTTAGATTTCCCTCCACAGCTGCCCTCTTCTGCTCCCAAAGATAGCCAAAACCTTTCCTGGGAGGTGGGTATTCCCCTTCCTCTTCGTAAAGCAATCACCACCCCCTGCTTATCAGTCAGTTTTGCATCCCAGCTCTTTAATTTGTGCCCCAGCTTATCAGCCTCTGGCAGTCTGTAGCCCCAGAGCAGGCCAGAGCCTGAGAGCAAGAGCAAGAGTATATAGGCACAAGGGTTCTGCCCACTGTCAGGCCGGTGGTCACCTCAGAACCTGAACTTTAGTCCTGAAGAGGCCAGCAGGAAGTTCACCCTCACTTCATATCCAGCATATAGCCAGTTGGGCCCTATCTACTCAAACCAGCACCAGTTACGCTAATGCCACCCCTTCACCTTTTGGCAGCTGAGTCTTCCTAGATGCCAGGCTCACTGGACAACCTCACCTGACCCGTTATAACCCCACCAACAAAATACTAACTGCGCTCGCTGTCTTTATCAGAGCACCCTTTGAAGAATTATATGAAAAACGGAAGGAGTGACTGAGAATTATGGAGAAATAGCATAGAGCCTAATGGAAACCTGTAAAGCCTGGATGAAGATGACAGGTGATCCTTACCTCTCAAACCTAAAAAATAAAATCTCCCAACCTCAAAAACTAAAATTTTAAAATTAAAATCCACCATCCTGAATCAACATCACTACTGCTTTTCTTGTCTTCCTTTCTCAGCCAGCCTTAAAGAACTTGTCTACATTCACTTTCTCTACCTCCCATTCAACCTGTCACAGGGCTGCTGCCTTGAAGGCGAGCATTATGTCTGATTCTGGACCTCTAGCACCCAGCACAGAAGTTCAGTATAGTTCTTTAAATGAAGGAACCTAGTCTAGTTTCTTCACCTGTTTTCCTCTGAAGCAGCCCTCACAGAGATCATCAAATATATAATTAATTGTAAATTCAGTGGTTACTTTAAAGTGCTCAAGTTCTTTGACCTCTCAGCAGTCTATAGTACCGTTGACCACCCCCTTTTGTTGAAACATTCACTTCTCCAAGCCTTACTAGCATATTTTCCTGTTTCTCCTTCAACCTCCAGTTGCTCCTTTTTGGTCTTGTAGGTTTCTCATCCCCTCTGTTTCACACCCTCCTCTTCAGGTGCCACCTACATGCTAATGTCTCCCAAATCTGTCTCCAAGTCTTATCTCTCTCTTGAAATCCAACAGCCTACTCAACATTTCCACCTCACTGTACTGTCACTTTAACATGTCCAGAGTGGAACTCATCACCCTTCAGTCTTGTCCATGTCAGTAAAAGGAACCACCATCTACCCAAGTGCCCAAGCCAGAACCCTGGTCATCATCTTTGACCTTCCTCACTTCCCACACCAAGTCTCACCAATTCTTTATCCTAAAGATTTCAGGAATTTGATCATTTTTTTCTTTTTTACCTGCCCCAATTCCAGTCCAAGCTATCACCACTTCTGGTGCCACTCTTCACATCACCACCTGCTCTTCACAAAGCATCCAAGATGACACTTAACAAATGGACAGTCTCATCATATCATTACATGGCTTTAAACCCTTGTTCTTGGAATAAATGCATTATTATAGTCTAAATATTGTTGCATGATCTGGCTGACCCTTGCAGACCTTTCCAATCTTATCTCCTGTCGTTCTCCGCTTGTACCCAGTGCTTCAGCCCACAGAAGCCCACAGAGGTCTTCTATCCTCTAGCCATATGGAACTCCGGACAATTTCTGGGCACCCTCTTCTGGGTGTCTTGCCCCCTAGCTTTTGCCCATGCAGTTTACTGAGGCTAGAAAAGTTCTCTGCAGCCTCTGCCTGTGAAATTCTTATTCAGTCCAGATTCAGCTCAAACAACAGCTTCCTGTGTGGAGACCCTCTGCCCCGCTGACTGGCTGTGCTTAGCCCTCATCACATTGGATAGGAAAGTCAGCAGCCCGCACCAGACGTGAGCACCCCACATCAAGGAGAGGAGCATGTCTTTACCCTTCCTCTCCCCCACCAGCCACCTCAGCTCACCCCTGGTTGAGGTCGTTCTCCGTGTTGTCCAGCCACAGGCGGACGGCAACCGCATTGCCCTCCCGGCACTGAGTGAAAATGTCGTCCATAGCAGCGTCCCGGCGCTGAGTCCCCTCGATTGGGAAAGCGTGGGGACTGTAGAAGGATCCAGGGAAGGGGGGGGGTGAGCCCCAAGCCTTGTCCCTTAAAGGAGAGAAGTGTTTGTGTTGGGGTGGGGGTCTGGGCACTGCGTCCCCGGCTACTGGAGGTCTGTGAAGGGGTTAGGGGGGCAGCGGGATGATCCCGTACTGTGTTCCCTGGGCGCGAGGGAAGGGCGGGTCGGGCGAAGTAGGGGGTGATTAAGAGGCAGTACCTCCCGAAGGGGTGTCAGAGAGCAAGCACAGAGACCCTACCCGCGGACAGAGCTGGGGGGAGGGGGGAGTTTAGGCGCCCTATACCCTGGGGGAGGGGATCGGAGGTCCTTCCCGGGGATGGCCTTCGTTCCCCACTCAGAACGGAGTAGGCGGAGTGAGGGGTGACCGCCTGGTAGAGCTCGAGACTTGGGGAGGGGGCACGGGTGCTCCCACACTCACCGGGACTCGGGCTGGAGGAGCCTTCTCCGGGGAACTCCCGTCCGGCCGCGCCCGCCGCCCGGCCCCGCCCCTGGCCCTCTCTGGCTAGCGCGGGCCTCCTTCCCCCAGCCCTCCAGCCCGCCTTCCTTGACCTTCTAGCCCACCAGTGTCTAAACTCGATGGTTTTCGGCGCTGAGCCGGCTGCTCTAGCCGCCTTAGCTTTCACTCTTTGGTTTCCGGCCCTGTGTTGGAGGCTCTGAGCGCTTTGACTCCTGGAGACTGGCTGGGCACGTGGAGAGGCTGGTGGACCGCGCGACCTCGCTCTCCGCAACCCCATGTTCGAGGAGCCGGAGTGGGCCGAGGAGGCCCCAGTAGTCGCGGACCTCGGGTCTGTAGCCTTACGGCCTCGGACCACGGCCGACTCGCAAATCAAGGTGAGTGGACCCGCAGGGGCACTCGGAACGGACCCCGCTGGATCCCAGAGATGGGGCGCGCCGCATGTGTATTAGGGGGAGGGGGGCGCCTGCGACCGCCCGAAAATCCCGTACTTCCGAAAGAAAGTGACGTTGGAACTGAGAGAGACTTGGTGAGTAGAAGTTAGTGAAGCAAAGAGGGTTTCTTGGAAGGAGAAGCACGTGCAGAGACCCTGGTGTGAGAGAGCATGTTCTGCTAGGGTCACACACCTACACAGAAATAATCTGTGTAGTTGGAACGGAGAGAGTGAGAGGGGGTGCTGTAGAAATTGGAGAGCTAGATTAGAAGCTTTGCATACGGTAAAGATAGAGACAAGACAGTGGAGTGTTTTAGCAGAGGAATGATTTCTTCAGATTTGCATTTTGAAAAGGTCATTGGGTGCTCTGTGGAGACTGGAGAGAGCAAGAGTGAACGACGTTGAAGGCTTGTCAGTACTACCTTTCAAAGGGAGGTGGTGCTGAGGGGAGCTCCAAGATAAGTGCCTGGCTTAGGACCGCCCAGTAGGACTTCAACCTAGAATGGCCTCCCAGACAGCAGACCTTCTCCTTTAAGCTTTTGCCGATGTGAGGGCTGCTGCACTTGCTCAGGCTCTTTCTACCCTTCGGTCAGCCTCCAACATGGAATCTGTCTGCTTTATTCCCTCCTCTTCAACCCCTCAACCCATTGCTGTAGTCCGTGCCACTGGCCTCTGTCTACAGCTTGTTCTTTTCAGTTTGTTCTCTACACTACAACTATTAAAGGAGGCACCTTTAATACACACAACGTGTGATCCCGTTACTCTTGTTTTCAGAAACCTTCCTAACTTTTATAAAAAGGTATTAGTTAGAGGTAGAAGCCTGAGCGTGAGGGTTGGAACTCCTGGTCCCTGGCCTTGATCTTGTAGCTTGGAAGGAAAATCACGTGCAGAGAACGTTTCTCTGGGGAACCCCATTACCTCATCTGCACAATGAAGGAAGTGGGGTGGATGATTTCTCTGCCCTCCTTGGGATGGCGACTTGAAAGTTCTTCAGGGTCTGGCAGTCTTCATGACAAGTTAAGTTGACTGGGAATAATCCATATGCCTCTAACCAGTGTCTGAATGAGGTCCCCATCTCTCCTTTCTTATTCTCCAGGCCCCATCCATTCTCCTCGCCCCTGTTCTCATCCCTTGTTTTCCCCCAGGGCTCCAAGCACCGCCAGCTCTTGGCCACATTACGGGCCCTGGAGGCAGCATCTCTTCCCCAGCAGCCCCCCAGTCTGCCTGGCAGTGACGAGGAGGACGAGGAGGAGGTGGTGCAAAGAAAGAAGAAACGCCCAAAAAAGGTCTTGTTTGCCAGCACTTCTCCTGAAGTAAAGAAGAAAAGGAAGAAGAAACGTCAAAAACAGGGCCCACCTAGCAGTGACTCCAAGGAAGAGGAAGTGGAAAGGAAGCAGTGCCACAAAGGGGCTCTTCTTGGCAATGACTTTGCTGCAGAAGAGAAAAGAAAGAGGAAATGCCAGAAACAGGACCCTTCAAATCCTGCCCAGCCCCTGGACAATGTTGACCAAACTGGTATTAGTGCATGTGGGACAGGGAGGGGGGATCAGCTGATCCTAAATATGACAGAGGTTATCTGCCACCACTAGATTTGGGGTTAGGGAATAAGAAGTACTTTCATCTAGGCCACAACCTCTGTCTCAGGTTTAGTCTCTTGCTAAGCCTCTGAATTCAGGGGATATTGCCCCAAATATGCCTTCCCATCTCACTCCCTGCAGGTTCCAAAGCCTGGAATTCTAGTGCTGCAAATGACTCCACCAAGCCAAGCCCTGAGACCCCTTGCTCTAATCCTCCGCATACCTTGAGTCGCAAGCAGTGGCGGAACCGGCAGAAGAACAAGCGTAGACAGAAGAACAAGTTTCGGCTTCCTCAGGCGCCAGAGCAGGCCCCAGCCACAGCCGCCGCAGAGGAGACAGAGGTGCCTCCTGCCCCCAGTCCAGACAGCCATGGAGCCCGGGCGGAGGCTCTGCGAGCCCGCATGGCCCAGCGGCTGGATGGGGCCCGGTTCCGCTACCTCAATGAACAGCTGTACTCAGGGCCCAGCAGTGCTGCGCAGCGCCTCTTCCAGGAAGACCCTGAGGCCTTTCTCCTCTACCACCGTGGCTTCCAGAGCCAAGTCAAGAAGTGGCCACTGCAGCCAGTGGACCGCATTGCCAGGGATCTTCACCAGCGGTGAGTGGGAGTTGGGCATTGTGAGAAGCGAGGTGTGTCAGTCACGGGCTCAGACCAGACCAGTGAGCTGTTCCTGCCTTCCACTTCCAGGCCTGCGTCCCTGGTGGTGGCTGACTTTGGCTGTGGGGACTGCCGCCTGGCTTCAAGTATCCGGAACCCTGTGCACTGCTTCGACTTGGCCTCTCTGGACCCCCGGGTCACTGTGTGTGACATGGCCCAGGTAAACCCCACTCCTTCCACGTATCTGGCCTGTGCCCTAGGCCCAAACTTCATGGGCTAATCTCTAACATGCCCTCTCTGCCCGGCACCCCTAGCACTCGGTGCTGGCTTTCTCCTCCCCATAATGCGTGCTTCATACAATACTCTCACCCTCCATAGGTGCCTCTGGAGGATGAATCTGTAGACGTGGCTGTGTTCTGCCTTTCACTGATGGGAACCAACATCAGAGACTTCATAGAGGAGGCAAATCGAGTGCTGAAGCCAGGGTAGGAGTCCCCAGGAAACAGATGCATGTATATGTGCACATGCGTGTGTCTGCATTTGCCCAGAACTTTCCATCCTTTTCAGGGGTCTCTTGAAAGTGGCTGAGGTCAGCAGCCGCTTTGAAGATGTTCGGACCTTTCTGGGGGCTGTCACCAAACTGGGCTTCGAGGTCATCTCCAAGGTGAGGGCCCCAAGAAGTCTGTCCGTATTTTTGTCACATGTGTGGCCCTTCAGGGTAGTAGTGGTGTTCAGGATGGAGGTCATAATCAGACACAGATGTTTGCTCCTTGAAGGCATGACTTGTGGGAGAGCCCTGGGGAGCTTTCTGGGCAGGGACGGGATGTGGACGGAGGTGGTTTGAGGAGCTGGGGTGAGGATTTAGAGCTCACTGGGTCTTTTCTGTCCCTAGGACCTGACCAACAGCCACTTCTTCTTGTTTGACTTTCAAAAGACTGGGCCTCCTCGGGTCGGGCCCAAGGCTCAACTCTCAGGCCTGAAGCTCCAGCCTTGTCTCTACAAGCGCAGGTGACCTCTGGACCCCCCTTGAAAGGGGAGGCAAGTCTTAAACTCCAGGCTCAGTACTCTGAAGTACTCAGGCTGTGACCCGGGGCCTGGTACCACCCTTACTCCATCCCAAGAACAAAATGTAATGAAACCCCTGGCTCAGCCCTGCTCTAATGAAGGCTTCTTGGTTCCAGGAAGCATAAAGTCATTTGGGCTAGCTAAAGAATAAGGAGTTACTGTGAGAACGCAGGAGTATCTGGGAATTGTGGATGCCCTTAGTGTCATGGAAACGACATGGTTTGGAATTCAATGCATCTCTGGGTGTGGCTCCTCTTTCCATCTCTCAGGAGCCATGTGGGCTTTCTGTCCTAGCATCTCCACTCTCCTCTATTGTCCTTTTCCTGTTTGCACATCAGCTCCTTCTGCTTACTCATAGCTTCTACAGCTTTGGTCTGCCCAGGCCTTGAAGGCCTGGGGCAGGCATTGCTTCTTGGCTCTGGGGCAGCTGGTAGCCCACCAGCACCCTGGCTGAGCACGTCAGTCTGGGCTTCTAGGTCAGGATGGTTTGATTGTCCCTGTACTGAGTGCTTCTTTCCCCTGATCCTTATCTCCATCTTTGGAGCTGTATGGCCCAAACTACTCCTAGTATCTGTTGTCCCATAGGGCCCTGGTGTGTGTCTGGCTGAGGGCACAAATTTTGGAATCAGGTAGGCCTGCCACTGATTGCTGAGTCTTTTAATCTTTGAATGTCATATTACTCATTTGGAAAATGGTAGGATTCTTGTCTCATGGGATTGTCGTGTGGTGTGGGTTAATGAGGAAATCTGTAGCTAGGGCTGGGTGCACAGGAGGTGCACAATAGACTGTAGCTGTGGCTGATGTGTGTCGTAAGCATTACTGTTTTCTAAAGACCTTCTCCAGGCAGGGTTAGGGGCCGAAGAGTAAAGAATGGACTTGTTGACTGAGGAAGACTCTGGGAGAGCTCAAGGTAGGCCTTTCAACAGGCTTATTTTATAGGATTTTTAGAGATTCTTGACAGATTGTGAGCTGTTCTTGGAGGGGGGGTGGTGCAGGAGCTGGGCCTCTTCATAAATCACAACTGATTGATGCTATTTGGGGTGGAGATTGGGCTGTTCATTGGCAGAAGGGTCTGTCTGTTGTTTCTGCCTTGTAGTGGGCCCAAATCAGCATGTCTTAGGAAAGCTATAGGCAGGGAAGGCTAGTGCTGGGAGAAGATGAACTGGGATGATAGGTCCTTGGCCCCTTCCAGAAGGCATCTGCCATGGGCCCAGGTATAAAGATATAGCCTGTTCTACCTATTTCAAAGAACAAGAGCTGAGAGTGACCACTGGGGCACAGGTTCCAGGGCTCTGAGCCAGTTGGGTGCCTCCAGTAAGGTGGGTGTTTTGAGGCAGGCTGTGTAGACCAGAGGGCATGTTTGGAGACTGGGCTATGAACCATCCAGCAGCTACTGCTCAGTACCTTTGCATGTGCTTCTCTCTGCTGAAGACTCATCTGATCAGCAGAGTCTTACTCATCCTTCCAAACAGCCTAGTTGTTTCCTACTCCGTTACTCCCAAAGCAGAACTAACTTCCTCATCCGCACTCTCAAAGCGCTACGTGACGAGTGCAATTTCAGCATTTAAATACTGTGTGGCAGTTGCTTTGTGCATTAGGCTGCAGTCTTCTCAACTCATATTTATCTTTGTATTCCTGAGCTGGTCACTTGAGATCCATCTAAGGAGGTGATAAGGATGACAGGGTCCAGTTGAGTGGGACCGATGAGAAGCGGGGGTGTTGCAGGAGCCCAGGTTCGGGCACATGATGAGGGCACTGTGAACTAGTGACGGTGGAATAGGCGGAGGCGGTTGGGAGAACTTCAGTGAGTAGAACTGGTGGGACATTGCGGCTTGGTGAGAGAAAGGAATCTGAAGCAAGTCTTGGGTTTCTGGCTTGAGCAACTGGTTGGGCTGGTGACGCCATTCAAAAGGTTGGGTTTTTGGTACCTTGATGTTCACTTGGAAGTGGGACAGAAACTCAGCAGCCAGAGGAGGTAACTCAAGTCATAGGAATAGATAAGATATCCAAAGTAAGAGAACGAGAAGAGAAAGTGGCTTGGAATAGAACTCTCAGGAGCATTTAATGGATGAGTAAAGGAAAATGAACCAATAAAGGGGACAAGAAGAGAAGGTGGGGCCAGAGATGGAGGAGTAAAACCAGGAGAATGAATTTCTTAATGTGGAAGGAGTGGGGAGGTTTTCGGCCGACAGATGCTGTTGAAAGGTCTGTTAAGATGAGAGAGAGGTCAGGTCGCAGCAGGGAGAGGATTGCTGCATAATGTTGAGGGCCTGGGGTTTGAATTTATAGTGGTATTATTCATGAATTTATAGTGAGCCCAATGCCGTGGTTCTCTCTACGTACTCAGGAATCTAGGTGTAGCTGTGGAAAAAATGAGTACTGAGGGATCATCCAGAGTTGGAAACTTGCCATGCAATTGAAATAAACGAGCAAAGGAATTTCAGACCGTTCGTAAGTAAGTGATTGCTATGCTGGACCATGGAATTTGGTAGAACAGGTGAGTGGAGTAAAGACAGGAGTAGGTTGTTGCATTGGGGGTAACTGAACAAGTAACCTAGAAGGATGGGAGACTGTGGTCAGAAACTGGAATGCCTGAATAATTCATATTGGAAGCAGAGCAGCTCCAGGCAATGGCTAAGTTTAGAGTGTAGTTATAGGGGTGAGTGCCTGAGAGGTGTGCAAGGGAGGTTGCCCGGAGATTGGTTAATGCATGGAGGCCTCAGGTATTGAGAGAGGTTCTGCGTGGACTTTGAAGGTCTCCAGTATGATGGTAGACATAAGCGTGGAACAGGTGCCAACCTCTTGAAGAAGGGGGCAGATACAGGAGATCTGCAAAGAGTAGGAGAGGCGGGATAGCGTGAATTTCAAAGGGACAGAGGGTTCACACAGCCTACTAGAGAGACTTCCATCTTGGGGGTGATGTGAGGCTGGTGAGTGGAGCTGGCTACCAGGCAGCCAAGACAAAATACCCTGACAGTCCTCTCCAGCTTGGCAGGATTCACTGGGGATTGTTGGGGAGACAACTGTTGTGGCAGCTCCATGGGACAGGAATCTCCTGGGATAACAGGGACGGAGGCAAGCCATAAAGTCTAAGGGATGTTTTGGAGTAGCAGGGCATCTGTCTCACTGTAGTGCACACATCGCCTTTTTATAGGCGATATATCTCTGTTTCCCAAGTGTTATTTATATTCCTAGATCTTGATTAATTTTCCCTGCTTTATTATCATGCTCAGCAGGACAGCTGGGGTCTGCCTTCCTCCCTCTTTTGCTTTCCTCCCTTACTTAAAATTTGGATTCTTTCTTTGCCTGTTCTGGCTCCAGCCACCTACATAAACATCTTTCTGGGTCTCACTCAGGACCCCGGCTCCCCTAACTCAGCCAAGCCTCCATCTGCGTTTCTATCAATTCTGAAAGGAGGACTTTCCTGAGTCTGGGTCCCCCCCCCCCCCCCCGCTCCATCGTCAGCTTCAGGACAAGCTGTTCTTCAAGTCCATGCCTGGGCTTCAGTGTCTAATGTTAAGAGCCTAGGCTGAAGAGAGAATAATATATATTTCTTTAAGAAATAACAGCATGCCAGCTGTTTAAGGAACAGTGAGATCAGTTTAAGGAACAATTGGAGAACAGAATGAAGGAGTGCAGTCATAGTAAGAAGTAAACAAGAGTGGGAAAGAGTGTAATTGGAGATTCCACTGGGAGCATTTGGGAAGCCTGAGGTATTTATTCCTAAAGCCAAGAAATGGTGAACCTGGAATCTGACTCCTGCCCTGGAAATGTGGAGGGCAAACAGAGATTCATTAACTGTTTCAGGGGTGGAGCCAGGGGAGTGCTGCTGCTTTTGCATTGGCCTGCGTTCCCAGAATTTGCCGTGGTAAGCCATGCATGAGTGTATCCTTTGCACCTTGCAGGAGAGGGAAGTGTCAGCTGGTCTTGAGTCCTGTCCGGTAGGACCATTTGAAGAGGCAAGGAGACCTTAGCACAAAGAAGCTAGGAGTGTGCCATGTGGGCTGAGGAGGGAGTCTCAGGAAACCACCCAGAATAAAGCTGCATCCACCAAGGTAAAGGGGACTGCAGAAAAGGGACAGCATGATGCTCCCTTTAAATATCTAGCAGGCCCGTGGGGCACAGAAACACCCAGTCAAGCAAGCACTGTTTTATCCCCTTCCTCTCTGCAGTTGGGCCCAGAGCAGTCAGCAGCTCTCAGGTGGAGAGGAGGTGAGAAGAGCAGAGAGCATCCAGACCATTCCTCCCTTCCCCAGTGCAGGCTCCTTGACTTAAGTGGGACAGAGCTGGGAGGCGAAAATAGTTAAAGCTACAATAGGTGCAAATTATTTATTGTAACGTAGGATTAGACATTGCAATCATCTGAGACTGGTTTTGTATCTTAAACTGATTCTAAGACATCTGTGAACTAAGAATGAGCTGAAAAGTCACAGGCTTGCTGCAGCTTTCCTCTAAATGAAAAAGGGTTGGAGGGGTGGTGAGAGACGAGAATAAAGTTGGGTTTGGCTCGCAGTCTGTGCTTATGCTTCCTCAGCATCCCTTTTAGAGGCTTATTGCCCCTGCAGTCATCGGGGTGCTCCAGCTTTTGTTCCTGTAACACTGTTCTAAGGGAGCACAGCTCCCAAAGAAGCAACATGGTCTTGGCAGAGACACAGCTCGGCTCCAGTCACTCAACCACTTACGTAATTTCACGAAGCCCTTTACAGATTCTCACAGAGACCTCTAATTACGTTGTCCTCCATCCCTGGTGACCTCCCAGGCTGTCCACCTGGTTCTAGGACATTTGACTACTGCAGTAACCACCTTACTGGTCCAGTTGCTTCCACTCCTGTCCCCAGAGCAATTCATTTTCCACTCAGCCAAGTGAGCTTTTTAAAATGTAAGTCAGATATGTCACTTCTCTGCTGAAAATCCTTCAGTGGATTCACAGGGCTCTGAGAACAAAAGGCAAACTCCTTCCCAGGCCCTATGTGATCTTGCCCAGGCCTCCCTCTCCAACTGCACCTTAACCCACTGCTTCCACACGAAACTGCAGCCACACAGGCTTTCTTTCCATTCCTCAAGTGTTCCAAGCCATTTCTACTTCTGGGTCGTTACATTTGCCACTCCATCTTCTCAAGATACTTTTCCCTGGTGAGTTCATTTTCATCTTCCAGATCTTCACACCAGCATCACCTTTTCTTCTGTGGAAAAACCGGGCTAGATGCTCACCAAAATGTCCTTTTCCTGGACACACAGTTAAATTACATTTCCCAGCGCCTTGCATCAAGGTGGGGCTGTGTGCATCGTCCTCCCCAGTGGAAAGGGAGCAGAAGTGACGTTTCACTACCAGACCAAGACAGTTCAAGAGTGGACGAGCCTTCTCCGTGTTCTCCACCCCCTCCTCTGCCTTCCAGGGTGACCTTGAAGCACGTGTTTTGAAGATGGAGTCAGAGCGTAGAAGGAGTCTGGATATTTAAGTCCCTGCTTAGAGGAGAATTGCTTGATCGAGAATATCCACATTTCTTTGAACAAGGAATAACCTCTGTTGCATTAGTGTTTAGCATGATATGCCCTGGCTAATATAGCTTCTCTGGCCACCCTGTCCACCTTGTCTTGATCACAGAACCCTTTCTGTTTCCTTCAGGGTGCTTCAGACATTTAATTAGCTTACCAGATGCCGGTCAACACTTCCCCAGTCCTATGAATTGGACTCCTAACTGGGGAAAAAAATGCTCACATGAGGAAGTTGAGATACTGATTTTATCAGTTTATCAGTTACATTTTGATTGTGACAAAAGAAAAGCAACAACAAAAAAAGGAAATCCCCCTAAAGAATATCTTAAACAAATTAGATTTTTCTTCTTGTAAAACTAGAAACCTGATGGTTGGTGGTTGTTGGCATTGGTTCAGGAATTCAAGGATGTTAGCAGTTAGGTCTGTGTGACTCTCTTGATCCTCATGGTCACAAGATGATGTGTTTTGATTAAGCAGAGACACCCTACTTACTATTACCCTTTTCAGGAGTCTCACAGGTAGCCACAGCCCCTATCTTTTTGGCCTTACTTCAAGGGTCCTTCTACATTGTTAATACTCTGGTGTAAATATGTTCCATTTATTCCCTATAACATGGCTGAGACCAATCTGAAATATTACTATTTTAAATATATTTGTCTCCCCCGCCCCTTCCCACATCTCAGTGGCCTGTCAGCAACTCATCCAATTCAAAGCTGTTCTCCCTGCAGCTCAGTGGGGGTGGGGAAACCTTCATGGTCTGTTTTTTTCACTCATTCTCTACCTCCTCTATCACTTGTAGGACTGGGATGGGGGAAGGCATGTTAGAGGCACAAAGGCTAAACTTTGATTTAGTTTAGCTTCGTCAGTGTGTCCTACTAAGACAGGCATTTAAATGTTGGCTCAGTGTGTGAGGTATTGGGGTTCTCTGGAGTCCCGCCATGGCACTTGCGCACTAACTGGTTTTGGTTCCCTCCTTACAATACTCAGCCCACACTCCCCCTCGGCTCTTCAGCTCCCGACACTGACAGCGTATGCACAGCGTCCTAGTGCTGAAGTCCCTCACCCTGGCGGGCAGCCCTCCTGGGAGAGGTTCCAACAAATACCTTAGGAGTGGTTACCTTTTTGGGAGCTCCCGGGAAACTCATGCATGTTTGTCCTGCCAAACAGCAGAAGTGCAGCCCCGCCAGCAGCTGACTCCCCTTGCCCTGTGCCAGCTAGCCTGACTCTGACTTCTCCATATCTCTCTCTCTGGCTCCAAACCCTCACAAGTGGCTCAGGTTACTTTCTCCCAAGAAGCCTCTGCCCCAGGCTCCACCCCAGTGGCCATATGGAGCCGGGTCTATAAGTTTCTGAGTGTAGCAAGCGTCTTGCTAGAGAATGTAATGCTGAATGAATATAAGGTCTCTCCCTCTCCTGGAAACATGAAATGACTATAAGTGGTTGTGTTGGAGGCCTCCTCGCTTGATTTAGGATGGAGGGGACAGCGCTGCTTCTTTACCTTTCGGGGAGAACTTCTCTCTATTCCTAAAAATTCCCGTCAATGAAGCTTGCATTTCTAACTTCATGTACAATAGGAAGGTTGGTGGGCCCTGGATCAGCTTTATTACCTTAGAGTAAATTCTATGTAGGTATATCTAGCACCCTTATTTAACATCTTCTTACTTGTGCAAGTATTCTTGTAAAATGTGAATTGTTCTCATGCATGTGCTTTATTTATAGAGTATTGTCAACAAATCTTGTCTTCTTTTTTTCCATCACTCAATTGTGTTTTTAATATCCATCTATGTTATCAATCAGGGCCCACTCAGGAAAATAGAAACCATACTAAGTGTTTCAAATAGAGGGCATTTAATGCAGAGAATTGATTACAAGTGATAGAGGCTGAGACAAAAGAAGATGCTTGATGTAATTAAAAATTAAGAACTGGAGAAATCAGATAATGTCCTAAGGCCTGGGAAAACAAAAGGGAAGAAGGGAAATAATTACCAGAAACTAGGAGCTCAGGAAAGGGGCCGCTTTTAACTGGTCAGTACTCAGATCTTTATGGGGAGGCTCCCTCCACATACCTGGTGCTTGGACTTCTGAGGAAGGAAATGGCCTTGAGGGTGAGGGAGCAAGGTCTGACCGTTCTCTGACTGCCAAGGGGGGAGCTGATCTGCTGCTGGTGTCTCAGAAGTGTAGCAAAGCTGCTGCTGAGTGCAAAAGAAGCTAGTAGCCAGAGACAACTGTCTGCAGCTGAAATACTGTGACAGCAACTGGAAAACAGGAACGAAGACTCTCCCCCCATGTTTCATTTTCAGTTTCCCTCTATGGCATCCCTTTGGCAGAACCTAATGGAACCACCTGCCAGTGGATTCTGGGAAGTACACTCTGCAGAGTCACAGCTGCAACAACACAACTCCAGAGGGTGTGTACGTGGGGGCTGAGAGGGAGGTGTGCTGCAGAGGGAGATATGGAGAGTGTAGAAGCCAAAAGAAAATAGGTAAATAGCCAGTATATTCCATGTAGCTGCTCATACATCTAGATTGTTGCTTCTGTCAGCTGTGAAGTACTTCATAATATGCATCCACCATAGTAAACTTATATATTGGCCTGGTTGCCTCAAATTCTTTGCCATCTGGAGAAATTAAAATCCTTGCAGCTAGGGTTCTGAGTACAAAATAAGTGCCCCCGACTAGATGCACTCATTTGAGATTTGGGAGGTAAGGGTCATCTTCCTGCCGCTTGGCTGTTACTGCTGGAGGCAGGTGTAAGCGCTGGGCTTTCTGCAGCAGCGTCCCGCCGAAGCCAGGGACAAAATAGGGTGCCTGCTGTAAGGGCGAAAGGTCAGCATATTCTGGAAGTTCAGTAGGTAAAATAAATCTGCTCTGTACAAATTTGGCTTTAATAAGATGGTTAAGAAGAAAAATTATTGGAAGGGTGTCAATAAGTTACTCAGAGAACTAATGGAATAGTCCAGGGAGTGAGGCTTAGAGAACAGACAGGAGCCAAGGGAGGATGAACAGGTGCAAAATCTAAGGTCAACTTTAGTCAGTCTGGTTAGGATGGCACTGCTGTCACCATTGCTACTTGACTTTACTCTCACTGTTTTGGGTACATAGATTGATGCTGAGAATTGAGATAATCCTCCTCTATGTTCATGGCGCTATATTAGGACTGGCTCAGAAAGGCCCCTCTCCTGTTCTTTATTTTGTTTGTTTACTTTATTCCTGATTCATACTTCTGCTCCTCTTGTACCCCACAATGTGTTTGTTGTGTGCCCCTGGACACCTGTGTATCTTTGGCAAAATAGATGGTGGTTTTGGTATATGCATGCTGTGGCAGAGACTTGCCAGCTGTTCCTCGCACCCATTTTCTTCTTCCCGGGAAATTAGCTGTACTCTTTCCCAACTTCCCTTATTCTTAAGTCTGGCCATGTGATTGAATCTAGCCAACTGGATGGTAGTGGAACTAAGGTGTGCTACCTCTGTGATTTGGGTCCTTAAATTTTCCTATGCACAGTCCCCCGTGTTATTTGGCCTTTGAGCATATGACCTTGAAAGCTACACGTTGAAGATGACGGAGCCAAAAGGTGGAAGGAGCCTGAACGTCACTTAGAGGAGAGCCACCCACCAATTAAGAACATCTGTTTTGGATTTCACGTGAGTGAAAAAGAAATCTCTATCTTTTTGAGCCATTATACCCTTGGTTTGTTGTTACAGCGACTCGTAATCTTTTTTTAAAATCCCTTTTAATTGAACACATCAGAAAAGTAAACAAAACACACACCCATGCAGAAAAGTAAACAAAAATGTTAAGCCTAATGGTTTATCACAAGGCCAGTACCTGTGTACGCGCCACCTAGACTAAGAAACAGAAGGCTGTCAACACCCAGAAGCCTCTTTTATGTCACCTCCCAACTTTCTTCTCTTGACTTTGCAAAGTTACCACCATCCTAACTTTCATGACATTGATTTCCTTGCTTCTCTTTATAGTCTTACCAGTTGAGCATCCATACCTAAATTGTATATATTTCCATGTGTCTGGCTTCTTTCCATCCCATGGATGGGATTCATCCATGTGTTGAGTGCAGCTGAATTTCATTCATTTTTATTTCTGTAGAAATATATCCCATTCTGTGAAGAAACCACAGTTTATTGATTGATTCAACTGTTGATGTACATTTGAGTTATATATCAATCAGAATGGGCTGGATCATGCTACAGGAAACAAAAACCCAAAATATTAATGGCTTAACCCCACAAAAGATAATTTTTTACTATTGCTGTAGGTTGGCAGGGACTCTGTTCGTAGTCACTAAGGTACTCAAGCTAATGAAACTCCATTGCAATACATGCTTCCGTAATCACTAGGCGAGAAAAGGGAACAAGACAGATCACACCCTGGCACCAAAAGCTTCACCCTGGAAGCGACACATGTCCTCTTTGCCCCGTTTAATTGGCCAAAACAAGTCTCATTGCCATATATACCTCCTGTACAAGCCTACCGTGTACCCAGAAGGAAGAGAAACAGAATGTGAACTGCCTAATGATTAGTTTGTGGTTCCTACAAACAATGCTGCTGTGAACAATCTTGCAAGTGCCTCCTGTGCATGTGCACATGCTTCCTTTGGGAATATAACTAGGAGAAAACTGGTCATAAAGTATGTATATCCTCAACTTTAATAGTTAATGCCAGACTGTTTACAAATTTTTCAATTTATACTCCCTTCACCAGGGAAATGAGTGTTCACTTAATCCACGTGAGAATTCACTTTATTCCATATCTTTGCTGTCTTGTGGCATTGTCCCCCAGTTCCAGTATATGTGTTATGTTATGTCCTTTGGTTTAACTTTTCATTTCCCTAATTACTAATGGGATTGACCTTTTCATATACTGACTGCTTGAAAATCCTCTTCGATCAAGTGCCTGTTGAAGTCTCTTGCCCATTTTTTTCTAATGGATTGTCTTTTCTTTGTTGATTTTGTATTTTATATATATATATATATACACACACACACACACACACACACACACACACACACACACACGTAATCCCTTCTGGTTATATGTACTGCATGTATCTTCTCCCATTCTGTGGTTTGCTTTTTCACTCTCTTAATGGGTGTTTTTTGATGAACAGAAGTTTAATGTAGCCTGGTTTATCGATTGTTCATGGTTAATGCTGTGTGTGCCTATTTAAAGAATCATTCCTACCCCAAAATGATGAAGATATCTTACTAACTTATCTTCTGGATGTGTTAGTATTTTGCTTTCCATAGTTCTACAACCCATGTGCAACTGATTTTTCTGTGTGGTTAGAATAGGAGCCAAGCTGAATTTTATTTCCATCTAGATATCCAATTAATACAAAACTGTTCATTGAAAAAAAAATTTTCCTCTTACTCTCTATCTTTCCATATTTTTCTGTTAAGTGCGAGTTTGTTTCTGGACACCCTAATCCATTCCTTGGTCTGTACGTCTATCTTCACAGCAGTACCTCACTGTTTTAACTACAGTAGCTTTCTAATAGGTCTTAGTATGTGGTACAGCAAGTCCCACACGTTTTTCATCTCCAGAAGGACTATTGTTGGACCTTTGCATTTACATGATTGTCAAGTTCCCTGAACACCCTGATGGGATTTTCTTATGCTGGATCAGTTTGGTGCGAATTGATACATTTGTAATACTGAGGCTTCCAAATCTGTGGTCTGTGTGCTCCATTTCATTAATTGCTGTCAATAATGTTTTATAGATTTATGTGCAAAGTTCTTCTTGCACATCTTTTGTTATATTTATTCCTAGGCATTTACTGTTTCTTTTTTAAACGTCTTGCAAATGGGATCTTTAGAAATTTCATTTTCTCCTTGCTTTTATATAGAAATATAACCAATTTTTGTGTGTTGACCATGGAGCAGCACCCTTGCTAAATAACCTCACTTACTAACTAATAATTTATCTGTATTCTTTTATGCTCTACATATATTTTACTCATATCGTCTCTGAACGTCATATCAGTTTATTTCACCCTTTCTAATTCTATATCATTTATTCTTATCCATGCTATACTCCACTGGCCAGGAGATCCATCACTATGTTCAAGAAGAGTGATGTTGGTGGAAGTCTGAATCATTATCGGACTTGAAGGAAAAGATTTTAGTATTTTGTCATTGAGTGTGGTATTTGAAGTGAGGTTCTGATTAATGGTTGTCAGATCAGTAATGTGCTCTACTTGCTATTACTTGTATCATGAATTGGATTTTGAATTTTGTCAAATGCTGCTTCTGAATTGAGATGATCATATATTTTTAAAAATTCTGTCAGTGTAGCAAGTAAAAGATTTATTTCCATATGTGAAATCAACCTTGAGTTTTTGGAATAAAATCAGCTTAGTTGATTATATCTTTTTTATATATTGATGAAATCAGTTTAATAATACTTTGTATAGGACTTTTAAATCTGTGCTCATGAGTGAACATAAGTGATATCTTCCTATAAATCTTCCTTTTCCCACTCAACACAGTGCTTTTAAGTTCTCTTCGTGTTGCTATATGTACCTATAACGCACTTTAACCTCTTCTTCACATGCTCTAATGGCTTCCCATCTCATTCATAATATAGCCCAGAGTTCTTACTATAACCGAAAAGCCCCTTGTATTATCTGGATTCCAATTATCTCTCTAACACTCGCCCCCTTCATACACACCTTTTCAGCCATACTGTCCACTTTGCTAATTATTGAATATTCTAGGCATGCCCCTGCCTCAGGGCCATTGTACTATTTCATCTACCTGGAATATGTTTTCACAGTTATCTTTATGGCCTACTTCCACACTATATTTGGATCTCTGTTCAAATGTCAATCTATCAGGTAATCCCTCTCTCTAGCCAATACTTTTTTTTTCAACTTTTTTTTTTTTAAGCCAATACTTTCTGCTGCCTTACCATGCTTAGCGTTTCTTCAAGGGACTAATCGCCACCTTTTAAATTACATATTTATTTGTTTATATAGTTATTATGTATTTCCTCACACTAGAATGTAAATTCCAAGAGAGTAGGGACTTATCTGTTTTATTTAATACTGTATCCCTGGGATCTAGTACATACTTGCATCTGACATCTGTTTAGTGTTCCAACATGTATTTGTTTAGAACATTTAACATAGCCGTTCCTCTAAAGACATTTAGATTATCCAAATCCTTGTGACTACAAAAAAATGGGGGGAAGGATTTTCTTATAAATGTTCTCTTAAATGTATACAGTGTATATATGAGTCTTGGTTCCAGATTTCGAGTTACTTTGTCAGGCCAGTTATGCCACAATTAACAACTATAAAATCTGAGCAAAATACAAACAAAAAACAATATTTGAAGGCCCTGGAAAGTGAACAAAAGCAGGCAGAAAGCAGAGGAGAATTTACCCATGAAAGACTTTAGCTGCAGTGGGTAAGAATTGTGATTTTTGTGGTCTTTCTGTCTGAAGGTTTTCCTTCCCCAGCCCATTTTCCAGCCCCACCCTATCCTCCAGTTCCAAACGCAGAAAACCACAGCCTTACTCACTCAAAACAGCAGAAGACAGAGTTCAAGGCTGGTAAAAATGCTGGAAATTTAAGAGCAGAAATCCTGGAAGAGAGAGTGGTATAAGGGGTGAAACCAAAATTTGGACAAACTCAACCCAAATCTTTGGATGACTACTAATTACACATGCAAAGGGGAGACTCAGTGGGACCTAGCAAAAATAGCTGGCAGAATCCAGTGTGGAGTCTATCTTCGAATGACAGAAATGCACTGGAGTGAGATATGCAAATTTGCTGCTTTTTTTTGCCTGAATACATTTCCTCAATTCATGTCCAGCTTGGGTGGCAGCTGAAGTGTCAGAAGACAGGGTTTGGCAGTGGAGAGCAGCTGGAAATTTAAAAGGAAAATCCCAGAAGCAAAAGCACTATAGAGGAGATGAACCCCCAAAATCTGTCCAAGTCTTTGGCCAGTGACTGACCTATGTAAATGCAGGTGAGATGCTCTGAGGCTAGGCTAAAAAAGCAGCTGCTAGAAGCCAAAAGAACTAAGTAGATATGTCAACTGTTGTATGCACAACATAGGAAATATAAAATTTGCATTTTGAGGCCCCCCCATCCCAAAATTCCTTCATAACAACACCAACAACAAATCTTCAGAACATAACAGAATGAAAATTTCCATTTCGTTCTTTCTTGTAGTTTCTGTTTCTACAACATATTATTCACAATATCCAGTTTTGAACCAAAATTACGAGACATGCAAATAAATAGGAAATTATAGCCCTATTATAATTATAAAAATATGAAATTATAAACAGTAGTTTATACTCAAGGGAAAAGACACTCAATAGAAACTGACTCTAGTGGGCTCAGATATTGGATTAAGTTGTCACAGAGTTCAAAGTAGCTGTTATTAATGTGTCCAAATAATAAAATGAAAATATGGATAAGAAATTCAAGGAAAATATGGCCTCAACGAATATACAGATGGAGAACCTTGCCAGAACATAGAAACTACAAGAAAGAATGAAATGGAAATTCTAGAACATAAAAATATAAATAACTAAAGGGAAAAAAAAAAAGGATAATACGAAGTACTTGATTTGTACAACAGAGAAAATAGGCTGAAAAAATTGATGGGGCCTGTGGGATTATAACAAAAGGTCTGACATTGTGTCATTGAAGTCCCAGAAGAAGATGAGAAGGAGGATTTAGCTGAGAAAGCACTTGATGAAAAATATCCAGAAACTTCCCAAGTTTGGTAAGAAATCCATATGGATTCAAGAAGCAAGTGAACCCCAAACAGAATAAACATGAAGAAATCCATTTAAAACATATATAATTAAACTTATGAAAACTAAATAAAAAGAAAAAATTTGAAACAACTAAAGAAAAATGACACCTTACCTAAAGGGGAAAAACAATTTGAATGACAGCAGAGTTCTTATCAGAAACCATGGAAGCTATAGGGGAGTGGCACAGTTTTTCTCAGATTTTGAAATAAAAGAACTGTTAACACAGAAACTTATACCCAGTGAAAATAAAATATCCTTCAGGAGTGAAGGGGAAATTTGGATATTCTCAGATGAAGGGTAACTGGGGGAATTTGTCACCAGCAGACCTACCCTAAAAGAATGACTAAAAGAAGTTCTCCAGATAGAAAGGGAATGATAAAAGAAGAAGTCTTAGAACATCAGGAAGGATGAAAGGGCACAAATATATGTGTAAACAAACATGTATGCATGTACAGCTAGCTTTCCTTCTCTTGAGTTCTCTGAATTGTGTTTGATGGTTGAAGCAAAGTTTATAACATTGATGTGGTTCTAAATGTATTAAGACAATTACATTATAAACAGGGAAGGATAAAGGGAAGTAAGGTTTCAGTACTTCACTTGAACAAGATGACAACACCAGTAAACCATGTTAAGTAATGTATATATAATGTAATACATAAAACAACTACTAAAAAGCTATATAAAGATATAAACTCAAAAACACTATAGATAACTCAAAATGGAGTTCTAAAAAATATTCAGCTAACTCACAGAAAGCAGAAAAAAGAAAACAGACAAAAATCAGAGAGAGTAAACAGAAAAACAAAAAGCAGATCTACTCCCTAGCATATCAATAATTGTATGTTAATGAACTGAATACGCCAATTAAACAACAAAGATGGGCAGAGTGATTTGAAAAAAAAAGACCAAAATATATGTTGTCTACAAGAAACTCACTTTAAATATAACAATATAGGCAAATTGAAAGTAAGGAAGAAAAAGATATATCATGCAAACATTATTTAAAAGGAACCAGGAGTGGCTATATTGATATCAGATAAAGTAGACCTCAGAGGAAAAGATTTTGACAGAGAGCGAAAGGGACGTTATATAATAATAAATGGGTCAATGCAGCAAGAAAGCATAGCAATCCTAAATGTGTACACACCAAACAACAGTGTGCAAAGTACATGAAGTAGATCTGATATAACTGAAAGGAGAAATATACAAATCCAAACTTGCAGTTGGAGACTCGCAACAGTTGGTAAAACAACTAGACAGAAAAACAACAAGTACATAGAAGAACTCAACAACACCTTCAACCAGTAGGATCTAACTGACATTTATAGAATACTCCACCAGCAAATCATTTTCAAGTACCCATGTAACGTATCATTAAGATAGGCCACATCTTGGGCTATAAAATAAATTTCAACAAATTTTAAGATTTGAGATCATATAGAGTATGTTCTCTGACCACAAAAAAATCAAGCTAGAAATTAGTAACAGGAAAATTTCCAAACATTCAGAAGCTAAATAATACACTTCTAAGTAATCTATAGGTCAAAGAGGAAGTCACAAGGGAAATATAAAAATACATTGAATGTAATGAAAATAGAACATATCAAAATTTGTGAGGCATAGCTAAAGCAATGCTGAGAGGAAAATGTATAGCACTAAATGTATACATTGGGAAAGAGATAGCCTTCAATGAATGTAATCAAAGTTCCCACCTCAATCTAGGGGAAAAATGGGGGGAAATAAATCCAAAGCAAACAGAAGGAAGGAAATAGTAAAGGTAAGAGCAGAATTTCATGAAATTGAAAACAAACAACCAACCTGAATAGAACAACTCAATGAAACAAAGGGCTGTTTCTTTGAAAAGATCAATAAAATTACAAACTTCTAGCAAGACTAACAGAAAAGACACAAATTATCAGTATCAGGAATGAAACAACAAATATCACTACAGACTGTGCAGACAAATATAAAGGAATACTGCAACTCTGGACCTATATTTGACAACTTAGTTGAAATGGAACAATTTCCCCCCAAAAAAAGACACCAAAATATTACAATTCATGCAATATGAAATAAATAAATAACCCTGTAACTATTATGGAAATTAAACTTGTAACTTTAAAACTCCCAAGAAAAAAGTCTCCAGGACTTCTGTGCTAAAAACTACAACACTGATGAAAGAAATCAAAGATGTAAATAAATGGAGAGACATGCCATGTTCTTGGATTGCAAAACTTAGTAAAGACATCAGTTGTGTACCCACATGGGTACGGAGGTTTAAACACAATTCCTGTCAAAATCCCAGCATGACTCTTTGTAGACACAGGTAAGATTACAGTAGTTCCCCTACACACGAACCTTCAAGTTTTGAACTTTCAAAGATGCAAACATGCGTTCAGATGTCCAGTCACGTAAGTTAGTTCACATGTCTGGCGTACATAGTCACATGCAGCTTGCCCCCCTTTCCTATTGCTGACGGTCCTTCAGCTCTACCATCTCCCACCTCCTCTCCCTCCTCCAGTCAGTAACTCTTCTTGCCTGTTCACTCGATGCCAGCCCCTGGATGCCACCTGTTGTACAGTACTACTGTATTTTCAAGGTACTGTACTGTAAGATTAAAAATGGTTTCTTTATTTTTTGTGTTTGTTTTTTATATATTATTTGTGTGAAAAGTATTATAAGCCTATTACAGTACAGTACTATATAGCCGATTGTGTTAGTTGGTACCTAGGCTAACTTTGTTGGACTTAACGAACAAGTTGGACTTATGAACGTGATCTCAGAACGGAACTCATTCGTATGTAGGAGACTTACTGTGTTCTAAAGTTTGTATGGAAAGGCGAAGGAACTAGAATAAATAGACAGTTTTGAAAAAGAAGAATAAAGTAGGAGGAATCAGTTTACCGAATTTCAAGACTTAACTACATAGCTACAGTAATCAAGACTGTGTGGTATTGATGGAGGGGAGGGTAGATACATAAATCAATAGAACAGAGAACCCAGGAACAGACCCATACAACCATGCCCAGCTGATTTTTGACAAAGGTGCAGACACAATTCAATGGGGGAAGAGTAGCCTTTTCAACAAGTAGAGCTGGAGAACTTGGACATCCATAGGCAAAAATAAACGCATACAGAAATACATAAGTTTTAATCTATCTGTCTTGACCTAGTCTCACACCTTGCACAAAAACTACCTCAAAATGGATCATGGACTTAAGTGTAAAATATAAAACGATAAGACCCTTAGAAAAGAGACACAGGAGAAAATCTTTGATATCTAAGGTGAGGCAAAGTTTTAAACTTGACATCAAAAACGTGATTCATAAAAGAAAAAATTGATAAATGGTGACTTCATCAAAATTTAAAACCTTTGCTCTATGAAAAATCCTATTAAGATAGGAAGGTACAGACTGGGAGAAAATATTTGCAAACCACCTATTTGACAAAGGATTAGTATCTAGAATATATATATAACTCTGAAAACTCAGGGGTAAAAAAACCTGATAGCCTTATATCAGGCTACCTTATAGCCTACTAAAGAAATTGAATTTGTTATTAAAAACTTCCTCAGGAAAACAAAACAAAAAAGGTGGCTTTACTGGAAAATTATATCAACCATTTTAATAATATCATTCTGACACAAGCTCTTTTAGAAAGCAGAGTAGGACAGAACACTTCCCAACTCCTTTTGTGTGTGACTCTCTAAGACCTAAACCTGGGAGCGAAATTGCTAGGACATATTGTGTTTAATTAATTTCACTACGTGCTGGCAGGTTGCTCCCCAGAATACACTAGTATATACCCGTCTACCAACAGTGCGCGAGGATTCATGTTTTCCACTGTCCACCCCACGTTTGTTACATTACAGGCAATAGAATGCCATAGTGAGAATGGATTCTGGAGACAAATGCCCGGATTCAAAACCTGGCTCTGAATACTTTGTAATAAGCATAAATGGAGTATGACCTTTAAACATTGTGAACCACTATATTATATACCTGTAACGTACGTAATATTGTACATCAGCTATATTTCAATTTTAAAAAGTGCAAAAAGGAGGGGGGGGGTTGACAACACTCGCAGGATTGTTAAAAGGATTAAAGGAGAGAACGATTTGAAAGTGACTCCTCCAGTACCTGGCATATGGCCTGTAGGATCTGCTTCCCAAAATGGGTTAATCTGTTCAATCTAAAAAGACTAAACACTCAAAAGGCCCATGTCTCTACCTTCAGTGCTGGCACCAACCAGTCTTCCAGCAGACCCATACTCTCCGGGGATGGGCTAATCGTTCATCCAAGATCAAAGAGGGGCCTCCTTCCCCCAACTCACATACACCTAGAGAAAGCCATATTCAGTGGGGTGAACTTGAATCCCCATTCTAACCAGTGGCTCAGATCCTCAGGGCCAGTGACGACTGTGCTGGATGTTTACTATCATGCAGAAAAAAGTTCAATATAAAGTAGTGCTGTCTTAGGTCCCATCCAAGAGGATTTGTCATCCTGAAGTGTTTAAAAGTACTCTTATTCAAAATGCCATTCCTTGCATGGCTCTCAAGCACAGGCTCATAGTCATATGGTCTAAAATGGTCCAGTTTTCTCTCACAAAGTAAGAAAAGTATGTCAAGCAGAGTAAGAACTTGAAACCTGAGTAAGAGTACACTTTGCCTAAAATAAGACCCAGGTATGATTTTGTTGTAATAACTACTAAATTTTTTTTTTTTTTTTTTGCGGTACACGGGCCTCTCACTGCTGTGGCCTCTCCCGTTGCGGAGAACAGGCTCCGGACGAGCAGGCTCAGCGGCCGTGGCTCACGGGCCCAGCCGCTCCGCGGCATGTGGGATCTTCCCAGACCGGGGCACGAACCCGTGTCCCCTGCATCGGCAGGCGGACTCTCAACCACTGCGCCACCAGGGAAGCCCTGACTAAATTTTTTTTAAAGAAAGTATAGACAATAAAGGTAAAAAACAAACTGGCTCTGACTTTATGACCTTGAATAACTGACTGAATTTGTATCTCAGTTTCCTAATCTGTAGTACGGAATAATAAGAGTACCTATTATAGCTACTATTACAGCTACCAGGGCTTCTTAGGCATTAGTGGGTGAACCGGCACTTTTTTTTTTCTCTTTCAGACATTTCTCCTATATATCCTATTTCTGAATGAGGATTTCAAATTAGACTGAAAAGCTGAAAAAATAAGAGTTTCAGGTGAGCTGCAGAGCACTAACGAATGAAATTTTTGGTCTTTGGATTCTTAGTACTTAGTGTACAGAGCAGGGTCACAAATTTGGATATGCAAATAAAATTTAGCTCCTTTCTCAGTTACTGATCTGATTTTCCTCACAAGTCTCACTCCCATTCTCTACTCTGCTGGATAGTAGAAGAGGCTAGAAATCAATTTGTTTCACTCTCTTTAGGTTTCATTTTTTCTCTTTGAAATACAGGCTCAGAATTTCAAATTCTGAGCATTCTACCTTTGCTCCTCTCCAGAGTGGCATCTAGGTGTAGACAGGAGGGCTTGTGTGGCATTTTGATGTCAGACGGAAGGGGTCCCTGGCCTAATACTGGTTCTTGGGTGTGCACAAGCTGGAATTCTCTGGGTATGGTTGGCCCAGTTCCACCCGTGGGCATCCTGCCAGAATTTGCTTCTAAAGTTGATGAATTCGTGGTCTTGTCTTTTTCAGCTGTCAGGGCCTTTTGCCCCTCCCTGCCAATTTGGCCTCCTCAACAACTCTGTTTGGTGCTGCAGACCCCAGTGATTCTCTGCCTCATATTCCCTCGAGCCTAACAGGTCTCTATTCAGTTTCCACACCATGTAGGGATCAAGGGACACTTCTTCCTTTCCATGTCCCTCTGCCTTCTTTATCCTCTTGGGGCCACAGTAGGTCCATGCTGCAGAGCAGTTCCCTTCTAAAGTCCCAGTTAGGGAAGAGGGCAAAAGCCTCTGCCCTCAGTACCTCAGTTTACTGCTCAGATCAGGTTGATTTTGTCATATTCCTCCCTCCCTTGATTCCACTCCTTCATCCATCCCCCCCACCCCTGCCACCCCATCTGTCCAGACAGGATGGGACATGTTTCTCCCCTTTGTCATGTGTCTTACTTCCGCCTTCCTTTCATTGAGACTTTACTTCCCTAATGAAATTTTTTTTTTTTTTTTTTGGCCACACCTAGCAGTATGCAGAATCTTAGTTCACCGACCAGGGATCAAACCCAGGCCCTGGCAGTGAAAGCACTGAGTCCTATCCACTGGACTGCCAGGGAATTCTCCCTAATGAGATTCTAATTTATCTGCTTGACAATTTCAACAGTGAAATTGTCAAATCTGGAACATTTTTACATGCATTCATTGTATTTGAGCGGTGCTGTCACTTGGTACTTATTTTATAATCTCTGATTGACTAAGTTTAATAATTTGCTGGGCATAATTCAAGAATGAATTGCAGTCAATTATGCATCAATAAAGCTGAAATTTAAAAAAATAAAAGACATGCTAGGTTACAAAAAAGAATAAATTTTGGCCTAGAGAAGGATGTGGATTTGTAGAAACTGTTCTGTGCTAACCAGTTTCAGATGGTTTTACTCGTATATCACTATTGTTCCCTGTTCCCACTGGGGAAAATAGTACTGATGGTAAATATGGACAGAGGGTTCATTTATCCAGAAGGACTTCTTTAACACTCTTCTGATCTCCTCTCCTGAAGGAGTAGGCATGCCCCTGGTTGAGTGTGGAAAGAAAAAGGGAAGAGTTTCTGAGGAAAGAGAAAGCTTTTGCCTCTTTGCTTAGCCTTTCGTTAAGGAAATCAGTTGCACTGCAGTCACCAGCAAGTGGGATGACTGTGAAGAGGTTGTGCACTGATGCTCAGTATACACCTCTGTCTGCATTTCCTTCCACCATGTAGCTTGTACCGAATCGTACAGCAAGGGGAGTAAGTTGTACCTAGTAAGTTTTGGTGCTTGGGGGCAAGGAGAGGAGCTGTTGTTGGCTTTTAGCTGGTGTTGTCTGCTATACTCTAACCCAGCTTTTGTCAGAGAGGTTTGCCCTGGGGTAGCAAGCAATCATGCAACTGATAATAACTGAACGTATCAAAGCAGAACGCCTGATTCCCTACCTCCAACCTGTCTCTCAAATTTCTCTCAGTTAGTGACAACATGATCCACCCAGTTGCTCAGTCATCCTGCGGTAGATTTGCCCATTTCCCTCACTCTTCGCATTCAATCCATCAGCAAGTTCTGCTGGCTTTGCCTCCAGAATATTTCCTAAATCCATTCATTCTCCATCTCCACTGTTAATGACCTTAGTCCAAACTCCATCATCTCTCACTTAGAATTACTTCAATAGCCTCCAAACAAATCTTCCTCCTTGTTACTCTGGATTTCCTTCCATCCATCCACCCACCATAGAACAGCCAGAGTGATCTTTGAAAAAGCTCATTTCCCAACTAATACTAATAGATTCCTTCTTTTAAAAAATACAAGCTCATTCTCATGAAAAGGCTCTAGTGATCTGCCCCTTTCTATACCTTTCCATCCTTTTGGCTTACTCTGACCCTCACAGTGCTCCAGCTATATGTTCTGTTCCTTGAACACCCCAAGGTTGTTCCTGCCTCAGCACCTTTGCATCTGCTGAGGGCTCTACCTGAAACCCTCCTAGATCTTCAAATAGCTCTTTCAAATATTCATCAAGCCTTCCCTGACAGCCCAAACTAGATTAACTGCTCCCCTCTAGTCACTCTCTAACACATCAGCCTGCTTTGTTTTTTTTTATAGCACTTAAAAGTCATCAAATTTAACTCATTTATATGTTGGCCCTTTATTATCTGTCTCCCGGCATTAGAACAACCTCATCAGTGCCTGGAAGAGCACCTCGTTCAGAGGAGTGCTCATAACTAATCGCTGAATGAACATATGACCTTGTGTCTTATTTCGCTTGTGTGTGTGTGTGTGTGTGTGTGTGTGTGTGTGTACACGACTCACTCAGGATCCATTCTGGGGGAGGGGATGACCAGTAGGGCAGGATTGGGGCATTCCCAATAATACTGCTAAGTGCCTGAAGAAATTATCTTGAGTTCTAATGTTCTCCCTTTAAAAATATCGCTTGTGGGTTTAGCACAAGAGCTGAGAGCACAGTCGAGAGCTGGGTAGGGATTCCAAGTCCTGTGTGTTAGCCATCCTGAGATCTGCCTAGCCCCTTGGATACAGGACTAACCCCAGGCCCATCTCCCCCACAGTGTACCCACACTCCCCTCTCCCCATCGCCAGGCACACACCCTCTTCTACCTTCACTGTGAACAGACCACCTCTCTCAGTTGTGTACACTGTGCTTTCCCCTCAGTGTGTCACATTTTCAGTGGGCACACACCTGCATTCCTTATTAAGTCTCAGAAATCTTTCATCAAAGCACTCCAACTTTATTTTGGCTGAGGGCTCAGGGCAGCGGTGGGCTGCACACATGGACTCTCCGTTGGGCACAGGTGGCGGGGCTGAGCTTCGTGGGCAGGGGCAGGTGCATCAGGATCTTCCTGCTGTGCAGCCTAGTGGTGCCGAGGGGCCCTTCCAAGTACACAGGACAGGAATACACGGCCAGGCCGGCTGGGGGTGACACGTCATTGGCCCCCGGGGCCTGGGCGCTGACTCTGACCAGAGGCAGAGGGCTGGGCTGACTGGAAGAACTGTCCTGCAAGGCCCCTGCGAGCGGGTCCCATTCGGCGTTCCGGAGCTGTAGCCCAGTCAGCAGCAGCCCCACCTCTGGAACCCTGGGGTTTGGGCCGTTCACCACCTGGGGGCGCCAGAAACTGGTCAGGCAAGGCTAAGAAGCTGGGGGGTCGTGGTGGAGTGGGATTAGAGAAGCAGATGGGGCCAGAGGGAGTAAAACCAAGAAGAGGCAAAAGGTGGGGTAACTAAGAGGTGTAATCAGGGACTTCAAGGGGCGGGATTGGAAACGAAGGGGCAGCACGAGGATACCTGGAGGCGCAGAGGGCTGTTTAGCTCCTGACGCTTATGGGGGAGCTGACTGGAGCTAGAGCCTGGGCAACCAGGGAAATTCGTCAGGTCAACCCCAGCAAAGGCAGCCTCCCAACGCAGTGACAGCAGCAGGCGGCGCGGGTGGCAAAAGGCTGACAGGTGAAAGATGCGCTCTGGTACTTGGGTTCCCACACCCAGGTAGCGAACCAACAGCTGCCCACGGCGCGATAGCTGTCGCAGCCAGTGCCAGGGCGGCTGAGGCCCGGCAGGCGCGTGGGGTCGCCAAGGCGAGGGTAGGCGGCCAGTCCAGAGAGCGTGAGCCACCGCGGCACAGCGCCGGGAGGCACACGGGGGCGCGCCCTTCAGCTGCTGCAACAGGCAATCAAGGTCCCGTTGCAGCGCGCCCACCAGCTGGTTCAGTTCCAGCACCTCCGTCTTGAGGAAGCCCTCCAGAGGCCGCGGCGCACTCAGCCCCAGCTCCCCCCACCCCGCGCCAGACTCAGCTTGGCGAGTGGTCTCGGTCAGCAGAGCCTGCAATGACTCCAGCCTCCGCTTGGCTTGCACCAGGCGTTGCCGCAGCCGCCTTTCGGCGCGCCGGGAGCCTCCGCTGGCCTCCGGAACCCAAGTGGGCGAACACCGCTGCAGCGCGCTCAGGACAGCGCGACTCTGGCGTCGCAGCAGCCAGGTCTGGGGGCCAGCACTCAGTCCGCAGATCCGGGGTTCAGGTGGTGTGGGCAGTAGGTGCATCTGGGCCTTGCACTCTTCCATAGCATCCGACTCCCCTAGTTCTTGGGGGTGGAGGTGAGTGAGGGGTGAGAGATAAGACTGTCTCTTCCCACCCCAGACCCAAGGGAGTAGGCCTTTCTCTGACACTTTAAACCATCATCATCCCATAACTGTGAATATTGCCCCCTTCTACACCTTTATTGGTACCTCTGTTACATTCCCTTGAGCAAAGTGGTATTACTGTGCTGTTCCCCACCTCAACGCAGATACCTGACTGGAGCTTACCCGGGCTGGGCATCAGAGTGGCCAGCAGATACTGGGGTGTGTGTGGTTGGGCCCGGTTCCCGCTGCTGGAGCTCAGGCAGGCTTGCGTGAGGCTATTCAGGACCTCCCTGTCCTTCTCGTCTCCCACAGGACCCCCATAGAAAACTGAAGCTGAGGATGAGGTCAGAGCCCTCAGTTACAGCCCCTCCAGTCTCCACCACCTCCCACACCAAAGTCGTAGATTATGTCCCCATCTCGGTGCTCCCCTCCCTACCCCTTTCTGGGCTCTCCTGGGGGCTGGTGACTGCATGGGGGACAGGAGGAGTCTCACCAGCCAGCTCCTGCATGGCAGCACTGGGATTGCTCAGGCTGGCCCACAGGTGGTCTTGGATCTGCAGGACCCGGGTCAGCGTCACTTGACTCCTGGGGGTGGAGAGCAGGAAGTAGGGTTTCAAAACCATCTATATGCTGAGGACTTTCACATCTTTCTCTCCAGCCCAAACCTCCCTCCTGAGCTCCAGACCCACGAGGGCTCACTAGTCTTCGCCACTTGGCACCACAAATACGACTTCCCTTCAACTGAAATCATCATTTCCTCCCACACCACCCACCCAGTTGTCCAAGGCAGAAATCTGAGAGCCTTCCTTGACTCTTCCCTCTTCCTCACCCCATATTTACTCTCTCCCCACTGTGACTACCCTAGTCCCTACCACCCATACCATGACCTCGTTCCTCAAGCCTGCCAGAACCCCCCAAAAGTATTATGCTTGCCTCCAGCCCTGCCCCGTCTGGTCCATTCTCCACGCTGCAGCCAGCTTGATCTTTCTAACAGACAGATGGGATCATGTGTCTTCTACTTAAAACCCTTCAGTGGCTTCCCACTGTCCTCAGGATCCAATCAGGTCCCTTGTGATGGTCTTAAAGGCCCTTTACCACAAGCCTCACCTCTCCCCACTCAAGCCCCAGCATGTCCACCTCAGCCACACTGAAGTCCTCTCTCCTGCTAAGCTTAGTTCCTTCTGCTCAGAAAGGCCTCATCTCCACCTGATCTGCCTCTGCTGTCAGGACTCAGTTCAAAGTGAGACCCCTAAGTCCTTGGAGAAGCCTTCCTTGACTTCCCCCTGCCCTCACATTTTGGAGCTCCCCAGAGATGAATCCCAGCATGTGAAAAATATTCAGTGTTTGCTGAGTGACTGACAGAGTAGGATGGGCGGGGTCCCTCACCAGCACCCCCTGTGAGCTTGCAGCTTCATTCCGTAGAGCTGCCGGTATAGCAGGAGGCCATGTAGGAGGAGCAGAGGCAGCACCCTGGTTGGGGATTGCACACAGAGTCCTTGCTGGACTAGCTCCACACTGTCGACCAAGGCATGGGACAGCTCCAGGGACTGGTCCCAGAAAATAGGCATGGAGTGCTGAGTCAGCACGGCTGGGGAGGAAGGAAAGTGCTGAGTCAGCACAATACAGTTACCTCCCCGCTCCAATCTGAGAGCCTGTGGGGGGAAGTTCCTCACCTGGTAAGGAAGCAATAGCCTCTGCAGACACAGTAAGCCAAAGACGGAAATCTCTGTGGACAGTGGCCACATTCTCTCTTGCTTGTTGAGCAGAAAGCAGTTCTAACTCCAGGTCGGAGACCACTAGGGGTCAGACATGGGGCTGAGATCAATCGCTGGGTAAAGGGTCAGACATAAGCCTAGAGACAGACTTGAGGCTAGGGGGTTAGGAGTCAGATACAAAGGTGATTAGGGGATCAGCCATGAGATCTGAGTTCAAGCTCAGGCCCAAGTGTAGGATAGGGTCCTAGAAGCCAACTCTAGGCAGCAAACCCACCCTTGGCTCTGGCCAACAGCCCCAGCAAGGGCTGTAGCAGCTCTTTTGGCCAGTGAGGCATCAGATGACAGTTCTCCAGCACCAGCCAGTGCCCGCTGTGCATAGCCTTGCGGAGAATGCCGACCACAACCGAGACCGGGTCCCAGGCTTCAGAGCCCAGAGCTATCACCTTCAGATGCTTCTGCCCCTGAGGACCAACAGCAAAATGGCAGGGTAACTCAAAGGGATCCTAGGGTGACCCAAGGGACCCAGAGTAATGCCACAGATGACCTGAAAAGTCCCTGAGTAATCCAGAAAGATCCATGAGAATGCTGGGAGGGGAGACCCACACCCCATCCCAGCCCTAAGAGCCCGGTGGCTCTGTGGCCAGGAGGCTAGGCTCAAACCTGCTCGTGTTTGGCAGCCAGTTTCTGGATGACGGTCAGGGGGTGCACAGTGGCGGTGGGGTGACCAGGTGGTGGCAACAAAATCAGCGTGGGCTGAGTAGCCTGACTGTGTTCCAAGGGTATGGTGGGAGCACGCAGGTTTTCATCCAGGGGCCGGCCCAGGAGGCTGGTGGTGAAGGTTGCCAGGGCACTGGCCAGGCACTCAGGTCGTAGCACACGCCACAGGATCAGCTTCTGGAGGAGGCTGAATGGGTCAGTCCCAGGCCCCGGTGCAGGACCCAGCACTGTGGATGACAGTGACAAGTAAGCCTGCCAAGCACTGGAGTGGCCTGCCAGGGATGCACACAGCCCAGCATATGGGGGCAGTACCTCTAACATCTCACATTCGTGCCAGGCTCTCAGCCCTAGCCAGGCCGGTCGAGGCACACCTGGGACTGGTTTTCTGTAGCCTGTGCTGGGAGAGGCTGCCAGTCCAGGCCAGAGGGCCAGCCTCTCGAGCTCTGGTGCCTTCCTTGCCACTTGCAGCAGAGCCAGAGCACCCAAGGCACCCACCAAGGGTACTTGGGTTAGGCCCAGTGTAGCAACAGTGCTGCCCAGTAGCTGGCGGGTCAGCTGTCTTTTTAACTGCAGCAGATGGCAGGGTAGTTCTTCCTGCTGCTGAATCTCACCTTTCATGCTGTTCAGAGCCCGCTTGGTGGCTGCCAGACAATTCTCTGGACTCATACGGAAAAGCGGTAGCAGGTTCTGCAGTGAGCTAAGAGCCTTTATAATGGCCATTCCATGCCAGACCACATGCCGATACGGTGCCCGCAATGCCACCTCCTGCATCCTCAGCTCTTCTAACTCCTCGAAATGGGCACGCAGCCGACACAGCTCTGCCTGGGCCCTCACCATGTCTCGCAGGAACTTGGCTGGTTTCTGACGCCTTGGGTTCTGGAGCAGCAGCATCGTCAGCAGCCGCTCCTGCAAACAGTCCCTTGTTACGCGGATCCGGCCCTTTCCCACGTAGCTCCCGATCAGCAGCACTCATCTCCACCCCCGTACCTGGGCCGCTGCAAAGCTCATCCCAACCCACAGACTGGACCCCCCAAGTACCTCAGCAGCCTCCACAGCTTCCCAGGCGTCCAGGAATCTGATCCTCAGGTCCTGCCAGTGGCTCTCAAGCTCAGGACGCTCTGTGCACAAGATTTCACGCAGCATCTGTTCTTCTAGGATTTCCATGTTCATGCCCAGGTCCAGCACATTCAGCCCTTTCAGCAATTCACAGCCTAGCACTTGGAATCACATGGGAGACGCTTAACCTCTTCCCCGTGGCAGAGCCAGGGGTGAGAGGCACAGGGAGTGTGGCTCCCTGCTACGGTCCTGAGCCCGCTCTGGGCCAGACTGAGTGAAGCTCAGGGCCTGGTGTTCCCACAAAGCTGTGCTGGCGACTTACCCACTGGGCCTCACCTTTTTCCAAAGAACTGAGGGGAAGGGTAGTGCTCAGATAGAGACAGAAGCCAGGCTGCAACTGGGGTGGGCACAGCTGTTCCCGCTGCAGTAGCCATTGCAGTTCTGGGCACTCTAGGCCCATCTCCATGTTGGTCAGTAGCACCGGCAGGCCTGCGAGGGGGAGGCAAGGACACCCTACCCACCATGCCAGCACCTGGGCACCCCCGTGCACAAAATCGGGCTCCGATTTTGCTCCCCTCCGGCTGACCGGAAGGCTCCCTCAGGGCTCTTCCACAGAGTTAGTGCCCAGGGTAGAGGTGGGGGCTGAGGTCAGACTGGGGTGTTGGAGTCCTGTGGGGCCACAGAGTAGGGGGAGGACACAGGAGACACGTGGGTGCAGGGGACGAGTTCTCACCACTGGCAGCTGCCTCCCGGAGCTGAGGCCCCAGCTCTGGGTCAGCGCCTGAGAGGACTCGGGTTTCGGGAGGGGGCGGGGACTGAGTCGCAGTCCCCGCCCCCTCCTCCTGTTCTTTCTCCTCTTGCTCCTGCGGCGCTTCCTCTTCCTTGTTCTTCTCCGTGATTCCCCTTTCTCCTGCTTTCTGTTCTTTTGTCTTGTAACACTCGTCGCTCTCATCATCTTCGTCTTCCGTGTCCTCCTCTTTAGACTCTTTTCCTTGATTTCTCTTGAAGCCCTTCCCTGTGGCAGAAAGATGAAGAGGGGCTCTTCTCAGGGAGGGACTCAGGCTCCTGGGGAGCCCCGTTCACCCAAGGGCTCCAGCACATGAAGTTCTGCGAGAAGACACCTTAGGAAAGTCACTTAAGCTCTCTGTGACACGATTTCGTCATCTGCAAAATGGGGTTGATAGTAGTGAGTACCTCATAGGGTTACTGTGAAGATGACATGGAACAATGCATACAAAGCACTCTGCTGGTACCTACCAAGCACTCAGTAAAGGGTAGCTCTCATTATTGCTACTCTAAAATTCCAGGGAGGGGTTCTAGTCACCCCTGAAATCAGCTCCATTTCTGCTTTTCTGTAGGTTGGTTAGAAGAGTCAGTGCATTTCCCTTTTTGCCTAAGCAAATTCTGTCACTAACAACTACAGGAGTCATCACTAGCATAGAGGTCATTGCCTGGAAGTAACAGCTGGTAGGAGAAAGGCCATAGACTGCGGCATTAGCCACGCCATGGACAGTGCCGTGCACCAGGTGGCTAGCTGACCAGCAGCCGTCTGCAGCCCCCTTCTCCTTTGCCTCCTCTACTGCAGGATCTGGAAAAGATAAATACTTATTTTTTTTAATTGTCAAGAAATTTAAGGATTTTTAAAAATATTAAGTGTTCAAGAAGTGGGCAAGTGGAGGTTGCCAGGTCCACAATTTGGTGTGTTCGTTTCCTATTCCTTAACAAGTTACCACAAACTTAGCTAAAAACAACACCCCATTTATTATCTCTCACTTCAGTAGCTTAGAAGCCTGATCAGGCACTCTGCTCAGAGTTAACACTGGGCGAAAATCAAGGCTAAAATTGGGCTTCCCTGGTGGCGCAGTGGTTAAGAATCCGCCTGCTAGTGCAGGGGACACAGGTTCGAGCCCTGGTTTGGGAGGATCCCACATGCCGCGGAGCAACTAAGGCCGTGTGCCACAACTACTGAGCCTGTGCTCTAGAGCCCGCAAGCCTAGAGCCCATGCTCTGCAACAAGCGAAGCCACCGCAACGAGAAGCCCGCGCACTACAACAAAGAGTAGCCCCCGCTCTCTGCAGCTAGAGAAAGCCCACGTGCAGCAACAAAGACTCAACTCAGCCAAAAATAAATAATTTTAAAAAAAAAAAAAACAAAAATAAATAATTTTTTTAAAAAAAGGCTAAAATCACTGGGGCTGCAGTGCTCATCTGGGACTTGCGTGCTCTTCCAGGCTTACTATTTTGGAGTTTTTTGTTTGTTTTTGTTGTTTTATTGAAGTATAGCTTATTTACAATGTTGTGATAGTTTCAGGTGTACAGCAAAGTGATTCAGATATATATATATATATATATATATACACGTACATATATACGTATATATATATATTTATTCTTTTTCAGATTCTTTTCTATTATAGCTTATTATAAGATATTGAATATAATTCCCTGTGCTATACTGTAGGTCCTTGTTGTTTATCTGTTTTATATATAGTGGTGTGTATCTGTTAATCCCAAACTCCTAATTTATCCTCCCCGTTCCTTCCCCTTTGGTAACCATAACTTTGTTTTCTATGTCTATATGTCTATTTCTGTTTTGTAAATAAGTTTGTTTGTATGTTTTTTTATTGATTCCACATATAAGTGATGTCACATGGTATTTGTCTTTGACTTGCTTCACTTAGTATGATAATCTCTAGGTCCATCCATGTTGCTGCAAATGGCATTATTTGTGCATGTATATATATATATATATATATATACACACACACACACACACACACACACACACACACACACACACACACACCACATCTTCTTTATCTGTTGATGGACATTTAGGTTGCTTCCATGTCTTGTCTATTGTAAATAGTGCTGCTATGCATACTGGGGTGCATATATCTTTTCAACAAGGGATTAATATCCAAAACATACAAACAGCTCATATAGCTCAATATCAAAAAACAAACAAACAAAAAACAGGGACTTCCCTGGTGGCGCAGTGGTTAAGAACCTGCCTGCCAATGCGGGGGACGCGGCTTCAAGCCCTGGTCCAGGAAGATCCCACATGCCATGGAGCAACTAAGCCCATGCGCCACAACTACTGAGCCTGTGCTCTAGAGCCCGCGAGCCACAACTAGTATAGTTGTGCAGAGTTCTTGAGGAGAGGCATTATATATATATATGTATATATATATATATATATATATGTATATATATATATATATATTTTTTTTTTTGCCTTACGCGGGCCTCTCACTGTTGCGGCCTCTCCCGTTGCGGAGCACAGGCTCCGGACGCGCAGGCCCAGCGGCCATGGCTCACGGGCCCAACCGCTCCGCGGCATGTGGGATCCTCCCGGACTGGGGCACAAACCCGTGTCCCCTGCACCGGCAGGCGGACTCTCAAGCACTGTGCCACCAGGGAAGCCCATGACTAATGTTTTTGAGAACTTATTATGTATTAGGCACTGTGTGAACTCTTTTTTCATGAATTATCTTACTTAATACAACAATTTATGAGATGGGTATAATTAAGACCCTGATTTTATTGGCAAATAAACTTGGGCTTAGAGAGGTTAAATACCTTGCCTGGGCCACACAGCTAGCAAAGGACAGATATTTGACCCAGATAGTCTGCTTATAGAGCCCCTGTTACAGACAAATTTATTATAAACCTTCTATTCTAGATGTCTATTGTTCTCACCAGTACAACCCTCAGCCCCTTCTTCTGGGAAATAAACACTCTCCCTTCCCCTAGGAAATGCTCCCTCCGATGCTCTACCCAGATGGGTCCCTGATCCAAGCAGGACCAATAGAAATATTTCCCCAGAATTCCTGAACATTGGATACATTCGGGTAGTAAAGCTCCGAGTTGTAGTTCAAGTTTCTAATAGGCTGAGCAGATCAGGATGCGGAAGATCACGGTCAGCCACGTAGATTCAGAATCACTGCAATATGGGCCCCAAAATGTAAATGTGGCCTAATTTATTAATATCATGTTGGCTGGGGACTTCCCTGGTGGTCCAGTGGGTAAGACTCCGTGCTCCCAATGCAGGGGGCCCGGGTTCGATCCCTGGTCAGGCGACTAGACCCCGCACGCATGCCGCAGCTAAGAGTCTGCGTGCTGCAACTAAAAGATCCTGCGTGCCGCAACTAAAGATCCCGCATGCTGCAACCGAGACCCGGCAGAGCCAAAATAAATAAATAACTATTTTTTAAAAATATCATGTTGGCTGATGAAATCTGGGATACCCTGGCCATAAAAATTTAGTGTCTTCATTATGAAAGGGAAGAGCACATGTGGCTGAGAGTGTTGGGCAGCTCAGACACCCAAGATGCACTGCGTTTACTCTCCCTGGCTTTACCTCTGCCTTTGGTGGGACCTGTGGCCAAGCATCCAGTCTCTTCTAGAGGCAGTGGATTCAGCCAGATGAGGGCCTGGTTGCTGGGGTCAAGCAGCAGGGGCCAACGGCAACTGAAGTAGTGAGTGTAACTTCGCAGAAGCAGGCCTGCCAGGCGGGCTGACTTTGCCTGGGGCTTCAGGTCTCGGTCCCACTGTAACTGTTCCGATTCAGAGCTCAGCAAGGCCAGAAGGCTGAAGGGAGAGCGTGTGGAGAGCAGGGCTTTCTTTGGTGGCGTGATGACAGATTTCTGCATCTGCTTCAGTGCCTGTGCCACGTCATCTGGGCCCAGCGGCTCCTCACAGCCCCTGCAGAGAGCCAGCCACTTGTCGAGTAGCTCCTGGCGCCGCATTGGTGGGAAGGGACCCAGGTAGCTGATGGCAGCTGAACACAAGACAGCATCTCCGAACACAGTCGTGCAGTGCCCCTTCAACTTCTGGTGTGGAAGGGAAGACCAGAGGGTGTGTAGGCCGGCAGGGACGTTAGAGGCAGAGGGTCTGGCAGAGAGGGAGTAAGGCAGGGTGTGGAGGAAAGCGTGGCAAGGAGGGCAGAGTGGGACAGAGGAAGGCAGTGAGGGCACGGGGGGAGCAGAGGACTGGGACTGTGGTGCAGAAATGAACTTTAGGGGGCAGCCTAGGAGGGGCTGGCTACCTGGAGCTCTGTAGTCCAGGAGTGCATGGGCGTGAGCAGTGCAGCTTTGATGGGCCACTTGTGATGATGGCCACGCCGAGCCTGACCGAGTTTCTCTGCCACATGCTTGTGGGAAGCCTGGGCATCTTCCAGCTTCTTGGACAGGGCCAAAGTGTACGCTAGGATCTCCTGGGCCTGGAACTGGTACTGGCCCAGGCGGGCTTGCTCCCGAGCCAGTGTCGCCTCCGCCTGCTGCAACAGCAGGCCCGTGGGCAGTCCTCGGCGCTGTGCCAGCCCGTAGTCCAGAACGGCCCAGAGCCAGGCTGCCAGCCGTGCTGCAGGTGTGCTCACTGCTCTCAAGGCTGCATCGCTCATGCCTGGAGCTTTCAGAGCTAGGTTTAACTTTATCATCTCTGAGTCCGTCATCTTCTCCTTAGGGAAGAACACCAGCTCCTGGGAGAGTGTGTTTTAAGAAGGGTGGGGGAAGGCATAGGTGCTCTGAACCTTGCCCCACAGCCTTGCCAAGTCTCCCCTCCATGCCTCCACTATCCTCCTCCATTGCGCCCCACATTCCCTACCTGATAAAAGTCCTCAGTGCATAACAGCTGCTTGGCACTGGCCCAGCCTGTTTCGCGGTGGAAGAGGTCACACAGAGCATCGGTCACCTGGACCACAGATTCTGGTGGCACTCGATAGCTCCGTATCTCCTCAAAGTCAGCCACCTGTAGCTGGCTCAGGGGTCCCAGGAATGCCTTGCCCATCTGAATGAGGAGAGATGGGCTCTTGAAGTGAGCTCCCAGAAAGTCCTCTTTCTTCAATGTATTTCCAGGAGGGATCATCTTCTCCTAGGGTCCCCAAAGGGACCATACCCCAAGCCATCTTATTACCTTTACCCCCTCCCCCAGGAGACTTCATGACAAGTCAACCCATCCTCTCCTCTGGGCATCCTGTGAGGGGTTGTCCTCTTCCAAGAGAGGAGCAGTGCAGGGCAGGCAGCAGGAAGAGCCCACCTGCTCCAGGAAAGCCTCATGCTGAGCCCGCAGGGCATCCCGCTGCTTGGTCAGGTTCTCAATGAGGTTCTCCTGCTGCCGACACTCTGCCAGCTGCCGCTTGTGCAGAAGCTTGTTTTGGTCTAGCTGCTGATGCAGTCTGCTGAGGCTCTGTGAACAGAGTTCAGGCTCTGTAGCTCTAGATCCCGGGCCAGGTGGGAATACCCCAAGGGAAGACCCCATGGGCTTGGACTCAGGCATACTCCTCACTCGATAGTCAGGGTGACCAAGTTGAACTCCAAATAGGCCACAGATACATGCTGAGCTCTGAAAGTGTCATTTTCTTATCTGTGAGTTATACATCTAGTAATGCAGCCCCGAGTGGGTGGGTGCTTCTCCTGACCTACCATACAGGCCCAGGAAATCTGAATCCAAAGCCTACACACTTAACCACTGGGCTACACTCTTCATCTTACTTGACCCATTAGTGGCATTTGCCACAGAAGGCAGCTCCTCCCTCTTGAACATTCTCCTCCCTTGACTTTCATGAGCCCACGTTCTTCTTTGGCTTTCTCCAACTTCTGTGGCTGCTCGTTCTCAGTCTCTTCCTGTGCCATCCCTTAAATATTTCTCAGAAATGTTTTCAGGGCCCCCTTCTCTTCTCAGCCTACACTTCTGGGCATCCTCCTTAATCTCATGTCTCTGATTACCACTTATACCTTAACAACTTCCAAATCTGTATATCTAGCCAGATTCTTTCCCAAGACTCACACCCCCGTATCCATCTGCTTAGTGGGAATCTCCTCTTTGGTGTCTCACAGGCCCCTCAGACTGCACGTGTCCAGAAGTGAACGTATTAGCTGTGCCTCGTCAGATCTCTTGCAATCTTACTCATCTGTTCATGTGTTCTTTTCTCAGAGAACTGTGCCAAAGTACCTGGAAGTTTCCCAAGGAAGAAACCTAATTGTTACCCTGACTCCATCTCTTCTAGTCCCCCAAACCCAACCCATCTTCAAGGCCTTTTGGTTCCACCTCCTAAACATCTCTCGTATCTACTCCCATCCCCAACGCCATCATTCGCACCCATGCTCTCTCACTCCTGACCTTCTGCACTGGCTTCCTAACTCCTACTCCCATCCTCTAGCTGGCTTTTCATGCTGCAGCCTAATTGGTTTTCTCAAAGCCAAATATCATATCATCAGGTCCCTTAACACTTGCCACTTTTTTCATTTGGTTTACAATGCCTCCATGACCAGGAGGCCTCTACTCATCTTTCCAACCTCATTTCCTTTTCCTCTCCAGCCATTCCTGACTTTCAGCTCCTCCAACGTGACACACATCCTCTTGCCTGTGGGCCTTTGCACCTGCTGTTACTTCAGCCTGTGACACTCTTCCCAAACCCTTTTATACGTAATCTTACCTAACCTTCAGGTATCGACCTTGATACTTCATTCATTTGTTTACATATTTAAGGAATGCTTTTGAACACCTGCCATGTTCTACACGTGCCTCTGTGTTACATACTGTGTGGCACTGTGCTTTCTCTAGAAAGTCTTTCTTGATACTTCAGAGCACCCTGGACTTGCTCTGTCATAACACACTGTTTTGTAATCGCCTGCATGAGCCTATATCTTCCAGTAAACTAGGCACCACGTAGGCAAAGGCAGTGTCTTATCTTTCTTATTAGGAGGCAATCTAATACATGATAACATTTCTCGGGCTCTTGCTATGTGCCGGCACTTTGAAGTGCTTTACATGTAAGATCTCATTTAATTCTCATCCTAACCTCTCTGGATCTGAGTTTTCTCATCTGTAAAACGCAAGAAAGGATGGCCTCCTTAGAAAAGTTGAGGCGAAATTTCTGTCTACCTATCTAGATGTAAGCATAGATGTAGACATGGACAAAAATATTAATGAGTGCTCGGACAAAAAGTATGGAGTTCAATTAAGTTTTTTGAGTACAGTAATAAATAAATGAACCAACTGAATATGAGAGGGAAAAGAGATGGAGGGGCCCAGAATGACTCCTGGGATTTAGCTTAAATGACTAAGTGGATGGTGGTGCCATTTCCTGAGGTAGACAATGTTGAAAGAAGTACACACGATTATGGCTGTTGAGTGAATGCCCCTGAGACTATGAAAATCTCATATCCAGATTTGGGGGTTCTTATGTTGCGCTCTGATGCAACTGACCCAGGGGTCAAAGAATAATAACACCCCTAAGCCATATCAACAATTCCTGGTATTATCCATTTTGGGAAAACGTAAGGCCCAAGACACGAAACTGGAATTTGGAAAACATGGGAAAGAGGACTCCTGTCCATCTATGAACTTCTCAATTTTTTTGCATCTCAACTGAGTCTTCATGTTTAATCTAAGCTAGTGATCCTCTGTGGCTGATGGTAGGCGGGCACCAGTACTATGAGGACTGCACAGGACATATGTGGAGTAGATACATGTACTTGGACACAATGTAAGCCATGCCCCTGGAGTTGCGCAACACTGGATGACAGCCCTGAGGGCACCCATCAGAAGAGGCAGGTTAGGCATTGGGAGCTGGAAGCCCTGAAAGTCCAGTAGAAAGTAACTCAGATTATCTGCTCATAAGCTGATCACTAGTTTACTTCACTGTAGTTATCCCTGAAACTTCATCAAAAAGTCTTGCGTAGGGCTTCCCTGGTGGCGCAGTGGTTGAGAGTCTGCCTGCCAATGCAGGGGACACGGGTTCGTGCCCTGGTCCGGGAAGATCTCACATGCCGTGGAGCGGCTGGGCCCGTGAACCATGGCTGCTGGGCCTGTGCTTCCGGAGCCTGTGCTCCGCAATGGGAGAGGCCACAACAGTGAGAGGCCCGTGTACCGCAAAAAAAAAAAAAAAATCTTGTGTAGCAGGAAGGAAAAAGAAAATGCAATTTCAGAATTCCTCTTATTAAAAACAAAAGAAAAAGTCTCTTTACTTTAGGAAAACACTATTAACTAAGAGTGTTTGACTACAGAAGGTGTGATGACCCCATTGCTACCAGTTTTAGCCAGATATGAGCGGTTTGTTTATTCAAAGAAGAAAATTGCTCTGTATAAGAAAGCAACAGGATTTAGGGTTTGGACCAGAAAGAAAAATCTCTTATTACATGAGCACTGTATTTGGGGAGCTCTAAAGGGAAAGTGGGGTGGCTGAATAGCATTGTGGAACAGTATTGTGGAGATGGGAGGAGGATAGAAAAGTTCGTCACTAGCAAACGCCCTGTAGAGGAAGGTGACAGAGAAAAATTCAGGACACTGAGGTCTAGTATGCCATTTAATCTCTTTCTGGCTCTGTTCTAGAATGTAAATGGCCCCCACAGCCATCTCCCATCCGCTGTACATAATAGTATATATTTTAATATATACAGTGTATACATTTGTGTATTTGGTGCTTTTGTGGAAGGAAGCCGTGCAGGGACAAAGCAGCATGGGAAGAGAGGACAGCTACAGGAGGTGTGCCAGCTAGCAGTGATAGAGAATCCAGGAGAAGAGGATTACAGTGAGAGGGGACCATGAGGATGTGATCCTGCCCCATCCCCAATGGGGATCTCTGGAGAGCTTGGGGAGCATACTGAAATTCACACAGTCAAGGTACTAGGGACAACAAGAAGCGGACACTTGGATTTCTCGTGTTTAGAGGAACCAGCCCGATCTCAGCTGCGCCATGGGGAACTTTGAGCCTGAGCTCTAAAGGAGGAGGTGGCAGGAACTAGAGAGATCCCCTGGGGAAAGGGGGACTCTCAGGAGACAAGAACTAAGGTTCAGTCTGTATGGTTCCTCCGAAGTCCCCGTTTGGGCTCCCACTTTGACCCTGCTGCGCATGCCTCAAAATCCTCTCCCCTTTACCTTGCGGGAGTCTTTCAGCTGCTGCTCCAAGCTGACGACCAGGTTGGCGTGGGCACCGTGCTGCTCAGTCAGCATCCTCAGATTTCCCAGGGCATCCTGGATCCTGAAGACACAGCGTGCCAGTGAGTGGCCCTGAGGGAGCAGAAGGAGGTACGGGGAGGGAATGGGGCCACTCACCGCTGGGCCTTGTTCTTAGTCTGCAGGGTCGTCTGTCGCTGCAGCAGCACGAAGTTGTCCAGGAAGTCCAGGAAGGTCTTGGGGGTGACGAGAGGCAATTCCGGGCACAGGTGCCCGTGGTAGCTGGCAGCCGAAAGGTGGATGAGAGCCATGGATTTGGCCACACTGGGAATTGAGGCCTGAAGGTCTGGGCACTTCAAGAAGTCTGCAACAGGCATGGCTTTAGCCTGGACTTGTGAGTTCGTAGGGGAAGAAATGACAGAGACCCTCTCCTGGCTCAGGAAGGAGGGCAGAAAAGGTGAAGGGGGCTCAACTAGGTTCTGGAGAGAGAGACTGACCTAAGTAATAATCCTCTTTAGAACCTGGTCAAGATGAGTGGCAAGGACAGGTAAAAAGGGCTCACCGTCATCAAGGGGTGGGCTCTGAGCCCCCTCCAGATGGTGCTGGGCCACACTGACCAGGGAATCTTGGTCCCAGGGTTCGTAGCAGTCGGTGCTGGCGATGGCCAGTTGAAGGAGCCTCAGGAAAAGGGTGGAAGGCAGCTGTTTGTGGGCCTGGTCATCTCCGATCAGGATGAACATGTGCAGGTGGCTGCACACCTGCTGGTAGAACCTGTGGGGCAGGAGCTCAGATACCGTCCTCCCCTTTATCCCTGTTTGCCCCACCTGACGCCTCAGGCCAGCTCTCTGTGTCCTCACAGCAGCCCTTAGGTTGTGTGGGGGATTTGGGCCTTTGGCCAGGGTGGGGCAAGGGCAGAGCAGCCCCTAGCTTGGGGTTCTTGGCCTCACCTCTGCAACAGCATTTCCTTCTTGACGTTCTGCCTGACACTAAGGTTGTCCCTGGGGAGATGTTCTTCAATGTTGTCCAGATCTGCCTCTGTGTACTGGTCAGGGAACCTGCCTGAGGTTGCCAGGGCCAGCAGGCGATGAAGGGTAGTGAGATCCACACCCTTGGGCACCAGCAGGGCCACTGGCTGGCCTAACACGCCAGCATGCCAGCTGGCATCCCGCAGACACTGGAGAACGGCCTCCTCTGATCCACGTGGCAGATGGAAGAGGCGGGCCTGACAAATGCTAGCAGCCAGAGTGACGGCAGTACGGCGCCCAGTCCCCTGAGCCCCCGAGAGCAACAGGCCATGCTGCCTGGGCCTGGCTAGCACCCGGACCAGGCGGGCCACATGCTGGGCCATCGAGCGGCACCGGGCCAGGTGGGGGCTCAGCTTCAGCTGGGCAGCTGACGTGGCCAGCTGCTCCTCCAGGCTCACCCACTGCCGTTCCAGGTACAGGTTGGAGCTCTCCGAGCTGGACCGCAGTGTCAGTTCCTGACTGAAGACCAGGTCTGAGGGATTTTCCTGGGGGCAGAGCAGTAGCACCGGGAGCAACAGGGGGGAGATCATGTCTACCTGGCTTGTCTTCTGCCACCAGTTCTTGGCTCTGTTATTCAGCTGGAGTTTGCAGCTGGAGGTCCTTGTGCCTTCCTCCTGGCTTATCTTCTGACTTAGGCTCCCTGTGGCCACCCTCTTTACTGGTGCTCTGGACGGCGCTGAATCATTGGACACGGAGCCTGTGCAGACCTGCAGGCCGTACGGGTCCTCGTCCTCCTCGGTCTCACTGCCGCTGTTGCTCAGGTTCCCCCACTGGGCCAGCTCCCCTTCGGACTCCACTCCAGGCACCTGCTCTTCCCCCTCCTCCTCCTCGTAGCCCTTGCCCAGGCTCGGGGGCGCTGGCCCACAGCAGAAAACATTCTGAGCTACCTCTAGGAGCAGGTTGGCACAGAAGGAGCGTTCCCCGGGGCTGCCCAACTGGTCACAAAAGGTTCTCTGTGCCTCATGCAACCAAAGACGCACTATGTTGCACGTGGCCATCGTGACTGCCAGGCGGGTGCCGCATAGGCCGGATACCCGGCGCAGGTGCTCCTGGTGGTTGGGACAATCCACAAAAGCCCGGGAGCCCACCCTGCTGGGCAGCAGCTGCAGGCTGCCTAGCAGCTGGCTTACAGAGTGCAGGGAGAAGCGGTAGTGTGGGCGGAGGGGTGAGGGCAGAAAGCACTTGCGCACCGCCTCCCAGGCCTCCACCGACGCCTGGACCAGGGCTCTTGCTAGAACACTCTCCCGCTCCACAGAGGGGAAGCTTTCGAGCCAGGCCTGGATGCTGGGCACGTGCCTGCTCAGCAGCGTGGCCAGGGTCACGCTGCCCAGGGCCAGCACGGTGAAGAGCCGAGAGAGGCGTGGGCACAGCGGGAGCTCGCAGAAGCCTGGCACTGTGGCAGTGGCAAGGAAGTTGACTATAGGCTGCAGCGTCTGCACTTCCAAGGTGCTGTGGGCGTACACGGTGCCGTCTAGGGCCTGGCGCAGAGTCTCCAACACTGGCTGACAGCTCTTCTCTGGGTCTGTGGGCCGTGAAGAATAACAGAGAGAACAGGCGTAAGTCCGCATGACAGTGTCACCCCACTCTTCCTCTCCCTGCCTCACTGGGTCTGCTCCTGGCACACATGGGGTTCTAAGGAATTTTATGCATCTGGTGTGTTGGGACTTGGTAAGTTCTTCTCTCTCCCTTGCACTCTCCTTAGGAGTGAGTGACTTTTTTCCCCCTCTTCTGCCCCAAATCCTACCTCTAAGACTAATTACATATCCCTTAACTGAAGGTTAATGAGTAGGAAGGTTTGGAAACCGAGACTGGTGGAAACATGCTCAGCGTGGGATGGAAGAGGCAGGCTAGTAAACGTACAGTCATAAAACCATATTTGTCATAGATTTTGTACAGAGCACAGGACGAGGCCCAGACTTCCTGGAGGAGATACTGCCTGAGATTATTTGTAAAGAATAAGTAGGATTTAGCTAGATAAACGCAGGAGAGAAGGCCGAGAGGATGGCGATCCCAGAGGCTAGAGGAAGCCTAACTTATTGGATGCCTGCGTTACAAAGTCGAATCCAGTTAGAGGACAGAGCATAAAAATCTACAGAAGAAAGACTCATCACAAGAAACCTTGAAGAGCATTTGCCAGAGCTCCCGGTAATGACTGCCTGAACCAGGGAAGATGGAATGGAAATAGGTGGAGAGGCTTGAGAGATACTTGGGAGGCAAAATTAAGACACATGGTGACTGGATATTGGTGAGGGAGGGGAAGATGTCAACAAGATTTCTGGCTACAGGGACTGGATGGATGGTGGTACCAGGTACTGAGAGGGCACATGGGAGCAGGGTTTTGGGGGAGAATGATGAGTTCAGAGTTGGATCTGTGGTGTCAGTGGGACAACCAGGTAGAGATACATAGCAGACTGTTAGATAAACAGATCTGGTGCTTAGAAGAGGGTCTTGGAGATGGAGATTTAGCAGTCAGAGCATAGAGATGGTGGATGAGGCCATGCAAAGGACAGGATTATTCAGGGAGCGTACGTAGACTGAGAAGATATTAAGAATGGAACACTGAAGTTTGGTCTGTAGGTATATGTTTGAGAGTCGAATATTGCTAGGGCTTTTCCAGTCTCAAGAGACAACAATGACACCTTCCCTCCTCCCAGCTCCTCACCAGAAGCAGCCAGGTGCAGATCTTCCAGCAGGAAGAGGAGAAAGCCTTTGGAATCCACGTGCCGCCCAGGCCACAGGCTGGCTTGTGATTGGCCCTGGACCCCCCGGCTCAGCAGGAGGCGAAGGTGGGTGGGACTGACGGCAGGGTGGATGGGGCTGGACACGTAAGGGTGCTGTGGCTCCACTAGCACCTCCACAAAGGCTGACTTCCCCGTGGCTGCCTCTCCAGCCAGCAGCACCGGGTGTCCCTCTGACAGAAGCAGGTCCACCACGTACAAGAGCCGTTCGGTCTACAGGACAGGAGCAGGGCTTACTGTGGCAGCTCCAGGTTAGCACAGTAATCTAGCCGAAAGTAAAGGTCTAGGAATCTTGTATTAAAGCTGTATTTGCAGAACACTGCATGCATTCTGGAGACTGTGGAAACATTTCAAGGAACGGGAGCAGGTAGGCCTAGGACATGGACCGCCCCAGGATATCTCTTTGATATCCTGCCCCACTGTCCTCACACCTGAGGAGAAGGGTTGAAGGTGCCCTGAGTTCCCTTGATGCGGCTGCCCAGGTATTGGCCAGTGAAGGGGGCCAGCGTCCCATCTTCAGGGCATACATGTAGATCAAACACCAAGGCTGAGGCTGGTAGCTCAGGGTAGTTGGAGAGGCAGCTAATAGAACCCCTCAGGAAGGTATCAAAGAGGGGCCAGAGCCTGCTCAGATGGACATACAGGCAAAAGTGTCAGTTACAACAGTTCCATTTGTGATACACTCACACACTCCACCCTCCCCCAACAGTGTCACCTGGGTTTTGACTCCCATGGGCCACTCACTCCATCTCAGCCCTCTGCATCCCCCATCCCCCATCCCTGTAGATACCTGGAGGGAAGGTGGGCTCCAAAGCCCCAGATCAAAGCAAAAAGAAAGCTGCTGACAGCCAGCAAGTGCTCCCTGCGCTTACTAGGCACAGCGCCACTGTCAACCTGGTACTGGTGCGGAGAGCTGCTTTTCGAGGACTTGAAGCTTCGGGCCACAGGGTCACTATAGCTGAGGTCCTCTGCAAAGGTCACCATGGCCAGAATCGGAGCCCCAGGAGGAAAAAGGGGAGGGAGTTGGGGGAAGAGAGTAGGGGTTGGCTATTACTTTTCACTTTCAGTCCCCAGGCCCAAGTCCACCTAAGAACCTGGGCCACAGGCTCGAGCTATATCCCAGCTATCCTCAAGTCCACATAGCTCTCAAATCAGTCCTTCCCTTCACCTGGGATATAGGCCTTCTCCTTCTCATCTATGCGCAGGTGTGGGTCAAGCAGACAACGCAAGATGCGGGCCAAGCTGGTGACTTCAGCCACACCTGGGCAAACGGCCTGCTGCCCATGTACCTGCAGCAGGGAGCTGGCACCCTGGCAGGTGAGGAATCGGAATGTTGCAGGCACCAGCACTTCTGCCAGGTGGTTGAGTTCAGTGACAGTCTGGAGCTGCAGGTGGTACTCCTGGGGCAGGGCTGCCATCAGGACGCTCAGCATACCCTGCCAAGTCTGCTCCCCACGGCACCAGACTAGGGCACAACGGCCCACCACTGTGGGAGACATGTCTGTTGCATCTCCCACCTCCATCAAAAGAAAAGTACCTGGGGGTCGTGCTATTTGCTGACCATTGGGGAGGCTAAGCTGCGGGGGGTCACCCAGGAGGCAAGTGATGGAGTCCAGCCAAGCACCACCGGAAGCCCCATCACATATTATCCAGTGATGAATCCCCACTGATTCCTGCACCTGCCCCCTTGGGCCCACAGTCTTACACCGACTGGCTTCACGAAGCAGCCTGGGGAAGACACCATGGTGCCAGCAGGGGCCCTCCAGCCATCCCAGGAACTCCTGGGGGCTGAGGACACTGGGATACAGGTGAGTAATTTCCACAGGCTGGCAGCAGCTCTGGGTCAAGGGGTCCTCCATGGCTGCCAACCAATTCTGGATCTTAAATAAGCTGCGCCAACATGTGGTCTTGCCACTGCCTGCAGGGCCCAGGAGCAAGACACCTGAGGCCTGGCCCAGGGCCTGACTCAGCTGCTCCAGGGACCCCAAAATATCAGGGCTGGGATGCAGGCCTCCTTGCTGCAACTCCTCCACCAGCAGTGAATTCCTCAGCCTGGGGGCTATAGGCTCTGCCAGCACCTCGCTGGCGGTAGGGAAGAGCCCACAGAGCAGCTTTTGGAGGTTGCGCAGGTGGACCCCATCCAGTATGCTGAACAGTGGGGAGCGCAGCAGGGCACGCAGTAGGGCGGCCTCCTCGATGGCGGCTAGGCTGCAGGGCTGCTCGGACTCGGGATCCTCCTTGGTCACGTTTAGAGCCTGTATCATGTCTTCCAGCACCTTCTTGAGCAGGGGCAAGCGGCAGGGCAGGGGCCCAGACACCAGCTCACACTCAAGGGAGAAGAATTTGGATAGGCGGGTAGCCATGCGGGAGGCGCCCCGTATCCCCGCACCCAGCAGGGTCAGCTCTGCCACTTGCCGCAGGTCAGGCAGTGTCAATGCCACAGGCCTCAGTAGTTGGCGCAGGTTGGCAGGCACGGCAGGGCTCAGGGCACGCAGTGTCAGGAGACAGCCGTAGCCAAGGCGCATGTCCACGTGATGTTTCTCAAAGAAGCCACTGCCAAGGAGCTGGGGGTGGGTGGGGTCGACGGTGCTGGTACTTCGGGAAGCTTCCTGGTACAGTGGGGCATAGAGGTGGCGCAGTTTGGCCAAGCGCTGGCCCAGGGCAGAGAGTAAGCCAAGGGGCAAGTGCTGAGCTGCTTCTAACAGGAGCCAGGCACCACCCTGCAGGGCACCGTTCAGGTAATTGCTCAGGCTTTGGGCCTCTATCTGAGGCAAGCAGGGCACCACCACCAGCTGGCGCCCCAGGGCCTGCGCTAGCGTCTTCACCATAGCTGCCTTGCCCACACCATCAGGGCCCAGTAGGGTCCCACAGGCCACCTCTTCCAGGGCCAATAACAGCACTAGGGCCGGCCGCTCAGGAAGCAGGCTGGGTAGAGACCCCAGTCTGGGACCCAGGTACTCGTAATTGTACAGGAAAGACCGACCCAGCACATCTATCCAGCATGCAGCTGGTGACAGAGAAGTCTCAGTAGGTGCAAGAGACTTGGGACTCTGCAGGGGGCTTTGGGGAGTGGTGTGGGGTGAAGCCAGGCGGTACTTGAGTTGGCGGGCCCAGTGGAAGTCCGTCAGATCACTGACCTGGCGCTCCTGCAGCAGCTGTGCTATATCCCGGTGAGCCACTGTCATGACCAACAGGGCACTGAGCAGGCTGGTCTGGCGGACAGAGGGCAGGGGCTGCTCACCCTGAGAGGCCCTCCGGGCCCGCAAAAAATTCACCAGTACGTCAAGCTTGCGCACGTGCATGGGGACCGCGGCCAGGGCCTTCCCTTCAAGCAGAGCCTCCTCCATGTTGGCCCGCCATACCACCTCCTCTGCCACCAGGACACACTGCCACGGGAAGGCCTGGACTAGGTCCAGCCAGTGCTGGACATACATCTGCGGGGGCGACTGGCTCTGCTGGGGCAGCTGCCTGAAGGCCTTGTCTAGGGACGGGCCCAGAGCAAGACGGGCAGCCACACAGTCCTGCAGCAAGTGCACCAGGGCCAGACGCAGACCCTGCTCCAGGGAGGCCAGCCACCTGGGGAGATCTGAATGCAGAGGAAGGGACCCCGGCAGCTTCACCTCCTCCCCACCTGCCCCGAGCACTGCAAGTGCCTCCAACTGAGTCTGTGGGCTTGGGCTTGACTCCCGGTCATCCGTGTTTCTATCAGTTCGGCTGGACTTGAAGCTCACGGCATGCACGTGAGGAAAACAGCGTCGTGCCCATAGCTGGGCCTCACAGGACTCCAGCGGGGCAGCTAGCAGGGCCACCAGCTCACTGCCACTGAGGAAGAAGAGGCGGGGGAAGTGAGCACATACGGCATAGAGCACGCTCTCCAGAGCTACGATGATGCCCTCCAGCTCCACGGAGCCCGCTTGCAACAGCTGTTGCAGCTGCTGGCCTTGGAAAGAAGGGCTCCGCTTGGCACTGGGCACTATAAGTGACAGAACCAGGGGGTCAGCTACAGAGATCCTCATCAGGGTCCGATACTGTTCGTCCATGGCCTCGAAACGGGAGCGCTGTGGTGAGAGAGAAGGTAAGAGTGAGGGCGGCATCCCCCTCCCGCCCTGAGCCCCACTGTCCAGTAGCACTTGTCCACCCTGCCACACACCCCCTTCCCTACCAGGTCAGAACTAGGAAACTGGATCTTCATCTCATGCAGAACTTTATTCAAAAAGATCCACTTCTGCTGGAAAGTCACCCACACCTGCAGCAGGGCACCTGTGAGAAGCAGCCAGGGGAACACTGGAGGGAGACTAGGGTTCCAGCTTCTGCAAGGGGGTCCAGCCTGCTCCTGCCCTCTTGGGATGCCCCACTCCCAAAAAACTCTGCTCAGCAGGACCCAGGGACCTTGCTCGAAGGAGAGAAAACCTGCAGCGTGAATAAAGACCTGGTCACTTCAGCCCAAGAAGTGGCCCTGAAGGAGGTCCTCACTCTGTCCTCACCCACCCCCGACCCCTCTCCCCATCTTTCTGGGCCATCTCACCTCAGGACCCACCCGTCAGCCCAGCTAGAGGCCTGCACTCACTCAGGCCATGCATGATAGTCACCCACTCCAAAGCCATTTTGTTTAAGTCTCCTGACTTCTGGGTGGCCAGGAACTTGAACAACATCTGAAGACTTTCCTGGACAGAATCCTGCAGGTTGCTGTAATCTAAGGAAGAGTGGGCTCGAGCTGAGCTGAGCTGGCAGTCAGATGGGGCAAGGGCAGGGGTGACTGATACCCAAAATACACTGAAACTCACAGATCTCAAACTACTCTCTAGAAGACACAAACTTTTTTGCTTCTACTAGTCGAACCTAGTATGCTCACCAAGAGTCAGAGTGTGTTTGCAAACTTGTTTACGTGAGTTCCGTTTGTGTGAGTTATAATTTTAATTATAGAATTTAATCTTGTATCATGTTAACCACTGAAATATGGGTGGCAAAATAGTTGCTGGTTCTATGGAAACTCTGGAAGGGCTTCAGTAAGCCAATAAAAACATGATATTAAATTAGATATGGGCAAGGCGATTTTTTAAGATTGTGAAATTATAATAAAAATCTAGAAAAGTTCTGGATTCAGATAGCTTTACAAGTGTCCTCACGTCCCTTCTCCACTTTACAGAAACTGAAAGTGGAAATAGCAGATGACGTATTAACGCAAGAAAGGCAGTGAGGAGCTTCTATCTCTTGACTGCAAATCAAAGAAAACCTCGTCTTTAGATTAAAAGGTTAGTAAATAAATGTCCATTACATGATTTAAGCTAAAATAAAAATCTTAAGCCATGTATGCATATTTTATGATTTCCCTGCTTAACTAACTTTTTGAATTTGCCAGTTGGGTTTCAGTTAGGCTGGATAAGAGAATTTCTCCTTTACTTCCCTAATTATACCATCTTGAGTGCCCGTACATATGCTGCTCCCTCTGAGTGGCATGCCCTTCTCCCCTTGCAAACTTGGCAAACTCCTACTCCTTCAGAAGTCAGAATGAGGCCTTTGCCTAAGGGAAGGGAAGATTTCTCTAACTCTCCCGGTCCTTTGATGTTGGTCCTCTTTCTGAGATGCTACTGCCCTCAGTTAGGTGCTCTGTCATGCACCTGTCTCTGTTCTCTTGTCCCTCTCTCACTGGACTGGGAGTCCGCAAGGGACGGGACTTCGGTCTGTAAATCTCAGAGTCCCCTGCATTTGGTTCAGAAGAGGCAGGTGAGTTTGATGAGGGAATGACAAAGGAATTAATGAGTGGGTGCAGTCTAGAGGACAGAGCATTGAAAGCTGGAGAGACGTGACCACGAGGAATTTCTTAGCACACCCAGAAAGGGGAGGACCTTTGCTGAAGAGGCCAGGCATTGGGTGGGAGGGAGTGGATGGGGGGCTCCCAAGAAGATTAAGACTGTACGAGGGCTACATGGAAGATATTGTCTCAGAACAGACTGATGGCTCAGGCTGTCCAGGGGGGAGGGGGCCCTGGCTAGAGAAGCCAGATCTGGCAGGGCTTGGGGGATGAACACATTCCCCAGCAGCAGGGACTTTCACTGGGCCACGAGGGTTGGGTCTCACCTGAAAGGATGAAGGTGCCACTATCCTTGCCCACCACCTGCCACTGGGGGCTGCGGGGCGCTTGTCTCTTGGAGCGCTCTGAAGCTGGGGGCTCATACGGCACATGCAGGATGAAGTTGAGCAGTCGCAGCTGTCGTGCTTCCCAGGCCCGCTGCAGCTGCAGTAGGGCCTCCTGGGCATGAGCCCGTATGTTTTCACACCGCCAGATCTGGAACAGTTGGGTCTCAGGAACCAGGACTGGCTAATGGCTCAGGGGATAGCCTTGGAGCTGGGACTCAAGGGCCAGGGCCCAGGAGAGTGGAGGTCTTAGAGATGGAGAGTGGGACCATCAGGCTTCAAAGACAGGCCACCAGCATCACACTGTGACCTAAGGCTGCTGCCCTGAAACCCACTTTTTTGCAAGGCTCCAGCTGAGCAGACAATGCCTCAGTCAGCTCATGCTCTTTTGGGCCAGGGGACATCTGCCATCCTGTGTGCCCACAACTTCAGGGCTGCCACCCACTTCCTTCCCCTGGGAGGGAAGGGACATACTTTCCGTCACAGAGCGTCTGGAACTACCCATCAGATCCCCATACCCTCCAGGCAGGCTAGCAATCTCAACCCCACCCCACTACAAGCCAATACCCACTGTCCCCCTTGTCTCAAGGGGCTGCTAAGCCTTAACTGGCTCTATTAGAGCTTAGCAAACAGGCCCTGGGCTTGGACCACCTTTCCTCTGTGGGCGCAGAGAGGGGGTGAGCCCACCTGGTTGATTCGATCTGTAAACTCCAGCAGGGGACAAGAGAGCAGCTGGCCCACTGTTAGGAGCTCTATGTTGTGGAGATCGCCTAACCCTAAGCCTGGAGGGGGAGGGACAACAAGTCAGAGCAACTCTCCGTCTTTGGCAGAGTCCAGCCCAGCCCAGCCCAGCTCCCAGACAGCACGACACAGAGGCAAGGGCCCAGAACCTAAGGTCCAGAGCACAATTCAGAGTCCAGAGGTAAGACTCCAGCCCAGCCCAGCCCAAGTCAGCAGAGAGGACCCACATGGTAGTGTGAGAGGTTAAGAATGTTTGTCTCTGTGGGGGAAAGGAGGCTGTGGTCTGTGAGGGAAGGCCAGGGCAACCTGGGGAGGAAAGGTGTTTCCAAAAAGAGCAATAGGGAACTTAGTTGTCCCATTGTTCAAACCCTACGTCCTTCCCTTCCCCTCCCTTCTGACTCTACCCAAACCCACCTCGCAAGAGGGCTTGGAAGTTGATGTTCTGCAGCTGGAGGCTGCCCAGCCTGGTGAGCAATGGCAGGAGGCTGCGGAACTCCTCCAGCACGTGCATGCAGCGCTGCAGAACTGGGCTGTGGAGCCCCAGGGTTGCACTCATCTGGGCCGCCTCTGTGAGCCAGCCATCTGTCTTCTCCTGGGCCATAGCCAGATTGAACTGTAGGGAGAAAGGCACATTGGCAGCTGGAGACCCTTCCCCACCCCGACCCATGCAGACTCTCCACTCCCAGGCAGGGGGTCCAAGGAGGGTGTCAGCACCTTGGCAAAAGCCATGCACTTCCATTCGCTGATATTTTCAGAGATGACTCGGTACAGGTGCCAGATGCGCTGCTGCTGTACAATAGGACGGATCCCACAGACTGGCAAGGGCACAGGACTCTCGTCCCCTGTGGGATAGGGCTTGCTGAGGCCTAGGCTATGTGCAGGGCTGGGGGTGGGGGCATGATGGGGGATGGTCAGTCAAGAGCCCATAATGACAGAAGGGAGGGTCCTAAAAGTGCCAGGGACGGGGCGGGTGTGGTTGTCCAAAATTGTTCAGTACAATAATCCAAGGGAGAGTTAGTCCAAGGAAAGAATATCTAGGAAAATGTGATAGTGATGAAAGGGAAGGATTCCTCTTCTATTAGTCTCTGTCTCACTTATGCCACTCTGGCCATACCACACTCTTTACTGTTGCTCAGATACACCAGGCATGCTCCCTCCTGCTGAGGGCCTTTGACGGGCAGTTCATTCTTCCTGGAACACACTTCCCCTAGAAAACCACATGGCTCACTCCCTCACCACATTCAAGTCCTTGCTCAGCTATCACCTTCCGAATGAGGCCTACGCAGCCCACCTCATCAAGAACTGCTAGCCACCCTCCCTGGCATTCCCAGCCCCTCCTAACCTGCTCTACTTTTTTTCTATACCATTTATCACTTTCTAACATATTCCATCATTTGGTTATATTTTATGTTTATTATTTGTTGTCTTTCTTTCCCGGCTAGAACGTTCAGCTCATGAGGGCAAGGGTTTTGTCATTTGTTCACTGATATACTTCACGCATGGTACACAGTAGGCACTCAACAAATATGTGTTGGACAAACGAATGAGTTCAGTGAGATGCATATGAGAAAGGATCTGGCCCACAGGGAAGACCATAGGGGCAAATGGTGACGCTCCCTATCGTGTCTGTCTCTGACCATTATTCCCTCCCTTCATCTCACAAGCTTCTGCATTAGTTCTTAACCAAAATTTATATTCATTTTTGAGATATGTGTCAAAAATAATTTGTTATTAATAATAATTATAGTACTGAGGTTTGCAATTTACTTAAAAGACATCAGACCAGATTCAAGAATATTGCAATAAAACTGTCATCCTCATTCACTTGAATTCCACTGTACCTTCTTGAGTGAGAGAAAAAGTGAAAAAGCTACACCCAAATGCCGAGAATCATGAATCTTACACGATGCATCATCCACCATGGAGGTCGGAGAATCACGAGGCTATCAGAGCTCTGATCTAACCAAAACACAAAACAAAACAAAACCCAAAAACCACACATACAAAGTAAATTAAACTCTTTAATCAAATCTTCCTTTATCTGAACTCAAAAGATCCAGCTAGAAACCCATAGAATCTTTTTTTTTTTTGGCTGCGCCACGAGGCTTGAGGATCTCAGTTCCCAGACCAGGGACTGAACCCGGGCCAGAGCAGTGAGAGAGTTCCGAAGCCTAACCACAAGACCCCCAGGGAACTCCCCCCATATAATGTTTGATAGCAGTTGTCTTAACATTAAATATTGAACAAGTAAAGAACTCTCTTTGTAAGAAGGAGCAGACATAGTATCTCCAGACACACGAGAAGATAAAGACAAACTTGAGGATTATCTATTTTGTAAATTCCATTGCATTTTAAAACTTTTTATTTGGAAATGCTATCAAACTTTTTAAAGTTGCAAAAAAAAAATAGTAAAAAGAATTCCTGTATACCTTTTATCAAGATCACCTTTTGTTAACATTTTACCCATTCTCTTTACCATTTGTGTTTACATGCTCTGTGGGTGTCTGGGCAGGTGTGTATACACACACAAACGCATAATTCTTCTCTGAACTATTTAAACTAAGTTACATATATCATGTCCCTTTACCCCTGAATACTCAAGTGTGTATTTCCTAAGAAAAGGGATATTCTCTTCTACAACATTGGTACAATTATCAACTTCATATATTACACTGACATAATACTTTTATCTGATCTACTGTCTATATTTCAATTTTGTCAGTTGGCCTAGTAACGTCCTCTATAGCATTTTTTCCCCCTCAAGTACAGCAGACAGTCTAGGGTCAAGTACCATATTTACTTGTCATGTCTCCTCAACTTCTTTTAATCTGGAACATTCCCCACAGTCTTTTGTAACATAGACATTTTTGAAGTAGACAGTCCCCTTTCTCCCTTTTTTGTTAACAGAAAGTTTCTTGTGCTGTGTTTGTATGCTTCTTTTTATGGCTGAGTTTGTAAAATCACTCCCAGCTGGACTGTTGAATCGGTAATGTTGTGTCCTCTGGGTATCACGTCTGGAGGTACGTGATGTCCATTTGTGTCTCATCTGTCCCTCATTGGAGATATTAATTTTGATCACCTTCAAAATGTTGCCCAATTTCTCCACTGAATTATTACCTTTGCAACTAATAAGTAGTCTCTGAGGGAGACTCTCTAAGACAGTGCAAATATTCTGTTCCTCGTCAAATTTGCCCCCAAATTTGGCATTCATTGATGATCCCCTCACCGAATCCAATATTTACCATGATGGTTGGCAAAATGATGGTGTTCCCTCTCCAGCCCTCCCTTCACACTGCCCAGCTGGCTCTGGCATTCTACTGTAAGCACAAGTCCTCATTTCTCCCTCACTGATTTATCATCTACTTAGTACTAGTATGGATAATACATTCCTGTTTTTTTCAGTAGTTTACTTTGTACTTACCCTGGTGGTCAAATTGTCCCAGATTTGTCCAGCTGGCATCCCTTCTGTGTCCTTGTGCCATGTCCCATCACTTTTATCAGGACTTTTTTTTTTTTTTTTTTTTTGCAGTACATGGGCCTCTCACTGTTGTGGCCTCTCCCGTTGCGGAGCACAGGCTCCGGATGTGCAGGCTCAGCGGCCATGGCTCATGGGCCTAGCCGCTTCGCGGCATGTGGGATCTTCCCAGACCGGGGCACGAACCCGTGTCCCGTGCATCGGCAGGCGGACTCTCAACCACTGCGCCACCAGGGAAGCCCATATCCCATCACTTTTAAAAAGAACTTAACACTTCCTTACTTTCTGGCTTAAAAAGATATTCCACTCTTATCTTGTACCTACCCTGCCATGGCCCTGGAATCATTCATTTTCTGAGGAGCCCTGATTTCTTTTAGTGGGGAATTGTATTAGAAACTACGATCTGGGCACAATGTGGCTCCTTGCTATTGGAGTGTATTTCCTTCTTGGACTCTTCAGTAGACAGAGCTAGGAAATATGTTCATGTATATATACTCATATACATACACATATACATATACATGTGCACTTAATCATACAAATACAACACGTGTATGTGTGTTTTAAAACGCAATGGAAATTGCAGGGACTGCCCTGGTGGCACAGTGGTTAAGAATCTGCCTGCCAATGCAGGGGACACGGGTTCGAGCCCTGGTCCGGGAAGATCTCACATGCCGCGGTGCAAATAAGCCCATGCGCCACAACTACTGAGGCTGCACTCTAGAGCCCACGAGCCACAACTACTGAGCCCACGTGCCACAACTACTGGACCCCGTGCACCTAGAACCCGTGCTCCGCAACAAGAGAAGCCACCGCAATGAGAAGCCCGCGCACCACAATAAAGAGTAGCCCCCACTCGCCACAACTAGAGAAAGCCCACGCGCAGCAACGAAGACCCAGTGCAGCCAAAAATAAATAAATAAATAAATATTTTTTTAAAAAAGCAAGAAATGACAGAGTAGACACCACAGAAAATGGAAGCTTATAAGACAAATTCACATTTCCCCAGAACTCAAAAAAAAAAAAGAATAAAAGAAGTAATGATGAAGCAGATGAAAGAAATGGAGGAGAGATCCAGAAAATCCAACATACAAATAAAAATTCTGAAACGGGAGCAGAGCAACTGTAAAAGCCATTATCAAATAATCGAAAAAAAGATTACCTACAAAGGAAGAAAATCAGATTGGTATCAGATTTGTCCAAAATGATAAATGTCAGAAGACAGTGATGTAATATCTAAGTCTGGACAAAAAAGTGTTGTGACTTCAGAATTCAATATCTAGCCAAGCTGTGATATAAGGACATTATACAGTCATTCTTAGCCATAAGAAGTTTAGAAATTTTAACACCTCCAACTCCCTTCTTAGAAAAAAGAAATACTTAAAGAATTATTGCAGCCATCCAAGGAAGGAGTGAAAATAATGAAAAGATGTGGTACTTTAAAAATTGGCAGTGGGTAAACAAAACCATTAAACCTTAGATATCAGAGTAGTTGTTAACACAGTTACAGAACAAAACAAATGTCAAAGGTAGTAAGTAAAATAAAAGATATGTAGTGGAAAATAAAGAGTAGTATTAATGGTCTGGATCTAAGATCCTAGATTAATTTTAAAAACCGGAAGTTTGGTGAGGAGACAGGGATGGAAGAAGGAAGTAAAAGCAATGCTGTGGGGTTTCCTGGGCCTAACCCCACAAGGCCTGAGTCCCCTGCTCTGCTTTTCCACAAACACCCCAACCACTAGCAGGAAAGGTCACGGTCTGGTCTACATCAGTTAGAATATAGGATGAGGGTCTCCCAATACTTGACCAAAGAAAAAGCCCCTTGTTTGAGGATGGTCCCAGAGTGTCTTCCACCTCACATCTGGTCAAATGGCCCTCCCTGGGATTGAGGATCCCATAGACAGGGATAGTAACAGTTGGCGGTTGGCCAAGAGGCAAGTCAGAAGCAGTGTGCCCTTCCAAGGGATACAAGTGACCGACAGAAGTGACGGCACCTGAGAAGAGAAACTGGAGCCTGCAAAGTTCTTTACGTGCAGAGGGGAGCCAGCCTAGCTGCACCACTGCACAGAAGGGCTAAGGCCAATAGTTCTGTCCCGGTCTCCTCCTAGGGGCTAGTGAGGCCTTTAGCAGCCACCTCTCTCCACCACACTGGCTGGAAGCAGTGGCCGTGGAGCATCAAGACCGTTTTTATCTGGGACCTGCTGCCTGGTGTAGGACTGGGCTGAACAGGGCTACACAACTACGATGAGGACACCTTCACATTTCTCCTGCACAGGCTTTTAGCCCTCTGACCCCAACACATTCTGATGGAACGCTCACCTATTTGCCTTCTCTACCAGACTGTGTGCCCCCCTATCCCCACCCTAAGCACAACACTTGACATACCCAATGTATTTAGATTTTGTCCTGCAATTTTCACATATAAAAGAGACTAAAATGAAGGTATGTGATTCCCAAGACTTGCTTAGGGTCACCCAAGATGCAGGTCCCTGAGTCCCAACCCTGATCTCAGTGGGAGGGGGCATCCCAGGGTGGCGATGGAAGGGGCGGGACCCTCGGTACCAGTGAAGGTGGTGTAGGCATGGTGCAGTTCACTGAGGCCGCTGGCTGTGTTCTGGAACTGACGCTCCAGGGAGATGAGCTGGCTTTCAGTGCTCCTCTGCTCCTGCGCAGGGTCCATGAAGGGACCGGACAGGGCCTTCCCAATCAGGCCCTCCAGCTCCGCCAGCGCCGCCGCCGTCAGCCGCTGCAGCTTCGGCGCGATGGCGTGTCGCTTACTGAGCAGGAACCCTGAGGCCTGGCTTTTCTCACGCTGGAATGACTCCCACGTGTGCGGAAGCTGCGGGGCAGGCAGAGGGTAGTCAGGCAGAGGTGGTTATGGGGGAGGGGCTCTGGGAGAGACGGGAGAGAGGCCTTCTCACCGAGATGTCCAGTGCCTCATTCTCAGCACTGAAGACGCCAAAGTGGTTGCGGACGAGCTCACAGAGTGACCGCGTATATTCCATTCGCTCCTCCAGCTCTGTGTACCGCTCGTTGGCCTCGTTCAGCTGCAGGGACAACAGTATGAGACCAGCACTCCCCCAGCCCTTTACATCCTGAGGGGCCCTCCCACCTGCTAGAGGCTCCAGGCCCCAGCAGCCGCCTTTTAACCAACTGGGATCAGGGCAATCTGGGATCAGATCCCCCATCTGACCTAGGTCTCCCTGAAGACAGCACAGTTCCTCCCCCATCAGATTGTTGCCCTGATGGCAGGGTATGGATCCCTACTTGACTGTACAGAGAGCAGAACTCGGTCTCTGAAAGCCAGATTTTCTCTCTCTCAAAACACCAGGACCTCCCCCTCTCATGAGGATATTGAGGGCCACGTGAACAGGATGAGAGCTGGCAAGGGCAGACCACACATGTGAGCACAGTTTAAGAGCGTCAAGCCCCGTCGAGAGCTCAGCTGAGACTTGAAGGGAGTGTGCTGGGCATGCGAGCGGGACGGCCCTGGATAAGCTGGGAAAGGAGAATGGGGAGAGCCCACCTTCTGGGAGCACCACGTGAGGGCGTGGATGTCGGCGTTGATGGTTCGGAAGGCCTTCGTGAAATCTGTGAGCTCTGTTATTAGCTGCTGACCGCGGCTCCGGCATTCGTTCTGTATCTGTTCAAGAATGTCCTTCCTGATGCCCACCAGCTTGGATTCTGAAGACAGGAGAGAGTTAGGCGTGAGGGGGTGAAGCGCCAGGGGAGCGTGGCGGGGCCGGAGTGGGAGCAGGTTGAAGGGGCAGCCAGAACGTGAATTCGTTCCCCCAGTCGCTGAACACTTACTGGACCCCTGCTTGGTGTCCAGTCAGCTGCAGTGCACCTGGGCCTGTGCTGGGCACCGGTAGACAAGAGTGATGAGTGAGACAGAAAGTGTTCCCACCCTCAGAAGCTCACAATATGGCAGCAGCGGCAGACATAGAAGGGGATAATCACATACCAGTGTGGCGGATGCTCTTCAAAGAGTCCTCAACCTGGCTCAGTGAAGGGGCAGGAGGCCTGAGGACGCTGGGGAAGGCCTCCTCAGGGAAGGGGACATTGGAGCTGACTGTACTGAGTGATTAAGGCTTCCAGGGGCACGCCAAGTGGATGAAACCGTGTGCAAAGGCACAGGGATGCCGTGTCCATGAAGAGCAGAATGCCCACCACAGATAAACATTTTCTATCTGAGGAGTCTTACTGCCTCTGCTCTAGTAGAAGGGGTACCAAGAAGAGTGTGTAATCTGCCTTTTGTTTTTAAGGATTAAAGGAAAGAGGTTGTCAGGTGGACTTGGGGCGAGAAGATAATCTTGGACGCTGGCTTTGGCAATATGAACACCTCCACTGTCGCCGAGGACAGGAATAATACCAACACGAAACCTCGTCAGATCTGAGATACCACTGATTGTAAGAAGCACCATTATTTTACACACACCATGAAAAAAGAAAAAATGATGCCATCGATTATAATACACCTCTTAAGTTCAGAGATGTTAAAATATGCACAGAGCAGCAAAATACAATATAGAAATAGGGCATGGAGTATGCCACAAAATATAGTATAGAGTACTTACTACACGCCAGACACAGTGTCAACTACTTTACCTGTATTAACCCATTTAATCCTCACAAAACCCTTTGAGGCAGATACTATTATTGCCCCTGTTTTAAAGATAAGCAAAGTGAGACTCAGAGAGTTTAAATATCAACATCACACAATGCTAGAGCAAGGATTCAAACTCTGGCAGTCTGGCTCCACTGTGTTACATTTTATGCTTTGAAGGGTGAAAAGTAAATTAACTCATCCTCCATGAGCATCTCTGCAACTGGAAAGTAGGACAGTGAGTTCCAGGCACAGATAATTGAGACATACAGGGAACGGACCTGTTGGAGCTTTGGAGGAGGTAACGAATAGGACTTGGCACCAACAGCTGAGACTGAGAAAACCAAGACAAGGGAACTTCTGAGGGGTACCCAAGGTTGAACAGAACACAAAGATGTGCACTTATCCTTTTTCAAACTATCCCATTGACCTATGACAGTAGCTAGGCCATTGCAATGGTGCCGCCTTCTGACCAGCAGCACGGGGCCAGTGAAGACAGAGAAGAGCTCAACAGTGACACCGTGTGGTATAAGGGAGCAATGGACTGATAAAATAACCAGGGCTCCTCGGGGTTGGAAGTTGGAGATGGATGGGAAAACACATTTGAGAGATATGTAGGAGGCAGAAGAATGGAAAGGATTTGATGACAGGCTGGACGTGGTGGAGTTAGGGAGAGGGAAAGAGTAAAGTATGAAGTCAAGTTTCTGGTGAGGCCAACTCATAACAGTAGGTAATTCAAGTATTCAAGGGAGCCCAAGTAGAAGAGGAACAAAGTTGCAGGATAAGAAGATAGAATTAGATCAGCAAGAAGGATGAGAGTGGACAGAAGGGAATAAGGTGAAATGAAAACAATTAAGCATCTACTGCATGCCATACTCAATGCTAGGAACATTGCAAATAATATCTCATTTAATCCTCCTTCCCATAACCCTGTGAGCGACTACATTGTTATGCCTATGTTACAAATAAAGAAACTGAAGCTTAGGGATCTGAAGTCAAGCAAGCCAGTAAAAAACAGAGCCAGGATTCTGAGCCCTGTGCTTTTACCTCTCCATCTGCTCCTCTTGAAGAGGCCAGTTGAACCTGGACTAAGGACCAAGAAGCCAACAGACTAGAAAGAACACTGACTTCCTGAGCAAGAGTGGAGCGAAGCCTGCCCAAAACAGGGTCAGAAAGAAAGCAGGCCAATCACAGGTCCTCCTTCTGCCTGGCCAGCCTGAATCCCCTGTGCATTTAGGAGCGAGGCTTGGGGAAAGAGCGGGGAGTTCTGTGGTCTAGACGATACCTAAGGAGGTGTGTGCTTTCATCTGTGGAAGAGCAAAGGCAGGGAGGGCTAGGCAGGCAAGCACTTTCAAGCAAACTCTTTCAGGCCCAGCTCCAAGGCCTCCCACCTTATAAAGAAAGCAGGCCTGGAGACTTCCCTGGCTGCGCAGTGGATAAGACTCTGCGCTCCCAATGCAGGGGGCCCGGGTTCGATACCTGGTCCAGGAACTAGATCCCACATGCATGCCGCAACTGAGAGTTCACATGCCACAACTAAAGAGCCTGCCTTCCGCAACTAAGGAGCAGGCGAGCTGCAACTAAGGAGCTGTGAGCTGCAACTAAGGAGCCCACCTGCTGCAACTAAGACCTGGTGCAACCAAAGAAAGAAAGCAGGCCTGGAGGCCATGGATCTGAGAGTATCTAGTCTCTGCAGGAAGCAGACACGATTGGTTACTGCCGTTCATCGGTGTTAGGTGACAAAACCTCTCTGTTTCCCAGAAGAACAAATCACCAGCTTCCCAATCTACCCCTCTGTGTGTTTTTCCACAGCCATCTCTGGGTGGAGGCACTTAGCTAGTAACCAGTAGTATGAGACATCCTTCCCATGGAAAGGGAGGAAGAGAAAAGACAAACAAGGTTAGGTCTTAAACCAGATTTCTCAGAGACCCAGGGAGACCAACTAGGCCTTGGCCTCGTGGGGGTAGGTAGACACATGAGGTGGGAAACTGAGATGGGCTGAGCAGGGAACAGACAGCAGAGTGGGCTCGAGCTCCACTTTCCGTGTAGCACTTTGGGAAGATACCTCCTTGCAGGGTGCCCTCATGCTCATGTGACATGAGATAGTCACAGCAGAGCAGAAATCATGGTGTGATGTGTTGTGGCAGAAAGAGGGCCAAATATAACGTTCCCAAGTCCGCCACAGCTCCCAAATGGCAGGGGATACAGGAGATAGTGGAGAGTTGATAGCCAGTGGGCCCAGATAGGGTTCCTGTGTTGAAGGGCGAGGGACCCTTAAGCAGAAGCTATGGGGTGGCCAGCCTAAGACAAAGACTGGATGAAGGGTTCACTAAAACCCTAAGGATATGTAATGTCAGCAGGAGCCAATGCAGAGCCGAGTCAGCAGAGGTAGACACTCTGGGCTCCTATTAGCCAGGAGAACACACGCCAGCTACACCAGCTCAGGACACAGCTTCACCAGGAGCAGCAAGGTCGGAAGGAGGGCAGAGACCTCAGGCAAGTCAGCAGAAGCCAGCAAAGAAGAGCACACAGCCCAGAAGCCCTCTCTAATGCCGGGGGCCACCTTGGGGAGGAGAAGGAGTAGAGGACACTCGAAAATCAAAACAATCCAGAACTGTAGTATGAATTTTGAATTGACCAAATACCCAAAATAGACTGAATTAGACGAAAAGTGCTGCTTTAAATAAAAAGAAAAAAATGCGCACTTTCAATTGGAATACAGTTGTCCCTTTGGGGGATTGGTTCTAGGATCCCTGAGGATACCAAAATCCACACATTTTATAAATGGCATAGCATTTGCATATAACCTACATATGTCCTCCTGTATACTTTAACTCATCTCTAGTTTACTTATAATACCTAAAATGACGTAAATGCTATGTAAATAGTTGTAAATACAAGGTAAATGCTATATACACAGTTATCGGTTCAAGTTTTGCTTCTTGGAACTCTCTGGAATTTTATCCACAGACACAGAACACGCAGATTGGGAGGACCAATTGTCTCTTTTCACCATCAGCAGAATTTAGGGCTACAGACTAAGCCAAGATCAGTTAAAGAGAGTAATTTTTTATACATGCAAATTGTAGTGTCGATTCTGACTGCTACATGTGGGGAGAGGGCACCCTTGATTCCTGAGAATCTCTGTAAAGAAATTGAGTTCTCCTAGCCCAAGGAGCAGGCTAGGATTTTTCTCAGTTACATTTGGTTTGAACTACTTCCGTGCCCTAAGAATAGAAAGTGCTAGGAGACAAGGACACACAATTCCTAGGGAGTGTGGTGAATGAGTAGAGTCAAGACAGGCGGAGAGGCTGTCCTCTGCAGTGATCACACCTTCAGTTGCAAAGGGAAGGGCCTGGGACCTGGGGCTTTGGGAGGCGCTACAGGTCCAATGAGGGGCCTGCACCAAAGGTCCCTGGAGGACACTGAAGGCCCAAGAAGGGCTGTGCGGATAAGGTACAGAAGGCAAAGGAGAGGAGGGGGGTTAAGCAGCACTCACCCATCTCCACCTGTATGTCACGGCAGCTCAGCCGCAGCAGCCTGCCTTTTGTGATCAGCTCCACGGGGATGCTGGAGACGCGGGCCCGCCAACCATTCAGGCAGCTCACCAGCATCGCGTAGCTCTTGACAGGACAACCTCTCATAGACTCCAGCTTCTGAGGCCCCCAGGCTTGCAGGAACTCATAAATGCCTTTCATCCAGTGATGGTCCCTGCAGAATTCCTGCACCTCCCGCAGCATGCCCTAGGGGCAGACAAGGTGTGTAGGGCAGAGGTGGGTGGCTATGATGGGAAGTGGTGGCCACCGTCCCATTCTTTAAACCTCTGTCCTCACCTCCAGCAGGGCCTGTTGTACAGCCAGTGCCTGCTGGATTCGAGCGCTGTTGTCCAGATCCTCTTGCAGCTGCTTATAATCGGGGGGCAAGTACTGGCCCCGCAGCCGGTGCCCACAGACCTCCAGGGCTTCAGTAACTGTGTGAGACTTCCAGGGCCACACCAATCCTATACTCGGGCCACAGAAGATGTCCACAGCATCGCTGGGTTGGTCCTGGAACTCGGGCATCATGAAGGCCGTGTCCGAGTCCTCCTTTTCATGTTCTTCTAGTGGGGTACATGCCATAATTGTCCCTGAGTGTCCTCCAGGGACCACATACAACCTCTCCCTCTGCCCTGAGTGTGTACATACACATTACACATGCATACAAACACACACACACACACACATTCTCTGTTCATGAGTGAGTTTACACATACATCTACATCATAAACACAGTACCAGACCCACCAAGGGAATTTATTAGTTAGGGTTCAGGTGCAGAGAACAGATTTCAGTGTAGCTAGTAAAAGCAGGGAGGAAATTATTATAGATTATTACATGGGTTGTGAATAACTGCAAGAGCTGAAGAACAAAAACACTCTAGGCCAAGTGTCTATGGCTCTGTGCTGCCTGGCAAACTGGGATGTCGCTGCCATACCACCAGCTACATAGGCACATGGGCATAAGCGATTACGAGCCCCACCAGCAGAATGGACGGCATACGCCCTGCCTCTCTCCCCTACTTACCTCAATTCTGAGCTGAAGTCACATATAGATCTAAATCACATGTGACTCCCAGCTGCAAGGGGGTCTGAGAAGCACAGTTTATAGCACTCTAGCCTCTGCAGAACAGAGGAGGAGGTGAGAAAGGAAGATGAGCAAGCCAGTCCTCAGTATCCGTCTTAAGGAATATCCTTGAACTTGGCCTCCCCCTTGATTCTTAGAAACTGTTTAATTGCCAGTTTTAGTATTTGTGTTAAAACTTTGCACAAAAAGGGAGAAGAAGCATCAAAATGTTCAGAAATTAGATCCATACTGCCAACACCTAAGCACCACAGTGCCCGCAAGGGCCCATCCTCAGATCCCCTCTCTTCCCCATCAGTACTCACTTTCTAGGAGAGCTCATCCAGTTTCATGGTTTTAAGTACCACCTATTTGCTCTGAAATATATGTCTAGCTCAGATCTCTCCCTGAATCCCAATCCCACTTAAACAGCTGCCTAGTCTACATCTCTACTTAGATGCCTAATATGCACCTCAAACTTTTAACAGCCCCAAATGAGCTCTGATCTCTATCTGCCCCCAGATTGCTCCTCATGCAGTCCTCCAACGTCAGTAAACGGGAGCTCCATTCTTCCGGGGGCTCCAGTCAAAAACTTTAAAGCTATCTTTGACTCTTCTCTCACATACAACACAGCCAGCCATCAGAAAATCCAATTGGCTCTATGTTCAAAATATATCCAAAATCCAACCGATCCTCACCACCTGTACCACTGCCTTCTTCTCTTGCCCCAGCCCAAGTCACCATCAAATCTCACGGCATTATTGAAATACCCTTCTAACTCGTCTCCCTGCTTTGGTCGTTGCCTCTATCCCTTTGCAGTCTGCCCTGCATAACCAGAATGATCCTTTAAAAATAGTGGCAGAAGGGGCTCTAGGAAGATGGTGGAAGGGGCAGCATAATTTTGAAATCTATTCCAAACTCCCACATGAATTTGGTATATAAAATTGACAGAGCAATTAGACAGTAAAACGAAAAACCCATCTGGATAACATTTTTTAACAAAATGAAGACAAAGGATCCTTACAAACACTAAAATACAAGTGGCTGGGAACAAACCACCTACAGCCTCAAGACCCAAGTGGCATCGCCATTTATGGGGAAGGAAGCAGAGGGGAGCAATGGTATACCAGACTGACCTGAGACTAGGAAAACTCCGCAACAGCCAACAGACATTTTGTGGAAAGAAGAGGGCTAATTCGAGAACAGCAGGTAAAAATGGAAGGGGATTTGCCCGCTCCAATAGCAGGTAGGTAAGGTCCGTAGAAGCTTTAGCAGTCTATGCCCAATGAGCCCCTAAAACCAACCGGCGAGGGCTCCCTTCTGGGACAGTACTCAGCACTAAGGTGAAACTGCTGGGGGTAAAGTAAAAAGGGAGCAGAATGGAAGCAATAGAGAAAAAGAAAAGGTCCAAATAAAACTGGGAGAGAGAAACAGAAACCAGGAAACCTCAGAAAGTTAGCCCCCATTTTTTGAACACAACAGAAAATCAACAGAAAAGGAAATTGAAAGGTTAGAGAACCAAGCTGTCTCCTAAAAGTTAGTAAAAGAGAACTTTTCAGAAATGAGTAACAGAAAAGTACCAACATCAAACCCCATACAAAGCTAGTATAAGGAAAAAGAGAACGGGGAATAGAATAACATCTTTATAGACAATGAAAGCATGTCAGGAAACAGATCAAAACAAGCCCATTTCAAAACAAGTCAAAAGACACCAGGAAAATGGCATAACCCATGAAAGAAAACCACATATCAGAGTTAGAAAAACTCAGAAATTACACAACAGAACCCAGGTAAGAATTAGAAATAAAAGAAAACATAATTTTGGAATGGAAACTGAACTAAAAGGAAGATAAGAGCAAATAAACTTAACAGGTAAATAATGTCTTAAGAAAAATAGAAGGTAAAAATAAGGATAATTACAAAATAAAAAAGAAATAAGGATTAAAAGAATATATTTCAAGAGAAAGGAACATACATTGGGGGAAAAGCGATAAGGATCTAAAACACATGTAATAGGAGTCCCTGAAGAAAAATCCAAAGCAAGGGAAGAGAACAATACTAAAAACCTTAATTCAAGAATACTTTCCTGAAATAAAAAAGGCTTAAAGCTGCATTATAAAGGAGCATACCTGAGAATACTATCTTAGAATGTTCAATACCAAGACATATTCTACTAAAATTACTGAATTTCAAGGAAAAAATATTTTAGGTATCTAGGCAAAAAAAAAAAAAAAAGCAAGTGATTTATAAAGGAAATAAAATTAGACTATTATCAGATTTTTTTGACAACAACTTTTAATGCCAGAAGAAAATGGAGTAATATCTTTAAGATATGGAAAGGAAGAACATATGAGGCAATGATTTTACAACTGGTAATACTAACTTTCAAAGGGTACAAACTATTATCAACATAGAAGAACTTGAGACTTCTGCTCCCACAAGCCCATCCTGAGGAATCTAAATAGAGAATGAACTTTGGACAAACAAAATGACTAAAAGAGACATCAACATAAGGACTGCTGGTGAGCATATTGTTACTTGTAGAACTCAAATGAGGTTTTATTCAATAATAAAATTATTAGAAGGGTAAGAATATAGCAGAAATGACAATGTAGAGAATGCTGGCGATTCTCTTCCTTGCCAGGAGGAGAGAGCCTATCTGAAGAATGAAACCTTGGAAGGCATATTACTTGGCCAACTAATAGCCATTCGCTTCTCCCTTCTTCCATGGTGGTAGAGCCTATCTTCCATGAGAAACTAAAAATATCAGCCCTTTGATTTCCCACACCTGGATTTTTACAATAAGATGTAACAGTGCATCTGCTGGGGAGTTTCTGGAGAAGATTTATTTTTCTGATAATAAGTGAGAGTCAGGCTAGGAGAGCTTTCTCTCTAACCTTGCCTCCCCTTTTTAAAACATGACTTTGCTTGAGAACGGGATGCATGGAGCTGCAACTTGTCTTGCAACTACAATGTAATAGCCTGAGGATGAAAAAGGATTTTTGATTGCAGCCTCCCCTAGCACACATACCCTTCCAAGAGGATCTGTCGTTACCTAGAGCTAAACCCAGAATGGAATTGGGGAAGGATATAAAGAGCCTGGTACTTGATGCCATTTCTGAGCCACTGAACCAACCCTGGAAGCTACCTGGAGACTTCTTGTTATGTGAGATGATTGTATTGTTTAGGCTACTCTTAGGTCTTCTGTTACTTCCAGCTGACAGCATTCTCAGTGATTCAGAATTCAAACTCACAAGTAAAATCAAAGGACTAAGACAGAGAGATAAAGCCTTGATGACATTGCCTGAGCCCTGAATCCAGCTGAGCCTGAATCCAGCTGTATTCATTAATTTCTTAGTTATAGGAGCCAGTAAAAAAATCTCCCCTTTTCCTTAGCTAGTTTTGAGTTAGGATATGTAATCCAAAACCAACTTGCACATTTAGGCCCATATAATAGATGTTTATTGCCAGGACAAGCATAGCTGAAGATTGGAGCCTCCTCCACCATATACACCCTTCTAAGAGGATATGCTCTGACCTATAGCAAAAACCAATTAATTTGTACCATGGCCCATTGCTCTTGCCAGATCTTATGGATACATGACTCTCTGTAGGGTAGGCTGAATCAATCATATTTCTTGTCTGGAAAATTTGAACTAAGGCACACAATCAGGAAAACTTAACTGAAAGATCATATATAGAGTCAAGAATGGAGCTGGTGGCATAGAAAGTCTAAGTCATTTGGAAGCAATGGTTATAAGGGAGCAGAAAGTTCAAAGGAAGCAGAGACAGCTAGTGTTAGGAGAGAATCAGCGGAATTGGGAAGAAGCACAGACAGAAGTAGAGATGAAAGGATAATCACCAATTTGAGAAACAGGGACTCTCTTCCTGACTTTCTAGTTTCAATTTCTCTGAAGTTTGGTGCTGCTACATCTTTTCTGCCTTTGAATTTGGTAACTCTCTGTTTTGTGAGCTCCAAAACAAAGATGGGGTTGAAGAACTGTGATTCAAGGTGCCAAGACCCATGAGAGCACTCAGGCAATATGATGTTATACAGTCAATTCATGTGTGCTTCTGAGCAATGGAAAGAAAAGCTAGTGCATTTTTAATATAATTTGGCGAATGCAATATCCCAACAGTACAGAACACTAATGACTTCTTAGCCAGAGTAAGAGTGAAATAAAGAGAACTGATATCAAGTAAATCAAAGAAACGTAAGTTACCTGTCACTGCTGAGTGATCTGGGCTTCCATTTAAAATATATATGTTTTAGTATAAGACATAGGAGTCAACATGGAGCTGCATTTTAAAATACCCATCCAACTTGAAAGACCTAAATAATGATAGGTCTTTACAGTAGGTTTCCTTGAAGGAGTAATTCAGACATTTCACACAGAGCAAAGCATCTTGTCAAACATATTTATAGGACTTTTCATCGTTTCAAAATTTCTTACAGAGTGGCAAGAAAAAAACCTCCTTCCCCTCTCATCTATGAATCTGCTCACTGTTACACTGCTTCCATCTATACTTCCTCTTGCTGGTCATACTGTTCACACCTCACATTCCCAAGAGACCCTCCCTGCCATATGCAGCCCCCTGGAAAAATATATACTAAGGACAGTTTCGTTCTTTGCATTATATCTCTAAGCTAACTTCAACACCATTCCAACAAAAATCTACTTCAAGAAATTTTTATAATAAAAATGAAGTAATCCTTTGTCCCTTTTCAGGGTTACAGATTTATCTTACCACAAATATCAAAAATATATTCTTTTATTTTTAAACTTCTTTATTGGAGTATAATTGCTTTACAGTGTTGGGTTAGTTTCTGCTGTATAACAAAGTGAATCACCTATATGCATATGTATATCCCCATATCCCCTCCTTCTTATGTCTCCCTCCCACCCTCCTTATCCCACCCCTCTAGGTGGTCACAAAGCACTGAGCTGATCTCCCTGTGCTATGCAGCTGCTTCCCACTACCTATCTGTTTTACATTTGGTAGTGTATATATGTCCATGCCACTCTCTCACTTCGTCCCAGCTTACCCTTCCCCCTCCCTGTGTCCTCAAGTCCATTCTCTACGTCTGTGTCTTTATTCCTGTCCTGCCCTTAGGTTCATCAGAATCATTTTGTTGTTGTTGCTTAGATTCCATATATATGTGTTAGCATATGGTATTTTTCTCTTTCTGACTTACTTCACTCTGTATGACAGACTCTAGGTCCATCCATCTCACTACAAATAACTCAGTTTCATTTCCTTTAAGGGCTGAGTAATATTCCATTGTATATATGTGCCACATCTTCTTTATCCATTCATCTGTTGATGGACACTTAGGTTGCTTCCATGTCCTGGCTATCGTAAATAGAGCTGCAATGAGCATTGTGATACATGACTCTTTTTATAGTTTTATCAGGGTATATGCCCAGTGGTGGGATTGCTGGGTCATATGGTAGTTCTATTTTTAGCTTTTTAAGGAACCTCCATACTGTTCTCCATAGTGGCTGTATCATTTACATTACCACCAAACAGTGCAAGAGGGTTCCCTTTTCTCCACACTTTCTCCAGCATTTATTGTTTGTAGATTTTTTTTTTCTTTCTTTTTTTTTTTTTTTTTTGCGGTACGCAGGCCTCTCACTGTTGTGGCCTCTCCCATTGCAGAGCATAGGCTCCAGACGCCCAGGCTCAGCGGCCATGGCTCACAGGCCCAGCTGCTCCGCAACATGTGGGATCTTCCCGGACCGGGGCACGAACCCGTGTCCCCTGCTTCGGCAGGCAGACTCTCAACCACTGCACCACCAGGGAAGCCCTGTAGATTTTTTGATGATGGCTATTCTGACTGGTGTGAGGTGATACCTCATTGTAGTTTTGATTTGCATTTCTCTAATGTTTAGTGATGTTGAGCATCATTTCATGTGTTTGTTAGCAATCTGTATATCTTCTTTGGAGAAATATCTATTTAGGTCTTCTGCCCATTTTTGGATTGGGTTGTTTGGTTTTTTGATATTGAGCTGCATGAGCTGCTTGTATATTTTGGAGATTAATCCTTTGTCAGTTGCTTCGTTTGCAAATATTTTCTCCCATTCTGAGGGTTGTCTTTTCATCTTTTTTATGGTTTCCTTTGCTGTGCAAAAGCTTTTAAGCTTCATTAGGTGCCATTTGTTTATTTTAGTTTTTATTTCCATTTCTCTAGGAGGTGGGTCAATAAGGATCTTGCTGTGATTTATGTCATAGAGTGTTCTGCCTATGTTTTCCTCTAAGAGTTTTATAGTGTCTGGCCTTACATTTAGGTCTTTAATCCATTTTGAGTTTATTTTTGTGTATGGTGTTAGGGAGTGTTATGATTCCATTCTTTTACATGTAGCCATCCAGTTTTCCCAGCACCACTTATTGAAGAGGCTGTCTTTTCTCCACTGTATATTCTTGCCTCCTTTATCAAAGATAAGGTGACCATATGTGTGGGGGTTTATCTCTGGGCTTTCTATCCTGTTCCATTTATCTATATTTCTGTTTTTGTGCCAGTACAATACTCTCTTGATTATTGTAGCTACGTAGTATAGTCTGAAGTCTGGGAGCCTGATTCCTCCGGCTCCATTTTTCTTTCTCAAGATTCCTTTGGCTATTCGGGGTCTTTTCTGTTTCCATACAAATTGTGAAACTTTTTGTTCCAGTTCTGTGAAAAATGCCATTGGTAGCTTAATAGGGATTGCATTGAATCTGTAGATTGCTTTGGGCAGTGTAGACATTTCCACAATGTTGTTTCTTCCAATCCAAGAACATGGTATATCTCTCCATCTGTTGGTATCATCTTTAATTTTTTTCATCAGTGTCTTATAGTTTTCTGCATACAGGTCTTTTGTTTCCTTAGGTAGGTTTATTCCTAGGTATTTTATTCTTTTTGTTGCAATGGTATATGGGAGTGTTTCCTTAATTTCTCTTTCAGATTTTTTATCATTAGTGTATAGGAATGCAAGAGATTTCTGTGCATTAATTTTGTATCCTGCAACTTTACCAAATTCATTGATTAGCTCTAGTTTTCTGGTAGCATCTTTAGGATTCTCTATGTATAGTATCATGTCATCTGCAAACAGTGATAATTTTAATTCTTCTTTTCTGATTTGGATTCCTTCTATTTCTTTTTCTTCTCTGATTGCTGGGGCTAAAACTTCCAAAACTATGTTGAATAATAGTAGTGAGAGTGGGCACCCTTGTCTTGTTCCTGATCTTAGAGGAAATGGTTTCAGTTTTTCACCATTGAGAACGATGTTGGCTGTGGGTTTGTCATATATGGCCTTTATTATGTTGAGGTAGGTTCCCTCTATGCCTACTTTCTAGAGAGTTTTTATCATAAATCGGCGTTGAATTTTGTCAAAAGCTTTTTCTGCATCTATTGAGATGATCATATGGTTTTTCTCCTTCAATTTGTTAATATGGTTTATCATGTTGATTGATTTACATATATTGGAGAAACCTTGCATTCGTGGGATAAACCCCACTTGATCATGGTGTATGATCCTTTTAATGTGCTGTTGGATTCTGTTTGCTAGTATTTTGTTGGGGATTTTTGCAGGAATGTTCATCAGTGATATTGGCCTGTAGTTTTCTTTTTTGTGACATCCTTGTCTGTTTTTGGTATTAGGGTGTTGATGGCCTCATAGAATGAGTTTGGGAGTGTTCCTCCCTCTGCTATATTTTGGAAGAGTTTGAGAAGGATGGGTGTTAGCTCTTCTCTAAATGTTTGATAGAATTCACCTGTGAAGCCGTCTGGTCCTGGACTTTTGTTTGTTGGAAGATTTTTAATCACAGTTTCAATTTCATTACTTGTGATTGGTCTGTTCGTATTTTCTATTTCTTCCTGGATCAGTCTTGGAAGGTTGTGCTTTTCTAAGAATTTGTCCATTTCTCCCAGGTTGTCCATTTTATTGGCATATAGTTGCTTGTAGTAATCCCTCATGATTCTGTGTATTTCTGCAGTGTCAGTTGTTACTTCTCCTTTTTCATTTCTAGTTCTGTTGATTTGAGTCTTCTCCCTTTCTTTTCTTGATGAGTCTGGCTAATGGTTTATCAATTTTGTTTATCTTCTCAAAGAACCAGCTTTTAGTTTTGTTGATCTTTGCTATTGTTTCCTTCATTTCTCAAAAAGATATTGCGATCTTGGTAGGATATTGCCATAGTAAAGTTAAAGTAAGAACTTTAAGGTAATAGTTCCTGAACTTGACACCTGCCAGATGAGGAAAATGATTATCTGATTGTATTTCTCAGCTTTAAACTGCAGAATATTCCTGATAAGACTGTAAGAGCATCCGATAGTAACATTAATAACCTCTTTTTGGTCTCAAAATGTTCCAGTTCTAAGACTGTCCTCTGGAAAATGTCATAGAACATAGCTTATGAACAGAGAATATGTTACAAGCACTTTATTAGTAAAGCACTGGGTGTTCTTCTAGGGACTAGAATCTAGAAAATATATAATTTTCTGTTATAAGGGGCTTATTTTTCATATTTTTGGGTATAAATGGAGGTACTGAAATCATTTTGTAATTTGGTTAAAATGCCATACAAATTTTGCCTCATTTAAGTAAAAGATTTCTAAGATGAATGCATTTCTTAAAGACTACTTTTAGTGTTTTACCTGCTACATGTTTATTGTATATTACTCTAATTTTCATAAAGAACTTAACAGAAAAATCCCAAATCAGAACTTTGATTCTGGTTCCTCCACGATATTAACTTGATTTTCCATGCTGGTCTTGTTTTTTTCCTTCAAATTCTGATTTTGAAAAATCTCTAACATGTAGAAAAGTTTAAAGGATCTACACACTCCTTTCTTTACCTATCCACTTAGACTCAACAATTATTAACATTTTGCCACATTGCTTTTTTTGTTTTTCCTTCCCTTTTTCCTTTCCCTAAACTATTGGTTTGGCCAAAAAGTTCATTCAGGATTTTCCGTAGTCATGGAAAACCCCAAATGAACTCTTTGGCCAACCCAATACTTGCAAGATATGAGTATCGTGACACTTCACCCCTAAATACATCAGTCCCTGATGCTTTTCTAAAAGTAGAAGGGATAACCCAAGACATTGCAAGTGAATATTCTCACTTTCACTAGAATTTAGAGTAAAAGTTGAAGGGGTTTTTGTTTGTTTGTTTTGCCATTCAAAGGGAAATACTGGAGCATATGCATAGTATGAATTAGTACATCCTATAATGAGGAAGCACTGTGAAATGTATGATTTTCCTAAATCTTTAATACTACTACTACTAAGATACTATCTGTAACACGTACTACTATGTGCTGAGCACTATTCTTAACATATTACTCTTTTATTCTTCAAAACAATGCTGCAAGTGAGGTATTTTTGTTTTCCCATTTTACAGATTAGTGAACTAGCCTGTCTGACTTCGGAGCCCTTCCTTTTTCCACTGTACCATGTAAAACAAACATCAATAATCTCTATTGATTAATCTAGATTCACTTGAGAAAAAAATGTGCCGCAACTGCTGTGATTTGTCAAAGACACAGGCTCGGGAATTCCCTGGAGGTCTAGGGGTTACGACTCCGAGTTTCCACTGCAGGGGGCACTGGTTCGATCCCTGGTCGGGGAACTAAGATCCTGCATGCTGCGAGGCGCGGCCAAAAAACAAACAAAGAAAAGAAAAACACAGGCTCCTTTCAATGACCCTTTTTCTTCCTTGTCACCTAATTCCTAAAATTAACCTGGTGTCTTTACATTATCTTAATGAAGACGTACTAGTTGAATGGGAAAATGAAAAAGTACCTACATGTCAGAGGTGACTGAATGCATTTAATGGTTTTATCTGTGACAGCGTGAGTATTCCAAATAAAGGGAATGTGAAGGTGTATTTCCTCCCTGACGATTTACTAGTTTTGAGGATTGATGATCAATGATAACTGGTAACTATAAAATAGCTCAATAATACGAATGAATTATTCTATATGAAATGAAAAAGAGCTGCATGAAATAAAGCAAATATTGAACAGGCAGAGTTCTTCAAACAAGTACAAATTAACTTAGCAATCAAATCCAACTGTAAATGAAACGCCATTATGACATTAGAGAAAAACCTCATGGAGTTAGGACAAATCAGAGGACAATGTATTCACACTCTTTCATACACCTCTCACTGCACTCAGGTACGTGCACGTACATACACATAGGCACATGCACGAGTGAGCAAAAACATGCCTCCACTCTCCTACCCCCCAACACATGTGCCGACCCAGGTTAGAGCTGCTCCATCCATGCCCAGTGCCCGACTCTCTGGCCATTAGGACACTGCACGTGCCCTTCTCCCTCCTTCCACCCTTCCTCCCCGCTGCCTAGGGCTCCTTAAATACCTTCAAAATACAGGGAATCCCAGAAGGTCTTCGGGTCTGTACACTGCATTACCTTCATGCCAAGGTACAGAGAAGGGGCAGAGATAGCAAACAATGAGGGTTCAGACCAGGCTGAGAGCTTCTGATTATACAGAGGATAGGAAGTGGGAATTCCTACAGCCAGCCCCCTGTCCAATCCAGAATACCTTCAGGGCAGAGACCTTCGTAGACCTTAGGCCCCCAATTATAATCTGGATCATATTTTCAATACAGGGCTCATGAGACAGCTGGCCACAACTGTCAAAGACCAGCTGCGCTGAGAGAAAGGGTTTCTGCCTTGGGGCCTGTAAAGGAGGGTCAGGAGAGGTGGTGCGGCTAGATGTCAGTATCCGCTCCCTACCAGCTGGCCCCTGACCGCCCGCCAACCTCCACACGTGCCACCCACCACCTCACTTGCAAGATGTTGGCCACAAAAGAGGTTATCTCGTCCTCTACGATGGACATGAGGTTCTGGCAAATCATGTAGTCTACCAGGCGGGCCAGTTGTCCCGTCTGCAGCAGCCAGGCTTCTGCCTGCTTCAGCTTCTGCTCCAGCTGCTGGCACTGCACCCTCTGAAGGTATAGGGAGCCCTGGCCTGTCCTGATCCTCTTGCAGTTTTTCACTTGCTCCTGCAGGCCCTGTTGCATGTGGTATGTATCCTCGTGAATCTGTCAGAATAGAGAGTGGAAAATTCACTGGAGAAAGGGGGATGGAGACCAAACTGGCCACCCACTGGCCCGTTGCAAAGCTCTCAGGTCATGGAGCCTAAAACCTAGATACACACATGAATGGCTGCTTTTTAGTACAGATTGGCCCTGGAAATCTTTAAGCGACCAGGGAAGATGTGAAATGGAGAAGATACATTGAGAAGCTACAGTGAGTTATTTTGATAGGCCAGGCCTGTCTGCCAAGAGCCCCCAGGATGGAACTCAAATAGAAAATTTGTGCATGTGTAAATAGAGAGATTCACAATGCATAGATTAGACAAAGAAAAAGAGAGACTGGCTAAGTAAGGCTCAGCAATTATTCCAGGATATGGAGTCCGATCACCAGGCCTGGGTGATGTGGCCTGCTGACCAGCACAACACTGCCTTCTGTGAGAGTAGAAGCTGTCTCTGGCTACTGACATAGCCTTTCTAGTGGGGGACAGGGAATAGGGTTGAAAGCCTGGGGACCTTTGTGTGGGTTCTTCTCACAACGGGGAAGTTCCTCAGCCTACAAAGGCGGCCGATAGCTGCCACCTCTGGGCCTGTCCTGTTGAGGGACAGAGGGGAGACACCAGAAAGACATATTTGGCCAGATGGACCTTTTGTCCTTGCTGCTCTCCTATTCTTTCTGATGCTCAACAGAGCTTGTGATTAGAACTACGAGTTGTCTGTGGATTGTATTCTGCTAACTCTGAGCTCAGATCCCAGTCTTCTGAGATCCAGACCCAAGGCAGTTGAGACCTAAGCTAGGTGTGTCATATACGGACATGCCTTGGACTTGGCGAGGTGTCCTCTCCTGTGCTCTAGCAATACCCTCAATACCCAGTGCTTCCCACGTCATAGTCCTTAGTCCAGCGTACCATTATCTACTCGTGTGACTCATCGACTACACTGTAAATTCTCCAAGGAGGTGTCCGCCACACCTTATTTCATGTCTCTACTGCTTCAGACAGTGCCTGGCGTGGCCCGTTCCACAGTAAATGTTTACAAAAAGAACGTACCACCTCACACTGAAAGGGCTTACTGAGTGACAACTAGGATAAAACCATAAAAACAACAACAACAATAGTTATTGGCTTGGCCGAAAAGTTTGTTTAGGTTTTTCCATAACATCTTATCAGTATATGTGTTTAAAACCTCATCATTAGGGGCAATATCTTTAGAGTTCTAAGGAAATTTTTAGAACCTAGGATACTGTATCTAGCCACAGTATCACTGAAGTTTGAGGATGAATAAAGACATTTTTAGATATACAAAGACTAAAAATTCACCATCCACAGATCCTCTCTGGAAAAAAAAATAAACAACAGTATATTTCTGACAGAGGAAAATGAATATAAGAGTATAAAGGGGTCTACAAGAAGCTCTGATGAGCAAAAAACAATTTGTGAAACACATCGTTAATTCTAAATGAGTAGCTGTAAAACAAGAATGTTCATGACAATCTAGAACTAAAATTCCAGGAGATATCAATAAAAGCATCATGAGAAGGGCAGAGAGTGGGGAGAGGAAGAGAGGAGAAAAAGGAAATTAGAAGAGTGCTAAGGTTTTATTCTGCTTAGAAGAAAGATATAGACACAAACTCAACTTGGCATTCATTCAGTCAACAAATATTCACAGAGCACCTACTATATGGCATACACTATAGTAAGCAATAGAGACATATTAGTGAATGAAACAGATAAAAATCCCTACCCTCTTGTTGGGGGGGGGGAATACAAGAAACATAATAAGTAAATAATATACAATAAACATATAAATAATAAATTTATATTGTATGTGAAAATTATAAGTGCTGTGAGAAAAACAACAGAGCAGAAAAAGAGGAATCAGGAGTTCTCGTAATAATGGAGCTTTTACAATCTCAAATAGGGTGACTAGAGAAGGCCTCTCTGAGTGGGTGTTTTTAGGAACAGACATGAAAGAAACATCGTTATAAAAATACAAATTGAACAGCTACCTCTGTTAGGCAGGTGTATAAATGTCTTACATAGGCATTCAGCTGCAAGGAAGAGAAAACCAGAAAAAGTATGGCTTAAGCAAGTAAAGGTTTATTTAATGCAGTAAGAAATCCATGGATGGCATATTGCCCCAATAATATCAGTCAGAACAAAGCTCCCTCTATCTTCCTCTTCTTCCATCCTCAATATGCCTTTCACCCTCATCATGGTGAGATGGCTTCCCCAGCACCAGAAATGTCATCCACGGGTTAGGCAATACGACAGGAGTAAAGGTCCCAAAAGACATTCCAGTTGGATCTGCCTCTTTTTAAAAGTTTTCCCAGTGACTTCCACTTAAGTTTCATTGCCCAGAACTGAGTTACAAGCCTTTCTCCAGGTAGGAGTCTAAGAAAAGAAATAAAATCAAGATTCTGAAACTAAGAAAGATGAGTAGACACTGAGTAGTTCCTGGGCAATCACGAGAATAAAATGTATAACATCCAAATCAGAAGAGGATAGCAATAGCAACAAAAATGTAAAACAACCCAATGAAGGACAAAAAACACAAGGAAGACTCAAATAGAAAGCGTAGGAAATAGAAAACACCAAAATGGGATGGGAAAAACAAAGCCAAGCCTGTAATAGACCCTCAGACAAAACGTTTCCCAGCTCTTTCTAAGAGATATATATAAAACAAAGTAACAAAGGGAGGTTGAAAACAAAGGGATAGAAAAAGATAGTTCAAGCAAATGCTTGATGCTGTTAGTATCAGACAAAAGAGAACTCTAGTAGAAAAGTAGTAATAAGAGTGAACACGTTTTCATATCAATAAAGTTATGAACCTTTATGCACATAACAACATGATTTTGAAATACATGTTGCAAACCGAAAGAACATCAAGGAGACATTAATAAATCTATAGTCATAGGAGGGGATTTTTTTTTTTTTTTTTTTTTTTTTTGCCGTACGCGGGCCTCTCACTGTTGTGGCCTCTCCCGTTGCGGAGCACAGGCTCCGGACGCGCAGGCTCAGCGGCCATGGCTCACGGGCCCAGCCACTCCGTGGCATGTGGGATCCTCCCGGACCAGGGCACAAACCCGTGTCCCCTGCATCGGCAGGCGGACTCTCAACCACTGCGCCACCAGGGAAGTCCATAGGAGGGGATTTTTAATGTATATCTCTCACTGACCACTAAATGTGATGTATGATTCTGGATTGGATCATAAAGCAGGGAAGAAAACATAGTTAAAAAGGACATTATTGAAATAATTGGCAAATTTTTAATAAGGACTGTGGGTTAGGTAATAGAAGCTATCAAAGTGAAATTCCTAATTTTTTATAATTGTACTATAGTTATGGAAGAAAATGTCCTTGTTCTTACAAAAAACATACTGGCATATTTAGGGGTAAATGGACTTGATGTCTGCAACTCACTCTCAGATGGTTCAGCAAAATAATGTGTATACACATAGGGAAAGAAAAAGAGCCTAAATGATAACATAAAAGGGAAAAAAATAACCATCTGGGTGAAAGGTATATGAGAATTTATTACACTATCCTTGCAACTCTCCTAATAAGTTTGAAATTACATCAAAATTAAAAGTTACACAAGGAAGGAAAGAAGGGAGGAAGGAAGGAAATGGGTTTATCCCAGTAATGCAAAGGTGGTCTAACACCGACAATTCACCATATTAACAGACTAAAGGAGAAAAATCCCATGATCATCTAAATAAAAGTAGAAAAAAAATCATTGGACAAAATTCAATACCCATTCATGAAAAAAAACCTCTTAACAAACTAGGAATTGATGGAAACTTCCTTAAAAATTGGTAAGAATGTCTACCAAACACTTGCATTTAATATCATTATTTATTTGTTTCTAATCTATTTGAGTTATTCAGTAATGCTACATTTTGATGGGCAGCAGCACGTTTTTATTTAGCACAGATTACAAGCCTGGTTCTGTAACAATCCAGTTGCCAGCTGTGTTGATTACTCATCCTCCCTCACTGCCCGCCCCCCACCTTTGGGGTGACTGCCAACAGGGACAGGTTCCATTCACTCTACATAGCAGCACAGAAAGAGGTAACTGTTGCATTTGCTTGTCCTTTCACTCTTTTTATGGTGATTTTTTTTAAATTAATTTTAATATAGACAATTTATTATTTTTATGGTTTATAATTTTTATATTTTAAGAAACCCTGAGATGATAAAAATATTATCCCATAATATCTTCTGAAAGCTTTTTGGATTTTTTTTTCATACTTAATGTCTTTTATCCACCATGAATTAATTTTTTTCTTTTTTTTTGGTTGCATTGGGTCTTTGTTGCTACACACGGGCTTTCTCTAGTTGCAGTGAGCGGGGGCTACTCTTCCTTGTGGTGCACAGGCTTCTCTTGTTGTGGAGCTCGGGCTCTACACGCACGGGCTTCAGTAGTTGTGGCTTGCGGGCTCTAGAGCGCAGGCTCGGTAGTTGTGGCACACGGGCTTACTTGCTCTGCGGCATGTGGGATCTTCCCGGATCAGGGATCAAACCCATGTCCCCTGCGTTGGCAGGCGTATCCTTAACCACTGCGCCACCAGGGAAGCCCCACCATGAATTAATTTTTGTGTATGGTATAGCAACTATTAGAAAACAGTAATGCTTTAAAATACCTTTTATAATAGCAACAAAAAATATCAAATATCTAGTAATAAATCTAATGAAATATTTTCAAGACCTCTAAAGGAAACCTACAAAACCTTGTTAAGAGTAATTAAAGAGGGACATGCAGGGGACACGGGTTCGAGCCCTGGTCTGGGAGGATCCCACATTCCGTGGAGCAACTAGGCCCATGAGCCACAACTACTGAGCCTGTGCGTCTGGAGCCTGTGCTCCGCAACAAGAGAGGCCGCCATAGTGAGAGGCGCACGCACCGGAATGAAGAGTGGCCCCCGCTTGCCACAACTAGAGAAAGCCCTCACACAGAAACGAAAGATGCAACACAGCAAAAATAAATAAATTAATTAATAAACTCCTACCCCCAACATCTTAAAAAAAAAAAGACGTACAAAAATGTTCATAACAGTTATTCACAATAGCAAAAAACTGGAACCAACGTAAGTGTCCATCAACAGGAAAGTTAACAAATAAATTGTGGTACATTTTTATAGTAAAACACTACATAGCAATACAAAAGAATGAACCACTACTACCTGCAATGTTATGGATAAATCTCACTAACATAATGTGGAGTGAAAAAAAGCCAGACGAAAAAGAGCACATGCTGTCTGATTCCATTTACATGAAATTCCAAATCGGACAAAATTAATCTATGGTGACAGAGGTCAGAGTAGTGGTTACCTTTGTGGAGGCACTGATGAGAGAGGTACCGGGGAGCTTGCTGAGGTGCTATAAATGCTCTATATCTTGACCTGCTGGTAGTTACATGGGTGTATACATATGCAAAAATTTCAATAAACTGTATTTAGGTGGCATGTATCACAGATACAAAGTAGGCACACGAAGGAAGGACTCCATGACTGGATGCTTCTGCCAGCCACAGTGGCCTGTCAAAGGTTCAAGATATGCTCAGACATGAGCCTAGCAGCACGAAAGATGAGGATTCCAACTCTCAAATTCTCTAATGCTCCTGGCACGAACAACTGAAAAAAACAGACTTCGTTATGTTCCTTTTCCTCTCTGCTCAAGGCCTTAGGAAAAGGTTGAGTCCAAGTCTCTGCCTACTTGTTATTAATCCATCCACCTAGAGCAGAGACTGCTGTTGCTGGACAGGACAATGGCTCTGAGCCAACTGCAGAGTCCAGAACACACAGGCAAGCTTAAGCCAAGAGAAGGCTGAAACACTGGCGAGTTCAGCTTGGAGAAAAAGCTCACAATAAATCGGAGCCTCTTACCAGATGAAGGATGGACGTGCAGAGATGCAGGCAGCGATGGAGCAGGCGCAGAGCTTTGTGGTTTTCCTTGGCTAGAGCCCGCCGTAGGTCCAGCAACTCGTAGCACTGATCTGCTTCATGGGGGAGCCAGGACACAGAGCGCAGCTCCTGCAGAAGCCTGGAATCAAGGACTAAACTGCTCAGAGCCAGCGACTCTGCCCTCTTACCTTGGACACCTTTGACTTCTTCCTAGCCCAGCTCACATCAGCATGAGCAAAGGTTTAGAGAGATTATAATATTCCCAGGGACCAACAGTGATAGCCTCCTCTTGAGGGTTCTTTTGAAGAGTTTAAGCCCAGGAAGATGCTGGCTGGGGAACTCTTTGGGAAAGGCTTGGGGTATGTGCAAATGTTTTTTGTTTTTTTCTGTTTTATGTATTTAATTTTTTTTTAATTTTTGAATTTGATTTTATTTATTTTTTTATGCAGCAGGTTCTTATTAGTTATCTATTGTAAATGTTTTCACTGAGTTACCTTTCTGCCAGGAAAGAGGGTCAAGGAGATCCCAAGGTGTGACTTAGAAGGAGAGAATGCAGAGACTTCTTCCATGGAATAGGGGAAGCCAAGGGCCCTAACAGTCTAGATGGACAGGTAGGTTTTATTTTATTTTTTCTTTCTTTCTTTCTTTTTTACTATTTTTAACATCTTTATTGGAGTATAATTGCTTTACAATGTTGTGTTAGTTTCTGCTGTACAACAAAGTGAATCAGCTATATGTATACATATATCCCCATATCTCCTCCCTCTTGCGTCTCTCTCCCACCCTCCCTATCGCACCCCTCCAGGCGGTCACAAAGCACTGAGCTGATCTCCCTGTGCTATGCAGCTGCTTCCTACTATCTATCTATTTTACATTTGGTGGTGTATATAGGACAGGTAAGTTTTAGAATCAAAGGTGAGGAACCTCCAACTTCCCTATGGGGAAGTTTCATCCCTGACGAAACCCCACTTCTCTTATTCATTCCCCAAACAACCACCCTGAAAAATCTACATCTCTAAATATCCTTGAAAAAATGAAGGACCCCCCTAATAAGCAGAGGATGATCACAATGGGTGTAATTTATTCAGTACCTATTGGGGCACTGAACATGGTACTTTATATTCACAATCTCATTTAATTCTCACTACAGCTGTGAGTAGCAGAAATCTTCCTCTCTTGTTTTCAGATCAGGAAACTGGGGCTCTAAGAGTAAAGTCCCTTGCTAGTGTTCAGGACTTAAATTCAGATCTGTGCAGCCCAATTATGCCATGATGATTAAGCTAGACTGGAGGATACCTAGAGCAGAGGTTGCAAACTGGTAGCCCATGGGCCGAATTCAGACTGAAAAGGTTTTTATATGTACCACTAAGAGTTGGCCAGCACAGTGTTTTAATAAAAATTTTCACTAACCAGGTAAAATTAAGAGATTTGACAACAAAATGTGGATTCCCAGGTCATCCTGAAAAAATAATGTGGCTGACACACTGGACCCATGTTCCCCATTGCAACAGTCAGTTGGAACTAAGTAGTAACTGTCCTCTTTAGGTGCAATCTCCAAACTGATTGCAGTCCCACACTCCCTAAAGTCTTGAGTCGAACCCACTGCATTTCTTCCATAGCTCCTCCTTGGGACCTGTAGGCATCTGAGCTTGCAACTCCTATCACAGAACATAACTGGAGTGGTTGAAGAGTTGTGCAGAGAAAGCAAGAAAGTACTGAAAATAGGAGTAACTAAGCTTTTCTTAAAAAATAAAAAGAATCCAAGTAATACCATAGTAAGAGCAGAGTTTCAAACACCTGCATTATCATCCTCAAATTTGATATTTAATAATTGTATGATCTGGGGCAAGTTGATGTAGAAATTAATTAATACATAGAGCTATGTTCAGAATATACTATTCAGAGAAAAAAACTGGTTACTTAACAATATGTAAAGTATGATCACATTGGTATATGTGATGGAAAAAAAGACTACAAGGATATGCAACAAAATGTTTGTCATGGTTATTTGTAGATGGTGAGACTGAAGATTTTCTTCCTTTGTGCTTTTTTTTTGTATTTTCCAAATCTTCTACGATGAACGTGTTGTTACTTCTCGTAAAATAATTTTTTAAAGTTCATTGAAGTTGTGTTTTGAAGACCTCACCTGCTAATATGGAGTAGCCCAACTCCAAAGTGGGGCACGGCAAAGAGCAGATGCTTCTCTAGGAAAGTCCGGTGCCGGTGCAGCCTCTGCAACTTCACACCCTTCTTCCAGCTACAGATCAGAGGGCAATGACAGTGGCTGTTGCTCTTTATGACACTTCTTCCCAAATCCCATACCCGTCATCACCTACCAGGCCAAGGCCTTGCGTAAGAGGAAATACTTGAAGAACGGAATGAACTGGAGCTGTTGCCAGAGGACAGAGCGGTGGTGCCAGGTACCCAGCGTCATTGCCTCACTGCCCTCCACAGGATGTACGTGCAGGACCCCAAAGGGAGAGAAGATGTAGTGCTCAGAATTCACCTTGCTGGGTGGTACCACCATCAGGCTGTAAGGTCTTTAAGAAAGGGCACAGATCAGTGGGAGCCTTGCAAACTTGTGCAGACTCCAGGGAGGGACAAAAGAAGGAGAGGAAGGGGGAAATAAGGAGGCAGGAAAGAAGGCGGAAGAAAGTGGGAAGAGGGGAAAGAGAGCAGAATGATCTTCAAACCAGAAAGATGGAATATTAAGAAGAAACAGAAGCCAAAAATAGGTGGGAAGAAAGAAAAAGACCCCTAGCCAGTCCCAAGAAGTTCCTATCTCCAGACCCAGAGAGCTAACATCCCATCAAATCTAAGATACCATCAGTTGTAAGCTTGCAGCATTTTTAAAATTATTTATTTGTTTGTTTATTTATTTATTTATTTAGGCCATGCCAGTTCCTAGTTGCAGCATGCATGCGGGATCTAGTTCCCCAACCAGGGACTGAACCCACGCCCCCTGCATTGGGAGCGAGGAGTCCCACCCACTGGCCCACCAGGGAAGTCCCTAGTTGCAACATTTTCTTATGAAATGCTAAAATTAAAAAATGCCACCAATATGATATGCCACCAATTTGTAAGCTGCATCACAATTTCAGAGATGTTGAAATGTGAAAAAAAATGTGCATCTCAGAAATGATAAAATATGTATATCCCTAGATGCTGAAATAACATGCAGAGATAATCAGGGAATGCTGTTTGGAGTAACTGAGAATGGGGAAAAGCAAGAGTAGCTAGAAGACTACACAGGCCAATAAAGAGGAAAACTGCCACCTAGTGAACCAGACAAGTACCTCCAGAGCCATCTTAAAATCCTACTAAGTTGTCTTATTTCAAGAAAATGCGGCTACATCCCACACTAAATACAATTTATATGTAACTATATAGTAGTTGCAGAAAACTAGTTGCCATAATGCTATGTTTGGGCACATTTAATAAAGCATTTATTCATTTTTTAAAATATTTATTTTTGGGGCTTCCCTGGTGGCGCAGTGGTTGAGAGTCCGCTTGCCGATGCAGGGGACACGGGTTCGTGCCCCGGTCCGGGAAGATCCCACATGCCGCGGAGCGGCTGGGCCCGTGAGCCATGGCCGCTGAGCCTGTGCGTCCGGAGCCTGTGCTCCGCAACGGGAGAGGCCACAACAGTGAGAGGCCCGCGTATCACAAAAAAACAAAAAACAAAACAAAACAAAAAAAACAAATCTACATGACTCAAGCCCCCTCTCTTAACCACTGGGTCAGTTGGCATCCCACAGGGTAGCTACCTACCCTAACTGAAGCCTGACTTCCCAAGGGAATACTCCTTCCCCTGTGGCCTTCTTAATGGAGGCTACTCTTCCTGCACAGGGCCAAGAGTCAGGGATAGCTGAGCAAAGACTCTAAGGAAGTCAAGGAATATGTTCTCCCCTAAGTATAAATCAAAATCTAGGACAGGGAGTTCCCTGGTGGCCTAGTGGTTAGGATTCCGGGCTTCCACTGCTGTGGCCCAGGTTCAATCCCTGGTCAGGGAACTGAGATCCCACAAGCCATGTGGTATGACAAAAAAAAAAAAAAAAAACTAGGACAAATAAAAGAAAAAAACATTTTTTATAAATTTATTTATTTTATTTATTTATTTTTGGCTGTGTTGGGTCTTTGTTGCTGCACACAGGCTTTCTCTACTTGCAGTGAGCGTAGGCTACTCTTCGTTGTGGTGCATGGGCTTCTCATTGCAGTGGCTTCTCTTGCTGCGGAGCACGGGCTCTAGGTGCGCAGGCTTCAGTAGTTGTGGCATGAGGCCTCAGTAGTTGTGGCTTGCGGGCTCTAGAGCGCAGGCTCAGTAGTTGTGGCGCACGGGCTTAGTTGCTCCGCGGCATGTGGGATATTCCTGGACCACATATCGAACACATGTCCCCTGCACTGGCAGGAGGATTCTTAACCACTGCGCCGCCAGGGAAGTACCAAGAAAATTTCGATAAATGCAAATACTTTGAAAGAAAACCTGTTACATGGCAAATAAATAAAGTGAAACAAAAAATGCCAGTTTCCTCTTTTACTGATGGTGCACTTGAAATTTGGACCAACACTCCCACTTGAGAACAACTAGAAAAACTGGGCAAAGTATCTGGATAAAATATGAAAATCATCAGATAACCCACAAATCAATCCCCTGGGCTTCCAGTTGGGACCCTGGTTACAACACAGGTTGAACCAGAAAACACCTCCCTCCTTGGTGTGGGCTCCCAGCTGCAACTTCTGCTGTTTAGCTTTCTGAGTCTGTTGAAAGCTCAGCTCCTCTTCTCCATCTTTCAGGAGCATATAGTAAAACTGACACACCATTGCCTCTACTGGAATCTCTGGCGAAAAGCAGAACCAAGTGCGAAACTCACTTCATTGGGTCCCTTCTTTGACAGATGTTGGCGCTGTGATTATTCACTGCCTTTTTAGTTCGCTTGCTCATGGTTTCTTGTCTCTCTCTGTGCCTAATTGTCTTTGATTGTGCTGCTTCTCTGACTATGACTGAGCTGATAGTTGAAAGCCCTAAGCTTGTAATTTTCTTTCTGTAGGCTCTCCACCATGGTCAATAGGCATCTCATCCAACATTGCTACCATTACTATCACTACTGCCAGACAGTCAAGTGTAGCAGCCGCTAGGTGTCAGTAGGTAGGTTATCACTTTTCAACCACAGTGACTAATTAATTGTGATGCCACTGTAGGTCATGGATTACTAGTATACTATTTCCCATTAAGAAGGAGGCCAGTACTGTCCAAGGCCAAGGACATTACCAAAATAATATCAAAATCTCATATTTGAGGATTGTTTCCTGGGACCACTCGTAATATCAGGTACTATATCAGAGTTCGGTCAGGAAAACAGAAATTGCATTAGGAATTGCAACAAAGTGAATTTAACAGAGAAAATGTGTTTTAGAAAAAGTGTCATAGGACACCTAAAAAGCAAAAAGGGAATATTAAGCTCAGAGACAATAACTGCAGGAAATGGACGCCAGCCCTAGAACCAGAGGAGCAAAAGAGGTTTCTCTAAGAAGGAGATGCTGCCTGGCTGTTCCTAGTATATAAGGAGTTTGCAGGGGTGTGTGTGTGGGGGGGTGCCTTGCAGAGCGGTGACTCAGAACTCTGATGGGAAGATGCTACCCAGCTGGCGTTGGTCCCTCTCAGGATCAGAGGAGGCTGATTCAGAAACTTCCAGCTGCTGCCAGAGTGAAAGACATGAAGAACAAGCCAAGGAAGGACAGAGTCCCTCCTCCTCTCATCCTGCTGTCCAGTCTCCTTCTAGCACCCCCTATTAATCGAACCTAACAGGACGCTGGCTGAAAAAGGAGAAATGAAGTTTGCTGTCCCAGCCCCAGTATTACAAAGCAGGAAGAGGAGAGCAGAACTAGAGCCAAGAGACCATTGCTTAATAACTGGCACAATGCTCTCAGTGAACTTTCGTTAAATGAACTGATCAGTAAATCAATGGATGGTACAGCTCACTAGCGCCACCTAAGTTCAGGAGGAAGAGGTCACTGTATATGCAGGAAATCAGGCTCCCTGGGAGTGGGTATCAGATACTGCTTAACAGTGTGGACATTTGAGTTAAGACCGTCCTAGGTTTAAGTCCTTTTTCCATCACTTACTATGTGGTCTTGGACCAGTTACTTAACCTCTCTAGGCATCGGTCTATTCACCTCATATATGGAAATAATAATGGCACCTATCTGGTAGGTGGGGATTAAATGACACATGTATATAGAAAAGCTTGAGTAATGGTAATTATTATTGTTATTTCTGGGAAGAGAAGAGACTTGAATAAAGCATTTAAAAATACTAAGATTTGGATCTAATGGAAGAAAGTGAATGAATGCCTCTCAAGTCATGTGGATTGAGACTTGTTTTTATCGCACAGAGATAAAATTAGGACGAAAATGTAGAAGTAAAAAGAAAGTAGTCTAAGAACAGGATGCCTTGCAAAACACAAAGCTTCCCTGAGAGTGTAAAGATTTAAACAAACACCAAGATTCTTGCATTGGAGTTAGAAGAGATCACCATTAAATTCCCTTCTGAGGCGATGACCAAATGTTTCTATCACTCTAGGACAGAACAAAGAAGACAGAGAAAAAAGTAGAAAAGAATGACTAAGACAAAAAGCTATGAGAGGGCTTCCCTGGTGGCGCAGTGGTTGAGAGTCCGCCTGCCGATGCAGGGGACAGGGTTCGTGCCCCGGTCCGGGAGGATCCCATGTGCCGCGGAGCGGCTGGGCCCGTGAGCCATGGCCACTGAGCCTGTGCGTCCGGAGCCTGTGCTCCACAACGGGAGAGGCCACAACAGTGAGAGGCCCGCGTACCGGAAAAAAAAAAAAAAAAAAGAGTGGAGAGGAAGCTGAGGAGAAGGGAAGACAGAGGGAAACCAGGAGACAGAGGAGAAATGAGAGGGAAGAGGAGAAAGATAGGAGAGGAGCGGGTCTAGAGAGGAGGAGGGGGGTGGGGAGGCAGCACGGGAGGAAGTCCGGGGGCGGGAGGAGTAGGACAGGGGTCTAGGCGTGCGCTCTCACCGAAAGTCGCGGCTGGGAGCCACGTTGAGATAGAGGAAGTGGATCTTCTTCAGGTATCTCTCTGTCTTCATTACGGTCATTATCTGGCTACCCAGGAGGGAAGTCTGCGGTAAGAAGCCAGTGCTTCTTTTTTGGAAGATCTCCTCCCCAGGAACTTCCGAGTCAAGCTGAGACCTGTATGATAAAAAATCAGGAGAGGAGAGGCAGAGCAAAGCGGTCAGGTGGCCACTGTCAGCCAGTGAATGAAGGAGCTAGATCAGGTGCCTGAGAGGACCTGATGTGACCTTGTCAGAGCCTGTCGACCATCTACACCCGAAGGTTCACATACTGAGCAAATACAGCCCATGAGGAGATACAGTCAGGCAACTATATTCGTACACCTGTGTGTGAATAACCTCTCCCTTTCTGATAAGTGAATAATCATTCTGGATTGATTGTGATTACTATGATGTCAGTATTACATAATATTGAGTAAAAGTAATGGGAATACTTGGCTGTCCCAACTCATCACCTTGCAAGCGCATGGTCCTGGATTTCTTCCCTCTGGCAGCCTTCCTAACATTCTTGATCTCCTATCTTTGCCCCCGTTATACCTGCTTTCCAACCCTGCGTGATCTCCATGCTTGTGATTCTTCCTTACTCTTCCTCTATCATCACCCAGCCTCCAGCTTCACATCCATCTCTTCCCAGCCGGGATCCGATGATGCATCCTTCAGCCCACTCAAGCCTGCACCAGTACCAACAATCTTCCTACACTTCTACCATACCAGTCGATAAAAATGGTATTAAAATTAATTATTCAAGAAGCCAAAAGTCAATTACCTGGACTAATAATTTTGGTTAGAGCACAAAAATAAAACTCTCTGAAAAATTAATCCAAGTATATTCATGTCATTAATTGACCCAAATCTAGATCAACAGAACAAGTTACCCCAGGGATACAATGCAATCCTATTCTAAAGTTCACATCAACAGTAGGGTTTATGATTTTGACGTCAGATCAGGACATCTTAATGGTGTAACTGCTATTAAAGATTCATTTCCTCAATAATTAAAGTGCTACATGATCTAAGTAGGTTCAAAAGATCTCAGAACAAAGGAATGTCATCAGCTCCTCTATAGATTCCTGGTGTCCAGTCTCATCTGTGGGCTCACTCTGCTCGATGTCTTAGTACAAGTCCTCAGGGAGCTACCCCTTGCAGTCTCCTCAGCTGCTATTCCAGGCCTCAACCTACCCCCCCCACCTATGCCCAGCCCTGCTGAGCTCCCAGTCACCTTCTCTGCCTCCATCTCTGCCCAGGGGAAACTGAGGCTCTCAGCCATGAGATAACTCCCTCAAGTTCAGCTGCCTTTCCACACATTTATCTGTACATATTTCCATCCTAATCTTGTCTCCTAATTTGCAAGGAAGGAGTGACTTTCTTCTCTGCAAGGCTAACTCATCCATTTGTGCTCGGGATCACTTATCCCGCCTTCATGATGTATTTTTTCTTTTTTTAAGATTTTTTTTTTTGATGTGGACCATTTTTTTTTAAAGTCTTTATTGAATTTGTTACAATATTGCTTCTGTTTTATGCTTCGATTTTTTGGCCCTGAGGCATGTGGGATCTTAACTCCCCAACCAGGGATCGAATCTGCAGCCCCTGCATTGGAAGGTGAAATCTTAACCACTGGACCGCCAGGGAAGTTCCCTTCATGATGTATTTTCAATCTCTTCTTCTTTGACTGTTAGCCTATATTTATTCATTCACTCTACAAATATTTATTGAGCACTTACTTCTCAAGCACCGTCTTAAAGACTATAAACATCTCTCCATTTTTTGGAGTCCTACTCAGACACCACTCTTCTTTCAATCTGCTGTCCTAATCTCTTTCCCTTTCAAGCCAAGCTTCATGGAAGAATAACAAAACGTGATTTCCACTTCTTCACCTTCCATTCACTCCTGTATGCAGTACAATCTGCCTTCCTCCTCACAAAATGCCACTGAAACCGCTCTCACCAACCTCTTCCTTATTGCTAAATTCAATGAGTATTTCTCAGGTTTCTTAACTTGCCTCGGTAGCATTTAACACTACTGACTGCTCCCTCCTCCTTGAAACTTTCCTCTTTATTTCACCTCCTAATCTTCAAGATATTTTGTTAACCCTAATCTAAACCCAAACTCCTCTGACGTGCTTTCCCCTAACTCTGATGTGTACACACACACACACACACACACACACACACACACACACACTCCAGAGGCGCAGCCAGGGGAAAGGCAGTGTTCTTAGATTTTTATAGCACTTAACACAAATTGTAATGATACTTTACTTAAATCAACGTACTTAACATCTATCTCCCTTAACTAAGCTGTAAAACCCCAGGGAAGAGCTTGAGTCTCTCTTACCACTTCTGTATCCTCACCATCTAGCAGTTCCTGATATATATTAGATAACCAATAATACTTCTTGAATGTATCAATGCCTGGGAGGCCAGGCCTGGGGAACATGGTACAAATTAAGTCACATTAGCTAGGCCTCAGAGGTTTACCGCCAGCTCCAAAGAGAGGACAAAGAACTTGGCTTCTTGCTAACATCTCAGCCCATTCTCACTCAAGTTAGGTTCCCCCGGGAAAGGAGACTTATACTTAGGGGCCAGGGAAGATCTTTGACAAGAAGAGTCTGCTGGGGTTACTGAAGGCATACACTGTTGGCACTGGCCACCTGTCACCAGGCCCCCAGGAGCCTGCCTATCTGCCCACCATTAAGACTTCAGGAAAAACTTGACCCAGCCATTAACTTAGAGCAAAAATTGAGAAAGCCAAGCTAGATTAAAGGTAAAACTACCCTTCTTCCCAGACAGTGAATATGTCACAGACAAGCTGGCCAGAGGACAAGGAGAAATTCCAAGATTAGAGTTAGAGAACTCTCAGAAGAGGGGGTCTCTGGAGGCATTCTGAAACCCTGAAGAGAGCAGTGAGAGCCAGATTGGGGAGAAAATCACCTCTCCAGGGGCCAGGATCCCCTCACTCGCAGGGCAGGAAGAAAGCTCTGGAAGGTCAGAATGAAAGTCCTATCTGTCAGTGCTGCCAAATGTAATGTGCCTTGGAGCTGGCTTAGTTCACACAGACATGAGTGGGAAGGGTCCTCAGACAAGCGCTCACCTAGGAGCATCCTGAGGGAAGGACCTGGATCAAACATCCGGCACCCAGCACTAGGTAGGCACAGAGGCCAGACTCAGGCATTACGAACAAGTGAGAAAAACAACTAAGCGCTATATGAAAAAGAAGTCTAGAAACTCTGGAGACTCAAGCTATTGTCTGAAGCTTTGGCTTCCTCATCGTTGACTTTTGATTTTCATTCATGTCTGCATTTCCCTATGGGGATTAACACTGAGACCACTGGGTTTATTTTGCAGACAGAAAGGAAGAGGGTTCTTCCTCTTTTTTGCTCAAAGCCCCAGACTAGGTCCCTCACTTACTTAGTCTCTCTTCTTCCGACAGGCTCCTCTTCTGCGTTGTCACCGTCACTGCTTTCATACTGTACAGGGATGTCCGTCGCTAGTGCCAAGGGCAGGAGGCTAAGGCCATCTAGCCAGTGGGCCTCTTCCAGGGCCACCTCAGTACCAACAATACCCAGGCTGTGCTGTAGCTCAGGCAGTGTCAATGGTCGTAGCCATGTGGCCAGCCCCTCCTCTAATTGCTGCCCTCCCCACTGGGCCTGCACAAAAGGGCAGGCTGGGCGTGGGGGCCCGTGATGGAACCTCTGCTTCTGGGGATAGCAGTCAACATGGGAGGTGCCCTCTAACAAAGAGGTGTCTCGGGGAAAGGCCTGGTCTATGGCACCTAGCAGGTCCAGCTGGAGCTGGGCCTGGACCCAGGGTGCCCAGCGGTATAGCTGCTCCAGGAAAGGCAGCAAATCAAGGCGACCAACAAGCAGCGCACGATATGGAGGCAGCAGACCCAGCACTGCGTACATGTAGTACCAAGCTGCAGGGCTGCCATCCTGCAGCACTGCTGAGAACAGAGTTTGGAGCTCAGCTACCAGGAGCTCCAGCACTGCAGGCTGCCCTGGCTGAGTCACTGCCTTCAGAAACTGCCTCTGTTTTCCCTGACAGGCCCAGCGCTGCTCTGCTGTGTCTAGGACACCTACAGAGTGCCGAGATTCAAGGGCTTTAGATGACGCCTCTTCATCCGAGACCAAGAGGAGCCAGGCATTCAACTGCTGTCGAACTGACCCTGCCCAATGCTCAGGATCCGACTGCCAGTTCCAGGTTCCTGGTTGCTGGATCTCACCTGCTTAGTTCAGCCCAAGAGAGGGCAAGAGAAGGGGGCTTAGGCTCTGGGCAGGACCAAAGGGATTGGGAGAAAGGGGAAGGGAGGGACTTAGGACAGGAAAATGGATGGAGCTGCAGGACAGAGCTAAACCAGCAGAGGGCCTTTCCTGAGACCCTCAACCGACCCCACAGATTCCCCCCAGGACTGCTAAAAAGCAGGCCCAGGACAGAGGTAGGGCCCTCCCTGCACAAAAGTCCCTTCCCACTGCCCAGAACACTGTCCCCTCACCTGGCCTAAGGGGCACAGGAGGCAAGGGAAGGGAAGAGATTGGTATCTGCTGGTGAGGTTTCATGGGGAAGTGCCTGCTGGAAAAATGGATGAACTTAGACTTGGGTCCTAGGCACAGGCTCGCTCTACTCACAGCCACCTCCACCCAGAGACTCGCACACACACGTGTGATCACTTGTAGACACACACACACCGAAAGGGCTCACTCAGAGGACCTTAGAACAGCAGGGAAACTGTCACTGGGATTGGAGCCTGGCGATCGCCTGAAGGGAGGAACAGGTCGTCACTCAGAGGCAGCAAAGCCCCAGTCCCATTTGCCTATGGGCTGAGGGATGTGTCGAGGACAGAAAGCAGAGGGGTGGGTACAGAGAACTACTTGGTTGGATGGAGTGGGGCGCGGGGTAGACCGGAGAGGGCCGGGCTGGAAGGAGGAGGAAAGAAGGAAGAGGAGGGGAGGAAAGGGAGGGGAGGAGGGTCCATAGGAGCGCAGGAGAAGGGGACACGCCTGGGGGCAGTGGCGAGAGTGGGTGTCTCGGGGGTGGTGCGGGGAGCGGTGCGAAAGGAAGCTGATCCCCAGCAGCAGACTCACCCGCAGCCCCACCCCCTCCCAGCGGTTACAACAGTTACTGGATCGCTTGAGGCCCGAGCCTCCTTTGAGAGCCCGGGGCGAAACCAGAAAGGGGCGGGGCCTAGGGGGGAGGGGCCGAGCCCAGGCCAAACCTACAGGCTGCCTGCCGGCCTTGGGAACAGGCCGTCTGACCGGTTGGGTCTGGAAAAGAGCTACGTGGTTGATTTGGGGAAGTCGCAATCCTGAGGGCGTCGTGGGCAGGTGTAATGCACGTGCCTGTTTATCTATTACTGAGCCTGTAAGCTGCCACGGGCACCAGCAAGCAGTCTTTGGGACACTCCCCAACCCGACACACACTCGCACGTATCTGCCTAGCCCACCTCACCCCCTGCAAAAAACCCAAACAAGACAAACTCCTTGATCACAGGGAGCTCAAAATTGGGGTTGGAGGTGGGGGGAACGCCTGAATGATTACAATGGATAGAAACTCAGCACGTGATAGAGTCCCACCTCTGCTTTATAAATCTGATAAGAATCCCAAACTTAAAATGTCCAAAACCAGACTCCTAACTGCCTCCCTTCCAAATAAACCTGTTCCTTTCACTGTCTTCCCCATTTCAGTGAATACCCAGTCCATTTTTCCAGTTGCTTGGGTCAAAATTTAGCGTCACCTTTGACTCCCCTCTCCCCCCACACACATCCCATGTCTAATGCTTTAGCAAATTTTGTTAAGCTATTTCTCACCACCCTAAGAGCTAAACCTTGGTCTAGGCCACTATCACCTCTCACCTAGATTATTCCATAGACTTCTAACTGGTCTCTGTTTCCTCCCTTGCCCCTACAATCTGCTCTTTTCAGAGCAGCCAGTGACCTTTTTCAAATACAGGCAGATCCTATGACTCCTCTGCTCAAAACTCACTAATGCCTTATCATCTCATTCCCTCAGGAAAGCCGAAGTCCTACACAGCCTACAATTTGCTATCTCATCAGCTGGCTGCTACCTCTGTGGCCTTTTGACCATCTATCCCTATTCACACCACTCCTCTGTGCCTGGATCACACTGAGCATGCTCCCACCCCCCACCCCCCGCCAGAGCCTTCATACAGTACATCTCTGCTTACGGTTCATTTAGAAAACAGAAAAGTTTTCTGTGGCTGTGTAACCAATTGCCACAAACTAAGCAGCTTTAAAACAACATCCATTTAGTATCTCACAGTTCTGTACATCGATGCCCAGCATGGCCTGACTGGGCTCTCTGCTCAGGATATCATAAGCCTGAAAGGTCAGCTGGGCTGAGTTCTTGTCTGGAGGCTCTGGGGGAAAATCCTCCTCCAAGCTCACTCTTGTTGTTGACAGGATTCAGTTTCTTGCGGTTGTGGGACTGAGGTCCCTGTTTCCTCCTGGGCCTCAGGGGCCACTCTCAGGTCCTAGAGGCCACCTGTCTTCCTTGCCATATGGCACCTTCATCTTCAAACCAGCAACAGTGCCTCAAATCCTTCTTATGTTTCAAATCTTTCTGACATTCTCTTCTGCAACAAGCCAGAGAAAACTCCCTGCTTTTAAAAAGTTCATGTGCTTAGGCCAGGCCCACCCGGATAATCTCCCTTTCTTACAGTCAAGTATGTCATATAATACAACCTAATCACAGAAGTAAAATCTGTCATATTCACAGTCCTAGGGATTATACAGGGTGTGTACACAGGGGGTGGGAAATCTTGGGCACCATGTTAACATTCTACTACACATATGCTGTAATAACAAAAAGACCCCAAAAATACGATGGCTTAAACATAATAGAAGCTTACTTTTTCTCTCACACGACTGTCCAGGAATAAGTACTCCAGGGCTAATATGGCAGCCTTTTAGTTGTTCTGCCTTCTTCAAGGAAGTGGTCCTTATCTTCAATGTCCAAGACAGTTCCCCACCATGTGTGTTGGGCCCCATCCCAAGTAGTGAGATGGGGGAAAGAGTAGGAGAAGGCCTACCCTTTCCCTTAAGGGCACCACCTGGCAATGCATGCATCACTCAATCACATGGACACACCTAGCTGCAAGGAAAGTTGCAAAATCTGATCTTTATTTTCAGCCACCATCTGCCCAGGTTAAAGTCAGGGGTTCTATTAGTAAAGGAAGAAGGGGACAATGGATGCTATGGGCAAGTAGAGGCTGATGCCACAGTGAACACTTTTTCCAGATGTCCACGAGGCTTCCTCCCTCATTTCAAGTTTCTGCTTAAGGAGACCTCATTAGTGAGTTCTTCTCTGATAACCTAGCCTAAAATAGCAACACTGTCCCCAGCTTCCTTATCCTTCTTACCCTGCATTGATTTTCCCCATAGCACTTATTACCATCTCATATCAATACTTACTTAACTGCTTACTGTCTGTCTCCCCTGACTAGAAGTATAAGCTCCACGGTGACGGTTTCTGACTGCTGTCTGTTGTACCCCCAGCCTCTAGTGCTAGGCACCATGAGTAGATGATCAGAAAATATTTGTGGAACAAATGCATAAATGTATAGCAAGCAATCGTCATTAGTGAGAAAGAGGACAGACTCTGGAAGTCACACCGACTGGATTGAAAACCTGACTCCACCACTTGCTAGTCATGGGATATTTGACTGCAATTTTATTTTTTTGTGTAAAATGAAGATAACAGTAGTACCTACCTTACAGGGTTGTTGTGAGAATTAACTGAGTTAATGTATATAAAATGCTTAGACTAGAGCCTGGTAGATAATACACACGTGATATAACTGATCTGTGTGAGCTATGTGCTTTTGTTGTTGTTTATGGCACTCTACCAAGTGCTGTGGACGTAATGGTGAACGAGACATAAAAGGGTTCAATGAGGGCACAAATAAGAATCCTTCCTGGAAAGGGCAAGGAAGAGTTACAGGTAGGCCTTAAAGTTTTAGGCCTTAAAATAATAGTTTTTTCCAGTTATAGATTATGGGGATATAATACACAGAGGAGGGAATACAGTCAATAATATTGTAATAACTTTAAATGGTGACAGATGGTGACTAGACTTACTGTGGCGGTCATCTCATAAGGTATATAAATGTCAAATCACTATGTTGCACACCTGAAACTAATATAACAATGTATATCAATTATACTTCAATTAAAAAAAGTTTTCCAGACAGACAAAGCCAAAAGGGAATTCTGTTCAGTAACCTCTACTGAGCCTTCAACACTACCTAATAATCGATTATGTTCCTTTTGTCAGTTCACTCTCTCATTCTGTGCAATGACTATTTCAAACCTTCTGCTGTACCTTCTCATCTTCCATTTTCTTTGGCTTTACTCTCTGATGATAACTTCACTTCTGAATTATCAGTGACTAACGCACAAAATGGGGATGAAACAATCCCAGAAAAATTACACTGAGAAATAACAGGACCTTGAGAAACTTTCAGATTTAATGGCTGGAGGTGGGTAAGCCCGCAAAGGAGGCTAAGAAGCTGTGGCCAGAGGTAGTAGTGAAAACACAAGTGGAATCACAGACACCAGTGAGAGTGTCCATGAGGAACAAGTCGATAGTACCAGATGCCACTAAGAAGTGAAGTAAGCTGAGGAAATAACCACTGGATTCAGGGATATGAAGGTCACTTGGTGAGCTAGGGTGACCTCAGGAAGAACTATTTCAATAGAATAAAGGTTACAGAAGTCAAAATAGGGTGGGGGGAGAAGTGGGAATGGAGAAGACCAAAGTATCCACTGTTTTGAGTTTAGCCGTAAAACGGAAAAAAACTGGACGGTACCTGTGAGGTAGAGTGGTTTGTTTGCTGTAACGGGAGTCTTCGGCATGCTTAAACACTGATGAGAATTTAGTAAAGTGGGAAAAAGTCAGAGATCTCCAAAGAAGGAAGGACTAGGATTCAGTGCACAGGAACAGGCGCTGGCCATGAGCGATATTTGTCCTGTTTAGACAGGAGGGAAAGAGGAGAGAATGGTGCAGATGTAGATGGGTGACCAAGTTTTGAGTTGCAAGATGTTGCGGAAGTTCCTAACTGATAGCTTTTACTTTTGCCTATGAAGTTAAAATAAGGTTACCTGCAGAAAGTGAAGAGAATCATGGGGATAATAAGAGGCTTAAGAATATTGGTTTGGGGCTTCCCTAGTGGCGCAGTGGTTAAGAATCTGCCTGCCAATGCAGGGGACATGGGTTCGAGCCCTGGTCCGGGAAGATCCGTGGAGCAACTAAGCCCGTGAACCACAACTACTGAGCCTGCGCTTTAGAGCCCATGAGCCACAACTACTGAGCCCACATGCCTAGAGCCTGTGCTCCGCAACAAGAGAAGCCACCGAAATGAGAAGCCCGCGCACCGCACCGCAATGATAGTAGCTCCCACTCACCGCAACTAAAGAAAGCCCATGCGCAGCAAAGACCCAATGCCGCCAAAAAATAAATAAATAAAAATAAATAAATTTATATAAAAAAAGGAATATTGATTTGAAATAGTCATTGCAGGGAACAGGAAAGACGACTAGAAAAATCTAGTGGGATTACAGGGCCTCAGACTCCATTTGAAGTTGATAACCATGGATTCATAGCGATATAAATCTGCTCTATAGTTATTACCTTGGGCAGTTTTTAGATGTCCAAATGCACGCACAAATGTTTCATTTTACCCAGGCCCAGCAAAGAAATGAGAGGGAAGGAAATTTAGCCTATTCCAAAAGAATTACTAGAATTTCATAAGGACTTTGTTTTTGGCCACGCCCCATACATAGCGTTCGGGAGCTGAGTTCCTAGACCAGGGATCGAACCCAGGCCCCCTGCAGTGGAAGTGCAGAGTCTCAACCACTGGACGACCAGCGAAGTCCCAAGAATGACTAGAATTTAAGCTCGACAGGAATCTAAAGACAGGAAGGTGTTAATGGAGAGAATGTAGAAGCAATGGTCTGAATGCTGCATTGAAATTTAAAAAAAAAAAATGGTAGAGGAATAGTCCAATAAACAAAGTGGAAGGAATACAGTCAGTGAATAAGATGCAAGTAATAGTGTTTTGAAGATGGAGCAGTTTGGCGTGGTGACAATGGAAAGGATGTAAGTAAGAGTAGCCGAGACAGAGTAGAAATCATTAGAGATTGGGTCAAGGAACTAAGAGACAAAAACACTGAATGGACTGCCTTGTGTAACATTAAAGTATCAAGAGGAAGACCAACGGCTAGCTCTGCAGAGGAAAGTAGGAGAGTGGCAGTTACTACAGATAAGTAATAAGAGAGGTGGTACAGTTCAATAGGCTCAAAGGAATTAGACTTTGCAAAGGAGTAGGCAGTTAAGTTCTGAAGCCACAATAGCAAGAACAACCCTGTCTCAAATGTGTTTGTGATAAAGGGATAAAGCTTTGTCAACATTTATCCTCGTGTGTCGTGCTTGAAACATCACATTGCTCACTATACCAATGGCTGAGACGTTATGGTAAGACCTGAAGGAGATTTCAGTGACAAAGGAAGACGGATAGTAGGAATAAGGTACTTTTCGTTAAGTATTGAACCTATTTATAAACAGAAAGGAAAGAAGAGATTAAAAAGTCTTGGTGGATCAGACTGATGGACACTTGTCTTTCCATGCCTAGGGAAAGGTTGACTGCAGGTGAGCAGGCAAATATAAGCTCTGGAAGTTCAAAGGACATAGGCTTTAGAGTCAGACAGATCTGTGTTCCTAGCCCTTCTCCAGCAATTACTAATTACGTGACATGGAAACATAGATAATTCACAGTGGAAGTTTATTGCAGGGATATACATAAATATCGATGGAGAAGAACCCTCCCACCATCAGAACAATATCCCAGGTCCCCATTCCTGTCTCTGGGAATTGCAAAGTTCACAAGCTGCTTTACCTGCATTTACACTTTTCAAGGAGAGAAATTTATTGGGCAGACATGAAGCCACTCAGTAGGAAAGTTCCTGATCAACAACTTTTTTTATTAAGGAAGGGTCTTAGCAAACCTTTCTGTTCAAGATTTGTTCAGCTAATGAGGCAAAAAGCTGATCAGAGCCACTTTTCTCAATAGGTAACTGTGTATAAGGTGGGCTTCTGGTACATACTGAATTCTTGCTTCCTCATCTGTTAAGTGGGGATAATACCAAGACCAGAACCTATACAAAGCGAGTGCTCAACAGATATTTTGAAAAGCAGCCTGGTGTAGTAAAAGATTTTAAAGACAGGTCTGCATTTTTAGACAGGGTCTGCTACCAGAGAATTTCAACGTCCTGATCTGTACAGGAGAGAAAACATGTGCTTTGTGGATGGTTGTAAGTTTTCTTTTATTTTGTTCTTTTTTTTTTTTAATGACTGTGGGAGCCAATGTCTACGAAGTTCTACTTCCATTTTAAAAATCAAACATGGTCACCTGATGGGGAATAGTCAAGGGTGAGGTAGGCGATTAAGGAGAGCAATGAAGGTGTAAAATAACTGCCGTAGTGATTAGGACAGCAAACGGACCAGGAACTCACAAAGGGTTGCTTGTTTGTAACGAGGGCTTGGTTGAGGTTGGAAACCTTGAATATTTAGTAGCATTCACTACACAGCTTTGTTTTTCTCTAGCAGTGTGAATGGAGGAACAGAAATGTTAAAACAGCTGATACAAAAAGGACACAAAAATGGCAAGAAAATTCAGTGATGTATAGGCCACTCAGATTGCTGAATACAGAAGTAAATTCCACACGGAGGGAAGTAATGAGGAAAGAACAGACAGGTTGGAATTAGAAGTCACAGAACAGGCACAGTGGGAACAATCTGGGGTAGACAGAGAGATGGAATCAGGAGATTACAGACAAGCAGTGAGACATTAAGGTAACATTCAAGAAGTCCTGAAGATTTGGCTTTCTTCCTTTTTTTCCCATAACCATCACCATCTACTTCTCCCTTAGGTTTTTATCCCTCGAGTCTGACTGTATTGCAGAATATGGTTCCACAAGTTTTCCCCTTTCTGACTGCTCCTGAAGACAAGCACACAGATCTTCTTTGTTTAAAGATTTTACTGCTCATCCTAAGAAGACAGAAAATATTAAGTAACAACTTGAGGAAGTGGTTGATGTTCCAGAACACCCCAGAATTCTTACAGGTTTCATCTCTGTCTGAGGCTACTGACTTCCCAGGAGGTAGCGCCTAAAAGCCCTGTGGATTCTTAATCTGCTGTCCTTAGATATCTCTAAGTGAGCCATTTAAGTCAGACAGATTTACGGACAGCTAGACAGAGTTCCCATTTTCTGTCATCTGGGCAGAAACCAACTTCTTGTCGCTATTACCAGTCTTAAAATTGTACCCACAGATGTCGCTTTAACCAGGTGCCTGGGAATGCTGACGTTTTCCTTCTACACACTGAAGGCAATTTCTCTGCTGCCAGGGCTGAAGCATCCTGACAGAATAATAAAGATGGTGCCAATCAAGTGGGCAAAGCTTCCTTGCCCAGAATATAAACCAAACAAAGTAAAAGTGGGTTTATTAGCTCCAGGAAAAGGAGCAACAGTACCCAGCTCTCAGGCAACTCCTCACTTTCTATATACAGGTTGCACCCAGCCCAAGGTCCACTGGCTCCTTAAGTATGAGGGTCCATCCAGTGCCTCCCTTCCCGGGGTTGGGGACAGCTAGCTCCCTGATGGCGAGGTTTCGGGCTGTTCGGCAGCAACACCTGGCGCAGATGAGGCAGCCTCGTAGTCTGCGATGCGGCGCTGTACCAGGGCAGGCATGAGCTGCACGTAAGCGGCCATGAGGCGGTGATTGGAATGGATCAGCTTCCCAGCACAGCTGTGCAGACAGGCCTCCTGGAAGGAAGACAGGGTGGAAGTAGAAGCCAAAGGTGTCTCGTCAGGTCCGTCTCCTTCCTTCCCATCCCCAGCCTAGGGGAAAGGGTCGTAGAAAGGCCAGGGCCAGAGGTAGGGGAAGTGGCGGAAGAGGGAAGCAGTCTACGGTTATCTCTGAGGATCGAGGGTAATCTCCCTACTCGGTTCCCCCACCTAACCTCCTCAGAATCCAGAGCACGGTGGTGCAGGCTGGGCACGCAGCGCTGGAAGCAGAGTTCCGTCATCCGATTGTAGACCAACAGGAAGTCCCGCAGCTGGGAAGAAGGGGGACAAGGAACTCAGCGAAGAGGGGCCACATCTCAATTCAAGGCCGCACCGCCCGAGCTTTCCCAGGACCGCACCCCATGGCCCGACGTTCCCAGCCCTCTGATGCCTGGCTCCTTGGGGTTCCCGCCATGCAGACAGGGATGCTAGCTGAACGCATGGCCCCAAAGCTTCCCACTCACGTTCCTGAGCTGCTGCTGCTGTTGCTGCCGCTGCTCCATCACGCCACCGGCGCGTGCCCTACGTCACTTCCTTCACAGCTTCTCGGTAACGCCCCGGAAGTGAGCGCTCGTGGCTCCCCAGGGACAGAGGGGTTGGCTCCAGGATAGCCCTGCCCCCAGATGCCAACGTCACTTCCGCCCTCATAATCTGCGACGTGGCCGGCTTCTTCTGCCCGTGAGAGGACGTCACTTCCGCCGAGTCCCTGACCTGCGGCTAGGATCGCGACAGGAACTGGAGCCCGAGGTCCCCGCGCGGCCCGGGCCTGGCGCCCTGAGGGGAAGAGCCGCCCGGCCCGAGGTGAGAGGGACGTGCATGGGCGAGGGCAAGTTGAATGCACGAACCTGACGTGAGGGCAAGATGCCTCTGAACCCTGGGGAAGGATGAGGACACACCTGATGCCCAGGTGTATGGGGGGAGGGCGGAGACTCACACACCTGGGGAGACATAACTGACTTTGGAAGGGATCACCTACCTATGTACTGGGAAAAAGAGGCTTTTCCCAGAGGTCGTGAACTTATACCAAGTGATTCAACAAAGGCCTGAAGGGGGAGGGCCCGAGGAAGAGGAGGTGCATGGGATGGAGGAAGGGGAGACCCCCTGCAGGAAAGAGGAAGAAACACTAAAGGAGTGTGAGAGGCCAGGCAGTGGAGAACATACCTGAATGGGGCTACACACCTGAGCCCTGGGAAAGGGGTTCATCTCCTGATGGGGAGAAACACCTGCATGGGCATACACTTCTTGAGAGCACAGACTTTATCTCTCTTGTTCACTGCTGTATGTCTATGGCCTCAAATAGTGCATGACACATAGTAGGCACTCATTAAATGTCTGTTGAGTGATTGAATGCATGAATGATCACCGGAGTCCTGGTAGGATAGGGGGTTTCATGAGAACATGACCTCAGGTCAGGCACACCTGAGGCCTGGGTGTGCGTGTTACAAATATGCACTTTGGAGGGAAGAAATACATATACTTCAGGGAAGAGTAGTGGCCAAACCCCAGAACACTGAGGCCCTGGGACAACCTCCGAAATGGCAGGGGAGATCTTCCTCTTTGGAGTACTGGCCAGTTTCCAGAACTGTCTGTGTTGGGCTTTGCAGGGCGCTGGGGTAGAGACTGACTCCAGTCCCTTCGCTAGCCATGACGGACGGGATCCTAGGGAAGGCAGCCACAATGGAGATCCCCATCCACGGGAACGGTGAAGCTGGGCAGCTTCCTGAGGATGATGGGCTGGAGCAGGTGCTTCTGTTTGATTCTTCATATTGTTTCAATTGAGGAATCCCAACTCATAAACCCTGAACTCTCGTCCCTATTCCAGTAGCCTTCCCCTAACTTACCTAATCTCCCTTCAATCTTTTTACAAATCTTTGTTCTGATTCTGTGCAGACTTCCCTTGTGTGCTCTCTCTATGATGCTTCAATCCAAGCTTGTTTTCACCCCCAAAATGCTTCAGCTGCCCCTATGTTCCTGAAGCCCCCCTCTTCTCTGGCCTATAGGACCTCCAGCAGGTGATGGTGTCAGGACCCAACCTCAATGAAACCAGCATTGTGTCTGGTGGCTATGGGGGCTCTGGTGATGGACTCATCCCCACAGGTATGAATGATCAGAACAGGACAGGAAGCTTGAGTGGAGAGGGGGAGAGTGGTGGTTCTAGGGAGCATAGAGTATGTCTAAGAAGGCTTGAATTATGTCTGGAGATCCTGGGAACCTCTGCTAGTATGAACCCTATGGAATCTCAGCCCAAGGCCAGTTCCCAGAGTTGTCCATCTGCTCCCACTTGTCATTTAGCCCCACTTGTCCTTTCTCTGCTGTCACCACCTAAGTCAAGCAAAGAACTCTGTTTCACAGGCCTCCCCCGGCTGCTCTGGAGCCTGAATCTGATTTGGAACTTTGTGAGGCTTCTCAGAGTTTTACTTTAGACTCTAACATTTAGAGGAACAAACAGCTCTGAATCTCACACTGACTAGTATCCACATGGGAATGTCAGCCGGGTTTTCTGTTTGATGGACCCACTATCCTTGATCAGTCACCCCATACTCAGCCTATTTCCTGCTGTTTTCTCTACCCCTGTACACTAGCAACTCCCTCTTCCCTCCTTCTTCAATCCCCGCCGCCACTTCAGAAGGAGGCCAGATGTATATTGGGTTTTGGGTCTCAGGGCACAATGTATGAGTTCCTCCTAGTGAGTAGGAGAATCTAATTGTCTCTAGCTTCTGCTTCTTCAGGGAAGTCATTTTCATGTGCTGGGAGGGAAGTATGGGCGGAACCACAGAGGTGTCTGATTGTATCTGAGAGAGGCTGGTGTCAGAGAACTTGGTCCTTTAGGGTCTGGCCGCCATCCATCTCACAATACCACTCCTGCTGGCCCCGGAGATGAGGTGGCTCGGGGCATCGCTGGAGAGAAGTTTGACATCGTCAAGAAATGGGGCATCAACACATACAAGGTGGGATTCAAGCACCTCTCCTTTCCCCCAAACTCCCCTGGGTACCTTTTCCCCATCTTCCAGATCCTAATGTCCCATCTATGGCTGAGACTAGGAGCCTGGGGATGCTGGGGTAGGTACGTTTTGGGAGGACAGGGTGCTAGGGCCTCTGACCTATTCCCTCACTTCCCAATCAGTGTACAAAGCAGCTGTTATCAGAGCGATTTGGCCGAGGCTCCCGGACTGTGGACCTGGAGCTAGAGCTGCAGATTGAGCTGCTGCGTGAGACGAAGCGCAAGTATGAGAGTGTCCTGCAGCTGGGCCGGGCACTGACAGCGCACCTCTACAGCCTGCTGCAGACCCAGCATGCACTAGGGGACGCCTTTGCTGACCTCAGCCAGAAGTCCCCAGAGCTTCAGGTGCCTCAGCCAGGCCTGAGAGGGTGGGGGGCTGGGCCCGGGCCCACCAGGCAGTCACCCCTCAGCCTCCCTCCCTCCTGCAGCCCAGAGGGAGAACCCCTCCAGGGCGGGCCCAGCTCTGCCCCCAGCAGCACCCGCCTGTGGAGGCAGGGGCTTTTACGGAGGTCCAGAAGTTGGAGGGGGTGGGGCAGGCGGCACACCAGGTGCCTCACAAGTACCCCTCTCTGCATTGACAGGAATGCCTTCAGTGCTCAGCCTAATCGGAGCCCCTCCTTTGCCTGCTTCACTAGCTTTCCCTACTCCAGTTCTGTGAACTTCATCTGAGGCCCTCACTCCCACATTCCTGTCCCAGGCATCCCCAGGGCAGCCCCACTAACTTTCTGGCTAAGAGAGCCTTGCTGGAGGCAGTGCTGGGTTGTTCCACTTTCAATGGCTGGTTCCTCCCGGGAGAGGAGGGGAAAGAAGGGCCCTACAGCCCCGACTGTTACTCAAGGCCTGTCCCTCCCTTCTGCCCTCAGGAGGAATTTGGCTACAATGCAGAGACGCAGAAGCTGCTGTGCAAGAACGGAGAGACGCTGCTAGGGGCTGTGAACTTCTTTGTCTCTAGCATCAACACGTTGGTAACCAAGACCATGGAAGACACACTCATGACTGTCAAACAGTATGAGGCTGCCAGGTGTGGGCACTGGCAGGGCCTAGGGTTTGGGGCATTTGGCTGGCATGGGTGGAAGTTTGAGCTTTAGGGGCATAAGAATTGAGAAAAGAAAGGAGAGTATGTGTGAAGGGCAAAGGGGTGGAGACCAGCCCATATCACCCCCTCCCCAGGCTGGAATACGATGCCTACCGGACAGACTTAGAGGAGCTGAGCCTAGGCCCCCGTGATGCAGGGATGCGTGGTCGACTTGAGAGTGCCCAGGCCACTTTCCAGGCCCATCGGGACAAATATGAGAAGCTGCGGGGAGATGTGGCCATCAAGCTCAAGTTCCTGGAAGAAAACAAGGTGCTAACCCCACCCCTTTAACCAGCCCACCTTCCCATCTGTAACACTGACCTCACCCCCCCCCCCCCCAAAAAAAAACCCTTCCCATCATTGGATGGGGAAATGCGGCCTGGCTAAGGAGTGGGATCTTCCCCAGCCCACTCAACCCCTGGACCTTTCCCGTCACCCTCCCTCTGATCCCTTGAGGATTTGGCTGCTGATCCCAAGAACATAACTGGGAAAAATCCACCCCTTAAGCTGGGGTGCCAGAACCTCTGGCCCTGCCAATCAAGTCCGGTTTCTCCTATCACACTGGCTTTTATCCTTTGGCTCCCTTGATGGAGGTCAGCCCCCACTCCAAAAGCACCATCGGAGCAGGGCCCCTGTGCCCCTGTGCCCCTGGTCTGGGCTCTGAGGAAGGGTGTCTGAGTCCAGCCTCAGCTGACCTTGCTGGGCCCCCAGATCAAGGTGATGCACAAGCAGCTGCTCCTCTTCCACAACGCCGTGTCAGCCTACTTTGCTGGGAACCAGAAACAGCTGGAGCAGACCCTGCAGCAGTTCAACGTCAAGCTGCGGCCTCCAGGAGCTGAGAAGCCCTCCTGGCTAGAGGAGCAGTGAGCCACTCCAGCCCAACCTGGCTGTCAAGGACATTGGGAGGGGCAGTCCCAGGGTGGGGGAGATTTGGACATGGGACATCCCTTGCCACCTGCGCTCAGGCTTGGGTTCCCTTTCCCTGGCTGGGGCCTGACAGGAGGTCTGCAGGCCCAGCGGCCGCTGCCCTGTCCTTTATCTTCCTGGCCACTGGGCTTCATTCCCGGATCTTTTCCTTCCACTCCACAGCCAAAGGCTATGACAAAAACCACTCCCTGGCCAATGGCATCACTCCTCAGGCCTACCCCAGTTCCTGGGGTGTGCCCCCTGACCAATGGCAGAGCCTCAAAAGGCCCTGTCAGCCAATGGCAGCTCTTCTTGGGCTCCCCTGGGCCAATGATGTTGCCTCCAGTATCCTTTGTCCCTCCTCAATGCGTGCCCATTGCAGAGAAGGGGACTGGGACCAAAGGGGTGGGGATATGGGGAGCCCCATTTCTGGCCCTGCATCTGAATGGGTCTCCCCTCACCTACCCACCCAGTTTAATTGTGCTTAGAGCCCTGGAAGATTGGGACCTAGCACTAGGAATAAACCTTTCATAAAAGCAGGCCCAGTGAGGTCAATTTGTGGGGGACTCTAGGAGGGTGGTCTGGGTAGAGAAACGCTCAGTCTAATTACACACCAAAATCCTATCATTTCAGGAGAGCTGGGGCCAGATAGCTGAAGTCACAGGTTTCAGGAACAATCTGAGGGCCTACTCTCCTCCCCCAGCCCCAGTAGGAGCCAAAGCTTTATTTGCCCTTTAGGCTAGCACCAAGATAAAAATGGATCTTAAAACAGGGCCCAGAGGGGGTTGGGCCCACTGACCTCCATCATCCAATCATTCATACAGCAAATATTTACTGAGTGTTTTTATTTGCCAGGCACTGCGTTAGACCCTGGCGAAACATCAGGGAATAAAACACGGTCCCTGCCCACAGTGCTTACAGCCTAGTGGGGGATAGAGGCAAGTAACTAGGCAACTACAATACAGTGATAAGTACTAGGATACAGAATACAGAAGTACAGGGGGCTATGGGAGCAAAGAGGAGGGGCATCTAGCCTAGATAGGTGGAGATGGGGATGTCAACTTGAAAGCTGAGACCTGAGGGTAACTAGAGGATAGCCAGGTAAAGAGTAGGGGGAAGAGCATCTTAGGCAAAGAGGCCAACATACGTGAAGGCCCTGCGTAGGAACAGGAAGGAATTCAGCTTGGGAAAAATGAAGGGGGAGTGGCTAGAGGATGACTATAGAGGTGAGGTAGTAGATCATGCTGAGCCTTTTCAGGCTGCTTACGGGCTTTTGCCCTTTGTTCAAAGGAGCTGTGAAGCCTTATCAGCAGACGGTGGATGACGTGGGAGTTTAGGACTGAGGAAAGGAGTCTTTGTGAGGCTTAAAATAGTGTTATACAGACCGGAGTTGCCTCATATTGAGTAGTCTCTTAGCCCTGGCCCCATATTCCAAAGCAAGGGTGAACCCTGTCTGAGGCTCATTCACAAGCACCAGAGCACCTGCGCTGGGTGCCAGAACTGAGGCAGATTAGAAGTCAAGGCACTTCCCAGGGTCCCTGCTGCAGCCCGGTGTTGAGCCCAAATCTGAACCTTGTGTGATGCAAGAAAGCTCCCTGATAGCACTTTGATTTACTCAGGGACCAGGTACCATCACCCTATGCTCCTTGACCAAGGAATGCTCCAGATTTTTTCAGCATTCTCCCCTACCTCTGGAAGGGTGCAGTTATCTGACTGGAGCTTCATTATAGAGTGGGGTGGCCCCTCACTTTATGGGCCACTGGGGCTTTTTCAACATGAAAGGTACTGAGGTTCCAAGTGACTGGAGGCAGGACCTATAAGCAGAGCTCAAACCCTGGTTCCAGCACTTTCTGCCTGAGTGATCAGGGTTAATGTCTGGGGAGCCAAGGGCCCTCAGTTATTTCCGTTGCAAAACACGGCTAATAAAAGAAGCTACCTATTAAGATTATGTGTACTAAAGAAGATAATATATGTAAAGTGATTCGTTATGTGTCTGGCACATAATAAGCACTCAGTCCTTGTTAACTGTTATACTTTTTATTATTTTCCACCGGGGCTGCTTTTCCACAAGGTGATGATTCTGAGAATTGCTCTGGTCTTTGGAGGGTGGAAGGGAGTCGCTGGATGGTCTGAACCATAATTGCCTCGCGAGAGGGCTCCTGAGAGAGAGCCAGGCACCTTGAGCCAAGTTAAGTCCCCCATCTTTCTACCCCGTCAGCCCCTTCTCCCCAGAGCTCTGCGTACTGCCCTTCTACCCTGGGGCTCGTCCGCCGCCCAGAGATCCGTGCCGAGGCACAGGCGATCCCTGTCTCCCCCTGCTCAGCAGAGACCACAGTAGCATAGTCCGTAGGAGCCCCCCCAGGAAAGCCTGGAAGGGCACCTCCAGGAGACAGCCCTTACCGGCTCCCAGAGTCCGAACACCCTGCCGTCCAGCTGCCTTTTCGTGACGGAGCGTCCGCCCAGTCCCTGAGACCCACTGCGCTGCCCTTTCCTGGAGCCGTCGGGAGCCAGAGGCAGCTGGCGGGGATCGAGGATCCGGGATCCGGGATCCTGCTCAAGGGTTCCCCAGCCCGACAGGGTAGGCAGCTCCTGCAGGAGCTTCGGGAGAGTTGGAGGAGCGGTGCGGGTGGGGTTGGGGAGGGCGGGGCCTCCGTGGCGGCGGGCGGGGCGTGGGTGGGTCTTCGGTCTCCCAGCCGCCCCCTCCCCCGGCTGGTCCGCAGCCCCGCCCCGGCCCCTCCCTCCGGCCTGTGCGGCGGGTCCGGCGGCGGCGCCGGCGCGGGGACAGGCGGAGGCGCGGGACGTGGGGCGGCGCCGCGGGCAGAGCCGGGCGGACGGGCGCTGGCAGCAGCAGCGCCGCGGGCCCTTCGGAGTGGCCGCAGTCCGGGTCTTGGCCCTCCCATCCTGCCTCGCCGCGGTGAGTGCGACGGGCGGCCCCCAGGGGTGCGTTTGTATCCCTGTCTGCCCAGGTCCCGGTCCGGGTGCGAGCGGCGGTGTGTCTGTCCGAGTGTCTGTGGGTGAGGGCATAGATGCTTTTCAAAAGCTGTGCCTGTCCCTGTCCACGTGAGGCGTGTCCCTGTCCGTGAGAGCAGTGGGGGGATTCTTCGGGCTGTGGCTGCTCACGTGAGGTCCATGTTTGAGGGGGGAGGCGCGGGTGGATGGGTGATGCTTCCTTGGAGGAGCGCGGGGTTTGGGAGCTTGTGTATGTTGGCGGAGGGTGTCGAACGCTGCGGCCGAGGATGGTGGGGGGTGGGGGAGCGGGTGGGGCTGCTGAGTGGGACTCTGGTATCTTGTGGCCCAGCTTGTCCGAGGGTTCCTTTCTCCCTGGTGCAGACACTTCCACCCTTTGCTACCCCCTCCCTCCTCAGGCACCTAGAGGCCCACCAGCGGGTATAGAGGACACCCTTTCCTCCTCTAGCACTGGCCTCTGGACAGGAAGCCGCATCCGGAGGCTGTTTCTTGTAGGAAAGGACCCTTCTGTTTCCCCTGCAGCCTGGGCCCCGCCTGGAGGACCCCAGGCTCCTCCCTGGTTCTGGCCTCCTCCCTTCTGGACTTGGCTTCAGATCATGGGCTGCAAACCTGCAGGGACAGATGGTTGCAGGTTGGAGGGGCAGGCTGCACCCCAGGGAGGTCAGTCCACTAAAGGCCAGCCCTGGGCTTGTTCCTGGTGTGGGGGTCTCCGATGTGGAAAGCAAAAACCCAGGACTGGCCCCTGTAGGGAGATGAGATCTGGAAGGTTGGAGCAGGTGCAGAGGTCTTTTTCACAGGTCTCTCCCTGCCTGTCTGTCCAGCTCATCAGTGCCCATTCATCCCTTAAGCAGGGTTCTGATTTGCTGCAGAATTGGAATCAGAGCTGCAGGCCTGACAGGTGCCCTGCTTCTCTTGGCTTGCATGCCTCCAGTGACAGAGCACTTACTACTTCTGTTATGGGAAAGCTTCTTTATGTTAAGTGGAGGTCGTTTTCCTTGGAACTTCGTTCACTTGTCTTGTTATTGCCTTTGATTTTGCCTCTCTGTCTGGTGAGAGGATACTGCAGTGATTTAAAGCATGGCTCTCTTATCACCAACATATACTGAGCACCCTCTGTGTGCCAGGTGCTGCCTCAGCCACTTAGGGGACAATGGCATTCTTGCTGAGAGAAGAGCTTGAGCAAAGGCCCATAGTTGATATAGTACAGCCTGTGTTCAGAAAAATGGAGCAAAACCATTTTGCTAGGCTAGGGTAGGGGGTGCCCAGAGGGAGTGTCATGGGTGCCCTAAACTCAGCAAACATTTATTTTGGAAGGGAGGTGGGGACAACTACAGCCACTCTCTAACGCACCTAGCCTTCCTGTGGAAACCAGCAATCATACTCAAGGTAGTACAAGATTGGATTTAATCATGGGCACATATTACAGTCTGTAGGGACCTTTGGCTGGACAGAAAACCTTGGGAATCTCAGATTTGGGGAAGAAAAAGATACCCTCCCCCAATTTGCAAGTAAGGGGATGGAGTAGTCCAGAGTCTTACCTTGCATTGGCAAAATTAGTGAGAGTCAGGACTAACTCCTGGATCTCCTGACTTTTAACCTAGACACATTATAGGAGCAGAAGCAAGGATAATAGTCATACCTTATATCTGAAAGTTGAAAGAAGAGGAGGAATTGAAAAGACTCCCAGGATTCTGGCTGATGTGGCTAGGTGGATGGTGGTGGCTTTTACTGAGATGAGAGAGGCAGCAAGATGAGTACGTTAGGGGAAAGTGAATTCAGTTTTAGACTAGTCTCTAGCATCATCCCTGTACAGATGTCCAAGGTACAGCTGGATATACAGGTGTGGGTTCAAGAAGTTTTCTGCACAGGAGATAAGGCTTTGGGAGTCATTAGCAAGTGGATGGTAACTGAAACCATGGGAGGTGGTGAGATTTTCCAGACAGAGTATGGAAGTGAGGGGAGAAGAGGCCCTAGAACAAAGCCCTGAGGAGCTAGACATATAAGGAATGGACAGTGAAGGAGCAGCCAGAGAGGCAAGTGGAGAACTCGCATCGAGTGGGTTGTGATAGCATCAAGTACAGCCTCTGCCCTTTTGAGTCTTGCTCTCTTGCCCAACTGGTCTGTGTTTCTTAATTTTTCATGCTTCTGTTCCATTACTCACTGTTTTCCCAGTGTACCTATCAAACTCCTATTTGTCCCCCAAGAGCCGGCTCATATATCCCTTCCTCTGCAAGTCTTCTTTATTCTCCACCACTTTCAGAGTTGGGTACTTCCTCCTCTTTGCTGCCATAGCAGTTTGAATATGTCAATATCATGACACTTATCACATGGTAGTTGTATATTTCCATGTCTGTTTCCCACACTAGTCTGAGAACTTGTGAAGGACAGGGAGTGTGTCTGTTTCAGCATTGTGTCTCCAGGAACCACTTTAAGGGCCTTGCCAGAGGGCCCAGGAAGTTTGATTGTTTGATAGGTTGATCAGCTCATTGAATGGTTCATTCACCTACTTACTCAGTCTGGCAGAAGTGGGTGGGAGAGTTGGTACTGCAGATTTCATCATTTTCCTTGCCTGCCAATCTTATTGCAAGGATTCCTTGGCTTTGAGGACTCCACCTCCTCCAAGGCTTCATCTGTTTCAAAGAAAACCCAAAGACTGTAGCCTGCAGTCATTTGTCATTTTGCTGAAGCCTCAAATGATCAAATACGCTTGGAGGCCAGTGACCAGGAGTGAGTCATTTTCAGAAGCAAGTGAGCCTAACTGGCCTCTTGCATCCACTTTTTAACAATGCCTCGGTCACCTACCTTCACTCACAGCTGTGTCAATCACGTACGCTGGGACTCTCATGAGGTTGTACGAGGAAGTCATGGAGGAAGTTAGATGCTGTTTGAGAATTTGGAGAAACTGAAAAGCCTTGAAACACATCCTTTGCAGGTGTCAAAGATCAGGTGGAATCAGCACTGGCTGTCCTCATTTGCTCACAGTCAACTTCCTCTTCAGCCCCCTGTATCTGGCTTCCTTTCCTCCAGCCCTTAGAAACCACACTCCCTGAGGTTAATACCAGCTTCTTTTGGGCTTTAGATCATGGGAACTGTTTGCAGCATTTCACAATGAAGATTGTTCTCTTACTCGTGAAGCTCTCTTCTCCCTTGGCTTTCATATCTCTTTCCTGATTCTCCTGCCTCTCTGGCCACACCTTTTCAATTTCTTTTCAGGCTTTTTTTTTTTTTTTTTAAATGTTGAGCCTTCTTTTAATTTATTTATTTTTATTTTTGGCTGTGTTGGGTCTTCGTTTCTGTGCGAGGGCTTTCTCTAGTTGTGGCAAGCGGGGGCCACTCTTCATCGCAGTGCGTGGGCCTCTCACTATCGCGGCCTCTCTTGTTGCGGAGCACAGGCTCCAGACGCGCAGGCTCAGTAGTTGTGGCTCACGGGCCTAGTTGCTCTGCGGCATGTGGGATCTTCCCAGACCACGGCTCGAACCCGTGTCCCCTGCATCAGCAGGCAGATTCTCAACCACTGCGCCACCAGGGAAGCCCTCTTTTCAGGCTTTGCTTTCTGGGCCTGTCCCTTAAATGTTGAGGTTCGTTGGGGCACAGTCACAGGCTCTTCTTTCTCATCTTATGCCCCCTCTGGGTGATGTCATCCACTTCCATGCCTTCAGGTACCATCTCTACACCAACTCCCAAATCCATATCTCCAGGCCAGACCTCTTTCCTAGGCTCCAGCTTGTCTTTCCACCTGCCAGCTGGACCTCTCAAATGTCCCATAGGCACCTCAGATTCCTCTTACTAAACACTGAGCCTGTCACCCTCCCATCCAAACTGCTTGTCTTTCAGAGTTTTCAAGCCAGAAAACTGGGAATCATCTCTAATTCTTTCTTCTCCCTCTACTCTTCATATCTAAACAACTGGTCACCAAGTTCTATTGATTCCTCCCTATAAAATCCACTTCTGTCAACCTCCCCTTAGCCACTCCCCTAATCAAGGCCACCATCATCTCTCCTCTAGGATATCATGGCGTCTCTTAACTTTCTGCTCATGATACCCCTCAACTGTTTCCCACAGTGCAGTCAAAAATTTACTCTTTTTGCTCTCTCACTCTATACTTAAACCCTCTTCACCTCCCCACCCCGCTCCTTTGCTCTTTGGATAAAGCCTTAATCCCCTAGCAGGGAAGGGTAAAGTCTCAACTCCTCAATAAGGCCAACAGAGATTTGTATGATCTAGCTCCTGCCTACCACTGCATCTCATTTCTTAGTCCTCCCCTGTCACAGTGTTTGATTCAGTCTCCTGATGCAGAAGGCACCATTCTCTCTTTAACTCTTACCCATCCTGGAGCTCTTGAATAGCCCTTTCTTCAGGAGGACTCTCTGGGCCTCCAGCCTCCTGTACATCCTTCCCTCGCCCCAGATCTAGGTTAGGTGACTCTCAGCAATCAGTGCTTCCCTGTCATAGCCCTCACCATATTGCACTACATTAATTGATTTATTAGATTGTGGAATCCATGAAGGCTGAGCTGTGAGTATTTATCTTTGTATCCCCAGGCCTAGCAGAGGTGTTGAATGAATGCTGAAAAAGGAAATGAAGTGCCTTTAGAACCTCAGTTAAAAGATGGGAAGGATAAGGGATGCAGAGATGGCAGTAGGCAGCCCGAGGAAGGAGGGTGAAATCTCAGCTCTGAGTTCAAGATCTTCCAAGTACCTGCTGTGATAAACAGTCTGTTTAAACCATGGCCTATAGGACCTCGGGGGGCAGATCTCTAAGGAGCAGCGAGATGGGAGAGGTGGGAGTAAAAGCCCAGGAGAGGAAGGGAATCTTGGTGATTTAGGCAGGGGTGTGACCTCAGCGGCTGCATGCCCAGCACGTCTGGGTGGGGAACTGAAGCAGGAAGGGGAAGGGAGGGAGGAGCTGTCCGTGCTTGGATGTTGCCCAATCACCGCCCCTGTGTGACAGGCTGGGAGAGCCCCTTGGGCTTGGAGAGAGGTGGAGCCTGACTTCCAGCTGCCCCAGAAGGGCCCAGTAGACCACTCCTACTCTTCCTCTCAGCCCTCCCCTTCGCCAAACAGAAGCTTCAGCTTGGCTCCGGCCTCCTGTTCCCTCTGCCAACCCTCGGTCTGTCCTCCTCCTGCTATGTTGTTGTCTTTGTATTAAGTCTCCAGATTCAGAACCCTGCACATCTGGAGAAAGAACCTCAGAATCCCATTGTCCACATTCAGGGATGCCCTTCCTACCCTATCCATGCCCACCCTCACATAAACATAAGGCGCATGCAGCTGAGCCCCTCTCCTGCCCCTCCGCAAACCTGGAGAGAGCTGCGGACTCTGGACTGGCCCCACTGCATTCATTCATTCATTCTTCATTCACGCATTGTTTTTAGAGAGGGCCATGGTGCATGGAGTTGGGCACAGATAATGGTGACCTGCTCCCAGTCACTGCCTGTTTTGAAGTAGTCTGGCTCTCTTTCTGCTTCCCTTCATGGCCAGATTTCTCTCCTGAATTGTCTACAACTGCTGTGTTAATTTCTTCATTTCCATTCATCTTTCCATCACTCTGACCTGACTTCTGCCCCTCCCATTCCACCACAGCCAAATCTGGTGGACGCTCTCCAGTCTTCATCTTACTTCACCGCTCCTTCTTTCTTGAATGCCCCTCCTCCCCTGACTTCCTTGACCCCACACATTCTTGGTCTTCCTCCCATCTCTCTGAGTTCTCCTTCACTCTTCACTCTCTATCCCTAGATGGTCCCATCCATTATCATTGCCTTGTGTCATTAATATGCCAATGCTTCCAAGTCAAAAACCAGCCCAGACCTCTCCCTGGAGCTCCTATATTCTATTTCTTACTTGACATCTCTACCTGGGTATCACACAGGCACCTCTCAGACGTCTCATGGTTAAAATGGAATGGCCCAAATCAGCTCCTTAGCTTTCACTGTCTCTAGGCATAGCCCATCATCCTCAGGGGAGAAACCTGGGAGGCCTTATTGTCATTCCTTAACCCTCCCACATCCAGTCCATCGTGGTGTCCTTTTGACTCAACCTCATGGTTGTTTCTCAAATCAGTCCGCTTTTTTGCCTATAGCTCTGCTAATACCCAACATCAGCCTACCTGAAGAACTGGGGTAGCCTCCCAAGCTTCCACCCTGGCTCCTCTTCAATCCTCATAGCTGCCAGTGTAGCTTTTTAATTTATTTTTATTTTTTTGTAAATTGCATCATTTCCCTCCCAATTTGGGATAGAACCCAGATTCTTAACATCAAGGTCCTTTGTGATCTCATTCCAGCCTACCTTCCCAAACTCCCCTGTGGCCTTTTATGCCCTTTGCTCTGACCACATGAGCCCTTTCGGGTTCTCAGTGAGTTTCCGCCTAAGGACTTTCCTTCACGCTGTTGCTTCAGCCTAGAATGATTTCCCTCCCTCACTCTCTGATGCCCACACCCTCACCCCTACTATTTTCCTTCCAGCCCTCAAAGCTCTACTTAAAAGTTACCTGCTTGGAAAGGCCTTCCCCAATCACCCAATCAAAAAAGCATTCTTTCTCATAGCATCCTTTTCTTCTGTATAGCACTCCCCTCTCCCAATCTGTAATTATATATTTATTCATTTATTTACTTTTCACTACCTCCCCACCACGAGGACAGTGACCATATCTGTTCTGTTTATCACTCTATCCCCAGCACCTGTACAAAGTAGGCACTTAATAAATATTTGTTGAATTACTGAATTAATTCAATAAATATAGACCAATCCTTATGTCAGGCTCTGTGCTAAGTGCTAGGAATAAAAAAGAAATAAAATATAATGCCTCTCCTCAAGAACTCTGGACAAAACAGAGAAATAACAAGAAAATTACAGTATAGTGTATAAGGGCCAGGATGGAGGAAAGACAAGGTGCAGAGTGACATAAAGGTGGAGCACCTCACCAGACTTCAGGAAATCAGGGAAGGCCTTCTGGAGGAGGTGACAAGCAAAAGAGAACAAGGAGTTTTCCAGGAACTGAAAAGAAAGAAACCAGTGTGACTACTCATAGAATCATGAGACGTGAGGTGGTAGAGGGAGGTATGGGCCAAAGCTAAGCTTTGTTGGCCAATTTAAGGAGTTTGGACTTTGTCCTCTGGACAATGGAGAACCACTGAAAGAATTTAAACAGGGAGTTAGTGATAAGATGGAATGTGTGTTTAGAAGCCTCCTTCTGGCTGTGAGGGAGAGGGATGAGAAGGCATAGGCGAGGAGAAGGACACCAGTTAGGAGGCTGTTGCTGTATCGCTGGAGAGAATTGGTGGCACCTGAATTGGGGTGGTATCTGTGCAGTTGGAGAAAAGGGGATAAGGTATTTGGGAGGCAGAATCCACGAGACCTGGATACTGATTGGATGTGGAAAAGAATGTGATCCCGGGCAGTTGTGCTGGGAGGTGGGTCAGAGCATAGATAGAAGGGCTGCAGGTGGTCAGAGGAGAGACACTCCATCAGGAAAGTCTCCCGGGGGAGGGTTTGGGGGAGGCAGAGGAGATGAAGGGTGGGTGTGTCAGTGAAGGGCATCCCCGTACCACACACTTGACATACACTATCGCAAATTCTCAAAACAACCATTTGAGGTAGGGATTATTATTTCCATAACTGCAAATTAGGAAACTGAGGCTCAGAGAGGGTATATGAATTGTGCAAGGTCACATAGCTGGTAAGAGGCTGAGCTGGGTTTAAATCAATCTAACCTGACGCCTGTGCTTTTAACCAGAGCAGCAGGCCCGGAGGGTACTCAGTCCATGTTCTTCACCCTGCTGAGTCCCTGGCAGAGAAGAGATGGGGCTAGTGCTCTGCAGGGGATCAGGTGGGGAGAGGGTTTGCTGGCTTCCCTGGTACTGACCGTCTTTCCGTACACAGGCTGGTGTGAGTGGTAGGTGCCATCCGTGGGCACCATGGCGAAGAGGGAGGACAGCCCTGGCCCTGAGGTCCAGCCAATGGACAAGCAGTTCCTGGTGTGCAGCATCTGCCTGGATCGGTACCGGTGCCCCAAGGTTCTGCCCTGCCTGCACACCTTCTGTGAGAGGTGAGGGTGTGTGTACCGGGGAGGGATGAGGACCTTGCAGGCCCCCCGGAGAAGGGAGTGGCATGTGTAAACCTGTAAGAGGTGAGGGAGATGTGTGCACACATGGAGGGGAGGAGATGAACCCCAGCCTACAGGAGGTAAGGGTTCGGTGCAATAACCTGTGAGAGGACCGGAGGTTCCTAACACTGGTCTGTGGCCCCTGCCCAGAACAGGGCCTCCTCTGCCCCTGCCCAAACCCCAAGGCAGCCTTCCCAGAGAAATCAGGCAGAGCTGAGACTCTCAACCAGCTCTGGCACCAGAACTTTCTGACCAGTGTGGGAGGATGTTCAAAACTAGGTCTGTCCTCCCTGCCTGTCCTCACTGTTGTCCTGAGGCACTGAATGAAAGGCAACCCCTCCCAGCCTCTGGGCTTCTATCTATTATTCATTCACTTAACAAATATTTATTTATCGAGCAACTACTATGTGCCAGACCTGTCCCAGGCACTGGGCAAGCAGTGATAAGCAAAAGCAGATATGATCCTTGCTCTTAAGGAGCTTACAGCGTAGTGAAGGAGAAAGATAGTGATCAAATCATCTGACAGTCAGACTACAGATAAATGTAGTCCGTGCCACCTCAGTCAGACACCCTCCCAACGACGCCCTGCATCTTGCCATCACCCAGAATAATACCACTTCTTCTGTGGTTACAGACTCCAGTATCCCACTCTTGGCTTCCATTACCCCACTCTCACTACACCAGCTTTGACTGGATGTAGATGTCCAATGCCCTTGACTGCTCCGTCTTCTCCCAGCTCCTTCCTGGTCTCCCTTCCTTTCCTACCCATCCTGAATCCCATGGTGGACCATAGGCCTCTACAATTCCCACACACCTTTGTCCTTTTCTAAACCCATGTGGCAGAAGCTCAATCCTGGATCTGAGCTGGAATTGGAAAGCTCCATACCTTCTCCTATATCCAGATCACTGAGCATTCTTGGAGAAAATCAGTGCCTGAGAAATTATAACAGTAGCTACCGTGTATTGATTGCTTACTATTTGCCAGGGACTGGCTAAGTGATTTACACGTATTGATTTACTTGATCCTCACAACAGATACTTTATTATCCCCATTTTAGAGAGGAGGAAACTAGGGTTCAGAGTCATTAAGTAATTAAGAGATATTTCCGAGGCTCCGCAGCAAGTAAATAGTCGAGGTCTGAATCCAGGTTTAACTGCAGAGCCTTCTCTCTTAATACTACTCATTCATTTATCCCTTGGTCCCTGCTCTCAAAGACTTATGCTCTAGTGGGAGGTGACAGACAGTAGGCAAGCAAATAATCAAACAGGAGAGTCACAGCTTGGGCTAAGTGTTTTCCAGGAAATAAACAGGGAGTAAGTGCGGGCGGTTGGGCCAGGGGCTAGTCTACGTAGAGTCATCAGGGAAGGCTTCCCCGAGGAGGTGACATTTGACCTGAGACCTGAGGATGAGAAGGAAACAGACATGTACAGATTGTTCCAGGCAACAGGATTATCTTCACGCTGTTCCATGCAAAGGCCTTAAGAAAGGAGTGAGTGGGGCATGTTCAGAGACCAGGGGAGAAGCCAGCATGACTGAGTGAGGAGGAAAGTGGGATGAAGTGAGGTCCGAAAGAGTCAGAACAGTTCACGGGGGAGCTTGGCAGTTTTAGGAAAGTTTTGGATTTTGTTCTATATGCAGTGGGAAACCACAGGAGGATTTTTTTTTTTTAGCAGAGAAGTAATGTGACATAAATTAGACTTTTGTTTTTTGGCCGCGCCGCATGGCTTATGGGATTTTAGCTCCCCATCCAGGGATCGAATCCGAGCCCTCGGCAGTGAGAGCACGGAGTCCTAACAACTGGACTGCCAGGGAATTCCATAAATTAGATTTTTCTTAAAGCTCATTCTGGTTGTCGTTTGGAGAGTGGACTCTAGAGAAGCAAGAGTGGAAACAGGAAGCCAGTTAGGAAGCAGTCGTAAGCCAGGTATGTGCGACACGTAGGACGGAGATCTTGATGAGTTCAAAGGTATTCAGGATAAACTCCAGATTCAGCAAAGCTGGGGAGAGAATTACAGGGGAACTGAGTAGAATGGTTGAAATGCAGATTTCATAGTTGATGCCGTGATGGGTGATGAGACATAGGTAGTGCTGGGAGCATGGGAGTGGATAGCTGAGGTGAACTGGAGGAAAAGATCACGGGGGGAGGGGCTGAGAGGAAGCTTAGGAACTAAGAAATCTTGATGGTGGGTGGGTCACCCTGTGGATGTCAGAGCCACCGAGAATGATGGCAGGAGTGTGTGTGTGTTGGGGTGGGAGGGGAGGGTAACAGAAGAGAGTGAGCCAGAAGAAAGACTTCGGCCAATGGGGAAGCAACCATTGAGTCAGTGGAAACAACATCAGGGAGGGGTGTTGTAGACAGGCCTGAGCTTCCAAGGAGCTGGAGGAGAAGAATTTAGAAATGTTCCAGTTGGGGGCGGGGAGGACTCAACCCCACCTTCTGGTCCTGAGGAATGTGGAGTATGAGACAAAAACCACTCTCAACTCGAGAAGACTGAAGGGGAAACTAGGTCACAAATAAGTTAATATTTGTGAAGCACTTAGCATTGTGCCTGGCACATAGTGTTTGTTAAATAAAGAATAATTAATTCAGATCAAGAAGTGTAGAGAACGTTAAGAGAAGAGATTGAGGATATGGGAAACTTTGCAACAGGTAAATCTTCCCTCCACAAATTTGTGGTCTCCAAACACAGCCGCCGTCAGTCTGTTTCTAGTAAGATTCCTCTCCCGCTCCATTCAGTGACTGATCCCAGCCTCCCTGTCCCCCTGGATTCCCACCACCACCCCGCTCCTTCGCTTTCAGCAGCTGACCTTGCTGGAGGCAAGTTGGGCATCCTCTCTCTAATTTTGCCCTCTGTGCTCAAGTGCATCCACCTCATTTTCCCCTCCCTCCATCCAGAGGATGGGGTCCACTCCTTCCCTTCAAGCCAGCCTGAGCCACTCTCCCATCCCCAGACCTCGTCCCATGTCTTCTAGTGTCTTCCCTCCCTCCTCCTCTACTGGCTCCTCAACTTAGAAACGTGCTCAAGCCTCCCGTTACAAACAGATAAGAACACTCCTTTGTCCCTCTGTCCCTCCCAGCTGCCATCTAACCCATCAACCTACTTTTTACTCAAACTTCCAACCTCCCATTCACTCTTCAACTGGCAAGAGTCAAGCCTGCCTTCCTCTACCCCTCCCTCCACTCACTGTTTTCCTTACAGACAAAAGTACTCTTACAGTTGCCAGTTTCCATGGGCATTTTCCAGTCCTTAGCTTCCCTGACTCCGCAGCTGCTTTTGACACTGATGACCACTCATTCCCTGCTTCTGAAATTGCACTACTCACTTTGCTGCCCTGACACTCTCTCTCCTACCTCTCTGCCCGTTCCTCTTTGCTCTCCTCTTTCAGTATTTGCTGGGTGCTCTGTCCTGCTCTTGGCTCTGTAATCCCCTTCTTGGTGATCATATCGTCTCCCATGGCCTCAGAAGCCATCTAAATGTTGATGGCCTCCCTGTCTTTATCTCTAACCTGCCTTCTCCCCAGCTGTCTACCGATCCCCTCTGCCTGGATGTCCCACCGTTACAGTAAACTCAACCAGGGCAAGGCTGAACTTCCCTGTAAACCAGTCCTCTTTCTGTGTCTCTCATCGTGGTGAATGTCACTCAGTCACCTAAGCTAGGAATCTGGGAGTCAACTGAGACTCATCTCTCACTCCCCACGTCTAATCAGACGACACTACCCACTGGCTGCACTTCTCAAATACCTCTCAAATTTGTTCCACCTCAGTCTGCATTGCTGTTGCCTAAATGCAGGGCTTCCTCACCTCTTGCCTGGACTATTACAAGAGCACCTTGGTTAAGCACATGCTTCGCCTCGGATCTGGCTCTCGTGCTTACTAGCTTTGTTACTTTGGGCCACTTACCCTTTCTGAGTCCATTAACAAACACCACGTGCAAAGCACAGCTGCCACATTGTGCTTAATGAATGGTAGCTGGATACTGAGGAGGACGGTGCTCCTACCCCCTGTCTGCTGTCTCATCATGTTCGCATTCACCCTCCACACAGAGGCAGAAATGGAAAGCTGGCTGTACCATGCTCCTGCAGCTGGCTCGTGCCGTTCAGATAGCTTCTAAGCTCCTTGACGTGACCCAGGAGCCCTCCATGAACTGGCCCACGCCTCTCTCTCCACACTTCCCTTACCATTCCTTGCCTTGGGCGTCCTCTCCAGCCACCTTGAACTGCTTATAATTCCCTACTCATACTATGCTGTTTCTGGCCACCTTGTGTATCTGGAACACCCTTCCTCCTCTCCCTGCACCTTTCTTGGTCAGACTAACATTTATTGGGCTTCCCTGGTGGCGCAGTGGTTGAGAGTCCACCTGCCGATGGCAGGGGACATGGGTTCGTGCCCCGGTCCGGGAGGGTCCCACATGCCGCGGAGCGGCTGGGCCCGTGAGTCATGGCCGCTGAGCCTGCGCGCCCGGAACCTGTGCTCCGCAACGGGAGAGGCCACAGCAGTGGTAGCGCAAAAAAAAAAACAAACAAAAAGAACAATTATTTGTCCAGGAAGATTTTGCTTACGTCACCTCCTCTTCAGCCTTTTCTGGCTACCCTCTCTACTACCAGAGGCCCCTTCTGTGCATTTCCTTATCACTGCATCTTCTGTGTTCCTTATATTAATGACAGGTAATCCTAATAGCTGTAATTAGTATTATAATAGTATTGTAATACTACAATATATTGTACCTTCTGGGAGTCAGGCGTGTCAGCACTTTACATTTAATTCTCCACACCTTGTGAAGCCTGTACTGTCTCCATCTTACAAAGGAGAGATCCTTGGCTCATAAAAGTTAAGTAACTTGTCAGGGGTCATACAGTATAATAGTTGACTGACCTGGGAATTGAACCCAGGCAGCCTAGCTCCAGGACCCATGCCTTTAATCATCACACTGTTTACTTCTACAAACTCTAATTTTGTTACTTTTTTTCTCTACAAACGGGGAGTATTTTAGAGGTAGGCACTGTGCTTTATCTTTGTATCCCCAGAGCTTGGCATAAATTTGGCAAGAGCAGGTAGTCAGTAAATGTTTAATGAGTTAATGGTGCGGGGGTAGGTAGTCACACATTTTCTGTGAGAAGGGTTTGTAAACACCTGTGAAAGGTGAACTTGTGTCTGCGCACACTGTGAGGAATGCGTGTATGTCTGATCCTCTGAGAGACGTCAGGGATGTGTTGCCACTCAGTTGTGAGAGGTGAGGCCTTTTACCCCTGCTGTTACGACAAGATGCGTGTGCCGGCCAGAGAGGTTCCTAAACGAATGTGACAGCACAGCTGTGAGCACAAGGACTGGCGCCCATGGCAGGTGACAGGAGGGGTGCACTGACACCGCCCTGCCGCTTCATCCCTTTGACTCCCCCTCCTCCCCGGCCAGATGCCTCCAGAACTACATCCCTGCCCAGAGCCTGACGCTGTCCTGTCCAGTGTGTCGGCAGACGTCCATCCTCCCTGAGCAGGGCGTCTCTGCGCTGCAGAACAACTTCTTCATCAGCAGCCTCATGGAGGCCATGCAGCAGGCACCTGACGGGGCCCACGACCCCGAGGACCCCCACCCCCTCAGCGCAGTGGCCGGCCGCCCCCTCTCCTGCCCCAACCATGAAGGCAAGGTGGGCCCAAGCAGGCCCAGTGAGGCCAGGACTTGGGGTGGAGGGGGAGGAGAGGTCGGGGGAGGGGCCGAGTGGCTGCGGGTGAGAGGGTATTCTAAGTGGTCCGGGTAGCGGGGGTGCACCTGGAAGGTGAGAGGCAAGGAAGGCAGGTGGGGTGGGGGAGGGCAGGGGACAGAGAAGCGTGGTGTCTAGTCGTTGCCTGATGGGAGTCCTTGCGCCGCCAGACGATGGAGTTTTACTGTGAGGCCTGTGAGACGGCCATGTGCGGCGAGTGCCGCGCCGGCGAGCATCGGGAGCACGGCACCGTGCTGCTGCGTGACGTGGTGGAGCAGCACAAGGCGGCCCTGCAGCGCCAGCTCGAGGCGGTGCGCGGCCGGTAGGCGCCCGGCGGGAGCCCGGGCTGGTGGGGCCGTCTGGGATGGTGTCTCAGCGGGGGCAGAGGAGGGACCTTCGGGAGGGTGGAGATAAAATTCTTAGGGAGGGTAGGGGGGGTCTCAGGGAGCGGAAATCCTGGAGGGCGGCAGTAGGGTCTCCAGGGAGAAGGGACAGTTTCGTGAGGGCATCCTCAAGCAGCTCTGGTATGAGCTGTTTCCCCTCCCCAGACTACCACAGCTGTCCGCTGCCATCGCCTTAGTGGGGGGCATCAACCAGCAGCTGCAGGAGCGCAAGGCAGAGGCCCTGGCCCAGATCAGCGCAGCCTTCGAGGACCTGGAGCAAGCGCTGCAGCAGCGCAAGCAGGCCCTGGTCAGCGACCTGGAGGCCATTTGTGGAGCCAAGCAGAAGGTGTGTCCGCTCACCCTTTCCCACCACCGTCCATCATGAGATGGCCTGTCGCCTCCATGCGTCCCCTGCTCCCCACACGCGCGCACCCCTTCCCCTAGTCTATACTTGCCCCCTTCTGGCGTGGCCAGTAGGTACTGCGGGCATCTGTGTCCCTCGTCCACACTCACCCTCTTGTATTCCCTTCATGCCATAGTACAAGTTCATCAGGGATCACAGAGACACCCCCCTCACCTTCCCCTCCACAAGCCTGCTTACCCAACCCTCCCCTAACCCCTCCTCAGGTGTTGCAGACCCAGTTAGACACACTGCGCCAGGGGCAGGAACACATCGGCAGTAGCTGCAGCTTCGCTGAGCAGGCACTGCGCCTGGGCTCGGCCCCGGAGGTGTTGCTCGTGCGCAAGCACATGCGAGAGCGGCTGGCGGCGTTGGCAGCGCAGGCCTTCCCGGAGCGGCCCCACGAGAACGCGCAGCTGGAACTGGTCCTCGAGGTCGATGGGCTGCGGCGATCGGTGCTCAATCTGGGTGCGCTGCTCACTACGAGCGCCACTGCACACGAGACGGTGGCCACTGGCGAGGGCCTGCGCCAGGCGCTGGTGGGCCAGCCCGCCTCTCTCACTGTCACTACCAAAGACAAGGATGGGCGGCTGGTGCGCACAGGCAGCGCCGAGCTGCGCGCGGAGATCACAGGCCCCGACGGCACACGCCTGCCGGTGCCCGTGGTGGACCACAAGAACGGCACGTACGAGCTGGTGTACACGGCGCGCTCCGAAGGCGAGCTGCTCCTCTCGGTGCTGCTCTATGGACAGCCGGTGCGCGGCAGCCCCTTCCGCGTGCGGGCCCTGCGTCCTGGGGACCTGCCACCTTCCCCGGACGACGTCAAGCGCCGCGTCAAGTCCCCTGGCGGCCCGGGCAGCCACGTGCGCCAGAAGGCGGTGCGTAGGCCCAGCTCCATGTACAGCACCGGCGGCAAACGGAAGGACAACCCCATTGAGGACGAGCTCGTCTTCCGCGTTGGTACAGAGAGCCTTGGGCGGAGGCAGAGCGGGGTTGAGGCGGGGCCAGAGACTCAAAATGACCTCAGTGTGAATTTTTTGCTTCCATCCCGTTTCTTCCCCACAGGCAGTCGTGGAAGGGAGAAGGGTGAATTCACCAATTTACAGGGTGTGTCCGCAGCCAGCAGCGGCCGCATAGTGGTAGCAGACAGCAACAACCAATGTATCCAGGTAAGCTCTCCCCTAACACCAAAATAGAAGTTCTCAAGCTACAGCCTAGTAAAACAACAACAAAACAAAAATAAAACAAAGAAACAAAAACCCAACAAAGTATACAGGTCGCCTCCTGAAGGGTGAAACCCTACAGATACTACCTTTACTTAAAGAGCAATGAATCACAGCACCACCCCTTCCCCACTCACTCGCCGTCCGTTCCGCAAGGGCCACAGCAGGAACCAGCGCCTTCACAGTTAGGCACGGGGGTTTACTGTGCCGGCAGCCTCTACCTCCCAGGCTGTGGCTCAGGCCAGACCAGCTCCTGGACCCCAAAGATCCGGCTCATTGTTCCCTCCTCGCTGCCTCCACCTGAGTCCCTGGCTGGCTCACTTTCTGCCCACCACGGTGGTCAGGATACAGCCTCTGCAGCTCCCCACTATCTCCCAGCATGCCTGCGTGGATCCAGAATGCGTGTCGTCTGTGCCCGTCTCTGCAAACGTCCAGTTGACTAGACAGTCAAACGGGGAGAACTTGTGAAAAGGGGTGCCTTCCAGTGGCTGGACTGTAGTGCGTCCTCATAGGTGGTCCTGCCTCTGGCCCTCCCAGCGCCTCACGCACCTGAGGAAAGCATCTGCCACTTGAACGGACGTAGCCTCTGCTGCACTTTGAGCTCCGTGAAGCCAGAAAATGCGGTGTTTTCCCTTTTCCTTGTAGTGAGCCTACGAACAGGCAGAGCCAGTGACGGGCACCAGTGTGGTAGGTGCCGCAGAGCAGTTCACAGCTCAGGCTCTGAAACCAGACACCTGGGCTTGAATCCTAGCGCTGCCACTTACTGACAAGTCATGTGACCTCCCTGAGCTTAGGTTAACTCATGTGTAAAATTAGGAAAAGAATACCTCAGAGGGTTGCTGGGAGCATTGAATGACATCATGTACTGAGCCTGGCACCAAGTGAACCTTCTGACGCTTAGCTGTTGTTGAAAATACCATTGTCCAGGTGGGGACAAAAGCCAGGAGGTGGGAAGGTGCTATAGGGCGTTGTTCAGGGAACTGGAAGGGTCCCAGAGTGGCTGGAGGGAGATTGCTATTAGAAGTGGAGTAGCTGAGGTCACGCTGTAAACGGCTTTGGAGAGGAAGCTGTGGAATTTTGACTTTATTCTGTACAGGATTGTCTCTAACTACTGTAAGCTTTCAGTTCTTGGAAACGTTTTGTCAGGTAGTAAAACTTTCCCCTGAAGATCCTTACTTCCCATCTGTACACTTAAACTTCTCCCGGACCCTCTGCCTGAGTACGCCCGTCACAGATGCAGCTCTGCCAAAGGCCTGTCACCTCAGTGTCAGCTCCTCCTGGCCCTTGCTTTCCACCTAGCGGACTGAAAGAGCCAGGAACTCTTCCATGACTATATTCCCAAGCCTATCTAGCCCGCCTTTATTCCCACCTTGTTCCTAAGAGCAGAGGAAAGGAGAAGCTCAGGTCCACGCAGGGAGGCGTTTGGGTCCAGGCTGGATGGTGAGAAGTGGAGGGGTTTGGATGGGTAGGGGTGGCGCTGAGGCCCTGCTCCATCACAGCCTCCACCCTCCAGCTCCGTTCCGCCTTCTTATGCCAAGGATGCTTTTTGGCACAGAAGTTGAGGTTTGGGAAACTTCCCCTGGGGTGCACACACAGGGTACTCATATCCCCGGAAAGATGTGCCACTTTGTCTCCCTGACGAGGGCCTGTGTCTGTCTGTTGTTTCAGGGTGGGGACTTAAGAGGGAGGGCCTAGTGCAGCCCCTCCCCCCTCCGAACACTTCCTTCTACTACAGCAATCCTCCTTGCCCCTGCTGCCACCCATGCAGCAACCTCATAGCTGCTAGGAGCCTGGCTCTCGATTCCGAAGCTGAGGTTCTCTCACTCTGGGGTCCTCAGGTCTGCTATGGGCCAGGCTCCCAGATGCACTGTGGCTCCCCCTCAGTTCATGAGGATTGGGGCCCTCGTGAACTTCTCCTCCTTTGGACCCGGCTGTGGTGGCAGCTGAGGCAGATCCTCTCCTTGTGCTGAATCAGCATCAGCTGACAGAAAAGAAGAAACATTTTGTGATTCTGAATGAAGAACTTGATTTGGATATATTACATCCTTGTGTAATGGTCTGAGTCCAGAAATTTTATCAGCTCTTCTGTGAAAACATCCTCATTTCCTTCAGGCAGAATGCTGATCACACTCTCCTCCAAGCTCCCTCAGCCTTTTGCCATATAGCACTTTTCATTCTCTGCCAGAATCACTGGTTTGTTCGTTTTATTTTGTTTTGGTCTCTCCCCCAAGTAGACTCAGATCCTGAAGTTGCTTACTGCTACCATGGCAAAAGAGAGACATGTTAAGGATCAAATTAGGGCACTGGCAGATTCTAGAGATAAGGAAGCAAATATGGTAGGTTTTGACGAGCCATCAGATATCCAGGGAGAGGGAGGGATCAAGAATTGCCGGGCTTGGTGACCTGAGTAGGCGGTGTTGCCGTTTGGGAGCGGGCCTGGGAATAAGTTGATGAATTCACTTTTGCCTGCGGTGAGTTTGAGATAGCTGTGCGGCATCCAAGGGGAGGTGTGCGATTCTGGTCTGGGAGTGAGCTGACGGATTTATTCATTTGTTGAATGTCTGCCGTGTGCCAGTTGCTATTCCAGTGCTGCAAATGCAGCAGCGAACAAAACAGACACAGTCCCTGCCCCACCTGGGGCTTACATCCTTAGATGGGGGACAAGGATACTTAGCAGTTATTTAGTGACAGGAGTGACAGTTGTTATGAAAAGAGCTAAAAAGCATATATCACGGAGACTTAACTTTATGTGTGTATATTGATTTAGGAGATGGAGTTGTTCATTAAAGCCTTCTCTGGGGCTTCCCCGGTGGCGCAGTGGTTGAGGGTCCACCTGCCGATGCAGGGGACACGGGTTCGTGCCCCGGTCCGGGAAGATCCCACGTGCCGCGGAGCGGCTGGGCCCGCGAGCCATGGCCGCTGAGCCTGCGCGTCCGGAGCCTGTGCTCCGCAACGGGAGAGGCCACAGCAGTGAGAGGCCCGCGTACCGCAAAAAAAAAAAAACACAAAACCTTCTCTGAAGAAGTGACCTGGAAATTCTGAGAACTGGAGGATGAGTAGGAGTTGGCCAGGTGTAATGGGTGGGATAGGTTAGGATAGGCTGGGAAGAGGAAGACCCCCTAAAGCCTCAGTGTTGAGCTAGAAACTAAGCTGCTCGGAGTGGAGGAGGCAGGCACATTGCCTCACTACCCAGCTGGTGGTACCTTTTCGTCCCTCTCACAGCACCTCTTCAGCCCGTGGCGCCTACCTTCTCCAAGTGCTGTCCAACCACAGGGGACCAGGGCAGAAGCCAGGGGCATTTCTGATCAGCCAGGGAAGGGCATGATGGGAGGTCCACATCAGGAGGAAGTGATGTCCATTGGTGAGACCAGTTCAAACAGCCCTGCGGGCCTAAGAAACAGAGATGATGCAGGGGCGGGGGGCTCAGTCCACGCAGGAGGGAGAACATCTGGATCAAAGAACAAGGCCAAGGCCCATAACTTGAGTCCTCCAAGGCTGCTCCTGGCTCTGATTTATCTTGTGTCCCTAGAGTTATAACAAAGCAATGTGTGAGCCTTATGCAGTGAGTGACGTTGTGGCTGTGAAGGAGGAGCAAGAAGGCTTAGCTATGGAGGAGAGGAGCATTAAAATCGTAGGTGCTTTTAGGATGGTGAGACCCGAGCGTGTTGCTAAGGTGGAAGAAGTACAAGAGGGTGAGAGGTTGAAAGGTCTCCTCTGTCCAGATTACCTTATCAGCCTCATAGCCTGGACGGGCTAATCCGTGTCCATTCCCCCACCCTCACCTACCCCTTTCTTGTCTGCTGCTAAGTCCTGTGGAGTCTTCCTCCCGTATGTCTCTCGATCCATCTACTTCCCTCCAGCGAGTGCCCTGGTCCAAGCCATCATCAGTTCTCACCTGGACCCTGCAGCACCTCTGCCTGGCCGGCCAGCTTCCAGTCTCGACTCCTCCCTGCAGCCAGAGTGCTCGTTCTGAAAAAGCTTCCATGTGATCTTTCCAACACCACCAAGCAGTTCTCCAGCTCCCAGTGGACACTGGCCAGGGATCCTTTAAATTCAACTCAGTTCCGACATGATCTACCTGGAGATGGCATCACATCCCACAGGTTGAAGGCTCAGTCCCATAAGACTGCCCCTACTTCAGATGCTAATCGAAAGTTCAGTTTGTCACCTGTAGTCTGACCAACCAGCTATAAAGTGGAAGTTCCCACAACCCACTCCTGTGTTCAGTTAATTAGCTAGAGCAGCTCACAGAACTCAGAGAAACATTTAATTACGTTTATCAGTTTACTATAACAGATATTATAAAAGATACAGATGAGCAGCCAGGTAAGAGATACATAGGGTGAGGTCTGGAAGAGTCCCTAGTATAAGGAGCTTTGGTTCCTGTGGAACTGGGGTACACACCCTCCTGGCACCAACCCGGAAGCTCATCATATCTTCTTGTTCAAGAATTTTTATAAAGCTTAATCTGTGCTCCCCACCCCTTCTCCTTCCCAGAGGTTGGTGGGTAGAGCTGAAAGTTCTGACCCTTTAATCAGATGGTCTTTCTGGTGACCAGCCCCATCCTGAAGCTATCTAGCGCCCCCCCAACACCCTAAGTCACCTCATTAGCATAAACTCAAAAGAGACTCCTTATGAATGACAAAAGACACTTATTGATCAGGAAATTTTAAGGGTTTGAGGAGCTCTGTGCCAGGCACTGGGGACAAAGGCCGAATATATTTCTTTTTTTTTTTCCCCCAAATTTATTTATTTGTCTATTTTTGGCTGCCTTGGGTTCGTTGCTGCGCGCGGGCTTTCTCTAGTTGTGGCAGCGGGGGTTACTCTTTGTTGTGGTGCACGGGCTTCTCATTGTGGTGGCTTCTCTTGTGGAGCAGGGGCTCTAGGTGCGCGGGCTTCGGTAGTTGTGACACACGGGCTTAGTTGCTCCGCGGCAGGTAGGATCTCACCGGACCAGGGCTCGAACCCGTGTCCCCTGTGTTGGCGGGCAGATTCTCAACCACTGTGCCACCAGGGAAGTCCCTCAAATATATTTCTTATTATATTACAAAGTCAGATCTCCCCTTGTCACCTTCCTGCCCAGAAATTTTCAGTGAATTCTCATCATACCCAGAATAAAACCTTACTCCTTCTGTTCTTTACGGGAGTGCCCACTGCCCTCCATCCACACTAGGCAAGTAGTGCCCATACTGAATTCAAGCAGCGCCCCTATTGGACTCTGTGCCTTCTACGTACTGCTGACTCTGCTTAAACACCTTTCTTCCTCCTTCTTTACTCGCCAACTTTGGTTCAGCTCTTGGCGTCCCTATTAGGCTTTTAGCTCAGATTGCCCCTGCTCTTGGACCACCTCTCACCCCTTTCACATTCCCACAGTCCCATTCACGCCTCTGCTGCCTGTCCCCTAAGGTCTGCGCTGGCAACATCCGATTCTCCCCACAGCAGGGTGTCAGAAAGTGCTTGTTGAGTGCTGGATGAATGGGGGTGGGCCTCCTCCCTCAGGGTCCTGCTCCCTCCCCTCTGTGCCCACAGTCTCTCCCCTCCTGCCCCCTCCCTCCCTTGCTCCTCTGCTCCAGGTTTTCTCCAATGAAGGCCAGTTCAAGTTCCGCTTTGGGGTCCGAGGACGCTCGCCTGGGCAGCTGCAGCGTCCCACAGGTGTGGCTGTGGACACCAATGGAGACATTATCGTGGCAGACTATGACAACCGTTGGGTCAGCATCTTCTCGCCTGAGGGCAAGTTCAAGGTGAGAGGCCTGCTGTCACTCTACTCTGCACCCTTGGCCAGCTGAGATGTCCATTCTAGTGCCTCCTGGTGGTCAGGGCCTGGACTGCTCGATCCATCCTCGGCCTAAGGTTCTGCTTTGGTGCCAGGCTGGGACTACTCTCCCCACGGGGCAGGATAAAGCCCCTAACGGATATCCCCTTCCTCCAGACCAAGCTTGGAGCTGGCCGCCTCATGGGCCCCAAGGGAGTGGCTGTAGACCGGAATGGGCATATCATTGTGGTCGACAACAAGTCCTGCTGCGTCTTTACCTTCCAGCCCAATGGCAAGCTGGTTGGCCGTTTTGGGGGCCGCGGGGCCACTGACCGCCACTTTGCAGGTATTGGGAAAGAACTTAGAGACCTAGTCTCTGATACCCCAGTCCCAAAGAACTCCCCTGGATGTCCCAGCTCTACAGACCCCCTCCTCCTATATCTTGGCCCTAGGGGACCCCGTCCCTTCACTATACCCTAGCACCATCATCCCAGAGACCCCACCCCTCTCCTCACACCACAGCTTTGTCATCCCAGATGTTCTCCCATCCCATTCAGTATCCTGGCTTACTGCCAGAGGGCCCACTTTGTATTTTCAGGGCCCCATTTTGTGGCTGTGAACAACAAGAATGAGATTGTAGTGACGGATTTCCATAACCATTCAGTGAAGGTCAGTGTTCTCCCTCCCTCTATGACCACAGTTCCATCATCCTTTCCTCTTGCACAAGACTCCTCTCTCCCTCACCTCCCTTTTCTCCCCCTTGAGATCATTCATTTGAACAATTAACATTTATGGCGTGGCCGCGTTGTCCCAGGCACTATGCTAGAAGCTGGGAATACAGTGATGAATAAAGCAAATACATTCCCTATCTTATTGGTTCTGGTCTAGTGGGGAAGAGAAGAAAGTGCCAGGATATTACAGTGTGATGTGATGCATTCTGTGGCAGGAGAGTGCGGGGAAACTGAGCGAGGGGGTAGCAGGAGCATTTGATGCAGGTGGAACTAAGCACAGGTGGGAATTCACCAGAAGGTAGGGGGACAGGAGAAGCCAAGGAGGTGGGAACTCATACCATGTAGTCAAGAAACTACAAGTAGTTCAGATGAGGTTTGAAGAGGGGAGTGGTGCCAGGTGAGAGTGAGGCTTGCTCATTCCCTCAAGGGGCTTGCTCTCTTCCTAAGAGCTATGGGCAGTCACTGAATGATTGCAGGCAGGAGGGTGATGCAGTCCTGTGTGTCTTAGAAAGATTGCTCTGGCTGAGGCGAGACTAGAGGCAGGAAGATCAGTCTTTTACAATAATCTGGCTGAGGACCATTGCAGTGGCAATATATGCATAGGGTACAGATTTGCGATACAGTCAGCGGGTTGTGGTAATTCATTGGCCGTGGAACAGAGGAGAAGGGGGAGTCGAGAATGACTCATGGCTACCTGGGTGTTGCCAGTCACTGGGAAGGAGAAAGAAGAACTACTTTTCCAGGGAAGATAAGCTGCCCAAGGGACATCAGCTGGAGATGTCCAGTAGGCAGTGGCATGCATGGACGTGAAGCCTGGGAAGAAGAACTGGTTTATAGCTGCAGACCTGGGGATCCTCAGCCCTGGGGCTTCACCCCATCCTCCTCCAAGGCCCCGTCTTCTGCCTGAGGCCAGGTCCCCAGTCCCCAGCCCTTTCCCCTGCCAGGTGTACAGTGCCGACGGAGAGTTCCTCTTCAAGTTCGGCTCCCACGGCGAGGGCAATGGGCAGTTCAATGCCCCCACGGGAGTAGCCGTGGACTCCAATGGAAACATCATCGTGGCTGACTGGGGCAATAGCCGCATCCAGGTGAGGAAGGCCCGGGGATGGCACCAGGGTGAGGTTTCCCGCTGGGCCCCAGGCACCCCCTCCTCAAATGCCACTCATCTGCCTGATCTCACGGCTCCCTCCAATCTCCGCTCGTCCCTCAGGTATTCGACAGCTCTGGCTCCTTCCTGTCCTATATCAACACATCTGCAGAGCCACTGTATGGCCCGCAGGGCCTGGCACTGACCTCGGATGGCCACGTGGTGGTGGCCGACGCGGGCAACCACTGCTTTAAGGCCTATCGCTACCTCCAGTAGCTGCACGGGACCTGCCTGGCTCTTGGAGGGACGGACATAGGGGTGATTGGACAAGATGGTCTGGCCAGGAGGTGGGCCAGACCTGGCAGCACTGAATGTGGGCTGCGGGCGCGGGTGCGCCCGGTGCCCTCCCTCTCCCCCCTCCCAACCCCACGGTTGCACTTTATTTATTCGGTTCTTGCTTTGGTGACTGGGTGGGCCTGGACCATGGTCCCAAGGATGTGTGCAGAGCTTCACCCTCCCCTCCCCTCCTTAAACATCACCCCATCCCCTCGGTCTGCTCCCCACCCCCCCAGCCTGGGGCCAGAGCAGCCTCTTACTCCAGGGCAGAAGTCCCTCTGGTTGTCTCCCTACCAGCCCGTACACACTGACAGAGACAGCAGTACCCACCCCTCACATTAAATAGATGTGTTCGCCACGATGGTTTTGTTGCTTTCTTGTGGGCCGGGGCTGGGAGGGGAGGGGAGGGTGCAACTACCTCTTGACGAAAAGGTGGGCAGGCAGCTGGGAAGGGGACCCAGATTCCCAAATGTGCCCTGATGTTTTGAAGCTTCAGGAGAGGAGAGCAGAGAAGGGGAACGCCTGGGGCTCAGCCACCTCTGAATGCCTGTCCCCAGACCCACGTCTCCTGCAGAAATAGTAAGTCCTTTGGCTATCTGCTCTGGGGCTGAGAAATGACCCTGGCCTAGAACACAGCCAGCAGCTGTCAGGAGAACAGTTGGAGGGATGACAGCAATCCTTGAAACGCAGGCCTGGGTTAGGGACCTGGGGCGAGCCCAGGTGGAAGCTGGCTGTGGGAGACTCCGTGGCCAATTTCAGAACTCAGTCCTGGAGGCTCGGAGCTCTGCTTCCCCCTCCTGCTGTTCATGCCAAGACTGCTGCCCTTTCCCCACAGTGGAACAAGGGTCCTAGCATCCCCTCCTGAGCTCTGTTCTGCCAGGGTTTGGCTGCCAGTTCCAGAGATGATTACCACTAGCTCTCAGTGATTTGGGAGGTAGGGACTGTGATTCTCCCTGTCTACAAAAGGCTGAAGCTGCCCTTCATTGCTGAGTAAGAGCAGAGCGCAGTCTTGAATCTGTAGGTGTCATACTCCTAACCGATAAGTTATAGCACCTTACTCATTCTTACGCCCCTTGCACCTAGCATGGTGACTGGCAGAGAAGGCACTCAACAGTATCTGGGGAGTCATGGGTCTGGGAGGGTTGGTTATAAGAGGTCATGGGGAAGCTCAAGACTTTGTCCTGGTGTAGCATGATTCCCAGGGCTAGGGTGGGAGGGCCTGTCCATGCACCTGTGGAAGACCATAGGGGCTTTGCAGAGATCAAAGGGACACCGTGTGGACCACATGGTGTGTTCACCTTCCTGCTGCTTTTCGGCCCCACTGGTTGGGACCTGGTAAGCAGGTGGAGGGACGGATGAACTCCCTGAAGGCTCTAAGGCAAGTGTTACAGGGCCTGGCCCCAATTAGGAGTAGGATTGCCTGAGCCCGTGCCCTGGCCAGCAGAGGTGGTGTGCTTAACCATCAGTCACTCAGCGCCAGCCTAAGCCACGCAGAAGTCATCTCAAGCCAGGGCGGGGCGCGGGTGGTGTGTGTGGGGGCAGTCACTCACTTTTTCCTAGATCTGATCAGAGTGGGCGTTTTATTTCCGATTCAGACCTTGGGCCCAGAAGTAGATGGAAGGGGTGACAGGGAGTGGAAGCTATGCCTTGACTTATTTGGCCTAAGTCTTTTTTTTTTTGCTGTACGCGGGCCTCCCACTGTTGTGGCCACTCCCGTTGCGGAGCACAGGCTCCAGACGCGCAGGCACAGCGCCCATGGCTCACGGGCCTAGCCGCTCCGCGGGCCCGGAGTGACAGGGATGAAAGGGATGCCTTACGGGATGAACTGGCAGCTGGACAGTGCTTCTGTGGGGTGGGAAGAGAAGTGAATGTGAAAAACAAAAGAAAATTAAACATCTCTAACTTGCTCCTCTTTAAGACTTTGGATGCCTTAAAATCATCTACAGTCTTGCAATTCTGGGTATGTCTGCTAAGAAAATGATTGGGCAAATGCACAGAGAGGGTGTGTGTAGCAATGTGTATCAGAGCTTTATTTATAATAGAAAAAAAAAATCCCAGAGAAACCTAAATGACCATCAGCAGGGAATGGTTATGTGGAGTTCTGCTTACACGTATAATGGAATTATATGCATCCTTTCAAAACGCCAAAGTCTGAGATACACTGTTAACAGAAAATAAGGTTTGTTTTTTTCTTTTGATTTATTTTTGACTGCGCTGGGTCCTCGTTGCTGCTTGAGGGCTTCTCGCTGCAGTGGCTTCTCTTGTTGTGGACCACGGGCTCTAGGCGCACGGGCTTCAGTAGTTGCAGCACGTGGGCTCAGTAGTTGCGGCGCACGGGCTTAGTTGCTCCGCGGCATGTGGGATCTTCCCGGACCAGGGCTCAAACCCGCGTGCCCTTGCATTGGCAGGCAGATTTTTAACCCCTGCGCCACCAGGGAAGTCCCAGAAAAAAAAGGTTTATAAAATCATACCTTTGTTTTAAAAAGGAAATTGCAAGAATAGAAAAAGACTGGAATAGACAAAATGTCAACATATAGTGGTGTTCTCTGGCTAGTAGAATTAAGACTGATTTTTATCTTCAAGAAAAAAGACTTCTAAGCCAGAGCATAATGTGGTCTCAGATATGGTTTTGAAGAGTACCATGGTTGCCACAAAGAATGTGTTATAGAGGGGCAGGAGAAGCAGAGAGGGAGAGGCTGTTTCAGTAATCAGATAAGAAATGATGGTGTTTGCACTCTTACGTCTAATTAGGAAGTAGGAACAATAGAATTCAATATTCATTAAACGCATACAGTGTTTCAGACCCTGCTTAGGCACTGAAGATACAGCATTGAATAAAGCAGATAAAATCCTGGTCCTATTCATTAAGGCAGGACGGTGAACAGTGCAGTGCTGGAGCTGGTTCATATTGGCCCACGAGGGCTCATTGTCAAATTTTCAGGAATTTTTTTTTTTTTTTTTTGGCTGTGCCACACAGCTTGTGGGATTTTAGTTCCCCGACCAGGGATTGAACCCGGGCCCTCTGCAGTGAGAGCTCGGAGTTCTAATCACTGGACCACCAGGGGATTCCCAAAATTTGCAAGAATTTTGACAACTGATTGTTGAAAACTCAGCCATTATTTAAAAATTAAATTATGTAAATTTAAAATTAAATTCATTTTATTAAAATGAAATATAATAAATACTCAAAACTCATCACTTCCTAATTATTTTACTGCATTTTACTATTACCTGTGCTCTTGGGGTTATTTATATGTGTCTTATCTGCAAGGTGGAAATACCACATAGTAAGTAGTATGTTACTGTACCTTTCTTCTCAACTCCATGAGAAGATGCAGCTTGAAGATGCTTGTTGGTAGCTTGAAGATGGCCGTGATAGGAGTATTTACACCACAGAAGCTAATAAATGCTACAAACCAGGGCTTTTTCCCTTCTGGAAAGCTGGCTGTTAAACATGCACAAGCACACCCCTTGAGAGGGTAAAGAGCACACCCCAGGGAGTCAGGCAGCCAGATCTCAATCATGGCTCTACCAGTTGCTAATAATGGGCTTTGGCTAAGACACCAAAAGTCGGTTTCCCCATGTGTAACATGGGACTAATAATACAGTATATATTTTATTAAATCATACCAATAATATGATTTAATAAAATAATCCATGTTAAGTGTTTAGCACAATGCCAGGCACGTACATGTGCCCAACAGATATGAGCAAATTATTATTATAATTAGTTATTCATAGGGAAGCAAGAATAGACTATGCAGGAAGGTCCATTAGAAACAGAGCAAGAGAAAATCCTGGAGGAGTTGGTTGGGAGCAGCAAGCACTTTTTGGTACCTGGAGCTGTATCCCAATTCTTCTAAGCCCAGGGCAAGGGAGAATCCAGTCTCTGCTCCCTGGAGTACACAGCCACAGGCAGCAGGCCCTCAGTGGACCCAGGAGAAGTAAGTGAGGTCAGAGAACTCAGATGACAGCAGGGCAGGCTGCACACACACATCCATTCCAAGGGACAGTGGGTCAGTGTCCGGCTTAAATGTGGTCCCTGGCAATGCAGGGGAAAGCTCTGTCCGTGAAGATGTTTGCAGGCCCGTATTCAGACTGCCTTAGGGGGAAGCCAGAAAGCTGCTTGTTAGGACTGGGAAGGCTACATGGAAAAGGGGACGGTTGTATATTTCTGGGCTTGAATTCCCCAAGAAATCAAGCAAGAGACTGAGATCCCCACACCCGCTCTGGGCAGCAGAGATTTGCAGAGGGAGAGGATGTGGCACTAAGGCCCCACAGCCGGGCTGAGAAGAGCGAAGGAGGAAGGCTGTAGGGAGCCAGTTTCTGGGAGGTAAAACTCCGGGGCTGTGGCCACTGGTCGAAGGGTGGGAGCGCACTGATCCCTTCGGCCTCCAGGGGGCGCTCAGGCCCAAGTATGGGCAAGCGCTTTGTCCTGAGCCGAAGCCAGCGCGCTGGGAAGGACTCAGGACAAGCAGAAACAGCCGTCTCAAGTGAGGAGAAGAGAAGCAAGGCCAGCCCTATCTTGGGCCCCCTGAGAACAGTTGCCTTGTGCCCTGTTACCAGCACCAGGATGGCCAACATGTCCACAGCCTGGGTTCTCAAATGGCCTCTCAGCCCCTGCTCAGAATATGAGCTTCAACCTGAGCTGCCTGCCATGTAGAAGACTCTGTGCTAGTCTAGTCCCTGAGAGGCTGGGGGGATGGGAGTGGGCGGGAGGAAGGAGGAAGGCTTCCAATTATGGCATCTAAGCCACCTTAGGGTAGACAAGCAAATTAGGAAACAACACTGGAAAAGTGCCACAAATCACTCTTCTGCGGCAGGTAGATAGGGGTGCCATGAAGGGGACCAGAGCTGTGTGGGAAAGAAGAGGCTGAGCTGAAAAACCGCCATCCAGTATATGTGCTGTCTCCCCTCAAAGAGCCCGGCTAGGGCACAGGGAGGCTGCTGCCTGGACCATCAGGCCCATGCGGGGCCCTGCCAGTACAATTATCGAAGACCCTCACTGTGGGTTTTCTGAGGGGTGTCCGGGACACGGTGTGAACGCTTCCATCTCCCCAGGCAGGCTCAGTGAAATCTGCAGGACACGCAGACACAGTTCTGGAGCTAGAGACAGCTGTTGAGGGGTTTGCTGATGAAAGGTTCACGGGGTGCTCAAGGAGGGAGAATCCCAGGAAGGTTATATAAGGTTTGAGAGGCTGAAGAACAGGAGAGGGGGAGTCTGGGAGTAGCGGCCCCCAGTGCCCAGTGCCCAGCAGCTGGGGGGAAGCAGGTGCAGTCAGAGACGCCCTGCAGTGGGAGAAGGTGGGTGTCAGGTATCTGTTGAGGGAGCCGAGGCACCGTCCATACTGCCAAGGGCCTGGGGAGTCCAGCTTTGTTCACTAACCTAAGGGGAGGAATGCTGTTAACATGGCTGTCTTCACTGTAACTCAGGAGAGGATGGTGAGGCTTTTGGCAGAGGCATGATGACACGCTGTTCCAGAGGTCCCAGAAATCTCTGTCTTCCTGTTAGGAGGAATCTTCGCAGAGTAGATAAGGGAAGTGAGACCTTTGCTAAGGTTATATATGTCAAGGGCATCTGAGAGGGATCAGGGCTCCTTCAGGCTGGACTGGGGAACAGGGATCCTGGAACCTCAGCCTGGCCCAGAGCTGACTCTGCCCATATTTGTCTCCTGCAACTACATCTCAGATAGAAATGGGGCGGACTTTGGGAGTAGCCCCAGTGAGTGCCGAAGATAGCAGGTACCAGAGATAGCAGGGCTAAGAGGAGAAGAGGGATGTAGGGCAAGGACACTGGAGAGAGAAACAAGACCATAAGATGGTCAGTGCCAAGGAGACCTGGGACCCTTAGATCACAACATGCCTCCAAAGTAACACACCCCCAATCCTGATATTCTCCTTACCCCAGAAGCAGGAAAATTGTTAGCAATTTGGCTGCAACGTTAGTAACACTATTCAGTACCTGAAATTAATTTTTTTCATTCAACAAATATTTATTGAGCATCTATTACAGGCATACTTGTTTATTGCACTTTATTGCACTTCACAGATGTGGCATTGTTTTCACAAATTGAATGTTTGTGGCAACCCTGTGTTGAGCAAGTCTGTTGGCACCTTTTTTCCAACAGCATTTGCTCAGTTCATGTCACTGTGTCACATTCTGGTAATTCTTGAAATATTTCAAACTTTTTCATTATTATTATATTTGTTATGGTGATCTGTGATGTTACTGTTGTAAAAAGATTACAACTCCCTGAAGGCTCGGACAATGGTTAGCATTTTTAGCAATAAAGTATTTTTAAATTAAGGTATGTACATTTTTTTAGACCTAATGCTATTACATACTTAATAAGTTACAGTATAGTGTAAACATAACTTTTTAAATTTTTTAAAAATTTATTTTATTTTTGGCTGAGTTGGGTCTTTTTTGCTGCACGCGGCCTTTCTCTAGTTGTGGCGAGCGGGGGCTACTCTTCGTTGCGGTGGGCATGCTTCTCATTGCGGTGGCTTCTCTTGTTGCAGAGCACGGGCTCTAGGCATGTGGGCTTCAGTAGTTGTGGCACGAGGGCTCAGTAGTTATAGCTCGCAGGCTCTGGAGCGCAGGCTCAGTAGTTGTGGCTTGCAGGCTCTAGAGCGCAGGCTCAGTAGTTGTGGCGCACGGGCTTAGTTGCTCCACGGCATGTGGGATCTTCCCGGAGCAGAGATTGAACCCGTGTCTCCTGCATTGGCAGGCAGATTCTTAACCACCGCGCCACCAGGGAAGTCCCATGTAAACATAACTTTTATATGCACTGGGAAACCAAAAAATTTGTTTGACTCACTTTATTGCAATATTCACTTTATTGCAAGGGTCTGGAACAAACCTGAGCTATCTCTGAGGTATGCCTGTACATGCCAGGTACTAGATGGAGAAAACGTAATGGTACAGGGACTGCCCTGGTGGTCCAGTGGTTAAGACTCTGCCCTTCCGATGCAAGTGGCACAGGTTCGATCCCTGGTTGGAGAACTAAGATCCCACATGCTGCGTGGTGTGGCAAAAATTTTTTTAAAAAATGTAATGGTACATAAAACAGGCAAATCAAAACAAGCAAAGAAACAAAGCACAAGCATGCAGAAGCAGAAGCAGAAGCAGAAGCGTAAGTGGACAGACAAAATAATTTCAAGTTTTATTAAGTAACAAAGGAAACAAGTGAGAGTCTGAAATAGCTAGAAGGGGTGGTCAAGAAAGGCTTCATTGAGAGGATAACATTTAAGCAAGAATCAACTGTAAATACTGCGAAACCCCAGTACAGTTCTATTTATTCTGTGATAGGTAAACAAAACACTTTCCCCTTAAGGTGGAAACTACGGAGAAAGTCTAATTACCAGTAGGTCTCTCTGGAAGAGAGACACCTCTTCCTGCACCATTACTGTCAGCCCTTCCCTCCCAGGTGATTTTTGCAAAGCTCTTTGTCAATGGGGGTGGGGGCTAGGGTGGAACTTGGACTTTTGGCAACAGTGAAATATTATTGACCCATCAAGTGCAAAGCTAAAGAGGCTTGGGAATGCCCCCAAAAGGCCCTTGATGGAGCTGGGAAGAAGCTGTTCTCTGAGTAGTTCTAAGTGTGTTTGTGTGTGTGTGTGGTCACTAAGTATATGTAAGTGTCAGTGTCTTTAGGGGTCTCAGAGCTGGGCATGGCACAGTACACAAAAATGTTCCTTTCCTCTTCTCTCCTCCTGCATTGTTGAGGTAAATCCAACCACAGAAAGGTGGTCCTCAATCAATCTACCCCCTTTCCCGACCTTATGGGCACTCAGGCCCATCACCAAGGTGAAGAGAGTCACAGTCCAACACCAGTGGGCTGGGCTAGTCACTGCTCAAAAGTCACTGGAGGGGGATGGCCCCCTGCCGGGAAGAGTGAGTCTTGGACTCAGATTTCTGTGCAGACCCTGACCTTATTTGCACTGATGTAATCAGCCAATATTGGCATAGCCCTGAGAGATCTCATCCCAGCAGGCTTGGAGGCGGGGTGCTGCTGCCATGCCTATATAGGGGCTCATCCAGGTGCCCAGAACTGTCCTGTGGCCTCTCCAGCTCATCATGGCTCGGGCACTGGGAACACCAGTTGTACCGTGGTTGTTGGGCTTGTGCTGGTCTCTGGCTAACGCCCATCCTCTTTCTCTGTGAGTGAAGCCGGGGCTGGAGGAGGACCGGGCTCCAGATTAAGAGTGGGCTAGGGGGCTTCCCTGGTGGCGCAGTGGTGGAGAGTCCGCCTGCCGATGCAGGGGACACGGGTTCGTGCCCTGGTCCGGGAAGATCCCACGTGCCACGGAGCGGCTGGGCCCATGAGCCACGGCCGCTGAGCCTGCGCGTCCGGAGCCTGTGCTCCGCAACGGGAGAGGCCACAACAGTGAGAGGCCCGCGTACCGCAAAAAAAAAAAAAAAAAAAAAAAAAAGAGTGGGCTAGGGTCAGTTTTTAGGTCTGGGGCAAGTCTGGGGTCAGGAGCTAAAGGAGAGGGATTGGACCCTGTGGAGCTAGACATCTCCGTGTCTTCTCTCTAGGGCTAATGCCCCTAGGCATGGAGCTGAACGTGGGAATGCAACCAAGTTGGACCCCGATGTGATCGGTGAGACCCTGACTTCCTGAGTCTATCTGTCTAGCTGTGTCTCTGCACTGTATCATCTGACTGGCCTTCTATTTGCTATCGCCCCACCTCCTTCCCAGAACGCTGCTCGGATGGCTGGGGCTTTGATGCTACCACCCTGGATGAGCATGGGACTATGCTGTTTTTTAAAGGTAGGAGGGGCTGGGATTGGGGCATTTGGGACCTCAGACTTGGTCCCCTTCATCGAGGGTGTATCCATCTGCGGGAGAGCGTAGGAATTATCTGAGAGTATCACCCATAGCTTCTTTGTAACTAGCTCAGTAGGCCAAAAGTTTGTTCCGGGTCCCTCAGTGAGTGTGCGTTTTGCAGGGGAGTTCGTGTGGAAGGGTCAAAACTGGACTCGGGAGTTAATCTCAGAGAGGTGGAAGGATGTCCCCGGCCCCGTGGATGCTGCATTCCGCCATGGTCATGACAGAGTCTTTCTGATCAAGGTACGGCTGGGCCAAGGTCAGGGCCAGGCCAGGAAGTGCTGGAATCAACACTAGAGACCCTCCGCCAAGTGGCCCTGGCATGGAGCCCTTACCAACAGGTTCCAGGTTTCCTCCCCCTGCGCCTGCCTTTTCTGAGAAAGCTCAGGCTAGGGGAGTCGGTGTGCACGCGGGCCTGGGAAGCACAACACCCAGGGGCTCTTCCTCAGTCCTAAGCTGCGTCCACACCTCTCTGCTACTCCTCAATCTGTCCACCATCCTTTCCTTCCGGGAAATTTCTTCCCTTGCTTCCACGACCCTGCATCAAGTCTTCTTCCTGTGGTTGCCAGGTTGTTCACAACACAGTGGTACCTGGCCGAGGGGCAAGTGGAGGATGAAATCCAGCCCACTGTGCTTGTCAAGTCCCAGGCCTTGGCCCAGCCTGTGTCTGCTCCTAGCACCTTCCCCTGACTCGCACAAGGATGCTGTGTGGTCGGGGCGGCCCTCGCTACCAGCTTTGTTTTCCCTCCTGCCTCTTTTCCTGCTCTTCTCAGGCTTCTCATCCTGGGCCACGCCTTGAATGTTTCTTGGGGATCCTCCCCAGCCCTTCCATACACCCTGCCTGGGTGATCTCAACCACTGCCACAGCTCTGAGTTCTCTCCACGTTGTGGACCCCAGATCTGGATCTCTCCCCGGAGCTCCAGACATCTCTCTCTGATTTCCAGGCTGACATCTTCAACTTAGACATTCCGTAGGCACCTCAGATTCAGCATCCCCCAAACGGAGCTCAATATCTTCTGTACAAATCCACCCCTCCTCCTGAGTTCCCTGTTTCAGCAAATGGCACCACCACATGCTGATTCCTGCAAGCCAGGTGCACATGGGTCTTGAGACCTGGACCCTGGTTATCTTTACAGGTTTATCTCCTCCTCCACCACATTCACTGTGTGCCAGCCACATGAGCATGCTGTGTACATGCTACTCCCTCTGCTGCTAACGCCCAGTCCACACTTGTCTACCTGGGATATTCCTGCTCAGTTTTTAACTCTTGGCCCAAATGCCTCCTCCTCTGTGCAGCCTTCCAGGAATTCTCTAGGTTGACTTAGGTATTCCCCCTTTATTCCCAGTGCACTTCACATGCCTCCACCTTGGGGCTCACATGGCTAGGATTGTAGGATCCTTTCTGCTTTTGTACAGTGAACTCCTCGAAGGCAGAGACAGAGTCTTGTCACCCCTTTATCCCCAGTGCCTCTCACAATGCCTGGCGTATGGTAAGTCATTCAGCAACTGTTTCTTGAGTGAATAAATGAACAAATGAATGTATGAATGGGTGGATGATTGCAGGATGACTATTTGTGGATGTGTTTTGCCAAAACCAGTGGTATTGCAGATAATTGTGCCATGGGAGTATCTGGTTGTACATAGACAGTTGTGTGTGGTATAGTAACAGTGATGGGATTTGCACAAACTGAAGTTGTGCAAGGGGACAGCACATTGTTGTCCACAGATGGACTGAGAGTGTGTGGGACTGCAGAAGGATGTTATGTAAGTGCAATAGATCAAAGATGTGTGGGACGGCAGAGTGGCAGTATCTGGCGTGCATACTAAAAATAGCATGTTTTTGCATGCAGGGGGACAGAGTCTGGGTATACCCTCCTGATGAGAATAAGGAATATCCAAAGTTGCTCCAAGAGGAGTTTCCTGGAATCCCATCCCCAGTGGATGCAGCTGTGGAATGTCACAGTGAAGAATGCAGAAGTGAGGGTGTCTTGTTCTTCCAAGGTCAGTCCAGGCTGGAATAAGAGAGCCTGGGGTAGTGGTAGGTTGGTGGTTATAGAGGTAGTGGTAGGGATGGTGGTGGTGGTGGAACCACTATATGGTTTCCTGATGAAGGGAAGGAGTAGAGAAGCCAATTATGGTCTAGAGGTCAAGTAGGGGAAGGAGGGGAAGTCATCCTGGAGAAGGTAACTGGGTGTAATTCTGCTAAAAGTCCCTCATTGTCCCCCATGACCCTTAGGACAAATCTATGTTCCTTAGTTTTACATACAAGGTTCTCCGTGACCCAGTCCCTGTTGATCCTCCAGCCTTGAGTCTCACCAAACGCTTACCTTGAATATGAAGCCCCAGAAACGCTGTGCTGTTCCCTGTACACCCAATTTGCTTCATGCTTTAGACTTTTGTTTCTGGAGTTACATCTCCCCATCTTGTCTGCCTTGTAACTCCTCCTTCAGATTTTAGTTTAAGTATCACCTTCTCTGGAAAGCTTTCCCTGGCTCGTCCCACCGCCCTTGCTGAGCTGATCACGTGTACTTTGCTGCTCCATTTTATTGTATGATTACTTTCCTCAACTGTTTCCCTGCTGGGCTGTGAGCTCCACGTGATGGGGACCATAGCTGGTCCATCCTGGGGCCAGTACAAACACAAGGGAAGGCACAGCCCAGCCTCACTGAATGCTTGTTGGTTGATTGGACAAAGGCAACCGCACGTGGTTCTGGGACTTCACTACAAAAACCAAAAAGGAACGTCCCTGGCAGGCTGTTGGCAACTGCTCTTCTGCCATGCGATGGCTCAGCCGCTACTACTGCTTCCGGGGTAACCAATTCCTGCGCTTCAGCCCTGTCACGGGAATGGTGCAGCCTAAATACCCTCTGGATGTCCGAGACTACTTTATGCCCTGCCCTGGCAGAGGTGAGAAAGCCCAAGCCCTGGGACCTCCTGGAATTTGTCCACCTTCCCTGAGTTCGCGGACCCCATATAACCCAGCTCCTACCTTCACCCTGTGGAATGACACCTTGGCCCTTGCCCTAGCTCCACTTCCATCCTGGCTCTCCCCAGCTGTCCTCATATGGGGACAACCTGCACCCCCAATAACCCCAGCCATCTCTTCCACCTCGGAACTCATTCTGACCTCTTGCCTTCCTGTGTTCCCCCTCACCCATCTCTCCCCCAAGGCCATGGACACAGGAATGCGACTCACCATGGGGATAAACGCTGTAGCCCAGATCTAGACGTGTCTGCACTGCTGTCTGACAAACATGGTGCCACCTATGCCTTCAGTGGTAAGAGATGCCCTCCAACTCCCCCATCTCTGCCCTCCATACCTCCCGTCTCTTACACGTGTGTCTCCCATCTCTGGCACATTTCCTCCATTTTCATCACTGTGCCCCATATTTTGTCCCGTCGGCCCCCATCCTTACACGCTATCATGCCCCTTTTCACCCCTCACTTCGTCCGATGCATATGGTTCAACCTGTCTCTCATCGCTGAGGCCTCTAGCTTCACCTGTCTGCCTCCCAGTACCATCTGTTGGTACATAGGGACCTCCTGGCCCCACGACTCCTCGTATTCTCTTTGCTCTTGCATGTCTCGCAGGGTCCTCTGGCCCTCCCCACCTTGAGCTTCTCATCAGGAGCTCCATCTTGTTCCAGGTGCCTGGTTCCTATGTGCAGGCCTCTGGGCACAGCATTACCTGGGGATGAGGTGTTCCCATTGCTGAGAACCAGCCAACAACTGTTCAGTCCCTTAGACCTTTAGGCAATAGTTTCACCAGCCTGAAGAGATTTCTCCTCCGAGTGACCAGGAGAAACCCCTCTCCCCAGACCTGTGCCATTAAAAAGCCATCTGATGATACCTAAGGATGTTCTGGGGCTAGTCAGACAGGCAGTGATAAGTCTTGGTCTATACTTGAGGACAGCTCCAAGAGGAGTGACCTACCACGTTACACTCAGCCTAAGATGTGTGTATGATCAGACACAAACGTAAAATAGTGGTGAGAATACAGAAGAGTGAAAATCCCTTCTTGCTCCTAATCCCTGAATAAATCTGATCAGATATGACTACGAAGCTATAATGAAAAATACACAGCTGCAAGGCGAGCATATGCCCACAGCAGGAATGCATGCTGTAATGAGAACGTGCATCCGTGATGAAACACACACCTGTAGTGAAAAGGTAGACCTATGCTGAGAATATATGCCAGAGTAAGAACACATAAGTGTCAGAAGAACATGCAGCTATGGTGAGAGCGAGGCACCATGGGGAGGACACATACACAAAGCGAAACAGCAATGCTTACAGAGATAGAGAGATAAACAGACAGAGAGAGATATGGAGATAGAGACACTAAGAAAATAGGGCCACAGGGACCACACGGAGATGTAGAGAGAACACCCAGCCGTGGAGAGATCACGGAACCTCAAGACCATGTGTCCATAAATAGAATGCAGCTGAATTCCTAAATCAAGAGTATTAGAGATGTTCTATAGCTGTTGAGAGAATATTGTTATGTTAAAAATACCCAGCTGAGGTGGGAACTCACTATCTTGGTGAAAACACCAGTGTGACCCAGCCACTCAGCACAGGGCTGGTCCTCTCCTCTCCCTTATTGATAAATCTCTTGTCTGTACCTCATAGCTGCTAATCCATTCTTTCTTTTTTGTCACTACTTCGGCTCGCACAGGGACCATCACGCCCTCTCTACCTTCTCTCTAGTCAGGATCTCTTAGCCTCAGATCCGACTGATAACTGCCTCGGCTCTCTTTTTCCTACTTGGATTTCCAGAGAGAGAATGGGACTGGCTCAGCCCATATTTTTATTCCAGACCACATTCAAGTGGCTGCTGGTCGGCCTCTGCATCGACCTCTAATGGATTTTGGGGGCTCAGCACTTACTTCCTCTGCACAAAATGCAGTGCAGCTCTGATTCTCAAAATAGGGGCCACGAGCAGGGTAGTTTTAGCAGGAGGGGAAGGTGGATATGTAGTCACTGTGACTTGCCCAGTTAATACCCATAAGGAGAACTTGTGGCTGCATTGGGAATACCAGCTATTTTTCGAGCACCAAAAAATAATCGAGCACCTGATAGGCACTGGGCATTTTTTCTAGGCCCTGAGATACAGTCGTGAACATGGCAGATGAGACACCTGCCTTCAGAGAGCCTGCTAGACGGAGAGAGGACAGTAAAAAAGAGAAAATGAAAGAGCATACTTTCAGGCAGTGTTAACAGCTGTGATGTGTTCTGGGAACATCAGAATGCTTCTTATTCTCAAATACCACTTGAAGCTAGAATAAATGAACGTATGAGTCGTTGATGTTTTAAAATATAAAATAAAAGAATGTTAAGTGTCCCCCAAAAGCTGTGAAGAAACTAAGACAGGATAATGGGATAGAGGTGAAGAGAATTAGGGGCCCCTTCTCTGAAGAGACGATTTTTGAGCTGAGATTTCAGTGATCAAAAGGAATTAGCCACGTAAAGCACTGGAGGAGAAGCATTTTAGGGAGGGTAGACAGCAAATACTTTGGGGAGGCAAGAAAGGAGGCCAGTGTGGCTGACACGCTGAGAAGGAGCCAGGTAAGTGGCTTGAAAAGAGGGAGGCAGGGGTCAGATGACATGGGCCTGGTAAGGATTTTCAACTGTAAAAGGAAGCCGGGAAGGGCTCTTGATCAGAGCTGTGATATGTTCTGGCTTATTTTTTTAAGCATCTGTCTTTTTATCTTATTTATTTATTTATTTATTTAATTTATTTATGGCTGCGTTGGGTCTTCATTGCTGTGCGCTGGCTTTCTCTAGCTGGTGGCGAGCGGGGGCTACTCTTCGTTGCGGTGCGCAGGCTTCTCATTGCGGTGGCTTCTCTTGTGGCGGAGCACGGGTCCTAGGGTGCGCAGGCTTCAGTATTTGTGGCACGCTGGCTTCAGAAGTTGTGGCTCGCGGGCTCTAGAGCGCAGGCTCAGCAGTTGTGGCGCACGGGCTTAGTTGCTCCGCGGCATGTGGGATCTTCCCGGACCAGGGCTCAAATCCGTGTCCCCTGCATTGGCAGGCGGATTCTTAACCACTGCGCCACCAGGGAAGCCCATGACTTATTTTTTTTAAAAGATCATCCTGGCTTCTTGTGGAATATAAGTCACAGAGGTACAATTGTGTAAGCAGGGAATCCAGCAAGGAGTTCTTGCAGCTGTCTGGATTAGAGGTGATGACAGCTTGGACTGGGATAACAGCAGCAGAGGTGGTGAGGGGTCATCGCGACGTATTCTGGAAGTCGGGCCCATAGCATTTAACCAATGCCTTGGATATTGATCGGAGTGGGGAAGGGGAAAGAGAGGTTTCAAGAATGACTTGGCTTTTAGGGACTGGGAAACTAGGTGACTGGTGGTTTCTTTTTCTAAAATTGGGAAAGACTAGGGAAGGAGATGTGTGTGTGTGTGTGTGTGTGTGTGTGTGTGTGTGTGTGTTTGGTGGGGGCAGAAATAAGTTTGGACACATTAGGGTTTTGGTGTCTAATGGTCCCAAATGGACAGGTCAGGTAGGCAGCTGAGTTTGCGCCTGACACTCAAAGAAGCAGTCCATCAGATCCAAAGGGAACAGATCAAAAGTCATCAGTACATAGGTGGTGTTTAAAGCCCTGGACTAGGTGAAATCACCAAGAGAGTGAGTATAGATAGAGCAGAGGTCCAAACTGGGGGATTCCAATAATAGATATCAGGCTGAAGAGGAGTCAGAAAGTTAAGAAGAACCCTGGAAGAGTCTGGAATCACAGAGCCAAGATCCAAAAAAGATATTTAAAGAAGGGACCTGTGAGCAGTCAAATACCACTGAGAGGTAGAGTAAGATGTAGACATTAGATTTGGCAAGCTGGAGGATACTAGTGACCTTGAAAAGAGAAATCTCAATGGCAAAGGGAAACAGGAATGTAAGTGAAGTGGGCTGAGGAAGAAAAGGTAAGTGAGAGTTTAGACAATTCCTCTAATAAGCTGTTATGAAAAGGGGAGAGGAAAATTAGGGTGCTGGTCTGGCTACTCCCTCCGTCTCCTACCATCTCAAGGGATTAGAGAACACAGCCAGCGTGGGAACACCCAGGGGAAGCTTGCTGCCGTGCTTCCCTTTGAACTCCTGGCCACTGTCTCACTGTAGCATCTCTGCACACAGACATCTGAGATGCATAAGGAGACCCCACTGAACCCCATGACGGACGTTGGCCTTACCTGGCAACTTGGCCACTGTTCTCCAAGCTCGCCCTTCCGTCAGGCCCCTACTGACTCCGATTCCAATTAGGTCACAATGTCCAACTTTGCCAACCATGTCTTCCTCAGCTCCTCACATGGCCTCTTCCCTCTTGGCCTCTGGATGCATTCTTTCCTCCCTCTCGAGACTCACCCCTGCCTCTGTCACTTGCCTCTTCGCTGCCTGGCCTTTTACTACCAGTACTAGAGGTACCTCTGCTACCCCACAGGATCCCACTACTGGCGTCTGGACACCAGCCAGGACGGGTGGCATAGCTGGCCCATTGAGCATCTGTGGCCCCATGGTCCTTCAACAGTGGATACTGCCTTTTCCTGGGACGATAAGCTCTATCTGATCCAGGTGTGTGTTGGGAGTGATGCATGAGGTGGAGACTGGGAAAACACCCAGCTCTGTGCTGACTAATGTCCTTTGTCCTCCAGGGCACCCAGGTATATATCTTCCTGACAAAGGGAGGCTATATCCTAGTGGATGGTTATCCAAAGCGGCTGGAGAAGGAATTCGGGAGCCCTCATGGGATCAACCTTGATACTGTGGATGCAGCCTTTACCTGTCCTGGGTCTTCTCGCCTCCACGTCATGGCAGGTGCGGGGTGTCGGGTGCTGAGGGGGGGCCTGTTCTGCTACTTCTCCGTGGCACAGATCCCCGTCATGGCGTGAGAAGAGCCAGGTCAGGATCCCCATGATGTGGAAGCCATGTTATGTCCGGTGTTTCTTCCCAGGACGGCAGCTGTGGTGGCTGGACCTGAAGTTAGGAGCTCAAGCCACGTGGACAGAGCTTCCTTGGCCCCATGAAAAGGTTGACGCGGCCCTGTGTATGGAAAAGTCTCTGGGCCCCAGCTCGTGTTCTGCCAATGGTCTCGGCTTGTACCTCGTCCAAGGCCCCAGTTTGTACTGCTACAGAGACGTGGAGAAATTGAATGTGGCCAAGGCCCTTCCCCAGCCCCAGAAAGTAAACAGCCTCCTGGGTTGCCCTCACTGAGAGCGCTGCTGATGTGAGGCTGGCCCAGCTCCTTCTCCTGGTTTTCCTTACAATAAAGCCAGAGTGCTCCCTCGCTTGAATCAAAGGGCCCTGGTTGTGGAACAATCTCACTTCTTTCTTTGAGTTGAGAAGCTCGTAACCTCTCTTTTGAGGCTCTTAAATAGGCTGTGGGAGACAAGGGAGGGGAGGGCTCAGGGACAGACCTCATTTCTGCACAGGTGATTCCTGAACCCCGGTCATAAACTGACTTCTTCCAGACTACTGAGACAGAGAGGGAAACAGAGGAACAAAAGTAGAGAAAGGAAGCCCTGTGTCTACCCAGCACGTAAGAGGCAGAGCAGGGACTCTGCCCCCACCTGCTAATAACTGACCACAGCTTGGCCCCAGGACATTGGGAAAATAGGGCTGGAGGCGGCTACGTTTGTGCAAAGTGGGTTGGCTCGGTGCTGCCACGGAGGGCCGCGGGGGCCCTCAAATTGTAGGTCCAGGGGGTTCAGGGAGCATCACTCCAGAAGACAAGTCTTTGGTTGCTATGAGTTAGGCGTAACAAGTGGAATGAAAACAGATGAAAACAGAGTGTTTTCACTCACCTGAGGCAAGCTGGGGAAAGGGGAGAAAGCCTGATTCGGGGAGGTGGCACCATGAAACACATTTGCAAAATGTCACACAGCCCTTGGGGGGTCCTGCTGGCTAAGTCCCCTGGGCATCTGCACCATCTAGGCCAGCAAATGTCGTCTGGGTGGAGGTTGCAGTGGTTTGTTCTTTTCAGGTCATAAGCTGACCAAGGCTTTAGGCTCCAAACTTACTGACAACCATTTGACTGGGGATTGGCCTGGACTATAGACAACTGGGTCTCAGGTGAGACCCTTTTCCTCCTCTACGTTTCCAACCCACCTGAGCTTGAAAGTTTGTTTGTTTTAGGCTCAAAAAAATAGCCTCAGACTCTAGCAGAGGGCCCTCATTCTGAGCTTCCATATCTTAGCCTCAGTGACTTCTTCCATAAAATGGGTATAGTACTAGACACCTCCCAGTGACAATGAGTATGGATGGACTCAACCCATCTCTTGGATTCACTCCGGAAGGGGCCTGAAAGGATACCCACACTCTGGCCCATGGCCTCTCCTGGTTTAGGGTCAGCCCCTCCTGACCGGGTGGCCTCCTGCTCTTTCATGGGTAGAAGAGTAGATGGACAAGCTTTGCACTGGGAGGCCAGGCCATAGAGTGGCTCCCAATAGGCACCAGGCCCCTGCGGTTCAGTTGAATTGCCTGAGGTTCCTTGCCCAGCCTCAACAGCTAGGAAGGGAAGCAGGGGATGAACCTGGGCCCCTTAGATCAGGGTCCACCCAGCACTTGCGGTTGGCTGGGGCTGGGAACTAAGGTAGGGGCCAGGCACCAGGGCTGTGGGGTCCACTTCCAAGGAGTGTCTTGAGCTTTCTTTTCCAACCCGGAAGATGTCTGGATGGTTCTCCTCATGGGATGGCTGCTCCTCCTTCAGTCTGAGGGGTGAGAACAAGGCCAGAGCCTCAGTTCTGGGCCTTATTCAGTCCATGTGTCACCTATGGGGCCATCCCTGCATCATGTCAGGGAGGCTAGAGGTGTCTAAACAGTTATCCAGCAACTCTGCTGGATACTCAAGGTTAACTTCCTCCTCTCTATTGAGAAAGGAGAACTTAAGTCTCCTCTTTCTTCTCTTCTCCCATCTGCTCTGTTGCAGGGAAGCCTCTAGCTTGTGTCCAAGGACTCCCAGAAAAGGTCCAACTCATGCTTCTTCCATCCATGCATTTAGTACCTCCTATGTTCAGGGCAGTGCATTTGATGCTGTGGACCATGTCTTCCTCCTTGAGTCTTTCCTCCCTTGGATTTCCTCCATGACATTACTCTCTCCTGATCGTCTCTTACTCTCTGTTTCTTCTCAGCTTTCCTCTTGGCCTTCTTTTCCTCTGCTGGCTTGCCAAATGCTGGCATTCCCAGAGTTCAATCCTCCATCCTTTTCTTTTCTCATCCTATATGCTCTTCCTGGGAATGTATTAGAACAATCCTGTTGAAGAAGGGTGTTGAGGAAGTCCTTGCCAGGACTAGCAACTGACTGATGAATTCCACTGCGATATAATATGTAGGAAGATTCTACTCCTTTGGACTTCCCAAATGATAACAACCACCCTGAAGAAAGAGGGTTTATTGGATCAACTACAAGAAAAATTACAATATCAAAGCAATATTTACATGTAGTGGTAGAAAAGGCTGCCTTTGCTCCAAAAGTGTCTTTGCCGCTAATTGAGTTGTAAGCTCTATTCTCCCCTACAGGTGATTTGGGCGCCAACTGCCTGGTAATGCAGTTGTCCACCAGACTGATCTAGCAAACCAAATAGCATAAAGCCAGTACTCTTGGTTAATGACTCTGGATGGGTTTGCTTCTAATTCAAGTTTTTCCTGATAGGTCCAAGGTAATCATTTTAAAAGTTTGCTGCCTCAGAGGGACCCACATTGGTCAAAACCACACATAGCATCCGAGGTGGCTCATAGGCTATTGGTTGCTCTAGAAAGCATCAGAAGGGGGATGTGATACAATAGAGAAGGGATGGATGAAGGGCACAGATTGACTCCCCACTGATCAGGAGGCTTTGCAGACCTAGGAGATCAGGGATTCAGGAAGATGGTGTGTGGGTCACACTGCACTGTGTGTGAACTGCACACTTTACTTTTTTCATCTTAGCTAAGTAGACTCCTCTCCCCATCCTGACCATCCTATCTGCGAACCTCTGATTACCTGAAGAGACTTCCCTGGATACTGAAGCCATTCTGTTCAATGGGACTGGCAAGACAAGTATTCTGATGGGCTGCTTGTAAATGAGTGATATTTCTGGATTCAGAAATCCGGAAGTCATCCTTCCCTTTATACTACCATAGCCAATCAATCAACTGATCACCAGTTTTTGTGAATTCTACCTCCTGAACATTTATGAAACCTATGCAATTTTTTCCATCCCTACTCCCACCGCTATAGTCATCTCCTACCTAGCCTATATCAATTGCTTTCTAACTGGTCCCCACCCTGCCAGTTTTGCTCTCCTCCTATCTATCCTCCACTTAGCAGCCAGAAGTGATCTAAAATGCAAGGGTGAACACGCCCCTCCCCTGCCTCAAACTCTATGTTGATTTTCCATTGCCCTTAAAATAAAGTCCAAAACCCTAAGCCTAACATACAAGGCCCTCCTTGATTTGGTACCTGTCCACCTTTCCACCTCACCTTATGCCATTCTTCTCCACACCCATACCGGCCACCCATTATTGGACTTCCCCTTTGACTTGGAATCATTTTCTCTTCTTTCGGATAACCTCTATCTCCTTCACCCCTTCCCTTCACATAAGTGCCCTTCCATATGAAAGCCTTCCCAAACCTCCCCAGACCAAATTTAGCCCATTCACATAGCATCATGTACATCTTCAAAATACTCATCACATTTCTAATATGTTTAATATCTCTTTCCCTTGTTATTCAAGCTCCCTGAGGGCAAGGACTCAATATTGTTTCTTTACAAGTTCCTAGCACCAAGGACAGTGCCTCCCACATGATAATGATCTGTTGAGAGAGAATGATCAAATGAATGAGGACACCTTTCTTCTTCTGGGTAACTCTTACTCACCTTTCAAGGACAAAGGTCACATGTTATACCCTCCAGGTTGGGTGACAGTCAAGTCTGATTCATCTTTGGGTCCCTAGGACTTAGCTTGGGACTTGGTACATGATTCATATATCATAGAAGCTTGTCAATTCATAATGAATTCTTGTCCAGGAGTTGATAATGTTTGAAGCTGAATGATGGGTATATGAGGGTTCATTATACTGTTCTGTCTCCTTATGTTATATATATTTGAAATTTTCCATAACAAAAAGTTAAAACATTTATATTCACCTCAAATCAAGTGAAAGTGTAGTCAAAGATGACCTTGAGGCTCCTGGCTTAGGCAAGCAGTAGATGGTGGTGCCACTCACTGGGATGGATAAAGTGGAGCCGCATCCAGTCGTGTGTGTGTGTGTGTGTGTGTTTGTGTGTGTGTGTGAGTGTGTTTGTGTGTGTATGAGTGTGTGTGTGTTCGTGTTCGTGCACACATGCACTGGGGAGGGTTTTTTTTCACCCCAGTGAAACTTCTTAGAAGGCCAATAAAGGGGATGAGACAATGAATTTAGATTTGGACATTTTTAGTTTTAGGTACCTTGAGGGCATCTTGAGTCAGTTGCTCAGTACTTAGTAGTTACAATAAATTAAATCGTCTGCCTTAGAGGAATGAGCCAGGAGAGGGTTTCTGGATGGTAATATTCCCCCTCACTATCTTTGAAAGCCTCTGTGCTGCTGACCTGACCGCTGGGAACTATCTCACTATCCAGGGAGTCTGTGCAATATTGGGCCCCATCATTCCTTCCTTCACACTTTTCATCCACATTCCCCCTTCTTCCTTCCCTCCTGTGAATTTCCACCAGGGAGCGATTCATGCTTCACATCTGCAAGGCCCTGGTGTCACAGTTTCATGTTCAGCAGCAGTGGCAGGGAGTTAAACATCTGGGTTCCAGTTTGTTTCCCCACTTACCTGTGGCTGCAGGCAAGTCGTTTTACCTTTTCTGAACCTCAGCATCTGCCTCTGAAGACTGAGGATGACATAGTGGCGACTTCACAGGCCCGATGCGAGGACGAACGCACATAACGGGTTTGACACAGGGCCTGGCACCGTGTAAGCGGCCACTAAATAAGAGCTATTATTATCACCAACGCTGTGCCCTCATCGCTTCTCCACCAGGACGTCACGGAGTGTTGCCGCAAGAGCAGAGCAGGCTGCCTCCTCGGAGCCCCTCCCCGCGCGGCCGCGGCCCTGGCACTGCCACAGCCGCTCCCGCTCCAACCCCTCGGTGAGTCGCCCCGCCGGGGTGCGGGGCCGGACCCCTGTGGGCCGCACAGGGTGAGTCCAAGGCCTCGTGGTGGAGGGCGGTGCCGGGCTGGGCGGGGGTCGGCGGAGGCTGGGGCAGCGCTCTGGAACCCTGGGACCCGGGCGCAGGGATGGCGGCCGGCGAGGGGCTTTGGGCCGCTGGACTCATCGAGGCCCGAGGGTCCCGCAGGGAGGGGCCCCCCGCTCGGCTGCCACCAGTGACGCCCCCGAGGGGCTCCAGCTCCCCGGCCCGCGTCCGGCCCAAGATGGCGCCCCTCCCCCACCCGCTGCCCCGCGCGCGCCTCCGCTGCTCCGGGCGCGGCCCCGCGGCCCGCGCGCTCCTGGGCGGGGGATGTTGTGATGGAGAAGCCGCCGCGGAGCCCGAGCCCTGCAGCCTGAGCCACCTCCGCCACCTGGGCCTGGGGCCTCCCCGCGCAGGTAGGAGCTGCCCCTGCCGGGACCCAGCCCGGGCGGTCGGATCCCGGCCTCCAGTGGCCGGCGGACCCCGCAGCCCGAGCTCCGGGGCGGCCCGTGTCCCCCCGCCAGGCCCCATCCCCGCGCGCGGCCCTCCCACCGCGTATTCCGACTACCCTCCTGTTCTCCCCCTTACAAGGTCGGACTCTACTTCGGTCCTCACACCGTCCCCTCCCCGACCTTTACCTGCTGCCTCTCCGGGATGAATAGGGAGCGAGAACAGGGGAAGGGAAGCGAGGGGCGGTGGGGGGATGGGGGATGGGGACTAGGGGATGGGGGAGGGGAGGTCAAGGACTGGGAAGAGGACGTGTGGTGAGGTAAGCTCAGAGGCTGCACGGATTCCTGCAGGGTCCCAGGCCTGGCATCTGTCAAGCCGCATTCTGTTGCCCTCGGCGACCGAGGGGTGTGCCCTGGGGCCGCTGTGGCCCCCCCTCGGCCTGGAGGCCTAGCACTGGCAGGAGCACCCATTAGGAGCAGTTTTCCCGCTGCCAATTCAGAGGATATTTCGAACCTATTGAATCTGCCTGTGCGTTTCTTGCTTTCCCAGTACCTCAGAGGCCCAGCTCTCTCCACTCCTTAAAGCCAGAAAGAACCTCGTCTACACTTGATGTCTTTATTTCCTCCCGTCCCATTAATTCACTTCACTCGGTCTTCTGTCTCTGGCACCCACGGAAACTGCTCAAGCCAAGGTCACTGGAGATGTCCATGTGGCCAACTCCAATGGACACTTTCCTATTATCCGCCTTCCCTTTTCTAGTATTAGCGGTGTGTGTCAGCTCTCCTTGAAACGTTTTCCTGGTTTCTGTCCTGCAGCATTGTCTGCTTCTCAATCTCATTTGCTACCTCCTTCCCCTCTCTTTAGATGCTGGTGAGGCTCTTGGTTCTTTCCTGGGCCATCTTCGGTCATTCTGCACTTTCTCCTCGGGTCCTTTACTCACTCTCAAAGCTTCAAATTTCATATATATACACACACATATATATATATATGCACACACACACACACACACACACACACACACACACACACATATATATATATATATATGATTCTCGGATTTATACATCTTGCCCAGATCTCTTTCCTGAACTCCAGACGCAATATCCAACTGGCCTCATGACACCCCCTTGGAAATCCAACAGGAGTTTCCAGACTTACTGATCCCAAGCTGTATTATCTTTCCTATGTTCCCTCTCTACCCCTTCTTTCAAATCTGTTCCTCCTTCAACTCTCAGAAATTGATACTTTCCAATCAGCTACCCAAGCTGGAATCCTAGGCAACATTCTAGATTAATGTCTCTCTCTCTCACTCTGTACATCTTATGTCACCAAGTTCTGTTACATCCACTACCTAAGTATTTTACAAATCCATTCATTTCACTGCATCTTACCCACTGCTGCCAAACTTAATCTAGGCCACACACCCCCTTTTTTCCTTGATTGCTCTGATAACATACCCTCTTGCCTACCTTCTCTTAATACTCTAACGTAGTGTTTTCCTTAAAAAAAAAACAAAACTATCTGATCATTTATTCACTCAACAAGTATGCTTTGAGCACCTAATATATACCAGGGACTGTCAGGCACTGAATATATAATTACGAGCAAAATAGGCTGTGTCCTTGTCCCCATGGAGCTGACAGTCTTAGGGGAAAATCAGATAAGAATAAAATTACGAATGTAATAAATACCATGAAGGGAAAGGTGAATGGTGCCTTGAGAACACACAAGAGCACCACCTAAACTGGACTAGGAGGTAGGGAGAGAGGGTCAAGGAAGGCGTCTCTGAGAACATGACATTTGACCTAAGAGGCAAAGGAATTAGACTGAGAGGGTAGGGGAAGGAGGGTCCAGGCAGAAGGGGAATCACGTGCAGACACCTGATGGAAAGAGAGAGCATGATGTCTTCGAGGGATCAAAAGCAGGCCAGTGATGCTGGACAGCAGAGTGCCAAAGCTGGAGAGGAAGGCTGAGCCGGACAATCGAGGGCATGTTAAGAATTTTGATCTTAAAGTCTTTGTCCTTGGTGTGGACTCTTGACGGTAGTGGATGCAGAGAGTCGATCAAGTCCAAAAATTTTTCTTGGATAGAAAATCGTCAGTACCTGGGGATGGATTGAATGTGGGGAGTGAGGGAGAAGGTGGCGTCAAGAATGGTATTGCTGGGCTTCCCTGGTGGCGCATTGGTGGAGAGTCCGCCTGCCGATGCAGGGGACACGGGTTCGTGCCCCGGTCCGGGAAGATCCCATGTGCTGTGGAGCGGCTGGGCCTGTGAGCCATGGCCACTGGGCCTGTGCGTCTGGAGCCTGTGCTCCGCAACGGGAGAGGCCACAGCAGTGAGAGGCCTGCGTACCGCAAAAAAAAAAAAAAGAATGGTATTGCTACTTCTGCTTTATAGAACAGAACTGGTAGTCATGTCATTCCATGAGCCAGGATCCTGAAAGGACCAGTTAAGGTGTGGGAGAGAGAAACATGAGTGGATATGTTGGTTTGAGAGGCCTTTGAGACATCCGAGTGGAGATGTTGAGTAGAAAGTTGAATGTGTGTGTCTAGAGCTCAGATGAGAGGTCTGAAATGAAGGTGTACTTTTGGAAAGCATCAATTTGTAGGGGGCACCTGAAGCTATGGGCATGAATGAATACCTGTGTCGAATATCGGGTGAGAAAGAGAAAAAGGCATAAGAACAAGCTGTGAGAAACTCCAGCGTGTAACGGCTGGCGGAGGATGAAGAGCCAGCCAAGGAGTGTAAGAAACCACCAGGCAGTAACTAGAGTGTAGGAAGAAAACCAGGAGATGTAGCGTGTGGAAGCCATGGATGAAAGCTGGATGAGAGGCGCACGGTGTCAGATGCTGCCGAGAGTACAAGCAGGATGAGGCCTCCAAGGGTCTGTTGGATTAAATGACACAGGGGTCATGTTGACCTTGGTAGGAGCTGTTACTGAAGCATGTTGAGAGTGGAAGCAGGACTGGGAATAGTTGAAGAGTGAGACCCAGGTGAGGATATGGCAGCCATGAGTGAAGACAGCTCTTTCAAGAAGTTTGCGGATGTGGGGGAGAAGAGAGAGTAGCAAGTGGCGCTGGAAGAATGTCAGGTCAAGAAAGATTCTGTGTTTAAGTTGGGAGATAGTGGATCCCGCTGAGGAGCGGTTGATTAGGTAGAAGAAAAAAATGGATTAACAGTGGCATACAATTCCTGGAAAGGCATGAAAGGAAGGATTTAAGTGACAGGTGAAGCAACTGGTTTTAGGAAAAAGGAGATAAAAGGATAGGTGCTGAGTTTGTAGGTTGGAGGATGTTCTCTGGCTGATGGCTGCCATTTCCTCCGTGAACTGGGAGTGCGTTGGGGGTCATCCTCTGAGAGGGAGGGATGGTGAAGGGGGTGGTCCAAGGAGAGCCGTGTTCTTGTCTCAGGCAGGTCTTCGCCAATGTCTCGGTCAAAGTAAGCCTCGGGCTCCTATAGTGCCCTGTTCTTTCCCCATCAAAATAGTCAATCACTTATTCAACAAATAGGGAGTGCTTCGAGTGCCAGGTACTGCCATTACACTGCATTGTAACGAGGTGTTCAGTGACTGTTTCCCTGCTAGACTGTGAGCTCCTTCGGGGAACAGTCATTTCTTTATTATTCATCACTCTCCCCCCATGCCCAGCACAGTGCCTGGCATATAGTAAGTGGTCAGGTTAGAAGACCATTGACCTTGAGCAGGCCTCGCCTCTCTACCGGTGTGGTCTCCTATCAGCCCCTTCAGGCTTAGTGGCCACTCTTTTAGCTCCTCCCCTGAGGGCTCCGCCCAGCTCCCTGCCTTGAGCCAGAATCCATTTGTCTCTTTCCATCCTTTGAGAGGCTCCAGGTATGGGTAGCACCAGTGAGAGGGGAGAGGTTAGGTTGTGCCCCTTCTTGAAGGTATTGGGCAGCTGGTCATCCTTTGACCTTAAAGAGTGAGGTGAAGGAGACCGCACTGCTTTGGGCTAGGCGCTCAGGCTTTAGCACTCTTCACACAGCAGAACTTCCCCCTTCCCTCCCCCAGTGCTTTCTGCCCCCATGACCAGATGGGCAGGCCTGCCCTGCAGTCACCCTGGTTCTTCACTGTCCCAGCCTCACGGGGCACGTGCCCTTCCCAGACCACACTTCCAAATGCTAAGGAGGTTGGTCCTGGCCTGAACACTGAGAAACCTGGCTCCATACACTGCTGCTTCAGAGAAGGGCCTGGCATCCCTATGATGCTCTGAGTGTGGCAGAGTCATGGGGTCTTCCATCTCCTGAAACTCATGGAGATGCCACTCAAAGGAGCAGCCTTTGAGCTAGGGTATCGGTTTAAGCTAGCTCCCTCCCTCCCTTTTTTCCTAGATCTCAGGCCTCACCTGTCCAGGACCCCATCCTACTTCCTTCTCAGGGACCCTTCATCATTCTCCAGCACCCTCCCTGACACTCCCATCCCCAGCCCATGAGGCCACACAAGCCTGTCTCAGTGTCTATCCCCAATTAGTTCTGAGCTTCCTAGTTCCTGTTCCTCTCACCCCTCCATCCTGACCAGGAACCCACTCTGTGCAGACGCACAGCGCACTCTCTTTGCTAATGGGGTGCGAAGTTGAATGAGACAGGGTCTCAGATGTTCGGACAGAATGCAGTACTGGGTGTGGTGAGCCAGGGAGGGAGTGGGCACGTGAGGATGGGGATGGGGACTGAACAGAAAAGACTTACTGCTTAGGAGCTTTGACCGCTGAGCCAAGTCGTGAAACATGAGCAGAGGTCCTCACCAGGGGAGACGGGATTCCAAGCCGAGGGATCAGTGTAAACAAAGAGCCAGGGCCGTGTGAGTGTGACGTGTTCTAGAATCCACCATACTTCCTGTGGCTGGAGTGTAAGGTGGGAAGGAGGCAGGACGGGGAGGAGGCCCGAGAGGTCATAGGCATTGGCTCAAGGAGGCTCATGGTGATCCGCTAACGAGTACAGACATTATCCTAAAGGCAGTCATGAGCCATCTGATTTTTTGAGCTGGAGAGTGACACAATCTGGTTTCCATTTCTGGAAGATTACGGTGGTTCTGGGTAGAGACAGGGCCGTCTGTCTTTCTCATTTATGCCGGTGGCCACGAGCTTTCTCGTTGCCGAGGTGGAGCCATACCGAGCAGACCAGCAGGTAGTTACATGTGAGGCAGACATGTGGACAGGGACCTTCTCACATTTATTTCACAGATGTGTGCATAGCATTGTGCTAGGGTCTGAGGGGCTAGGAGTGATGGAGAGGCGAGCTACGGCCCCTGCACCAGGACCCGGCACTGCACCCGAGAGACGGCAGAGCCTTGCGGGGCAGCCTAAACACCTCCGGGCTGTCAGTGCTCAGGGTTGAGAGCTGCGCTGTGGAGACAGAGAGCACTGGGGCCATGGGTTCAAGGAGGGAAAGAACTCAGGGCACACAGGCAGGTGGAGAGCGCTCAGGTAAGAAACTGAGGAGAAAGGACTGTGCGGCGGGAGTCTGAGGGGAAGGTGTGCCTGGGGGGCGGTCCGTAGGGGAGAGTTGCATGTTGCGGGGAGGTCAGGTAGGAAGAGACCTCTGAGTGAGGGTATCAGGGAGGGGAGGATAGTGTCTAAGAGGGTCAGGCGGAGACACAGTCGGATAGTGGTTGGTCAGGGAGAATAAACTGTGAGGGGGTGGCCGGGGAGGGGCCAGGGAGTGAGCACATTACAGTGGGGGTCAGGGAAGGAGAGAAGCCTAGCAGTGGAAGGTCAGGGAGATGGGGAGGGTGGAATGGGGCTTTGAGGGTGAGATCAATCGTTAGGGTGATGGGCTTGGCTGATCGGAGGAGAAGGTGATCCACGAAGCGCTTCTGAGGATGCAGGACGGGGTCCGAGGGGATAGGACTGGTGGACTTTCACTGTGGGACAGGAGACCTCACCTGAAGGGCAGGTGGAGCTTGGTTGGGGCATCGTGAGCAATGGTTGAGACACAGTAACATGACCAGAGTATGTTTTCTGAAACTGGCAGAGGAGATGCGAAATGGGGCCTGGGGCAGATGGGAGGGCAGATTCCTACACTGATTCAACAAATAGTTAATTGAGTTCTTGCTCTGTGTCAGCACCGTGCTAAGCCCTAGGCATACTACATTGAAAAAAAAAAAAAAACAAGAAAGACAAAATCCTCACCACCATGGAACAGAGTCATGAGCAGACAATCACTGAACAAAGTAAATAATAAATTAGCTTGTCAGATGGTGTTGGGTGCTGGGGAGAGTTTGGGGATTGCTGGGAGGGGCCACGGTGGCCTGCAGATTTACAAAGGGTATCCAGGGAAGGCCTCACTGAAAAGGTGACATTTGGGCAAAGACCTGAAGGGCTGGAGGGTCCAGATCAAAGACTCCTGCAGTGACCCAGGCATGGGGCATTATAGGGGCTGGCAGAGGAGTTGGTACCCGAGGTGAGATACTTTATCGAAACAGTCACCAAAATGTTGCTTCAACTGGTCAAAGGAACCACGAGTTGGAGCTGAAGGCCCTTCCTTTATGACCTGCCTTCCTAGGACCTTGCCCTTGAGGGCTTGGTCTATGCTCATTCTCTCTTGTCCTCATGGTCTCTAGGATGGGGTGGGCTCGGGGGCTGATTGGACCCAGCGATTTGTGATGATAGGAACAGAGCGTGGGGAGCTCACAGTGGTGGGGCTGTGCATAGCGGTGTGGCAGGAGGAAGGGGGCAGGCAGTGTCCAGTGTCCAGAACACACGAGCCAGTCCCTCACCATCTGTGCCCCTGGCACAGCAAGCCCCAGTTGGATGAGCTGGGGGTGGGGACGCACAGAGAGCCATTGTGTGGAGTCTCTGCAGTTGGGAGTGAGGGCAAAGCAGGGGCTGGCTGTGCTATCCCAGCAAGCTCAGGGCTGGGGATTTGGGGATGGGGTGGACTGTGGGCCTGGGCCTGGTCAGTGAGGGTGGAGTTTGAGCCGGTGGTGGTGGTGATGGTGGACAGAAGTCGAGCCCAGTTATTCTCCTGGGAAAATAGCTCAGCGGACACAGCGGTGTGTGCTGGCCTGCTGAGCGCAGGGAGATGAGGAGGTGCAGGGCACAGGCCTGGGACAGAAGCAGGGGTGCTGCTATCCTGACCTGGAGGCTCAACGTGGTCTCCCCTCCCCGCCTGCAGGATCTGCCAAGGCCATGTCTGTTCCATCATCCCTGAGCCAGTCGGCCATTAATGCCAACAGCCACGGAGGCCCCGCGCTGAGCCTGCCCCTGCCCCTGCACGCTGCCCACAACCAGCTGCTCAACGCCAAGCTGCAGGCCACGGCCGTGGGACCCAAGGACCTGCGCAGCGCCATGGGGGAGGGGGGGGGACCCGAGCCGGGCCCCGCCAATGCCAAGTGGCTAAAGGAGGGCCAGAACCAGCTCCGGCGGGCCGCCACAGCCCACCGTGACCAGAATCGCAACGTGACCTTGACCCTGGCTGAGGAAGCCAGCCAGGAGCCCGAGATGGCACCTTTGGGCCCCAAAGGCCTGATGCACCTGTACTCTGAGCTGGAGCTCTCCGCCCATAATGCGGCCAACAGAGGGCTCCGAGGACCCGGCCTGATCATCGGTACCCGAGAGCAGGGCCCAGATGAGGGAGAGGAGAAGGCAGCGGGGGAGGCCGAGGAGGATGACGAGGAAGACGAGGAAGACGAGGACGACTTGTCTTCTCCCCCCGGGCTGCCGGCGCCCCTGGGGAGCGCGGAGGTGCCCCCCGGGCCCCAGGCCCTCGCAGACGGCCCCCGAGAGCATAGCAAGAGTGCCAGCCTTCTGTTTGGCATGCGGAACAGCGCAGCCAGTGATGAGGACTCGAGCTGGGCCACCTTATCCCAGGGCAGCCCCTCCTATGGCTCCCCGGAGGACACAGGTACCTTGTGGAGCTTGCTGTGGGGAACGTGGGAGGGCGAGAGGGCAGAGGGGGGGGGTCCCTCCATACAGAGGGCCACCCTGGGCGTGAGTCACAGAGCCTGTATCCTCAGTCCTCAGCAGGCCACGCCCAGGTTTTCCTGAAGGAAATGGCCCCTACATTCAGAGAGTGCTTGAACAAGTTGATAGACCCATCCATCCCACACTCCCAGTGGATGGTGGCCTAGGTCTGTTTATGAGGCACTTACCAGGTACTGGCGCTGTTCGGAGCATTATCGTATGGAATCCTATTTTTTTATGCCCATACTACAGGTGACAAAATAGAGGCCTGGAGAGGTTTAGTCCTTTCCCAGGGTCACAGACAGTCTGAGATCACAGTAGAACTGAGATCTAAACCAAGTCCAAGTGCAGACCCGAGCTCTTGGCCCTTCGCTGTCACGGATGCCTACAGCACGATGAGCCCAGGTGCACTCCGGGCTGTTGTTTAGAGGCAGCTCCTCCCCACAGAGGTCTATTTGGAAAAGAATGGGGTATTGTGTGCAGAGCACCACACTGGACGTTGCAAGAGTACTGTTTAGTCAGGAATAAGATATTGACTAAAAGTTAGGAAGCAAAGGAAGAATAAACATATGCTTTGTTGGGGTGGGGGGGATAGATATTAGGACTCCCAGGATTGACCATTAAATGTGTCCCATTTAAATAAGTTGAGTCTCTGCATTTGCTAGTGTCACATAGAGATGCAGACAGCTGAGGAGCAAAGGGCAGAGATAATGGGCTGCAGCCACAAGCCTGGGCTGGATGTTAGTGTCAGGAAAGACTCCTCCCACACCAGGCAGCAGGCACCTTACCCAGACCCCAAACTGGGGGACCTTTGCAGGGAGCATGCAGTTCAGATGAGCCAAGGGCAGCATGTCATCCCCTTTCAAAGAACTTACTATGGACATTTTCAGACATATACAAAAATAATAGAATAACGAGCCTGATTTACCCATGACCCAGTTTCAACAATTAGCAACACGTGGCTAACCTTGCTGCATCTATACCCGCACCTACTCCTGGGCCCCAGCCTAGGTTATTTTGAAGCAAATACGTCCGTAAATGTTTACTCATGCTTTTTTTTTTGTCTATACCGTGAGGCATGCGAGATCTTAGTTCCCCAACCAGGGATCGAACCCACGCCCCCTGCAGTGGAAGCTCGGAGTCTTAACCACTGGACCACCAGGGAAGTCCCCACTCATTCATACCTTTCTGAAAGATAAAACTCTTTTGAAAAAAAATCCACAATGTCAATATCATGCCTACGGAAATTTAGCAATAATTCCTTAATATCATCGAATATCCAGTCAATGTTTACATTTCCCAGTTGTTTGATAAACGTCCTCCCCACTCTTTTTAAAAAGTTTTGATTCATTGCATCGATATCCAAATAGGAACAGACCTTTTTTTTTTTTTTTTTTTTTTTTTGCGCTATGCGGGCCCCTCACTGTTGTGGCCCCTCCCGTTGCGGAGCACAGGCTCCGGATGCGCAGGCTCAGCGGCCATGGCTCACGGGCCCAGCCGCTCCGTGGCATGTGGGATCTTCCCGGACCGGGGCACAAACCCGCACCCCCTGCATCGGCAGGCGGATTCTCAACCACTGCGCCACCAGGGAAGCCCAGGAACAGACCTTTTGATAGTCAATATGTCAAGGTTTCTTTTGATCTATACATTATTCCTCCATCTCTCTATTTTTGCTCAGTGTTTTGTTGTTGTTGTTTTAATTGAAGCCACTGTGTTGTTTGCCCTGGGCTTTCCGTGGTCTGGATTTGCAGACCCTCCCTGTGTGGTGTTGAACATGTTCCTCTTTCCCTGGATTTCCTGTAAATTGACAGTGAATTCTAGAGCCTTGATCAGATTCAGATTTGAGGGGTTCTTTGTGTTTTGTTTTTGTAAGAACACTTCACAGGTGGTATTGAGTAATTCTACCAAAGACAAAGTCTGATTGCCTGTCTTTAGGGGGATGTTAGCGGCAGTCAGTGGCCATTGCCTGGGTCCCTTTTGCAGGGAACAGCTACTACTCCACTCCAGCTGGTTTTTATAGGGTTAGGTGGGGGGAAATGTAGTCTCAATGGAGCCAGTTCATGTAACTTTTCAAGGGAAACTGAAAACTAGATATTGATGTGAAACATCCCAATTTCTAAATGTTAACAACCAAGTCTTTTTTAAAAAAGCACCATGCAGGCCAAACAAAATCTATCTGAGGTTTACGTCAGACTGCAGGTTGCTTATTTGCAACCTCTGCCTTAGGGGGTGTGAATCTGGGGCCAAATAATGGAGAGCCTGGCTGCTCTGGGGCCCCTGAATGGTCACTGTAGTGGCCGCTCCTATGAGCTTTCTGGGAGTGGGAGGACAGAACTGCTGAAGAGCTGGGAAGGGTATGCTGGGTGTGGGCAGTGACCTCAGCAAGCGAGCTGGTGTGGCGAGAGGATGGGCAAGGATCAAGCTCTGCCGGAGGCTGTGTTAATTGAGGGTAGCAGAAGGGGCTGCGTCACTGCCTCTTTTGTAACTGTGTTGCTATGACCAGGAAGGCCACAGAGGAGGTCTGGGCTCCTGTAGGAATGTGGTAGAATTGAGCGAACATTGTTTTCTCCTTCCCACCCTAGGATCTCCACAAAGTTGTTGATTGCATGCATGCCTATATGAATGAATGAATGATGACCAAATGATGAATGTTGAATGAATGAACTTTCCTACCTGTGTTGGGTTCATACTGGGAACCCACTGTGTTGGGTTCATACTCATTGCCAGGCCTTGTCCTAAATGCTAAGAACACATGCTGCGGGGGTCAGATGTTCCTGCCCTCAATGGCACTCACAGTCTAGGGTGGAGACAGAAGTAAACAGGTTGCTTGGGCCCTGGGGTCGGGGAGGTGCAGGAGGGACATCACGCACCCTGCCTGTGTGCATGGTCGGGGAGAGGGGGTGGGTCAGTTTTGCGAAGTGACCTTTACACTGATGCTGGAAGGAGGAGTGGCTGGTGCCAGGTCAAGATTGAGGGGAGGGAGGCTGGGCGCAGGGAGGATAAGGGGCGTGTCCCAGGCAGGGAGAGAGAGACCAGAGGTATGGAGGGTGGTCAGAGGTAAGGCTGAGAGGCAGGCGATTAGGGGCTCATAACAGCAAACAAACCTTGTAGAGGAATTTGGGTTCTATCCTGAGGGCAAGGAGAAAACAATTAGAGTATTCAACTGGAGAGAAGGTTAGCATTTTGGGACAATCATTTGGGATGTAGCATGCAGCTCAGACCGGAGGAGACTAAACAGGAAGAGGGAGACCCTTCGTGAGGCTGCTGCATTGACCCAGGTAGAAGATACTAGTAGTCTGGACTACAGGCGTGCGTGGGGGTGGGGAAAGGAGAGCGTTCCTGACTCCTGAGCAAATGACTACATCTGGCTTAGCCTGGGAGGCATGCGTGGGTGAATGAATGATACATGAACCTCTGAGTGCGTGAAGGAGCACCGGAATGAATTGGTGCAGGAGTGAGAGTGTACATTCCTGAATAAATGCGTGCTTGTGGAAGCAAAGGCCGGGGTGGGGCTGTGCTTGGAGGGAGACGTGCCAAGCTCCAGAAGGGCCTCCCAGATGGTCAAGGGGGGAGAGCGGCCCCTCCAGGACAGATCGGAAGGATGAAGCTCTTTGAAGCAGGAAGGTGCAGGCTGACAGGGATGGCAGATGGATTGGTGTGTGTGACTCAGTCAGAAGATGGTGAACTGGTCCGCAGATTCAAGGGGTCTGTGACCCTTCAGGAAGAAAGGTGTGGCTCTGCGGAGCACGGCTGCCCTGGGTGTGGGGTTCCTGGAAGGTTTGGCGGGAGAGCCCTGAAGACGATGGAGGGTCTCTGGGGAAAAGCGGGCATTCTAATTCCCTAGGGCCTGAGGGGAGGGGAGGGTGGGGGGGAAAGAGGCAGTAATGGGTACCTAGAGGCTGGATGGGCAAGAAGAGCCCCTCCTCTGTGGGCCCACCTCATTTGGAAGCTGAGGGCAGTGAGGCACCTCGCCCCAATGACTCTCACATCAGGTATGCAGCCACCTTGGTGTAACCACGCCCACTCCCAGCCCTCCGTGACTGTTCGCCCAGCAGCCTGGGTCTGGGGACTGCCTGTCCCTCAGTGCTGCCTCTTGGACCAGTCAGGATTCCTGGTTTCCCTGGTAACGGGAAGCACGTCAGCAGTCTGGGCGCTCCCAGCCGGTCCTGGTGCTGCGGTTGCCGAGGAGACGCTGCAGCCTAGCTGGGCCCTGGCAGGTGAGGGGGGTTGGTGCTGGGAAGCCCCAAGCCCAGCCTCAAGCTTGCCGGGGCCCAGCCCCTGAAGCCCACTCTCCGCTCGAACTGCTGGGCAGGTTCTGGGCAGGGGAGGGATCCCCGGGAGCCTTGAAGCCACACCCTGTTTGCACTGAGAGCTCTAGGCTTTGCAGGGCCCCAGGTAGCTGGGGGATTCCTGAAGGGCTGAGCCTCCTGGTGTCCCTAAGACTGGGCTTGACTGTGGCACCGAGGTGACCGCTTTGGGGTGGGATGGAGATTCAGGACTGGGGGGAGGGGACGCAGGATTAGAAAGAAGAGATGTGAGCGGGGAAGGCTGGGGTCTCATGAGCCCTACCCCACATCCCCACCCCAATGGGGTCCCCTTACCTGGTGGTCCTGGCCCCTCCCTACTGAGCTCCAGGCGGGGGAGGATCTTGCCTGGCAGGCGCTCTGCCCTGGTGAGAAGGGGGCGGGATGAGCTTTTCTCTGCAGCCCAGCACCAGGCTGTGAGCCCAGCTGGCTGGGCTGGAGGGGCTGTGAGGAGGGAGGGTGGAGGCAGGAGGGGCTGGGAACAAGCGCCATGTTCTCCCAGGACTTCTTCCTGGCCATCGTCCTGCAGGACAGTAGCCCAGGTGAGGGGCAGCACGGGCCCCGGGCATGATGTGGGGCGGGGCTGGCAGGGAGCACACAAGTGGCGGAGGCCTGAGCTGGGCTGCAGGGCTGGAGTGGCGTGGCTCTGCGGGGGGAGGAGGGACTATGTCACAGGTGCGTGGTGTGTGTGCATGTGCATGGAATGTTTGCCTGCACTCGTGTGTGGCAAGGGTTAGGTTGTGGGTGTCTACGGTATCTGCACACATGTGGCAGAGGCTGACATCTGTTGTGTGTCTGAATGTGTACTCAGTGTCTGTGTGGTACCCACACATGTTTGGGGGGTCATCGTGGGTGTGGCCTCTGCACACACGTGGGGCAGGGGCTGGACTATGTCGCTGCGTGTGCACTCCTCTGTGTGGTGGCCGCATTAGTGGACGGCTGGAGTTGGTGTGTGTGTGTCTGCCCCTGCACACGCGCGCGCGCCCGTACGCAGTACCTGCTGTCTGCGGGTGTCTCCTGTGTGCGTGCGCAGTGCCTGCTGTCTGCGGGTGTCTCCTGTGTGCGTGCACCCTTGGGTCTGTGGTGGCTGTGCAGGTATGTAGTAGGGCTTGTATATGTTGTATGTCTGTGTGCACCTGTGTGTGCAGGAGCTGCTAAGTGTGTGCACCTGGGATCCGGATATGTGTGACAGGAGGTCATTTGGGGTCACTCAACCTCCTTCCCTTCTCTCTGCCTCCCTCCTTCCCTCTGTTTGGCCATGTTAGCCAGGAGCAGAGCCCAGGAGGAGACCTGAGTCACGTCTCATGCTGGGGGCCCCCCATGCTGTGACTCCAGACTTCAAGCTCTAGGAGGAAGCAGGAACCTTGTGCTGGAGCCCTTCCCCTGCCCTTCCTCCACCATGGGGTCTTGGGAGGGGACTGGGCATAGCACCCATGATTTGCTTGTTGGGTGGGCAGACCCTCACCAAGACCCCCCCACCTAGCAGATTCCTTTTGGAACCCGAACGCCTTCGAGACGGATTCCGACCTGCCAGCTGGATGGATGAGGGTCCAGGACACCTCAGGGACCTACTACTGGCACATCCCAACAGGGACCACTCAGTGGGAGCCCCCGGGCCAGGCCTCCCCATCACAGGGGAGCAGCCCCCGAGAAGAGTCCCAGGTGAGGCTCGCGGGCCTGATGGTTTTGACCCGGGGGGAGGGTGGCGCTGCTGTTGCTAGATGAGCCACCCACCCCTGGCTCCCACCCCTCCTAGCTCACCTGGACCGGCTTCACGCATGGAGAAGGCTTCGAGGATGGAGAATTTTGGAAGGTGAGTGAGGGGACCTCCTTCACAATGGAGGAGCTGGAGAAGGTGCATCATTTTGGTCCTGATTCCTCTCTCCCCTTCCCAAGGATGAGCCCAGTGAGGAGGCCCCGATGGATTTGGGACTGAAGGACCCTGAGGAGGGGACGTTGCCTTTCCCAGCTCAGAGCCTCAGGTAAGTGGGAAGGCATGACACAGTGGGCTGACAGTGGGATGGGTCTGTCTGGAAGGGACCTTGGGACAGCTCCCCGTTTGGGGGCCTGTACCAAGTGTTACCACCTGCCTCCAGCCCAGAGCCGTTGCCCCAAGAGGAGGAGAAGCTGCCCCCACGGAATGCCAACCCAGGGATCAAGGTTTGTTCAAGACCAATGCCCGTTCCCACGTTGGGCCCCCCTGTGTACAGGAATGCCCCCTGGGTCATGTTCTGCGGGCCTCTGTGGTCTCAGTACAGCTTGCCAGGTCCTGAGCTCTTGAAGTCTCAGCAGAGACCCCTGTGTCTGAGTGGGAGGCATTTCAGTTTTTAACTCAACCAGTCCCGTGGCCTGGCAGGGGGCTGTTCCAGGCTTGGCTCAGACGCTTCCTCGACTGGCAGGGGTCTCCTCTGAGACCAGCACCCCTCCTGCAACTATATCCTGTTTGTAGAGCCTCTTAGTCTTATACCCTCCCACCCACTGTGTTCTGAGTCAGGAACTCCCTTGGTCTCAGCAAACCTCCTTGCGTCCTGGGCTGGGGGCTCTTCCGATTTTAGCTCAGAGCCTCTATCTCCCGCCCCCTGTTTTGTGTCTGGCAGTGTTTCGCCGTGCGCTCCCTTGGCTGGGTGGAGATGACGGAGGAGGAGCTGGCCCCTGGCCGCAGCAGTGTGGCAGTCAACAATTGCATCCGTCAGCTCTCCTACCACAAAAACAATCTGCACGACCCCATGTCTGGGGGCTGGGGGGAGGTGAGGGCCTGAGCTGGCAGGGTGGCCGGGCAACGGAGAAGTGAAGGGAACTGTGAGAGCTGGGAGAGCCCAGCTGCCGCCCCAAGGGCTGGGGAGGGAGGTGCACACCCACCAGGTGACAGCCTGTGAGATGGACGCGTGACTCCACGTTGGGACCTTGGGAGACGGTTGTTTAACGGCGATGGGGATGATAAAAGGAGTCTCGTTAGAGGTGACAGGTGGGACCTTTACTAGAGGGAGGCTGCAGGGTGGCTGGTCCGACACCAAAGCAAGGGCCCTCGAGCTGGGGGCTCACCCTCCCTCAAGCTGGAAGTGGCAAAGCTCAGCCACCTTCCCAGCTGGGGCACCGCTGAGCGTCCGCTTCCTGGGCCTGCAGGGGAAGGATCTGCTGCTGCAGCTGGAGGATGAGACGCTAAAGCTGGTGGAGCCGCACAGTCAGGCCCTGCTGCACACCCAGCCCATCGTCAGCATTCGCGTGTGGGGCGTCGGGCGGGACAGCGGAAGGTGGGAGCAGGGCCAGGGGTCCTGGGGGGGCGGGCAGTCAGAGTGGGGCCCTCCTCCCTAACTCTGCTCTTTGCCTCTCTTGTGCTGCCGGACCCAGAGAGAGGTACTATGCCTAATTTGCCTTGACCGTTCCTCTTCCCACACCTGGACCAGATGCCATGAAGCACCCAAGTTCCCCTATTCTGCCCTGCCCCTTCCTGCCCGCTGTGCTCGCCCGTCCTCCTTGACCTCGGCATGCTTGCCTGTCTGTCCTCCGGCCAGGAGGCAGCGCCCGCAGCACCCCATCCCGAGGGCAGAAGCCCTGGAGGAGCTGCGATGGATGGGGAGGGCGTGGGTGGGGTGGAATGAGGCTCGGCACTGGAGGGCACTGGGAGACGCTGAGGTGCCCCTCCCCCCAACAGGGACTTTGCCTACGTGGCTCGCGATAAGCTGACCCAGATGCTCAAGTGCCACGTGTTTCGCTGTGAGGCACCTGCCAAGAACATCGCCACCAGCCTGCATGAGATCTGCTCTAAGGCACGGCCCCCTTCGCACCCTGGGCTAGCTGCCACCTTTGCTCTACAAGGATGTGGGTGGGGTCACTGAGGCGGGGTGGGGGGCTCCAGGGCTGTGAAGCCTAACGCACCCTCCCTCGCTCTTCCCCTCCCCCTTTCCCCTTCCGCAGATCATGGCCGAACGGCGCAACGCCCGCTGCTTGGTAAATGGACTCTCTCTGGACCACTCTAAACTTGTGGATGTCCCTTTCCAAGGTCAGTGTCACAACCCTGCCAGGTCTGTCTCAGCTTTGTGGGCAAGGGTGGGGTGACCCAAGAAGAGGCACGAGCTACTGGACAGGGTGATAGAAAAATGGAGGCTCAATTCTTTGGGTCAAATAAGTGGAGGGACTTTGGTTAAAGGGAGGCAGGGGGAGGGGGTGGAGGTAGGGCCTTGGCGGGGTGAATGTCCAGCTTATACCCTGGTGGTGGGGACTGGCAGTGAGCAAGGTCTGCCGCTATGATTGATCCTCTTCTTTCTTCCCCGCAGTGGAATTCCCAGCGCCTAAGAATGAGTTGGTACAAAAGTTCCAAGTCTATTACCTGGGGAACGTGCCTGTTGCTAAGCCTGTTGGTATGTGTGTCCTTTTTCACGCAGGGACCACCTCCTTGATCCCCAAACTCTGCTCCCACCCTCTGCCTCCCAGTGCCCCTTCTACCAGACCTTCCTCATGCTGATGTCTCCCTGCCCTTCGAAATGCATCCCACCTCCTGTACTTCTGTCCCAGCTGCACTCCGTACCCTGCCTTCACTCACTGTGAACCAGTGAACCGGGCATATAGGGAGACCCACTCCTGAATCCCACAGAAAAGCTTTGGTTAGGCTGGGAGGCGGGTCTTCGATGACTGGAAACGCTGGAGCAGCCGGGAGCTGGGTTGGGTATGGGCTGTGAGCATCTAGAGAGGAAGCAGTGAGCATATTTGTCAACGTGCTTTATTGCTTGAAAAGTACTCCCTTACATGTCACTTAATTCTTGAGGATCCTGTGAGGTTGGGATTATGATGATACCCATCTTATAGATAAACCGAGGCTAGAGACTATTAGGTCCACTCATATTTCTAGTGCTTTTACGGTACCTTTTATTCACTTGTTCATTCACTTAGCAAATACCTATGAAGCCTACCATGTACCAGGTCCTGGGAGAACAATGGCCACAGCCCTGCTTTCATGGAGGTTACAGGAGATTACAGTAGAAAAAAAGAGGAATAAATCAAATAATCACATAAATAAATGTAAAATTACAAGTTGAGTCATTCGCTGAAAGAAAGTAGCAAGATGCTATGAAACTGTGTAACAGAGGAGCCTCATTTAGTCTAGGGAGTCCAAAAAGACTTGAGAAAGTGACATTTGAACTGAGATTTAAAAAATGAGTAGGATCTAATGTGGCCAGGTGGAATGGAGACAGGAGTAAAGTGGGAAAGATCACTCCAGGCAGAGTGAACAGTGTGAGGACCCATCACGGGAGGCACCTTGGTACTTCAAAGGCATTGAGAGAAGGCCAGCTGCGCCAGATGAGGCTGGGATCTCGGTGGCAGTCAGGCCCTGCGGGACCTCGTAGGCCACGTTAGTGATTTGTTCTTCGTCCTAAGAGCGGCAGGGAGTTATAAGAGGATTTCTCTGGAGCGCACTAGGCATAATCATTTGAGTTTTGTAACGCTCTGCTTGGCTATACCAGTGGAGAAGGCTGCTCAGCAGGTGGAGGGGGACGTGGGGAACCCAGGAGGACCTTGCAGTAGTTGTGGCCAGTAATGAGAACATCTTGGACTGTGCTGGGGCTGAAGAGGAGTGTGTGGATTCAAGAGACGATTAGACAATTAAAGTCAGCAGAGGCCTTGGTGATTGGTTGGATGTGGCGTGAGGGACAGAGGCACTAAGGCTGACCCCTGGCTTTCGGAGCTAACCAGATAGTGGTGCCATTCTCTAAAGGTAGGAAGCACTGGAAGAGGCCAGTTTGGGTTTGGAGATTTGAGTTCAGTTTTCAGGCATGCTGAGTCTGATGTGCCTTCAGGAAGGTGAGCGGCAAACTCACATTGGCATCTGGATTCACGGAGGAGGGGTCTGGGCTGGAGATACAAGTGTGGGCACCACTGGGTTAGAGAGGTAATCAAAGCCACGAGTGTGAAGAAGATCGAGACCGGAAAGTGGGCAGCCACTGCGAGAAGGCAAACGAGCCTGGGCCTGGCGGTGAGCCCCTCCAACATTTAATGGACAGTGGAGGAGTGAGGTCAGAGGGGAAAAAAAGAGATGGCTTTAAGAAATGCTTGGGCGTCGTGTCAAAAGACACTTAGGAAGAACTCGACAGTGTTGGGTGAATGGATAAACAAACACACAGATGAAAGAATGCCTCAGATGACATAGCCCAGGAGATGGTAGACCAAGGACTCTAACCCTGGTCATCTTCAGTTCTCTGCTCTTCCTCTCAAACCATGCTGACTAGTGACCAGCACCTTACATTCAGTGAGGGAACCTTCTTAGAGAGGGTGGGGATTTAGCTGGGGTTTGAAGGAAGGCCTGGATTTGCAGAGAGGAGTGGATTGGATTCCGTGGCACTGCCACCGCAGGCGAGAAAGTCCTGCTGGGGGAGCAGGAAGGAGGCGTGGCTGAGCCCTTCACCTTTGTGCTAGTTTCCTCCTCTCCCTCACCCCCAACTTCATGCCTCTTGCAGTTACTACCCTACTCCCCTGTCCACCTGCCACACACATAAGTTCTCACCACATTAAAGCAACTGTCTGTAGCCCTTGACGGCCCCTCTGCCGTCCATCAGCTCAGTGGGTCTGCTCTGTTGAAGCCACAGCTTTCACACAGTAGTCCCTAAACTCACTTCATGCTTTATTTTTGTTTTTTTTATAAATTTATTTATTTTTAAAGATTTATTTTTGGCTGCATTGGGTCTTCGTTGCTGCGCCGGGCTTTCTCTAGCTGCGGAGAGCGGGGTCTCCTCTTCGTTGTGGAGCACGGGCTCTAGGCACGCGGGCTTCAGTAGTTGTGGTGCGTGGGCTCAGTGGTTGTGGCTCGCAGGCTGTAGAGCGCAGGCTCAGTAGTTGTGGCGCACGGGCTTAGTTGCTCCGTGGCATGTGGGATCTTCCCGGACCAGGGATCGAACTGTGTCCCCTGCATGGGCGGGCGGATTCTTAACCACTGCGCCACCAGGGAAGTCCCACTTCATGCTTTATTTGTGCTCCCTTTTTAACCTCCATGAGTTTAACATTGATCCCTCCCGAAGCTGCAATATTCACTCATTAATCATTTGTTCATCAACAAATGACTATTGAGTGCCTGATTTGTGCCACGCACTACTCTAGGTTCTTGGTGTTAATGAGCAAAACTGACCAAGATTCCTGCCTTCAAGTAGCTGCCATTCTATTCAGGATAGATAAAATAAGTAAATTATATAGTATGTTAGAAGGCTACAACTGAGATGGGAAAAAAATAAGGACACTGGGCTTCCCTGGTGGCACGGTGGTTGAGAGTCTGCCTGCCGATGCAGGGGACACGGGTTCGTGCCCCGGTCCGGGAGGATCCCACATGCCGCGGAGCGGCTGGGCCCGTGAGCCATGGCCGCTGAGCCTGTGCGTCCGGAGCCTGTGCTCCGCAATGGGAGAGGCCACAGCAGTGAGAGGCCCGCGTACCGCAAAAAAACAAAAACAAAAACAAAAACAAAAATAAATAAGGATATAAGGGGGATTGGGAGCTTGGGGCTGGGGTCAGGGTGTAGGTTTCAGTCCTGAGCTGTTACCAAATAGACTTTTTCCGGGCCACCTAGTTCCACTGCTTTCCCCGCCTGCATGCTGCTTCTCCCCATCCTGGGGCCAGGCGCCACCTCCGCAGCTCCATCTGCTTATTAAGCAGTTTGATGTATGGTCTACACTCAAGATCTTTGAGCTTTTCCATTGACTGGCATCAATGTCATTCACATCTGAGCCCTCTGCAGGCTGCCCTGGCCCACCCACTCCTGCCTGTGTTGTCACCCTCCTGTGGCTCCTGGGTTGCTTGGTTATACCGGTTTGGGTGCATTTGCCCATGTTGCCTCGAGGGTGACTTGCTCAAGCATCTGGAATTCCTTCAGTAGGTAATCCCTGTGCTAGGACTGGGGACACAGACATGAATGAAACTTGGTTTCTGTCCTTGAGGCGGCCACAGCCCAGTGTGGAGAAGGGCTCCCAGCAGTTACAAGATATGCTGAGAGCTGTCCCAGCAACAGCCTCTCTGCCCTACAGCAGGGAAGGCCTCCCAGGTGGGCCCTGGGTGAACGCTGAGGCGTGAGAATTGGGAGTTTCGCAGACAGTCAAGAGGGGAAGGGCCCTCTAGACAGAGGCTTTTCCCTCAGTTACAGTCTGTCCTTCAAGGGCATCCTCTTCTCTTACTTTGTATTCCCCATCTGCCTCGCTGGGCATTCGCCAAGATTAGATGTTAATAATGCTACATAAATCGTTTGAAGCTCACGGAGCAGTAAAATATGAAGCTTGACAGATCGGATGAGGCCAGTTTTTGGAGTACCTTATGCTTAGGAGAGGAGCTTGGCTTTGATCCAGCCAGAGGTAAGGCTAGCAAGGCCAAGAGGGAGGACATTCGAGGAAGATCTGCTTTCTGCCCTCAAAGGGTCCATGTGTTCTGCTCCTGGTGGGAGCCCAGAGGCACTGAAAGGGGCACGAGGGCCCAAGAGCAGACCACAGAGGTGTGTGCTTTTGCATTGGCATCGTTCACCCTAAGTTCTTCACTGCGATGGTACCCAGATGCCACAGCCAGCTCACGAGCAGTGCAGGGAACAGAACCCATGCCCCACCATGCCAGTGTGCTCCTGCCTTGGTTCTCTGCTGAGTACAAGCAAAAGTGGGGTGCGCGGGTGGAAATGTTTAACAGCAGTTAGAAGTAGAGGAGATATTGTTACAAGGGAAAGTTGATTGGTCTAAAGGCCAGGAACCTTGCGTTCCTTGGCTTTTGAGCAAGTCATAGAAATTACTGAGTACAAGTAAGATTTTTTTTTTTTTTTTTTTTTTTGCGGTACGCGGGTCTCTCACTGCTGGGGCCTCTCCCGTTGCGGAGCACAGGCTCCGGGTGCGCAGGCTCAGTGGCCATGGCTCACGGGCCCAGCCGCTCCACGGCATGTGGGATCTTCCCGGACCGGGGCACGAACCCACGTCGCCTGCCGCGTCCCCTGCATCGGCAGGCGGGCTCTCAACCACTGCGCCACCAGGGAAGCCCACAACTAAGATTTTGACAGCACTCTCGTTCCGAAACTAGGACTATAGGCAAGGGGCAGGGGAAAGGCCTGGTTAAGAACCCAGGCCCTGGAATCAGACTGCTTACCTTCAGATCCCCATTTCTTAGTGTGACCTAAGGTTTATTACCTGATTTCTATCAGCTTCAGTTTCCTTATCTATAAAATGGAGATAAAGGGATCTTTTGTGAGATTGTAGATGACATAGTGCACTGTAATGACTTAGCACGGTATGACACAAGAGTAAACATTCCTCAAATGGAAATCTTTAAAACAAAAATGAAGGTTGGGTCTTAAGGACTGGATAGGACTGGCCTATAGGGGCTGATTTGGAAGGGATTGTGGTGTAAAGCGCTGGAATGTCTGAATGTGGAGAGCAGGGTATGGAGAGGACAGCTTTGGGGGCTCAGTCTGCTTAGGAGGCTGGAGAAGGAGAGTCAGTGAAGCAAACCAAGCTTAGGATTCAAGGTGGAAGAGGCTAGAAAAGTGCCAGTCACTGAAGCCAAGCAGGAGAGTACCAAGGAAGGGATACAGCAGCATCCGGGGCTGTAGGCTAGTGAAGTGGGGATGGAGCAAAGGCCCTGGGCTGGACTGGGCAGAGCTGGAAAGTCTAGTGTACAGCGGGGGTATCCTCTCTCCACCTCCGGCAGTGCCATGTTCATATCCTTACCTTTCAGGGGTAGATGTGATAAATGGGGCCCTGGAATCGGTCCTGTCCTCCAGTAGCCGTGAGCAGTGGACCCCAAGTCACGTCAGCGTGGCCCCTGCCACCCTCACCATCTTGCACCAGCAGGTAAAGACCTGGGTGGAGAAGGTATGGAGGGGCCTTGCCAGGGAGGGGAGACCGGGAATGAGGGGAAGGGCCGTCAGTAAGATGGATGCACCCAGTATAAGAGGGCCGGGCTATTCCTTTCTAACTGGCTCCCCTCCCCGCAGACGGAGGCAGTGCTGGGGGAGTGCCGAGTGCGCTTCCTGTCCTTCCTGGCCGTGGGCAGAGATGTCCACACGTTTGCATTCATCATGGCTGCCGGCCCAGCCTCCTTCTGCTGCCACATGTTCTGGTGCGAGCCCAATGCTGCCAGCCTCTCAGAGGCCGTGCAGGCTGCATGCATGGTAAGCGGGTAGGGTGGTGGAGCGGTGGCCCCCGGCCCACATGGGGCAGGCTGGAGCGTGACCGCCCCCCCCCGCCCCCGCCTCTCTGCAGCTCCGCTACCAGAAGTGTCTGGATGCCCGCTCCCAGGCCTCCACCTCCTGCCTCCCGGCACCCCCAGCTGAGTCTGTTGCGCGGCGTGTAGGGTGGACCGTCCGTAGGGGCGTTCAGTCGCTGTGGGGCTCCCTTAAGCCCAAACGGCTGGGGGCGCACACGCCCTGAAGCCCTCTGCTCCCTCCACCTGCTTGCATTGGGCCCCAGGGAACTCAAGGGCACGGGGCAGGGAGGGGCCCTACAGGTTATTCTTAGACTTCAGGGCCCCCCCCCCCCCCGCCAGAGCTGCCCCTCCCCAGTAGCTGGGGTTCCCTGCCTAGGGGCTGGGAGGGAGATCTAATCCTGTAAGGAAGTGACAATACTGGGTGGATGAGAAGAGGAGCAAGAAGCGAGGCCAGCCCCAGGCTCTCCACCGCCACGTTTCCACTGGAGCGGGAGGAACTGGTCTAGGCCAGGCCCCATCTTCGCAGGGTCCTGCAGGGGCAGAAGGAGGGGACTGGTCCCGGCATGGGTCCCCTCCCCTTTGCTCCATGGGCACCTCTGCTGTACTGATATCACTAATAAAGTCTGCCCTGCTGAGCTGTGTGCCTTCCTGTGCCTGTACCACACCATCACTCCTGGTACCCTGATCCCTCAGTTAGGCTCATTTCCAGGGCCCCCTTGACCTTCCTGCCTCAAAACAAGAAACTGGGACAGTCACAGCAGGGTCTGGAGTCCGAGTCTCTTGTTTTTATTTTAACAGCCTGGCAACCAGGCAGCAGCAGCAGTACAGGGTCCCTGGCTGGCCAGCACAGGCCTGGGGTGACAGCTTCTGTCTGGTCTTCCCAGGGCAGTGCAAACTTAGACCTCTGCTCCACGGCCATGAAAGGATAGTGGCCTCAGAGCAGCCAGCCCCACTCCCATATCTTGCTAAACCAGATCCAGGAAAGGAGGTCTTGTTTCCGAGGTGTGCTTGGGCCCAGGGATAAGCTCTTCCACCAGACATTCTTCTCGCCACAGTGGCCTTCTGGGGTTTTCGCTCCTTGTCTAAGACAAGCACTTTCCCACCTCTGGGCCCTAGGGGTGTTAGCATAATGGTGGCCTTGGCCGCAGGCTCTGGACAGGAGGGAGGTTTGCGTCCGGCATCAGGTGGCGACACAGGGCAGGGCTGTCTGACCGGGCGGACAGCTGGGCGCACAGAGTGGCGAGGCGGCAGGGTGTGCCACAGGGCTCTGAGGGCGGGTGGCCCTTATGGTAGAGAAACCAGAAGGTCTGGAAAAGCTGCGTGTCACTCCGCATGCGGTACACCAGGTCGTGCCAGGCGGCGGGCAGCACATTGGGCAGCCCATAGGTTTCCCGAGCCCTATAGAGGAGCTGCCAGTGTGGTGTCGCTCCGGGCTCATTCGCCTGCGTCAGGTTCAGGATGTAGGTCTCGTGGTCCAGGACCAGGTGAGAGCTCCCGGAGTAGTTGCCATCTATTTGGTAGACACGGTACCCTGCAAGGAGGGAGGGCTGACCAGAGAGGGAAAGGACAAAGGCAACTCCAGTGGGGAGGCAGAGCTCGCCCCTGGGCGGCCTTGGGTCCAACCCTCCTTCCTCTACCCCAACAACTTCCTCCCTCTCATCGGCTTCCTCTATCCCGAGACCTCCTTTATCCCAACAGTTTGCTTTCACCTCACTCACCAGGATTGAGGCTGATGTAGGTGGTGGCACTGGGCGCCAGGAAGGCAACCGATAGCGGCCGGCTTAGGGTCTCCTCATCATAGAAGATCTCAAACTCATCCACGTGGGTGTGGCCAAAGAACTGACCAGCCAAGGTGTTCTCATACCTGGCCAGAAGACACTAATCATATTCAGAAGTTTCGAGCAAGGGGGAAGAGGAGAGCTGGGGAGGACTGGATGCTTGCTTTCTCCATCCTTTTCAAGGAAGTAGCGTCCCCACCCCAGTGGGGCAGCAGGGATGGTGAGACGCTTGAGGGAGTTTCTGACCTTTAGACTTCACCCGCTCGCCCCCAACACACCTCCCTCCTACCTCTCCACAATTCGGTAATAATTCCAGCTCCAGCTCTTCAGGCAGTGCCCTGGGGGAATGTGGCCAATTATATGCACCTGTGGGGAGAGTTAAGGAAGGTTATGAGGGCAAGAGGGGTCCAGGAAGCCCTGGCCAGGCTAGTTGGTACTCATCTTTCCTACAGTGGCTGGCACTCCTGGCCAGAGAGAGGGGGAGCAAATGAAAGGACTTTCTAAGGGTGACCGTGAGCTGAAACCCCAAGGAACACTGTTGGGAGTGCCCGAAAATCAAGCTTCTCTGCTCACAGGTGCTCCAGATCCAGAGAGAAGTCTACTTGTGAAGGGCCTGCTATTCCTCCCACCCTACCGGCACCGGCCCCTCTGGGTTTCCACCACTCTCGCTCACTTTGTCTCCTCGGTCCTCAGCGGCCTGAAGCTCCCCCACCAGCCACTGGAGCTGTCCAGCAGGATCTGTGGAGTTGATCAAGAGCCAGAAGTTCTCACGGGAACAAAAATTCATATTGAGAGAGATGAGGCGGAGGCCGGGGCGTGGGGAAAGTGCATAGAACCCCCCAATTCTGAAACAAAGTGAACACGGGTCAGCATGCATTCATAACCCTAGCCCTGCATGCCCAGTCCTGTGTAGGGAATCTGGGTGAGGGCAGAGGCACCTAGGACATCATCCCTACTCTCAAGCCCACGTTCTAGCTGAAGATCAGACAGCACTGATTATAGGGCCCGTGTGATTGAAGCAAGTGGCTCCGAGGAAGGCTCTAGGAGTTCAGAGGAGGCATAAAAGTGAGCTAGAAGAGGCAAAGGCCATCCAGAGGGAAGAGGACCTAGGCCTGGGAAAGTTGGGAAAAGCTGGGAGGTTAGAGAGGGGGAGGCATTTTAGAGAAGACCGGACTACCACAGAGGAGGTGCGCTGCTAGCCCTTCACCCTGTGAAGGAGGGTGGCTGGAGATAAGGGTGGAAATGGAAAGTGGGGTCCGATTTGGAGGGCCAGTGAAGAGAGCTGAGGGCTCAGCCTAGGGTAGTCACACATAATGCTAGGTTCCCTGCTCCCTTCACTTTCATCCATCTTTCTCCTCCCTTCCTGGGTTTCCGTGGGCCTCAAATACCTGAGGGTGCGAAGGGCCTCAGCAGGCAGCCAGGGCTCCCAGGCCTTGGCCATCGCCTCGTAGAGCCAGTGCGAAGACTGGTTGCCCTCTATGAAGGGGGGAGGGAAGCTATTGACGGGTGTGCTCTCGTGGTTGCCCACAGCAGGGTACACAGGCACTGGCCCCAAGAACTTCTTCACGAGGTCTGTGACGGTGGTCAGGGCCCGCAGCTGGTCCTGACGAGACTGCTGCCAGATGTTGTGGGCAGGGATATCGCCCGTCCAGTACACCATATCAAAAGGGCCGGCGGGGCCCAGGCCACTCAACAGGCTCTCCAGGGTCCGCAGGGGCAGGTCACACTTGCTGTACTCGCCCCAGTATCCAGCACCCGGCCGGGAGGCAGGCGGCGGGCCAGAATCCTGGCGGCAGCACAGGGGGTTCTCACAGTTGGGGTCTGTGCCCTCCAGGTAGCTTTGATCCCAGTGCAGGTCAGTGAGGAAGAGGACGCGGCTGACAGGGGAGCCTGGGGCCGGGGGCTCGGGCGGCTGGGGCAATGGCTTTGGCACAGCCGGCAAAGAGATGTTCCAAGATGAGAAGATGTCCCAGTGTCCACAGGAGGAGCCCAGGAGCAGACCACAGGCCTCAGACGGGCTCAGCACCGAGCGCGTCCACACCTCCACCATGTCGTCCTGAAAGAGCTGGACGGCTGACTGGCACACAGCCGGCGGTGCTATTTTCAGCAGTGTGCACATCTTGATGGCCATGGAGCCCACCTGGGCCACGCTGGCCTCGTTCTGTGGTGGGAAGAACCAGTGGCGAGAAGTCAGAAACAGAGCACAGGGACCAGGCCAACACCTGGATACGACCCGTGGGCCTCCACATCCACACCGGGGCTAGAATGGACTCAGTACCACGTGGTGAAGAGATGTCGGTTCACCCCTGCCTCTCACAGACACTGCCCTGACTCAGGCGTCACCAGGCCGATACTTACTTTTCAGCTCAGTGGCATTTCAAGCCTTTGCTTGCGCAGCTCGCTTTCTCGGGCACTGTCTGCTGAGTGCTCTGGAATTTGGGCTGGGCGGAATGACAGACTGACCAGGGTTTGGGGACACACACGAGGAGAGGGCCCTGATGCCCCAAGGAGCCCCACGAAGCACACCCACCAACCAGCGCTCCTCATACCCCCATCAGGGTCAGTCAAGGCAGCCCAGCCCCAACTAGTCCCACACCTCTGGATACTCCTTAACTCAGGTCCCCTTTGAGTGAGTAGCTGGTCCCAGGCACGGTGCTCAGGGCCGGAGGTGCCAGGTGTAAGGCGGAGGGGATTCAGTCAGGCACGCCAGGGTGGGAGTCCAGCCCACCTCCCAGAAGCCGGCCCCTCCTACAAGTGACTTCAGCTCCGGGGCTTCTATTCATTTGTAAAGCGGAGATAACCACAGTAATGAAACCACCTTTCAGGCTAGATTTAGCCTGTGTAAAAGGGTTGGCACGGTGCCCAGCATGTAACTCGCGCTCTTTTCTTACTTCAGAAGGTCACAGTGGAGGTAGTGATGGTGGTGGTGTGCAGCGGCTGGGGGGCCCCAAAGGGGGGCAAATTCAGTAGAGGCTTGTGGAGGACAGCCTCTCCATCAGCGATGCTCTTGGGGACCCCGGAGCGCCGGCCTCAGCCCCAGCCGCCACCGCCAGCCCTCCCTTCTGGCCTGCACCTCCCGCAGTCCCTTAAGCGCTCACCCGCAGCCTGATATCGATGGCGGTGAACAGTCCTTTGCAGGCGGGGCAGGTAAGGTTCCACCAGCTAAAGCCTTCCCGGAGCTGGGGCGCTAGGCGAATGAACTTGGCGGGAAGGCCTTGGGCGGGAAGAGGGTGGGCCCCGGCAGGGGCCCAGAGAACCTGGGAGTCGGACAGGGCCAGCGCCAAGCCCATCCACAGGAGCCTCAGGCTGGGGGTCCCCAAGGACCTGTCCAGTGTCTGCTCCCGGCCCGACCTGGGGCGGCCCTGGCCGGAAGACACTCCGTGGCGGGGCATCGCCCGGCTTCCTAGACCAGGCAGGTTCGCGCACCCGGCCCCAGATGGCGTAGGCCCTGGTCGGCTCTCAGGAACCCTGGCGGTGCCAGGGACACCGATTAGTCCCCGCTGCAGTCGGCTGACTGCTCGGCGACAAGCCACAAAGCAGCTCCGCCCCTTCCTCTTCCTCGGTTCTGCCGCAGCTGATCGCGGTGGCTGGCAGCCTGGGCAAGGCTAGCGAGGCGGAGGTACAGGCGGAGTGGGCCGGGCGCGCCTGGGACCCGCCCAGGATCCCGCCTGCGATTCCGCCCAGGCTCTGCCAGCTGTGCGAGGCCGCTGTAGCCGCCCAGCTCTTGCTGGAGCCGATCGTGTATGGCTGGTGAGAGGCCCCTCCTCTCTCCAAACCTGCACTCAAATTCCTGGAATAGCTAACTGCCTGGCCCACCGGGCTTTAAACTGGGGAAGTGGCGAGGGCATGGGGGGTGTTGGTGGCCGGGAGCACAGCGGGCGGGGATTCTCACACTGTTACCTCTCCGGCCCAGAGGGCTCCGACCCTCAATTTCTTATGTTCTGCCACTGCTATCCACACCCTTGAGTCGCCCTGACTGATCATCTTTTTGACTCAGACTTCCCCAGATGGAAGGGGCCCTGGGCTCATGCGGGGACACCCATACCTTCATTATATGGATGAGGAAACAGACTCAAAAATGGTGAAGTGGCCAAGAAGGGGTAATGACTATACAGACAGGAACATGGATTAGAACTTCGGTCTCCCACCTTCCTGTAACCATGATGGTGAAAGCTATCATTTACTGAGCTCTACAGGATGCCCCAGGCACTGAAACAGGCACTTTATAATGACTAATCCTCAATTCTAACAACAACCCTAAGAAATAAGTATAATACTATTATTACCTCCATTTTACGGATGGGGAAACTGAAGCATAGGAAAGTTAAGTGGCAGAATAGCAATTAAAACCTAAACTGTGTAATTCAGTGCTTCTCCAGGATCCACAGATCTACCAAGTCCTGTCAGTTCTTGCCTTTGAGAATTTTTTTCAAGTGACTCCCTGCCCCTCCCACCCCGAATCATATCAGATAGAGTAATTATGGTATAATAGAAAATATATTTGGTCTTATCTCCAGTTTCTGGCACTAAGCTCCTAAAACCTTTTGAATTTCCTGAGTGATAAGAGTGTCTTTTGTTATTTATACAAGCCCCTTTCAATCACATCTGAATTTATGCTAATAAGGTGAGTTAAGGTGGGACCCCTGAATAGCCTCAGGATGGGGCTGGTCACCAGAAAGAACTGATCAGAGAGTGAGATGTTTCAGTCTCACCCCCAGTCTTCTGGTTGGGGAAGGGGGTTGGAGACTGAGCTCTATAAAAACTCTCGCAGAGCTTCTGGGTTGGTGAACATTATCAAGGTGTTGGGAGGGGGTATGCCTGCAGAGGGCATGGAAGTTCTGTGACATTCCCCCACGCATGCCTTGCCCTATGCATCTCTTTCAGGCTATTCCTGAATTATACCCTTTGTATTAATCAGGACATGTAAGTAAGGTGTTTTCCTGAGTTCTGTGAGCTGTTCTAAGCAAATTATCAAACCTGAGTAGAGGGTCATAGAACCCTAGAATTTACAGCTGGTTGGTCAGAAGTATAGGTGGCAACCTGGGACATTTTGTAAGCAGATAGGTTAGGGTGTCCCCAGAGGAAAAGAATCAGATATAGCTTTTTGACATAAGAGAAGCCGTTTTAGGCCTAAGCCATTTTGTGATCTAAGCCTGGCACAATGCCTGCCCTTCAAGAGGTCTCAGTAATAAAGATCTTAAGGGAAAAAACAAGACTGTTATCAGGCAAGAGAAGTAACCATAGCAAAGAGACAACAAATCAGTTGTAAAGACTCCCAGTTCTGTTTCAATGGTAAAGATTAGCCTGAAGCACTTTCTTGAGCCGTTTTTTCAGAATTTAAACCCCTCCTCTGAGTGAACACCCAATTACCAGAGCCACTGGAACCTAAGGGATGATAATGTTGACCTTTTCTGACTTCAGTCAACTAAAGCTGGGACTCTATCGACCTTTGCCTCAATTCTATGCAGAATTCCCCTGCTCAGGCCCCTTCGTGAATATGTATGAGCCCTTTGCTTAAAACTTCCCCAATCATGCTGTTCAGGGAGACGCTGCTTTGTGAAAGATTCCTGGTGTTCACCTTACTTGCTACAAGTAATAAACCCTTCCTTCTCCTAATCTCTGGCTCATCTGTGTCTTTTGGCTTGACATCCACTGAGAGGTTAACCCAGTTTTCTGGTAACATTGTGACTGGCCTCTGGAGTGGGGACAATCTTGTGGGACTGAACCCTTTAATTTGTGGAATCTGATGCTAACTCCAGGTAGATAGTATCAGAATTTAATCGAATTGTTGTAAAATTAGTTGGTGTTGGAGAATTGGTTGGTGTCAAAGAAAGCACCCGCAGAACTGGTGTCAGAAGTAGGGTTTGCTAGCTTGACCCTAGCTCATGGAAACAAGTGGTTTGGGAAGAGGTAGGATGAAAGGGCAGAGGACGAGGAACCTTTGATTCCTGGGTGGCCACATAGGCACCCATGGTATGAAGCAGCAGATGTGCTGTAATCAATTACAAGAGGTAAATTTTACCAGTGGAATTTAGAGATAGATCCAATTCCTGGGGCATTGGTTCACTAGGTACTTGAGGAAATGGAAACTGATAAGAAAAAAGCAAACTGTGTAATTTCTTGGTTATTGATATCTGTAGTAGCAAATGAAAGTAAGAGAGAGTGCTGGCTTGGACCTTGATTGGTCTGAGCTTCGGCTTCTAGCCTCAGAGCCACCTGCACAGGGAAAAAATTATGTGGGGACGACAGCAGGTACCTCTAAGACTCTGGTCACCAAGAAGGTAGTACATGTTGGGAGAAGACAAAACCAAGAAACTACTAAAACCGGGGGATATAATGTGAAGGAGTTGTTTTATTTTATAGATTTAGTGTCATCAACTTCCTAAATAATCTTCACTGAAATGCATTGTGAGAATGATTAATTTGGTGGCAGTATCTTTGCTTTTAAATGCTACAGAATGGAAGAGCATGTTTGGGTTGATACAGGACCCATAGCTTACTATGGAACAATTACAGATGGTTATATGATCCAGACACACAGCAGGTTGTTCCTGAGGCAGTGGCCAGGCTGTTGGATTGGATAAAAGCCACTGTAAGGTCTGTTTACCCTGATAAGGGTAATTATTCAGCAACCCTCATAAATGTCAAGTGGAACACCTCAGATAAAGCAGCTGATCTGCTTCATATGCAGGCCACGTGGAACTGGCTTTATGATCACCTGAATAATTCACCCACTGACTATACCCATTACCCAGGTCATGGTAAATGCTATGGTTAAGCAGGCTCCTTTTGCATGGGCATCACTTTTGCATTGACACCTCATGTAACTTTACTGCTACATAATGGAGCACCAGTCCAAGAAGTCATATTGAATTTGTTATCTTCCCTTCATGGGTCTTACAGATGCTAATAAAAACATTATATTAATTAACAAGAGAATGGGGAGACATGGATGGGAGAATCAAGGGACTCATCCCAACAGGGTGGATATCTTTAGATGGTTATTAAGAAAGGGATTTCAAGTGGCCCCATTTCTCCTCAACTGCTACTGCTCTGCGTCTCTGTCCTTCCTCATGTAGGACACTGATGACCCTCAGGGCCCACATTCTATCTGTTCTCCAAGACCTTATCTTCCAAAGTCTCATAAACAAAAAATGTTGCGTATCACTCCAGTTCTACAAGGCTCAAGCACTGCAGTTGTTATAGTTAGATGCATGTTTAAAGAATACCTTCAGGGACGTAGATATTTAAGTCTTATAGTTAGATGCATGTTTAAAGAATAACTTCAGGGACTTCCGTGGTGGTCTATTTTGTTGACTCAGCACTCCCAGTGCAGGGGGCACGGCCCTGATCCCTGGTCAGGAAACGAAGATCCCATGTGCCGCATGGCATGGCCAAAAAAAAAAAAAGAATAACTTCAATGAACCAAGATTCTTGCCTCTTCCCATACGTGGAAAAGAACTAAAATAATTAACTTGAGGTGCCTGTTCTTTGTGATTAGCAGCAATCCTTTGATGTTCAACTATATGTTTGTTTTTTCCCAGCAAAAACCTCATATATATCCTGGCTCCTGCCTTACTTCTTTGGAGCAATTCCTCAGAGCTATCCTAGAGGCTGTCTCCTGGGCTATAGTTCCGAAGTAAGGTCTTAACTCACAAATTTACATTGCGCGTTTTTCTTTCAGTCGACAGTCTTATCCTTCACTCATATCCCATCTCCTTAATAACACCATTCTTTTTTAAAAAATTAATTAGTTAATTAATTTATTTTTTGTCTGCATTGGGTCTTTGTTGCTGTGCTCGGGCTTTCTCTAGTTGCGTCGAGTGGGGGCTACTCTTCGTCGCGGTGCGCGGGCTTCTCATTGCAGTGGCCTCTCTTGTTGCAGAGCACAGGCTCTAGGCACACGGGCTTCAGTAATTGTGATGCAGGGGCTTAGTTGCTCTGCGGCATGTGGGGTCTTCCCGGACCAGGGCTTGAGCCTGTGTCCCCTGCATTGGCAGGTGGATTCTTAACCACTGCGCCATCAGGGAAGCTCCAATAACACCATTCTTGGTCACTCCCTCCTTTTTCATTTGCCCAGTCCTCTTTTCACAGTGTTTTCACATATATTGTTGCCTTTGATGGAACCATCACTTGCTGCACCTCAAGCGTCCTTATCCTTATGGATACCTGATCAAAGGCCCCTCTTCCTCTGACATGGATGACATTGTTCTCCGGAAATCAGATTCTGAGAAAGAGATTAACATTCAAGCAGTTTGGGAATTCCCTAGTGGTCCAGTGGTTAAGGGTCTGCGCTTTCACTGCTGTGGGCCCGGGTTTGATACCTGGTCTGGGAACCAAGAGGCACAGCCAAAAAAAGAAAAAGCAAGAGATTTATTATTAGGAGGTACTCTTGGAATCTACATCTGTGGAACGAAAGAGAAGGTAGCGGGATTGAGCAGAGGGACAAGTGGAGCTGTGATGCTGTCTCCGTAGAAGATTCAGTGGATTTTATGGGAGTGTTGAAGCTGAGATGACCCTTCAGAGTTGTCCTGAAATAGGGTGAGGGGCAGCTTCATTTGGGGAAATCCCAGCAGCTGATCTCAGGACAGCAACTGTTGCCTATCGTTTTCCTCTTCTAGGCCTTTTAGGTTTCCTTAGCTAGCACTCCTGCTGATCTCAGTGGCTCACCTTATGATACGACCCAGACTCTTCCCTTCAGGGGTCTGAGCCGTGGCATCCGTGCTCTCCTCAAGTCATAGCAGCTGCACTTGTCATCACTGTCAAAAAAGAGCAGAGCGGGGAAATATCAAGAGGCTCCCAAGTGGACCAGCTGGTGCCAAGCACATTCCCTTACGTCTCCTTTGTGTAACAGCCATCCTGCCTCCCCTTATTTATTTATTGGGTTGGCAAAAAAAGTTTGTTCCTGTTTTTTGTAACATGAAAAACCCAAATGAACTTTTTGGCTAACCTAATATTTATTGATTTATGGCTGTGCTGCACGGCTTGTAGGATCTTAGCTTCCGGACCAGGGATTGAACCCGCACCCTGGGCAGTGAAAGCACGGAGTCCTAACCACTGGACCACCAGGGAACTCCTCCCATCCTGCCTCCCCTTGTTCTTGTGATCAGGATTTACTTTGTAGTCCACATGGCGATGCCTCTTCTTGCCTGATGGTCCCTTCACACAAGGAGCCCAGAGTTCCGATACAGCAGCCATACTCCTTCTCCTGTTGGACACGTTTTCTGTTTGGGAGCCAGGAACTCTAAACATGAGGTCCTAGAGTTGTAGGGGCAGGAAATACAAATTGCCCAAGCGGATCACAGGAGTGATGGTAAGCACGCCATTCCTGTTTCCGTCTCCCCTTGTTTCTAGACTCATGTGTTCTATCTACTGGGCACACAGCTCCATATAAAGGTTGTTGTATTAAAGGAGACACTGCATGCTGGAAGATGGCACTTGTTTTTGCTGCTAGCAGCTTAGGCACTGTCAGCTGTGTCAGCCTTGGTAAGTGGGAGCCCTTGCTATTGGGCCTATGCTAGTGGGCTTCTGTTGGTTATATGCTGCCACCTAGCCTCTTTTTTGGGGGGAAAGTACTATCATTTCCATTGCTATCCGTGCGCGCAGCTCAGTAGCGGCATTTCCTACCGTTGGTCTTGGCCTATACAGGAGAGCCATGACGGAGGTTCTTAGTGATGCTGGTGCCCTTCTCATCACACATTCCTTATTGCTTTCATAAATTGTGTATCCTCCAGGCTGCCCCAAGGGACATAATTATTTAGTGGGGTTTCCAGCCTGATATACCCATTCTCAATGCCCACTTTCTGAGCCTTTTATTTATTTTTATTTTCTGAAGACATTTATTTAATTTATTTATTTTTGGCTGCATTGGGTCTTTGTTGCTGCATGTGGGCTTTCTCTAGTTGCGGCGAGCCGGGGCTGCTCTTTGTTGTGGTGCGCGGGCTTCTCATTGCGGTGGCTTCTCTTGTTGCGGAGCATGGGCTCTAGGCGCACGGGCTTCAGTAGTTGCAGCATGTGGGCTCAGTAGTTGTGGCACACGGGCTTAGCTGCTCCGCGGCATGTGGGATCTTCCCGGACCAGGGATCGAACCTGTGTCCCCTGCATTGGCAGGCAGATTCTAAACCACTGCGCCACCAGGGAAGCCCTCATTCTTTTTTAAGACTGAGCAATTCCCTTATCCTTATAGTTACTATTTCCCTCATGTTTCTCAAAAGCCTGATGCATTTCTTGCCACCGGTAGACCATCCCAGTTCAGTACGGTCTCTCCAAGCTCCACCTGACCAGTGATAGGGTCCTCGTTGTCAGCTGGGTGGTGAGTGATCCAGCTGATCCCAAATCCCATCCCGGCATATGCTTTTTCAGAGACCCCTGGTACCAACTGTTACGGGTTGAGTTACCCAAGAATCAGACCCTAGGATGGAGATGAACTTGCAGCAGGTGTATTAGGGAGTGGTCTCAGGATCACCACCTGTGGCAGAAAGGAAGAAAGTAGGACTGGGCAGAGAGAGAGGACTAGCTTTGATGCATTCCCTACAGAGGCCGCAGCTGACCCTACAGTGAACTCTGAAGCTGAGATGACCCTTCAGGATTGTTCCAAGCTGAGGCAAGGGGATTGGACCTTTTTTCTCTCCAAAACAGATCAGTCATAGGATGAGGGCTGCCCCAGAAAGTGGGTATAGCCTTGGGCGAGGTGGCTGTCCTAGGTGGAGCCTCCTGTAGTGCCTCATCCTTGAGGGCCATGTTCCAGCATCATCACCCCAGCAGCTGGAGGAGTGAGTCCTTCATACCTGAAGGGGAACCTGGGGGCCTAACACCACATCCACCACGCTCTTATTCCCAATGTCTGTCTTAGGATAGGGCACAGAGACAGCTTGGATATACTGTGGCCTAAGAGTCATTATGAGTGGGGCCCTGCAGGGCTGGTAGTGAGAGTGGTCAAGGACAACTTTATTCTTGATTTTCTCCAGCCTTTAGAACCTATTTTTGAGGCTCCCAGTCTCCTGGACAATGGGGAGAACTTGGAGAAGGGAAGGGGGGCCCAGTGTTTAAAGATCTAAGGCTCACACAGCCCTTGCCACCATTGCAAACTGGGTTCCAGTCTAGGAGAGTGATTGGCAGAGGGATAATATGGGCTGCCTGGTTGGGACTGTGAACTTCCTAATTAATTTGGGCTAATTTGATCCCATTTAGGGTACCTAATGTTCCATTTTGTCAGGAAACCTGTTCAGATTCTATACAGGTAACCAGTCGATTCTTGGGCTGCTTTCGAAACTGCAAATTAAATCTGTAATTCATCAGCAGCGAAGAACTGATGGCGAAATGTCTCCCTCTTGTGGAAGTTTTAGGGAGTACCAGAGACCCTGAAGAAACGGTTTCTTCTGACCGGCAGTTCCAACGCAGTGAGTACAGAACCTGCTGTGGCAGGCCAGTGACTAAGGGTTTGGGCTTTAGAATCAGGCTCCTAGGTTAGAATCCTGGCTCTGCCACTCGCTGGTTGTGTGACCCTGCAAAACATGTCACTTTCTGAACTTCAGTTTCTTCCTGTGTGACGTGGAGATAATAGCACAGGGTTGTGGTGAAGATTCAGTGAGCTAAAGAGTACTTAGAGCAATGTACAGCAATACAGTGTCATCTGCCATCTGTATTGACGATCATTGATTTAATTTAATGAGGTCCAACTCCCAGCCCTCCCCGGCTTCCCACCCCCTATTCACGGTGTCCACTGTCAGGGGAGAGGAACTCTGGCTGCAGTGAGGTGAAGGCCAAAGGAAAGAATGTGGGAAACTTTGAAAAATCGCTCCCCCCCACCCCGTCCACCTAAGATGTAGGGAACATTTATTTAACAGACAGTAACAGCTCCTTTTATAGCCAGGAAGTCATGCATTCATTCACTCAAAACACATACACACACAGACATACACACATACACACTGATTTGTCAAAACAAAACCCTCATTGAATTCAGTCTCCCTAAAAAAGCCCTACTGTATAGTATTGTTATTCAGGCAGCCTTCCGGGGCCTCAATCTTCCCACCCCTCAACTTCTCATCAAAGGATTCATTCAATACAAACAATTCTCCTCTGAAAGGAGAGGGATTAATTCTGCATCTAAGAAAACTATAGTTAGAAATTTCTCTATATTGTTATACAGTTGACCGTCGTATCCGTGGGGGATTGGTTCCAGGAGCTCGGGAGGTACCAAAATCCGCTGGATGCTCAAGTCCCTTGTAGGAAATGGCATCGTACAAGGAGTACAGTCGGCCCTCCATATGCGCGTGTTTGGCACCCGTGGAGTTAACCAACCACTCAGATGGCTGAATCCGTGAATGCCAAACTCGTGGATACTGAGGACCAGTCGTGCTGGTAACTGAGCAATTCTAATCAGTCGGATGAGTGCTTCACCGGTTTAAGCGAGCGGAGTCGTGGGAGCAGAGAGGAGGAGTGTCCCCTGCAACTGAGGGCCCTCGCGGAGGTTTCCAGAGGAAGAGATTTGTGTGCGTAGATGTAGGAGGGCTGCCTCTCGCACCGTCCTCTGGCGATGGAGGGCTGGGCAGGTTCGGGAACTGGGAGAGAAGATGGGAGCCCCGAGAGGGAGTGGGACTCGGAAAGGGCCAAGAGCTGAGGCTGAGGCCGGCACAGGCTGAATTAAGAGGATCGCGTTAAAGAGTTTAGTCTTAATCCTCAAAGGAATGGGTGTATTTATTATTAATTTTATTCCTTCCTTCATCTGGCCAGCTGGCCATTCAGGTGACAAACACTTTGGGGAGTCTACTCTGTGCCCGGTGTTGTGCCAGGGAGCATGAGACACAGAGATGACTAAGACGAATGGATAAAGAAGATGGGGCACATATATACAATGGAGTATTACTCAGCCATAAAGAGGAACGAAATTGAGTTATTTGTAATGAGGTGGATGGACCTAGAGTCTGGCATACAGAGTGAAGTAAGTCAGAAAGAGAAAAACAAATACCGTATGCTAACACATATATATGGAATCTAGAAAACAAACAAAAAATGGTCATGAAGAACCTAGGGACAAGACAGGAATAAGGACACAGACCTACTAGAGAATGGACTTGAGGATACGGGGAGGGGGAAGGGTAAGCTGGGACAAAATGAGAGAGCGCAATGGACATATATACACTACCAAACGTAAAATAGATAGCTAGTGGGAAGCAGCCGCATAGCACAGGGAGATCAGCTCGGTGCTTTGTGACCGCCTAGAGGGGTGGGATAGGGAGGGTGGGAGGGAGGGAGACGCAAAAGGGAGGACATATGGGGATATATGTATATGTATGGCTGATTCACTTTGTTATAAAGCAGAAACTAACACACCATTGTAAAGCAATTACACTCCAATAGAGATGTTAAAAAAAAAAAAGAAAAAGAAAAAGACAGCAGCAGCTCCCTCAGACAGCTCTGTGGACCCGTAGGAAGATACAGATAAGAATGCACAGAAATACAATAAAAGTCTCTCAGTGGGGGCTTCCCCGGTGGCTCAGTGGTTAAGAATCTGCCTGCCAGTGTAGAGGACATGGGTTTGAGCCCTGGGCCGGGAAGATCCCACATGCCGATCACCTAAGCCCGTGCGCCACAACTACTGAGCCCGTGCTCTGCAGCAAGAGAAGCCACTGCAATGAGAAGCCCGCACACCACAATGAAGAGTAGCTCCCGCTCGCCGCAGCTAGAGAAAGCCCCTGTGCAGCAACGAAGACCCAACGCAGCCAAAAATAAATAAATAAATAAATTTATTAGAAAAAAAGAAAAAAAAAGAATGGTTGCTTAAATAAATTAGACTGGAGAGTATAAGTAAAGAACAAAAGGCATGAAATATTATGCAACAAGGGGAAATTTTTGAACGTTTAGATGAAGGGTACTTTTGAGAGGAGATGCAAGAGAGGTGGGTGGCCAGAGACCAGATCTTGAAGAGTTTAGCTACAATCTGGACAAGTGAGTCACTAAAGGATCCTTTAATCAGGGGTTTGTCCCCATAAGCTATGGAGTTGCAATGAGGAAGGGCCAGAAGATCAGCTGGTGAAGAATGGTGATAAGTCAAGTTAGAGATGGTGAATTTTGAAAAGTGGCGTTGAAGAGGGGCTTTCTGCTGGGCATACAGATAGAAGAGATATTTGAAAGCGGCCTCAAAAGAACCAACTGGACACTGTGGGGAGGGAACTCCTGATACCTTCCAAGCAGCCACATCAGATCCATAGGTAAATAAGTGAAAAAAGTGAATACTCGAGTTAAAGACAGCAGGGTTTCTGGCTTGGGAGATAGGCAGATGGAGCACACGTGTAAGCGTTGGACCGGGACAAGAAAAGAGATACTGCTTCCCTGAGGCTGAAGGTGCTGTACTTCAGCCTTGTGTAGGGGGAGGAAGAAGACAGAAAGTGAAGGGATTTCAAAGTCCCTGTGGCCTCCAGCGGGTAGGAGTTTGAGGCCGCACAGGCCTTGGTCTGTACTGCCTTCTCCCTCATCTAACAGGTCCGAGTGGCTGAGGTCTCAGCTCAGCCACGCGGACACTCACAGGGTGCGTCTCCACACAACACGCACATCAGGCGCCCAGCCTGAGACAGTTACCCAATTACCGGATGTCTGCGAGGGCGCAGCTTCAGTGTCACCGCTCTGTCCCCATTTCCTGGAATGGCGCTCACTGTTTGTTTGTTTCTGAGAAAGGAGTGAGGCTGAGGCGGGGGTCTGGAGGAGAATGTTGACAGTACAGAGATAGCAGAAGGACAAAGAATTTAAGGAGAAACAACCAACCTTATTGACAAGTGTGCCTGGAAATCCAGGTCAAAAGGTACAGACTTCCAATCATAAGATAAACAAGTACTGGGGATGTCATGTACAACAGGATGACTGTAGTTAACCCTGCTATGTGGTATATTTGGAAGTAGTTAAGAGAGTAGATGCTAAGAGCTCTCATTGCAAGGGGGAAAGATGCATTTTATTCTTTTTCTTTTTTGGCATCTACATGAGATGAGGGATGTTAACTTATTGTGGTAATCATTTCACAATATATGTAAGTCAAGTCATTATGCTGTACACCTTAAACTGACACAGAGATATATGTCAAATATATCTCAATAAAACTGGAAAAAAAAAAGGGCTGGGAATCCAGATATGGATATGGAAAAAAAATGATCCAAAACCTGAGAAAAGATGAACTCTCATGCTATTGCCTGCATGGTGAAGTTGAACCACTTGGATAGACTAAATGGCAAAGAACTTTGTTGTTTGATCTGATTGATCTGGTTAACAGTCCCTTTTAGAAAAGTTAGAATTTCACCCTCTCAGTTGCCCATTAGTCTTGTCATGAGCCTAATGATCTTTAACCAAACATATTTTTCTTGCATCTTATCTAATAATTTTATCTACATACTCCTTTTTCCTCCAAAGAAAAAGTTTTTTTCAACTGGGTTTCTTGGAAGCCTAGATCCCTTGAGGGATAGCTTAAAATAAAACTTTAACCCTTGATTAAATCAACTTGTCTGAGAAGTTGCTTTAACAAGGCCATTGCTTGGCTTTGTGTAATACCCCCCACACTTTTCTGTTACACCTGGGTAGGCACCATACCCCAGTAAGGTGTTTCAGAGACCATCTTGGAGATGGGAGAATGAACAGGGAGGATTTCAATGTTTTTAACGGCCAGTTTTCTTAAAATTGAAAAAGTAATATACACACATGTTAAAAATTGTTTTTAAGTACTTTAATGGGTATACTTTAAATAGAGGATGCCTTCTTCCTACCCCAAACTCCTGAGCCTTTCTCTGGAGAGAAACATGACTACTTCTCTGTATGTTTGTAGAATGTTCCTGCCATAATGTGTGTGTGTGTGTACATCTGTGTAACAGAATGTTGAATGGGACTCATTTTTTTAAATAAATTTATTTTATTATTTAATTTTATTTATTTATTTTTATTATTTATTTATTTTTTGGCTGCGTTGCGTCTTCGTTGCTGCCCCTGGGCTTTTCTCTGGTTGTGGCGAGTCGGGGCTACTCTTTGTTGTGGTGTGCAGGCTTCTCACTGCGGCGGCTTCTCTTGTTGCGGAGCACGGGCTCTAGGCGTGTGGGCTCAGTAGTTGTGGCACATGGGCTCAGTAGTTGTGGCGCACAGGCTTAGTTGCTCTGCGGCATGTGGGGTCTTCCCGGACCAGGGCTTGAACCTGTGTCTCCTGCATTGGCAGACAGATTCTTAACCACTGCGCAACCAGGGAAGCCCGAGTGAGACTTCTGATATCTAAATATTTTGACAAACGCTCTAGCCTTAGGCAATACACATACCCAAAGGATTACTTAAAAGTTGGCTGAATAGATCCTTTGACCTTCACCCTAACATCCACCTTCAGTCTATATAAAATAAGTCTGAAATTCTATGAAAGTTAAAGCATAAGGGGCAAGTGCTATGGTTTTCTAAGTATGTTTGTGTATGTGTGTGTGTCAGTTGGGGGGAGGGGCGTGGTGTTCCAAGAAAACCACTCAGAGTGATCGGGAACCTGGTAACTTTCTTGGGGAGAAAGTCTTGGGAGAGTTGCAGAAACATATACCCAGTGCAGGGAGAACGAGCCGTTCGTGCTCAAAAGGCCCAAACTCCCTGATGGGTTTCAGGGAAGTTTTTATAGGCAAATCTGGGGAGAGGGTTGCAGGGGCTTCCCTGGTGGCACAGTGGTTGAGCGTCCATCTGCCGATGCAGGGAACACGGGTTCGTGCCCCGGTCCGGGAAGATCCCACATGCCGCGGAGCGCCTGGGCCTGTGAGCCATGGCCGCTGAGCCTGCGCGTCCGGAGCCTGTGCTCTGCAATGGGAGAGGCCACAACAGTGAGAGGCCTGCGTACCGCAAAAAAAAAACAACAACAAAAAACTACAAAGTAACGTGGGTTGATAGCCAAAATCATGGTTCTGCTCCCAGCTTCAAACAGAGCCCAAAACTCTAGATCTTATTTGACGCTCAGTCCTCTGTCTTATTCTCCTTTAGGATGACCTTCCTGGCTTTATGCTATTTCCCCTTAGACCGTGCAACTCTGACAAAACCAACGTGCAACACAGTTGCATTTTGCCTTGCACTTCCTCTTGAGCAAGGCAGCTAATTTCAGCCTCTATCACCTAAAAATATAAGAAAGTCCACTGTCTAATGTAAGGATACATCCCATAACAGGGTTTTCTGCCTGCCTGGCTCAGGACTTTACCTCTTGGTATTTCCCTTACCTTTCTTATCTTTCTTGAATCTAAGTCAAGAAGGTAGTATATTATTTTCTGCAAGTTTTTTTCCTTTTTATTTCTCTCTTTAAAAAAAAAAAATCTCTTATCTATTCCTCCTTTTGACACTGAGAAGCTACCAGTAGCCAATAATGGACTTTCTTTTGCTTTTTACCTGCTGCAGAACTCCAGCCAAAAGCAGGCTTCCTGCTTTAACTTTCCTGTGTTAAAGCAGACGCTTTAACACATGAATCACACAAAGATACTTGGGAGTCTCTGTGGCCAAAAGCCTGTAGTCCCCACCTCACTGAAGAGCTGGCTGCTTTCCCAGAGCTGGGCAACTGTGCAGTGTGGACAGGGCAGGTGACCTTCCAGAACTTGCCGGGCCTGTGGTATTCTTTCTGTTGAAATCTAATTTGTCCCTCTCACCGTTTCTTTGGATGCAAATGGTGGAGTTCTAATTTTTATTTGCTGCAGTCAGAGATTTAATCTACAAAGTCTGGAGGGGCTTACAAAATCTGATTCTAGAGCTGGGCTCTAGTATCTTAGCAGCTAAGAATGGGGAAAGGAAGCCTGGAAGGACCAGAAAATTTAATCAAATTATCACATGACCCTGAGACAGGTACTATAATTAACCTCAGTTCATAGGAAACTGAGACTTACAGAGATTAAATGACTTGAATAAAGTCATGCAGCCAGTGAGTGGTGGAATTAGGCTTGGGACTTGCTTCCAGGTTGTCCAGAGCCTGGCCGTACTCTCAGTGATTCCATTGCACTGCCTCTCTCTGTCAGCATTCCACTGTGAAAATCTTGCCAGTCACACAAGCTATGAGATGTTCAGATTTCTTCCAATTTAGGAAACAGTAGTTTTCAGGGTGCCATGTAAACCTCTCAGATAGTGTGTCTTAGGGACGGGACATTATTGCAAAGGCGGGAAACGTGTGTGACACTGCAATGCCTACCAATAACATAATGAGTAACTTTACAACAAATAATTGAAAGGTCTTTTCTCTACTCCTTGCCTGGGTAAGAAGACAGCCGGAAGTGTAAGAAATGACTAAGGAAGTGGTCCAATTCCTTAGCTTAAGGATGGGGCTTTGGCTGTCCCTCCCTGGAAGGCAGATTTGTATCACCATAGTATGAAGATGTAAATGAAGGGTGTGTGGATGGGAAGTTGATGATTTGAGGAAAGTTAAAAATAGTGCTGTGGGGCTTCCCTGGTGGCGCAGTGGTTCAGAGTCCGCCTGCCGATGCAGGGGACACGGGTTTGTGCCCCGGTCCGGGAGGATCCCACATGCCACGGAGCGGCTGGGCCCGTGAGCCATGGCCGCTGAGCCTGCGCGTCCGGAACCTGTGCTCCGCGACGGGAGAGGCCACAACAGTGAGAGGCCCGCGTACCGCAAAAAACAAAAACAAAAACAAAATAGTGCTGTGGATAGCTCAGAAGCCATTTGATTCGGGAAGCATAGTAATGTTGCCGGACAATTTTGTGTTTATAGGACTATTATGACTCTATTTCCATACTTGTATATCAGGATAAGTAACACTAGCTGCTCTAAGTAACATCCTAAAATATCAGTGACTTAACCTGATATAAGTTGTCACTGTCCAGCGTGGATCTGTGGTGAAAGAGAAATGCGGGGGACCCAGGTAGATAGAGGTTCTATCATATTCAACTCATGACTCCTGAAGTTCCTGTAGATGTGGAAATCCAGACATCAGATGGGGCAGGGGGAGGCGGCAGGTGGGGGTTGGGGAGAGGATAATGCAGAGGATCCAGGCTTGGAAGCAGTTTTTATGCACCAAGTTTGGAAATAGTACCCACCGTTACTGCCCATATTCCTTTGGCAGGAAGTGGGAAAAGGAAGCCTGGGGAATCTAGTTTGGCTGTGGGCCAAGGAAGGAGGGAACAGGGCTCTTGGAGAGCACAATGTGGAACTCTTCAGCGCCAGGTCTAATTAAACTTATCTTGGTATTCCCTCTCTGCACTCACCCCCCTGCACAGTGTCTGGCCCACACAAGCTCAGAGAATGGTCTGAATTTTTGAATGACTAAAGGGCTTGAGCTTAGATAAGAATTCAAGCTTTCTACTTTTACTTTGGTGTTCTTTAACTACTTGTACTTACCTGGCCCAGACTGTAAAAAACAGGTCACTGTGTTCAGGCGAGGGAGAGGTCAGTATGGGCTAAGTGATCAAGAAAGGCTTTGTGGGGGGACTTCCCTGGCGGTCCAGTGGTTAAGATTCTGCACTTCCAGTGCAGGGGATGTGGGTTTGAACCCTGCTTGGGAAACTAAGATCCCACGTGCTGCGTGGCCCAAAAAAAAAAAAAAAAAAAAAAAAAGGCTTCAGGAAAAGCAGTACCTGAACTAGGCCCTATGGGGTGTATAGGATTTGGATAGACCAAGCAAGAGGGGCGGCATCTTCCAAAAAAATTTCCAAACATAGATTTGGACTCAGACAACCATATTTATTTATATTTTCTATTAATTAAAATTTTATTAATTTTTTATAAAGGTAACACATTCACATGGTTCAAAATTCAAAAGGAACAAAAGGATACAGAATTAAAAAAAAAAATCTTCCCCCTACCATGTTCCCCTTCCCAGAGGCAAACATTATTACTAATTTCTTTGGTATCTTTCCAGAGATGATCTCTGAATATAAGAACAAATATTTGGGAGTGCCCATCTCTTAACAATTTCACCATAACAAAGCATTATCTTTGCTAATCTGATCGGATAAAAAATATTTCTGAGTTGTTTTAATTTGCACCTTTTATTTTTATGAGTAAAGTTGAGCATCTTTTTATATTTAGGGCCATGTGTATATTCTTTTTTTAAAAAAATTTATTATGTAGTTTTGGCTGTGTTGAGTCTTTGTTGCCGCGCGTGGGCTTTCTTTAGTTGAGGCGAGCAGGGGCTACTCTTCGTTGCAGTGTGGGGGCTTCTCATTGTGGTGGCTTTTCTTGTTGCGGAGCACGGGCTCTAGGCAAGTGGGCTCAGTAATTGTGGCTCGTGGGCTCAGTAGTTGTGGCTCACGGGCTCTAGAGCCCAGGTTCAGCAGTTGCAGCTTACGGGCTTAGTTGCTCCGCGGCATGTAGGATCTTTCCAGACCAGGGCTCGAACCTGTGCTCCCTGCATTGGCAGGCAGACTCGTAACCACTGTGCCACCAGGGAAGCCTGCTTACGGTGGTTTTTGCAATACAGAATTTCTATTTTACATTGTTAAAATTTTGATCTTTTCTTTTATGGGTTATGAGTTTTGTGACATATCTAGAAAGATCTTCCATACTCCAGGATTCATTTTCGAAAAATCCTGTGCTTTCTTCTGAAGGGAGAAAATAGGGACTGTGGCACACAGAGATCCTGATACAGATTTAGGGAGACCCAAAGGGGCAGCACTCCTGGCCCCAGCCAGTCCCAGGCACCAGAGGAGACAGCAAACTTTGAGGAAGGCACTCCAAAGCAGGGATCCCCTGAGTCGTGGGATTGGGGCAGGGGCCTTGCTTGTAGGAGTCTAAAGGCCATACTAGAAAGCAGAGATTCACTCCTGACCAAGAAAAAAAAATTAGATAAGGGGAATCTAGCTGTCCACAAAGTGCTAAGGAAGATCTGCTGCCTATATTGGGATCTTTTTTTGGTCAGCTTGAACCAGGCATCCCTGCACCTCCTGAGGACCAGGTGATCTCAGCTACGCCTGCGGCCTCACAGACACTTTCTATGCCAGATTCCAGATTTATATATCCAGTTTCTGCTGCTGAGCTCAGACATGTCTAACTTAACTATGTCTAAAACGGAACTTTTGATCTTGTTTCCTGGATTTGGCGGTGCTCCAGCCTTCATTATTCGTACCAGAAACTTGAGTCATTTTTGGCTTCTCATTTCCCTTCTTCTTTTTTTTTTTTTTTTTTTTGCGGTACGCGGGCCTCTCGCTGTTGTGGCCTCTCCCGTTGCGGAGCACAGGCTCCGGACGCGCAGGCTCAGCGGCCATGGCTCAGGGGCCCAGCCGCTCCGTGGCATGTGGGATCCTCCCGGACCAGGGCACGAACCCGTGTCCCCTGCATCGGCAGGCGGACTCTGAACCACTGCGCCACCAGGGAAGCCCTCTCATTTCCCTTTATCTCTTAACTTTTATTTATCACTAAGTTATGTCTACTTCTCCTCCAAAGTCTATCCTAAAACCTGCTGCTGCTGAGTACTTCTGCAGCTCCCCTCTTAGCCAAAGCCACTATCATCTCTTGCTTAGATTGCTTCAAGGTATCCTAACTGGTGTCCCTGCTTCCTCTCCTGCTCCCAACCCCATGCTCTGTTTCCCACAGTCGGCTCCCTCCACGTCTCTCTTCTCCCTCTTGCCTGCTTTTCACTTTATGTGCAGCTGTGTCGGTGTGGAGTTCTCAGAACACCCCCTGGCCCTCTCTGTGCATTTGTACCTACAGTTCCTTCCTCAAATACCTTCCTATCCTTTGACCCTTTGGCAAACTCCTACGTGTCCTTCAAATCTCAGCCCAAATGCCTCTTCTGTGCTGCTGTACACTGCACACCAGACCCCAACCCTCCTTTGCATGATTCCGTGTAGAAGCTCATTTAATGTTTGCTTGAATAGATAGATGGACTCGAGTGGCATGAGGACTGAGGAGGGAAGGGCCTGAATTGTGCTGGGGTCTGGAAGAAAGAGAGACAGGGCGAGTCTGCACTAGTGAGATAGGAAGACAGGAGTACAGCCATTTGGGGAAAGGATTGGGGAACAGCTTTGGACAAAAGAGGCCTTTCAAGTTAAAAAGAGAAAGTCCCTGGGGACCTGAGCCCTGGAGACAAAAACCAGGCTCGCAGGAGTAAAAGATTAACTTTATCTCCGTCACACTAACAAGTATACCTAGTTGCCACAAGACAAGAAGCTCAACTATAAATTTTAACCTTATGTGTTCCTGTGCTTTCTTGCAGAAAATGCTCATTCATTTCATTCCCCTCACAGAAGCACTCGCAATTCCTGAGAGCCACCATGGAGCCACCCGCTGCTGGTCAAAGAAGTTTGACGATTTCTGGAAATTTTCAGTGATCACAATATCCCTTTTGTTATAAAAGCAACTTGCCCCTTCTGTGGGAGTTGGCATTTTGTTTTTTTTCTGCCTTCTTCCTTGTGCACAAGTTACCTCTTTTATTTATTTATTTATTTGGCTGCATTGGGCCTTGGTTGCTGTGCGCGGGCTTTCTCTAGTTGCGGCGAGCGGGGGCTACTCTTCGTTGCGGGGCACAGGCTTCTCATTGCGGTGGCTTCTCTTGTTGCGGAGCACAGGCTCTAGGCGCGCGAGCTAAAGTAGTTGTGGCTCGCTGGCTCTAAAGGACAGGCTCAGTAGTTGTGGTGCATGGGCTTAGTTGCTCCGCAGCATGTGGGATCTTCCCGGACCAGGGCTCGAACTCATGTCCCCTGCATTGGCAGGCGGATTCTTAACCACTGAGCCACCAGGGAAGCCCCACAAGTTATCTCTTTAAAATAAAAAGCTTTGCTTGCCTAAGAGTCTTGTGGAAGGGATATTCATTTCTATGGTATTGCTGTCCAAGAAACTGAGAAGGGCCCTGGTAACACTAGGGTCTGGGGTAGGTGTCAGGCCTAGCGGGATGCTGGGTCTGAGGAGCTCTCAGCTTTCTAGGACTGTGATGGGACAGAGGCCCTGTTTGTGAGGGAGAAGGGGTGAGGTGACCCAGACGTGTGACCTGGTGTTGGGAGCCAGCAGATGTGAGCCCCAGGTGGGGGCGGGTGGGCTTCTCTGCTCTGGACAGAATCTGGTCCTCTCAGGCCAGGGTTCCTCGGATGCGATCAATTGCCTCAGCAGGGCCCACTCTCCTCATGAGACCCGGGCACAGCTGTGGCTACGTCTGAAATAGGGGCCCAGGAGTAAAGGCAAAACAAGATGGAAAGCCCTGGTGACCAGAGGCCCCTGTCTTGGCCTCTCTGGAGACTGGGGGGAAGGGGGAAGGTAGCTGGGAAACCAGGTGGGACCTGCTCAGCTCTTGGGGGCCAAGAGCCTCCCAAATGCCACTCTATATGCCCACTGGGCTCTGAGTAAGGGTCTCTAGTTACTGAGGGGCAGAGGGTCCTGAATGAGGGGACTCAAGGTCACTGACGGGCCCCGGCCACTGAGGCTTGATCGAGGGGCTCTTGTCTCTGGGACTCATGAGCTGCAAGTCCTGGTCATTGAGTGGCCTGAGAGGGAGGCCCTAGTCACTATGGGGCTTGAGTGAGAGATTCTGGCCATTGAAGCTCAAGTGAAGGTTTCTGGTCATTATAGGGCCTGAGAAAGAGGCCCTGGTCTCTGGGGGAGGGGATTGGGGGCTGAGTGAGGGGCCTGATCCCTGAGGACCTGTCCTGGGGGCCATGGCCACTGAAGGGCTTGAGCGGGGGCCTCTGAACACTGAAGCCTGAGTGAGGGGCCCTGGTCACTGGGGGCTTAAGGGGGAGGACGCTCTATTAATCCTGAGCTGAGGCGCATGGGGGATGCTTCCCAGGGCCCCCAATCTGTTCAGCATGTTCCCGGCCTGACCAGCATGGCCCATGAGAGCCAGCAGATGGCACTGTGGCCTCACACATGGCCTGAACTCAGACGGGGGGCCGTCCTCGGGCAGGTAGTGTTTGGGGTAGAGAAGCTCAGCTGAGATGGGCTCAGGCGCAGCCTCCTTCACCCGATTCAGGAGCTGCAGGGGCGGGTCGGAGGGGAGGTGGGGAGTTAGATGAACTCTGGCCAAACTCCCTGGGGTGATGGCCCAAGGTAGATCCCCTGGAAGCAGAGAATTCTGTGCTGTGGGTTAGGAGTCCTGAGTATGTTTCGTACATCAGGAGCCAGAACAGGCTTGATCAATAGCTCTGGAGCCCAGAACAAACTCTACTCCAAATCTGGCTACACACACCCAGATATATTATCCCCTCTGGATTGGTTCAGATGTCCCCATCCATAAATCCCAGACAAACTAGGATCCATCCTGAACATTAGAGAGGTTGTTTCCCAGAGCATTTGGTGTCCTGTAAAACCCAGACAGAATTAGAGTCTGTACCTTGTCGTCATGGTCAGAACTTGTCAGAGCCCAGAACTTGTTGATAGCACACATCCCAGGGCCTGGTCATGTTCCAGAACTGTGTCACATTCCAGGGCCTTGTCATACCCCAGATACAGTTACAGAGCAGTGCTCTGTCATCCCGTGGATAAAGGCACCCTGCAGGACCCTGTCACCCTTCATACACAGAACAACCCGGGGCCTGAACTGTCAGTCTTTATATACAGGCACTTCCCAGGGTGCTGTCACAGCCCATGCTTGGCCCTGAGCTGTGATAGTATCTGCGATGTGACAGCTGAGCTGTGACATATTGAGTACATGACCAAACACTGAAATGTGCCTGGATTTGAGTGATGACAGGGCCCTGGGCTGTGACTTTATTCAGAGAGTGCAATAACTGGTCTCAAAACCTGTACCTGTGAGTCTGGCCGTCATCAACAAGAATTCATGATTGGCATCTATAATGATCATGGTGACAAGTGCTGAGGAGGGCACAGTGTATAAAGCAGTGCTTTGCCAACTATTTGTGATGGAAGACCAGTTTCATTTTTTTAATTTCCATTTTGGATCCACTACGGACCGACACTTTTGTAAAGTGCAATTAAATTGCTAGAAAAATGAAATTGAGAGCCATACAAGGTGAGTTACATAATGCCTTCCCACTGTATTTCTAACATCACAATGTTTGTATGATACTGGAACCTGTACTCATATGTTATGTAAATAATATGAAACTGTATATTTTTCAAAGGTTTTTTTTTTTAAACTTTGGGGAATCTTGTTAAGGTGTTAAAGGAATAAAAGAGCTGAAAAAAAAGAAAAAAGCCATATAAAATATAAGCCCATATTTTTAAAAATAGAGGTTTTATTTTGGAATAATTGTAAATTTATAGAAAAGTTGCAAAGAGAGGAGAGCGAGTTGCTGTATAGTCCTCACCCAACCTCCCCAATGCTAACATCTTAGATAACTGAAGTATATTTGTGAAAACTAACAAATTAACATCGTACCATTAACTAAACTATGGACTCTCTTTGGAGTTCAGCAGTTTTCCTGCTAATGTCCTCTTTCTGTTTCAGGATCCAATCTGGGATACCACACTGCACTTTTTATTATTAGGTTCCAATGACATATAATTATTCTGTCAAACTGATATAAAAGTTTCTAAGCACTTAATCTCTGAACTGTCTCTTCATGGACTGGTAACAATCTGTGGCCTGGCCCTGGGGTGTCGGCCACACCTCGAGTAGCACGGGAATAAGGAACAGTTGCCATATTTATTGTGACACATCAGGGGCGTGTGAAGGGTGGACGTGGCCGGCGTGAACAACTAAGGCACAGGGTACAGAGGAAGGAAAGATGGTAGCCAGATGGGTGGGCCTTGGGCATGGCCTGTGTGGAACAAATAGGAATGGGAAACTTTAGGGAAAGAAGTCCCAAAAGATACCCAGCGAGGCTGTGATCCTGCATTTGTGTGCACTGTATTGAACTTCGGTGTGATGTCAGCAACAACCCTCAGGTCCTGATGAGTATTTATGAGCTCACTGAGCTATGCAGGTGTCTGGGTGGTGAACTTAGGACTTGAAAAGACAACGTTGTGTATGGGCTCAGAGATTCCAAAGTCTGACCTGGGCCCCTGCCAGTCTGAGGAATCTGGTGAGTCAGCATAGTCTTAGGACCAAAGAAGTAATGGCCCATAGTCAATATTTCATAAATATTTGTTGAATGAATTATTGGGAGGAAAATATGTGATTTTTTTCCTTTGAACAATTTTGAGCATAGTTAATACAGAACAATACAGAATGTACAGTCAAGTGTCAAAATAATCGTTGCTTGGAACTGAAGAGGTTGCCTGGAAAAAAAGATGGCCCTGATGGACATGAATTCAATATACCATAAAGCTGGAATCAGAAATTTATTGGTAAAGGAAGAAATTTATTCCATACATGGGCTGGGAAAACTGGCTAGCATAAAAGAAACATAATCTGTCTTTTCCTCACATTGTATACCAAGAACTTTCCAGATGGGCTAAAGAGCTTTAAAAACCTCGGAAACACTAACCTATTTATCAAATATCTGGAAGGAAGGAATTTTCCATCTTAGAAGCAACAGAAGTAGTCACAAAGGAAAAGGTTAACTGATGACTATATAAGTATTGTAAACTTTTGCATGTTAAAAAAAAAGAAAGGTAACCCAAATAAAAAGGCAAACAAACTGGGGAAATTTTTGCAGTCAGCTGCAGCAAGAACTTTCATAAACTGATTTTAAAAGAATACACGGAGGCCCCAGTGAATAAATAGAGTGTGTGACCAGATGTTTTCCCAAAAAGGAAAGATGTGGAATGGTGTTTAACCATGATAATGAAAGATAACTCCAGGAGGAAGAGGTCCGTTGTGACCTGAAGAGTCAGGGGAGATTTCACAGGTGAGGTGCAGTGTCAGCTTATGTGAAGATAGGCGCTTTATGGAGATGGAGGGAGGAGATGTCACACACTTGGGTGGCACTTCCTGCTCACTAGCCTCTCCCGGCTCCCCTCTGACTTTGCAGGGCTTTTGAGGCCGAGAGCTGGACACTCTCCTTAGTGTCTCTTTGGCCACCATTATCCATCAGTAAGGGAAAGGACTTTATTCACGGAAACAAACCACCACGGAACCTCAGGCAGGCCTAGCAGAGGGATGTTCTGGAGCGAGAATTCTGTGGCTGTAAGCTTTGGGAGCTGGCTTTCCCCGTCTCACCTATCCCAGCAGTCTTGGAGTTTTCTGATTTAAAAACCAGCTACCAGCCCACCTTTGCCCCCAACGCCTAATCTGAGTTAAACTGTTCCTTTTTTACAATGCTCTTGGGAATGCGAACAAAACTGTCATTAATTTCTCTGAAACACAGCTCAAACTGGCATTTTCACTTTAAAGTCTTTTCTTTCTATGACTTTTAATAGCAACATTCCATAAAAAAATTAAGCAAGCAATACATATTCATCGGAGGAAATACACACATAGCTGGCAATTCTGAAAGTTTTTCTGAAGAACTGAGAGGAAGAAAAAATTAGAAAATATAAATAGTTCATCAACAGTCACATTTCCAAGCAGAGCATGAAGATACCACGATAAGGAGACCCTGCCCTACCGCTAGACTTTCTGAGCCTGTGGGCTGGCTTCCTCTCCAAGTTCCCGACCTGACTAGGTCTAGGCACCTTGATTCCTTCCCCATTGGAGAGGTCTCCTGACATCCTTGTTGCCTCCAGGCTGCAAAAGCCAGACTTGTACTTGCAGCTCCCTCCCGCTCAGCCTCCCACTTAGCTCTCTTTCTGGTCTAAGAATGTAACTCACACCCAGCTGCGTGCAACAGCCACCCTCAGTCGTTTCTCTGCCCACCGTGTGGGATGGATGACATCCATATTCAGACACACTCTCAAAGGTTAAACCCAATTTTATCTAAACCCAGGAAGGATTTGGGCAGGAAATGAAAGACAATGGTAAAAATAACCTCTACGTCTCAATGCAGTACGATGATTTGAAATTGGCACGGCTGTTGGTGTGTTAGCAGGCTGCCCGCTCTAGTCTGCTGCACACGTAGCACAGGCTTTGGAGATGCAGTTCCTGGGTACTGGCTGTGATGCTACCTCTTCCTCTCCCAAATTAGTGAGGGTGACATCATTATAGGGGTAACCTCAATACTGGGTCACCACTAAGTCTCACACATATATTTTTAGAGCAATTATTGCGTTTAGTTGTATGTCTATTTTCCCAACTAAACTTATGTGTTAATGGCTGTATCCCTAGTGCCTAGCACAGTGCCTGACATTGACCAGTGGACAAGGATTGAATGAATGACTGAATGAACCCATTTTGCTGTAAAGCCTGTCTGCATCTTGCTCTGATTCTAAGAAATCCCACTCTCCTTCTAGTCCTGTCTCCCAGGTCGGTGCCACCAGCAGTCCTTTACTGCTACGTTTTCTAAACTGTTTGCTTTCTTGGTGGCCTGTTTATGTTTGTCTAGCCTCCCAGTCCTGACACCTTGGCCCTGTTTCCTGGGCTCCTTTTTTGTTTTTTTTATAGATTTATTTATTTATTTTTGGCTGCGTTGGGTCTTTGTTTCTGTCTGCAGGCTTTCTCTAGTTGTGGCAAGCGGGGGCTACTCTTTGTTGTGGTGGCTTCTCTTGTTGTGGAGCATGGGCTGTAGGAGCACAGGCTCAGTAGCTGTGGCTTGCGGGCTCTAGAGCACAGGCTCAGTAGTTGTGGCGCGCGGGCTTAGTTGCTCCGCGGCATGTGGGATTTTCCTGGACCAGGGCTCGAACCCGTGTCCCCTGCATTGGCAGGCAGATTCTTAACCACTGCGCCACCAGGGAAGTCCCTTGAGAGCTTTATTTAGAGTGAGAGATTTCTCCATCTTTCTCTTCCCCTCAGCAGGAGTTCTAAGTTGGCTCTTCAACTAGATTTTGACTCTTTGACAGTATATTTATGTCTTATCCACTTTTATGTCATTCAGAACATGAAGTACAGGCATGTAGTACAGGTCTAGGTACATGTTAGGCCCACCTCCTTTGCAGCATGTACTACGATTTTTATTAAATAAGTAACCATACAGTTTGTCTAACATCTGTATCTCCCATTTGGAGGTAAATTCCACAAGGTCAGGAACTCTATTTAATTCACTTCTGAATCCCCAGCATGTAGCATAGGACCCAATACATAGTACATCTCAATAAAGATAAAAATGATAAGAATGAATGAATGAATGAATACAGGAATTAGTAAACTGAATGAATGACCAATTATGACTTTGATAAAAAGAGGATGGTTTTGTTTCTCTGGAAGGAAGCCTTAGACGCTGAAGGCTCTATTTGTGAAAGGGAAAAACAGACCTTGGGGCAATTGGAGGCCAAAAGCAGTGTTTAATGCTTAAAGCGACCCATGGGCAACCTGTTTAAGTGCAGGGTAGCCCAGCTTGGGCCAAAATAGAGGGAACAAATGGCTCGGGGAGGGCTGAAAATGGGCGTGGGAATTCGGGTCACAATTTCCTACACCCTACCCACCAATTTCTCCCATAATTGTATTTACTTTGGACCCTGAACCACGTTCTCAGAGGATTTGGGGTAAAAGTGGAAGTCGGTTTGTTTGTCTGTTATACCATTCATGTGGGTTAGCGTGTGGCAGCAACATTTCAAAGCGGATTATTGCTAATCACTCCCAATGCAGGTGGGCTGGGGCAGAGGTGGCCAAAGCTGACCTTCTGGGGGACAATCCCTGGGACTGCTCCAATTAGCCCAGCAGGCTCACACTTCCTCCTGAGATCTGGGCTCAGCTGCGGCCCCTGTCTGGACGAGGGGCCCAGGGACAAGGCAGGAGGCAGATGTCCTGGAGGCAAGAGGCTTTGGCAGCTTCTCCGGGGACCAGAGGGAAGCAGAAGGTCGATGGGTGACCTGAAGGGACCCACTGAGCTCTTGTTATGTCACTAGACATTAATTAAAGCCCTTTGGTCACGAAGCCCTGAACGGTGGGCACTGGGCCCCCAAGGGAGTGGGGCTGGATCCAGAATGTTAAAGGTCTAAACATATTAAAGATTATGATTGGTCTCCATATATCATTCAAAGTAAAAACAGTTAAGCCACAAAATAAGTGCAAAGAAGGTTTTAATTAGGTTTATCTCATGAAGGTCACATTGATGCTTTTCTGCAAATGTTGAATTCTTTAAAAGAAATTTTTTTTCCATTTTGTTTTGGTGTTTCCACTTTAGTAATGCCGTAAGGTCTTTCTTGTCGGCCTCTTGAGGAATCTGTCCCTGACAATGTGTCTGAGGGAGGGGCCCTGGCTCACTGAGGGGCTGAGTGAGGGGCCCTGGCTGCTAAGGGAATGGAGGCAAGACCTCTGTTAACCGAGGTATCTCTGTGAGGATCCTGGTCACTGAAGACCTGAGGAAAGGTCCACATCACTGAAGCATCTGAGTCAGTGGCCCTGTTTACTGAGGGGTTTGGGGGAGGCACCTGCTCACCAAAGCCTGAAGAAGAGACTCTGGTCGCAAATTCTTGAGTGTGGTCAATGGTTCCCAAGTGTAAAGCTCTACTCCTTGAGAAGACCAAGGAGGGTGTTTGGATTCCAGAGTTAGGGTCACTGAGTGTGGAGTTCCCAGCTTTGAGGTTTGAAGAAAGGGCTAACCACCAAGACATGCCTGAGGGCTTTTGGTCAATGGAAAATATAAATAAGAGGCTCCCTCCATCAAGTCTGGGATCACGGACTTCCCTGGTGGCACAGTGGTTAAGAATCCGCCTGCCAACGCAGGGGACACGGGTTCGAGCCCTGGTCCGGGAAGATCCCATATGCTGCGGAATAACTAAGCCCGTGCACCACAACTAGTGAGCCTGCCAGCCACAACTACTGGAGCCCGCGCGCCTAGAGCCCATGCTCTGCAACAAGAGAAGCCACCGCAATGAGAAGCCCATGCACCTCAGAGAAGAGTAGCCCCCGCTCGCTGCAACTAGAGAAAGGCTGCGTGCAGCAACGAAGACCCAACGCAGCCAAAGATAAATAAATAAAATTAAAAAAAAAAAGTCTGGGCTCACATAGGTGGGAAAAACTGCCCAGTGTGGGGTGCAATAGCTGAGATTCCACAGCCAGATTAAACCGCAGTGGCCTTTAATTCCTTCTCCTTCCTCCTTCAGCATGACCTGCAGATCTTCCAGTCACCAGTAGATGGCACTGCAGCTTCACACGAAGAGAGGGCTGCTGGCTTGGATCCCAAGGTGGGGTCCAGGTACAAGCAGGTGACACATGGGAGATAGAAGAAATTAGTTGCCCCTCCCCGCCCAGACTCCCTGGAGGAAGGGAGGAACTAGGCTTTGATTGACAAGGGAGAGCCCCTAAACACAGGCCACCTAGAGGCTGAGTCCTGTTAGCACCAGACCAACTAGTTCCAAATGCAGAGTGACACTTTAATGTTCATTCGCTCAGCAAGTGTAGGTCCAATACATAAAGAATTTGTGCTAGGCACTGAGGGTACAAGGGTGATTAAACAAGGTCACTGTTGTTGAGAAGTCCATAGTCTTGGAGGCGAAAAATTAATATAAACATATTAAATTAATTTAAATGTGATAAGGACTGTAACATAGGGATGTAGACAATGCTGTGGGAGCCCAGGGGAGGAATGAATATAGAACTTGGGGAAGAAAGAGGTGGCATTGAGCAGAGTCTCAAAATAGGGACTGGGATTTTGTTTGTGTGGCACAAATGAGGGAAGGTGTCTGGGGTGGAAACAAAAGTATGAGTAAAGGGCTTCCCTCCCTGGTGGCGCAGTTGTTGAGAGTCCGCCTGCTGATGCAGGGGACACGGGTTCGTGCCCCCGTCTGGGAAGATCCCACATGCCGCGGACCGGCTGGGCCCGTGAGCCATGGCCGCTGAGCCTGCGCACCTGGAGCCTGTGCTCCGCAACGGGAAAGGCCACAACAGTGAGGGGCCTGCGTACCGCAAAAAAAAAAAAAAAGAATCAGGAGGGTTTTCAAGTAGGCAGGTGACATATTCAGGTTTCTGTTTAATTACTCTGGTAGCCAAGGTATGGGGTGGATTAGAGGAGGAAGAGACTGTATGCAGGAACCCAGTTTGGCAACCAAATTAGAATTTATGAGAGTTCAGTTAGAAAGGGATATAGGGAGAAGAAAACAGATTTGAGGGGTATTTTAGGAGGGAAGGTAAATAGGATTTTGTGCCAAAGTAGATGTGAAAGATAAAGAGAATAAAGAATTTAGGGAAACAATAAATGTTGACATTTACTAAGAATTTAACATTTATGGTAGTGTATCTCACTAATCATAACAGAATTCTATAAGGTCGGAATTATTACCTCCATTTTCAGCTGAAGAAACTGGAGCTCAGGGAGGCTATGTGACGTGCCAAAGGCCACACAGCTAGTTCTGTTCCCTACCTGGTTTTCCTATCTTCAGTCTTATACCCCCCAGGTCACCCTCCACACGGCCACCAGACTGAGCTTCAGAAAATCCTTCCTTAAAACCTTCCAATGGCTCTCTAATATGTATAAGATAAAACAGAGCCCAAGCCTTTCACAGCTGTGCCCAAAGTTCTCGGCCATCCAGTCCCTGCTGCCCTCAGCCTTTCTCCAGCGCTTTCTAAAGATGAGGGAGACAGGGCTGCTGGCAGCTCCCTAAAGGGCATCCCTTTCTTGCCCGTATGCACTTGTGTATGTGGTACGCTGCTGCTGTACACCCCACCCGGAGACCTTCACACGCACTGCACCTATCATGTGCACTACCTGACCAACTCCTACTCATCCTTCAAGTCTCAGCCTAAATGTCACTTCCTCAGGACGGCACTTTGTGACTCACCCTCAACCCCAGGAGCTAAGGTCTTCATATCATGTATTGTCACAGCATCTAGTACTTTTGTTTCACAGCATTTATCACAATTATAATTAGTGACTTAATATCAGTCTCTTCCACTGGACTACAAGCTCCTTGACAGGAGGGCCCTACCTAAGGATATTCATCACAGCTTTTTTGTAATAACAAAAATACCAGGAATGGAGGATTGATTCAAGAAAATGTGATGGAATAGTCCTTATAATGGAATATTATGCAGTCATTAAAATGAATACAATTCATGCCACCCTCCCTCAAGTCCCTCCCAGGACCTGTTGACAGAGGATGAGAAGACTCAAGGCTGATTTGCAGAAAGCTCTGCACAGGACGCAGCCACCAGGCAGAAGTGGACAGGAGGAAGGAAAAGCCATCCTTCCCACTGCCTGGAAGATGGGAATGTCATTACTCATCATTATACTTTAATAATCATTCCCCAAACATTGGCTTCCTGACACCAAGATTCTTTTACTACCCAGGTCAAGGCCATTTTCATTAGATTGGAAAACGGTCATTTCACATTTCTCATAACACACAGCAGAAAGAAGACAAAAATGTGTCCTGGTGTCATCTAGGTTGATTAAACGTGACCGCTATTGAAGAAAAGTGCTTCCCCCCCGCCCCACCGTCTACAGTTTGTTTATATGGCAGGAGCTTCTCCAGAGTAATACCCTTGGCCTCTCTCCCCAGAAGAGGAGTTAATAACTTAGTGGAATGGCAAATTTGGGAACAAACTGACCATATTAGTTCAGCACCTCCATGTCTCTTTCTGGGAGTCAGGCCAACCACAGAAGCATGCATACTGTAGGATGTTTTAAACGGACTTGCCCCAACAGGGAGACCTCCGTTTTCTAGAAGACCTATGGCCGGGTAAGACTCTATTTCTGGGGTTCACTATTGGAAAGCTCATTTATCCAATGATACGAGCCACCTTCTCCAATATTAACTTTACCCAAGTAATATATTGACTTCTACTTTTTAATTGGTTTTGAACTCAGGAGAGGGAAAGAGGGACCTATTTATTGAGGATCCACAGAACGTCAACATCTGATTCACTGGACCAGGAGCCTTAAGAAATAAACAGGGAGTAGAATTTGGGGACCCAACTAATATGTGAAGAGGTTTTTGGTGAGGCCGGGGTCTGTAGCTTTAGGTCTGGACTTCAGTAAGCATGTGCTTGTGGCTGCAGTGGTTTGTGGAAGCTTACACTGAGCCATGTGGAGGGTTTTTTTTTGGATGGAGTTGTTTTTCTTTGTTTTGTTTTTTAGTTTTATTATTTGGTTGTGTTGGGTCTTAGTTGCGGCATGTGGGATCTTCACTGTGGCATGCGGGGTCTTTCACTGCGGTGCACAGGCTTCTCTAGTTGCGGCGCGCAGGCTTTTCTCTAGTTGAGGTGCACAGGCTCCAGAGCGCGCAGGCTCAGTAGTTGTTGCCCTGGGGCATGTGGGCTTAGTTGCCCTGGGGCATGTGGGAATCTTAGTTCCCTGACCAGGGATCGAACCCACGTGCCCTGCATTGGAAGGTGGATTCTTAACCACTGGACTACCAGGGAAGTCCCTGGCTGGAGTTGGTTTTTATCCATTGTAACTGGGCAGGCAAATTCAGGTTTTCAGTGCCAGATATGTGGGATCTTATCCTCATCACAACTCTCGGGACTTTATCCACAGGTGAGGATCTTTTTTCATAGAGGCAGGACCGTGGATTGGCCTTAGGGATACAGGGGGTGGGTCTTTCCTGCCTTCAGCCAAAATGCCTCTGTCAAAGGACATGTAGGTGACCTCAACATTCACAAGGACAGGGCTTAGCCAGACACGACTCTGCGGGGTAGGGAGGTTAGGGGGAGTGGCTCAGTTGACATTGGCCTCGGCATATGCCTGCTACACAGGATCTAGCAAGCACGTGCTGGTCGCACTGTTCTCAGAAGAGACACAACCACAGCAAAAGTGGGAGTCTTGGGTATACTGTGCTACAGCTCATCCTTGAACTGCTCAGGTATTCGACTTCACATATGCGCATGGCCATGTGGGGTCCGCAGCAATGCTGCTGGGCTGCGGTGACTTCATAAATAGGAGCAGCGGCAGCAAGACTTTAATCGTGGAGAAAAGACAGTCTTTGTGTATATGAGCCTTCTAGACATGGGTGGGGGTGTGCAGGACGATTAGTTATCAGCTGCATTATGCATCCGTACAGACAGGCTGCTCCATATATGATCCAAAATATGTTGTTTAGAAGTGACTTCAGCTAAGAAAGGGAGCCACGGAGAGACTAACCTCCTCTTACCACATGTTGAGAAGATTGAAATGGGTTAATAAAAAAGGTAAAAAGGAGATGCATCTAGCTCTAATTGCTCTTTTTTTTTTTTTTCCCTGGCCGCACCATGGGGCACGCAGGATCTTATTTCCCCGACCAAGAATCGAACCCGTGCTCCCTGCAGTGGAAGCGCGGAGCCCTAATCGCTGGACCATGCTAATTGTTCTTAAAGAGGGTACCAGAACACGGTGAGATGTCTGAGTCATTATTAGCTCAGAAACACTAATTAGATCCTAAATAAATTTAACAAGGTAAAAACGTCTAGATTTCAGAGCTGACTGGAATGACTTCTTCTAAAGGAGTCTAAACTTAGGAAACTATTAAGAGGCAGCTTCTCAAAACGAGAGAGAAAGAGAAATCATAGTATGAGCAAATTAAAGAATAAGTTGTAATTTACCTTCCTTGTGTGCCAGAAATATTTTTTTGACTTTATCAGTTTATCTGCTGAGAGCAGTAGCCAAGAACATTCTGATTCACCTCTACCAGCTTTTGACTACGGTACCTTCAACTGTATGAGAATTAAAGACACTTGGAAAAACACAATCACATAATACCATTGTGACACTCAAAACTTATTTCCTTAATGCTTTTAATATTCAATTAGTATTCAAATATCCTAAGTTATTGCATAATTTTTTTCAGCTTGTTTTTGGAATCAGAATCCAAATAAGACCCAATCGTTAATATTAGTTTATAGGTCTCTTAGATGTTTTTTAATCTATATATTTCCCTTGCATCATTTTTTTTCTTTGAAACTTATTGGTTGAGGAAAATGGGTTATTTGTCCTGTAGAATGTCCCACAGTACGCGTGAATTGCTATGTTATCATTGAAGATGTTTCTCTGTCTCACATATTGCTGGTGATTTGGTAATTATATCTGGAGACTTGATCAGACTCAGATCTGATTTTTGATTTGACCCCTCTGGGGCAAAGGGGTCACTTCTCTGGTAAATTTGGGACAAATGAGTCGGGCATACTCAACACTCTGACTCTCTTTAGCCAGGTTCCCCAGGATACACACGCTCTGCTTTCCTCTTCCATGAAGTAAAATTCAAAGGGGTCCTCCCTGAATGGGCTGAGGGATGGGGTGGGGAAGAGGGAGAGCTATAGTTTTCTTGCCCAGAGTGGATGGGTTAGTTTCCCTAATCCTGGGGGTCGGGATCAAGAAGCCCATTTACTAAACGATACAGCCACCCTTGCCGATATCAACTTCATCAGTAACACTGTTGTTCTTTTGATCTCTCATTTGCCTTATTCTTTTGAATTATTTCTCAGTTGATTCAGAACTTTGGCAGGGAATGGAGGGGTATTATTTATTGGTGTCCCTAAACTCTACAACAACCATCAAGGATACATAGACTAGCTACTTCTATTAGACAAGCTTCTGTGCCTGCCTAGCCCACAGATCCCGTAAGAGCTGGCCCTGTGTACCATGTTCATCTCATTCCCGAACTGCTGGGCAACAGTTGATTGTATCTGACCCAAGGCTACCGGTTAGACGCTCATTCTCTTTATCTCTCAGGATATTCAACTAAGACACAATGACTAATATTTGACAGAAGGCACTTGAGCTGCGTTGAGATGGCTGTTTTCTCTCCCTGTGCATTGCTGATAAGAAGGAACAGAGAGTGAGCTTCAGGGGAAGCAGCGTGGAGGAGGCATGTGGAAAGGAGTGGAGCTGAGAGATCAGGAGGCCTTTGAGAATCAGAGGGAGAAAGCTGGCCCTCTGACCCCCTTGTTCTAGTCCTCCAGGTTTTTCTTGTCCTTAGATGCTGTGAGATGGTCACTTGATCCTACGTTTACGAGATGGAGGGAATTATACTCACCAGACTTGCTGGAGAGAGAGCATTGTAAATTTTTTGGAAGAACTTTCATATCAGGCTCATTTGAGGTAGAAGCTGAGAAACCAAGGGGTCTGAGTATGGGCAACACATCTGCAGGGAACAGGAAAAGCTTTTGCTGGTCACTCTGGAGAGGGAGGGGAGAACAAGAGGAAAAGTATAGGAGGCACAGTCTGTGACACTGATGTGACATTTCCCGGACTGACCCTCCAAAACTTCAGAGCTCCTATCTCTTGAAAGAAGAAATTTTCAGTTTTCTTAGTGAAAGCTGATGAAGGGGCTCTGCTTGACACCCAGATTCAAGTGAAAGAATCGAGCCAGCCAGAGGGAGTGTGGGACCCTGGGAGAGTGAGTGTGGTAGGAGTGTATCAGAGTGTGTAGGACTTTGGACTTGAAACAGGAGTTTAGAACTCATTGTAACTAGATGATATCCAGTCACTTTGAATGTCCAGCCTCCCTCACTTCCTCTTTTAGAGGGCAGCGTCCTCTGATCTATACAAAGCTTCAGTCTTATGGCCCCTCGAATTTGTCACCTCTGCAGTGTTATCCTGTCATCAAGGGTATTTGCTCCCTGCTCTCAGTTTGGCCTGTCACTGCTGGGAGCTCCACGTTATGCCTCATTTGATGTCTCCCTCCCATAAATCAAAGGAGAAGATTGTTGGGAAGATCTTTCTCCCCCTCTAGTCTCTCCAAAGTTACCAGCAGCCTAAGTGTATATGCAGGTTTCTTCACTGAAGAGTTGAAGCAATTTCAGAAGGGAGAGTCAATGTCAAAGAGGGAAGGATAAAACACTCTTAACGTAGACCTTCTATTTACTTCTCAAAGGGAGGGATGGTACATACAAATCTAGGTCCTTCACAAACTCCCTGGCTTTTAGTTTTTATTTTTAAATATTTTTGGTGGCACCGCATGGCATGCAGGGTCCCCAATCAGGGTTTGAACCCATGTCCCCTACAGTGGAAGTGTGGAATCTTAATCACTGGACTGCCAGGGAAGTCCTGTTCCCTGGCTTTTAGATGCACAAAATTCCCTTCTCCATGGGCCTCCTTTTCACATTTTCTCCATTTGAAACCACCAACTTCCACACCTATCACAGGAAGGGATCTCGCTTCTTGTGTTACCAACTCGGGTGCTTGGATTCTTTAATCAATAGAAATTGATAAGAGGCCAGACAAGGAACACAAGCAAGGCATTATTGGGCTCGTGCTGCGGCACGAAGGAGTGAAAACAAATAACAGGTGCACTTGCTCACTCGCTGAGTGGGGGCTGGTTCCTTACATGGGGTGAGGGTAGGGTGGATCGGTAGGTTGGGCCTCAGGGTTGGCTTAGATGGTCTGCCCATCTTGGTGGTGCTACACCCATCTTGGTGGTGCTGTGTGCAGGGATCACGGGCAGTACCCTGCTTCTGCTCCCAGCACTTCAGAAGTGGCAGTTGGGTTTTGGCCTCTTTATCTTTCCTTATTCATAATTTGCCCCTACTGCACATGCATGCAGTTATTATTAGTCCCTTATGATCCTTTGTATTTTGTTGTTGGAGGAGACGTTTGTCCAGCTGCAAGCACTGCAGCAAAGGGTCCCAGGTCCCAGGTCCCAGCCTGTCTCACTTGGATCTCTCTGTCTCCAAATTCACCACTCTTATCCTACCCCAACATCCCAAATCTGAGTATGCCAGTTGGAGGCAGGTCCCCAGAACTTTAGCCAGTTCAAAATGATGCTTATTGTCACCCAAGTCTTGCAGAATTGTGTGTATAGGGTGGAGGTGGGAGTGGGAGAGGAAGATGAAGGGCCTCCAGGTCTGTATTAGTTGTGGATTTAGCTCTTCCTGGCCAGATTTCCTCTTCGATATTCTTACACGTGAGTGGGAATCACATCGGTTCATTTGATTAATAGAATTGTTATACAAGCTCCTCCACTGCTCCCAGGAACACATTAATTTTTATAGAGTACAATCTAAACCCATATTGAAAAAGGATATATTTCCTCAATTAGAAGGGCATCTCGCATTTTTCCCAGAGTTAGTGGGCCCCATTATTGTTCACAAAAGAGGTCTGGTTTCTTTCCTGCTTCGCCTGAGAAGCTATTGAAATAATAAATAAGCTATATTATCCTTTAATGGCTCCTCCTTTCTGTTAATTCAGGAAGGGCTCCAGACTATAAATTATTTCAACAGTCTGCTTTGGGGGCTGGGGTAGCTGCCAATTCTTTTACAACAAACCCACCTTCACTTAAGTTAACCGAGATACTTTCTGTTCCGTGTAACCAACTGAGATCCTTGTCTAGAAGAGAAATGGATGCTGGCAGGTAGGTTTGCAAGCAATAGAGCCTTAGACGAATGTGGATGCTGTTTCCAGTATTGCTGCTTGATGCTGAGTGGTAAAGATTTTCTCATCCTGGGAAAGCAGCTTGGTGAGGCCTAGTCAGCTTGAGGGGGCTTCTGTTTGTTGCAAAAAAAGTGACGCCTGAGTAGGATCCACTATAACCGAGGCCTGGAGAAATATGGGTAGAACGTGAGGAACCCCTGGCAAGACTCCTTATTCTGCCATGTCTGGTGGTAAAGTTAATGAACACACTGGCACAATTCTAGGCTAATTCACCATGGGTTCAGACTCTTGTATGAAAGTTTGGGTCAGCTCACCAGGTAAATCCTGACCAGGGTAGGTATGGGTTAAAAGCATGGGCAACATGACATGCATTACAGAGGACAGAAAAAATAAAGAGCAGCTTGACTTCTTAAACTCAACTGTCAGTTTCTTATCCATTTGGCATCGGATTTTTATTTGAATTTAAACTTAGCTTAATTTTATTTTATTTTGCATGTGTTTAACGCAATCTGTTTTCTGCGATTTCACCTCTAGTCTTAACTTACTTCTCTCTCCCTGTCTCCCTCCCTGCCTCTCTCTCTCTCTCTCTCTCCTCTCCTTTTCCTCTTTCTCATAATATTTGCCATTTAAGATCTTCTCTGTTTATTTCCCCCTCTCATTCTAATGGTCCCAGATTGACAAAAAGGATGGGAGGAGTCCCTGACTTGGAGAACACAAGGACTAGGTAGCAGGGGCTACTTTCTGAGAGGCAGCCCACGTGAGATAGTCAAGAGGTCTTTCTGCACGTCCCTTCCCCAAGATGCAGGTCCAGCAAGGTTTGTGCACTATGTAGGTAAGCCGCCGCAGGCTTGCCCTGTAGCAATTGCTTTCAGTTTCAACCAAGACACTATGGCTTCAGCCTCTTGGGGCATCTTATAGAGGCTTAAGTCCTAGATCTAGCCTAAGATCACAGGCAGGCTTAAATAGTTCAGCCATAGAAAAAGCTTACTTTTGCCTCCCCTTACTCACTTGTATAGATAAAACAAATCAAGGCCTGTGAGGAAACTTAACATTGGGTTAGCTACAGAAGATGAAATAGACACAAAGCAAAGCTACGCATTCATTCCTGTCACTTCTCAACCTTTGTTGCCAGGATATCCCCACGGTCTGAAGACTCCTTAAGGGTGGGTACAACTGGCAGTGAATGTGATGGTGACTTCTGTTGGACCTGTTGTGCTGGCTTCACGGAAAGCCAAGAAGCATCAATTAAACAAGCCCAGCAGGGTTCAGCACTCCAAGCTCTGTAGCCCTGGCCTGTGACCAGGCTCAGTACACTTATCGTGTTTCCCCCACTCCTGCCCTTGATTCTCACTGGTCTCTCTCTCCCCAGGTTGCTACCTCAGAAGCAGAGTCTTAACTCTTACTAACGTGTTTACTCCTACGGTTATCATCGCAAACGTGACCCACTTCTTACTGGTGTTCTGCTTTGCTCAGCAAAGTAAACTTTAGTTTTTTTTCAATCAACGAATTTGTATTGGGCCCTTTCATGTTTCTAGGCTCTTCTGTATAGGACACTTGTTATTAAAACTAAGATATCTGTTGAAGGTAAGTGCAAGGTTATGATTACTTTTTCATCCAAAATTGCATGTTACAAAGTAAACACCCTCATCTTTCTCGCAGCCTAGGCATCCTCTTTCCAGGGTGAGGCAGGCTTACAGTGAACACCCCGATCACCCTCACCACACAGACAGAAGGGAATCTTGTTACTTTGGCAGACACAATTGTTGCAGTACTTCCCCCCAAAGGATAAAATCAATAACCGTAATTCCCATAATCAAGGTAAACCATGTTGGAAGGTATATATTTTTGAGAGTGCTGGTACACATCCTGAAGTGTGGGACCATTTCAGAAACTACCTCCTGTATCCTTATCTACCAATTCTAATGGTCCCAGTGCTATTGGAAGAAGTCACTTCTCCATGAATTGCTCTGTAATTTCATTCACACGGATAATTTCTTGTTCAAGATGTGCCTTTCAGGTGAAATGGGAGATTTCTTTGTCTCATCTCTCAGATAAACCTGTGCGATTGTTACTGGTAACATTTGGGGTGGCACGCTCACCCCATGGGCTAATATTAACTGAGAGGCATGGAGTCCAATGTGGTAGCCACTTGCTAATAGCGGCTGTTAAGCTCTTGAAATGTGGGTTGTGTGACTGAGGGCTGAATTTTTAATTTTATTTAATTTTAATTAATTAAACTTAAAATTTAAACAGTCACATGTGGCTAGTGGCTGTCATGCTGTACAGAGCAGGGCTAGAGACATCCTTAGACAAATTTAGGAAATTGGGTTTTCGGTCACACTGCTTGTACCAGGCTTTCTCAGGTGATGCTCTAATCTGATTTCCTGAGGATGCTTCACTTCCTAACTTAAGTGTGAAGAACAGTTTCCATTCTTCCTTTGAGGATTCACATTGTAATTTTACAGCCTTCATAAGTACAGCAGCCATCTGCAAATTACATTTTCTGTCCTCATAAATGTTCCCATTCTACTTGGAACCATGTTAAGATATGATCTCTTTAATATCTTGTACACATTTTCCAGCAGTGGAAGTATAAATATGTAAATATCTACCTTTATTCTCTCTCTCCTTTTTTTTTTTGACATAAATCTTTGGCCTGAATCAATAGAACGGCCCCTGCCCCCTCCTATATTCCCCTCTCCTACATTAGCTTCCTAAGCAAACTGACTTTGACAGAATCTACTTTGTAGGGGACATGATTCCAAGATCAACTCCTCTTCCTCCTTCCTGGTCTCTTTCCTCTGGTGCAGACCCTGAAGCAATCCTCTCGTTTTTATGGGGCAGCAGTGCCTTGCTCATTGCCCTCTGGCCCAGTGTGTGGCTTAGACACAACTTGGCGATAGAAAAAAATATCTAAACCATATACTCTGCCTATGTGAATTAATATTTCCTCCATCCAGCTCCCCACAAGAAGGAGGAGTTGTGGTTAAGCTGCAGCTCTGTCAAACTATGAAGTTGAATAGCTGGTAGTAGATTGATTTTGCATCGTATATTACCTCCAGAGGACTCAGTGGGTTACCGTGATACCATCACACTTAACTTGATGGGATCTGATACCAAAAAGCTGGGGTACCAGCCTCAAGGACCATTCTACAACCAGTCTCAGGGGTCGTACTAACTCTCAGATTAAATGGGTAAGCTTGCAGACCTATTAAAAGTTTTTTTTTTTTTTTCCTTTTCAAAGCCTCTCAGTTGTCATACCAGCCTGGCTTAGTGCATGGATTATTATACATATGGTCTGGTTCTGAGAGCCTTCTCTTCTGCTTCTAAGATCCACTGAACCCAAATAAGATAAAAAAAATTCAGTAGGGTACTTTGTGTTGTGCAACATTCCTAAACCATGCCATTTGCCTTCAAGTGGAACGAGATGGATGAACCAATGCTATTCTTTGCCCAGGGTAGGCTCGCTTCTTCCACTTCCGTAATTGAATTGATTAGCAACTATCATCTCTTTTTTTTTGTTTTTTGTGGTTTGTGGGATCTTAATTCCCCGACCAGGGATTGAACCCCGGGCCCCTGGACTGCCAGAGAATTCCTAACTATCTCTCCTTTCGACACCATACAAATGATACTTATTCTTCAAACAAAATCTCATAAGTAAACACCATTCAACTAATGCAATGCTAAATTTTATGAGTCAAATTATTTCCTAGTTGTGGTAGATGCTGGGTGGCTCCTAATGACTTCTCCTTCCTTGGACCCAGCCCCAGAGACACAGGGGAATGCTTGTACGAAGGTGAAAATAGCGGCAGGACTCCAGCCATATACAATTTTCTGTAAGTCACAACCAGTCCGGATTTGCTACCCATGGCATCTCGGTCAAACCCGTCTTCAATGCCTCATTCTACCTCTCACTCCACGAGCCTGCCTCTAAGAGGTAGTGCACACCAGTCCCTAATGATCTGCCCTGTCCTTTATTATGTGGGTGGTAAAATAAGTTCCGGGGTCAGAAGAATGCCATATTAGCTCAAGATAGAGGCCTGCGGGGGCTTTGATGGTGGCTTCTGAGTGATTTGCCAAGGAATGCAAGCTCAAATCCAGGCCAGGCCTCCCCGTGTCAGGGCCCGCTGAATTCCTCAGATTACAGAAAGGGATTCAATAGAGTCTATTCAGTCACTTCCAGGCTTTTTGCCTTTTGAATGTCCCAGGACAGTTTTGCAGGAGGAGCTCAACTCCCACACCCTGACAACTGGCTCCAGCAGCAATGACATATTCCACAGTTCTGGGCTTCTCAGCCTCATCTCAGGTGCAGGATGCTCTGATTCCATTCATGGCATATTGACTGATTTACTTGGTTGTTAAAACTGCTTTTTTGTGTCCCTAATCCTTCCGGTGGGTGTTCATATGTGTAATAATTTCCTAGGGCTGCTGTAACAAATTACCACAAACTTAGTGGCTTAAAACAACAGAAATATACTCCCTCACAGCTCTGGAGGGCAAAAGTACAAAATCAATGTTGCTAGGGTCACGCACCCTCAGGAGGTTCTGACGGAGAATCCATTCCATGCCTCTCTCTTACTTTCTGGTGGCTGCTAGGTTTGGGGTTGCCCTCCAATTTCTGTCTCGATCTTCACATGGCCTTCTTTTCTGTGTCTCTGTTTTCTCCTCTTCTTATAAGGGCTCTAGTCACTGGATTTAGGGCCCACCCCAAACCTAGGATGATCTCATTTCAATATCCTTAATTACATCTGCAAAGACCCTATTTCTAAATAAGGTCACATTCATAGGTACTGGGGTTAGGACTTGGACATACCTTTTTGGGGACACTACTCAACCTTCTAAAATATGAGATACAAAAAATAGTGGTTTGAGGGAACAATATGCCTGATTCTTGTCATAAAAGCCATCCCCAAACCTCTTGGCCGTAATGTACAATTCCAGGATCTTCCGTCCATTTGGTTATATTGATTTCTGGAGTTCGAACCGATTCTCACTTCCTGTTGCTCCAAACTTATAGCTCTTTTCACTGCCAGAGGCACAGAGCTCCCTCATTGTGTGGAATGGCCTTACCCCTTCCGTAGGCAGGATGTCTGTGACAAAGGGTGGAAGGTAGCGCCTGTCCACCGAGGCTCCTAACCTGTTGAATGGGTGGTTCTGCTTGTGCCGCACGTTGTTACTTTATTTTTTAATTGAAGTATAGTTGATTTACAACATTGTGTTAGTTTCAGGTGTACAGCAAAGCCATTCCATTATATATATATATTTTTTCAGATTATTTTCCATTATAGGTTATTATAAGATATTGAGTATAATTCCCTGTGCTATACAGTAATTACTTGTTGCTTATCAGATACAAACTACCATGCATGTTGCTACTTTTAATTCAAAGCTTAAGTCCTTGGAAGATGTCCCTGTTTGTTTGGCAGCTGAAAGTGAGGCTCAGGGTCAAGGGTGTTTCTTGTACAATTAACTCACACAGCCATTTCTGATCCTTTTTTAGATTTTTTTCCATTGCATAATCAAAGACTGTTAGGCTGCATTGCTATGTGAGACAATGAACAAAACAATCCAGCAACCTCTGGTGAATCTCTCCACTAGCATCTACTCGTAAGCCAGCAATTATCTTTCAAAAGCAGTATAATTCTCAGATGCCGGAAGCATTGCCTAAATGTTTATGTTACATTTTTCCTTTTAGGTCCTGCCATCTCTCCCCCTCTCCCCAAATCGTCTTGGTGGGAGAGGCAGAAATCACACACACACCTCAAGTCTCATCTTTCTTATACGGCCCAAGGGCTAGGAGCTGACTTGTAACTTGGCCAGGGTCAATCACTGAGGCGCCTCTGAACCCTATTCAAAGTATGTGACCTTTTGGATAACCCAAGATGTGGAGTGTATAAGGATTCCAAGGTGGAGCAAATTTGGACACTAAAGCCCAAACACTCCCATTAGTTGATGTTCTTTGTTCCAGTGGGAGATATCACACACATTTCACTACGTGTCATGGGCTAAAGTACTACTACTCCAGGAGGCCCCCATCTGCTGCATCCCTCATGGCTGGTCCCCGGCCCTGACTGAACATCCTCTTCCCCTCAGGTATGATGTTAAGAACTGCAGTGCCTCTGTCACTTTCGTTTCAGGGCATCTTTGCAACATCAGACAGTGGGGCACCTGACCACTGAGGAAAGAAAGAAAACAAGGATGCTGAGTGATATCATCTAAGGCACTGTAACCTGATCTCTTTCAGAGGTTTCCTTGAGCTTCCTCTCACTTAAAGGACCCAGAGCAGATACAGGCAGAGGCAGGGGGCCACCGCTGAGTCCATTTTTATTAGGCAGATATATTCCAGGCAGGTCCAACCCTCATGAAAGCTGTAGTGGTTTCTTTTAAAATAAAGACAACTCTTCCTCATAGTATGTATGTTCTGGGAAGGGGACAGGCCAATGTATGAAAAGAAGCTTGAGAAGCAGGGCGGGCAATACCTTTGTTTCAATTTTTTTAAAGAATTTGGTAGGGCCACGCTCCCTCCAAAGCTTCTAGGGGAGGATCCTTCCTTACCTCTTTCAGCTCCTGGACACTTCAGGCTTTCCTGTGCTTGTGGCAGCATGATTCCACTCTCTGTCTCCATTGTCACATGGTGTTCTCCCTGTGTGATTCTTTTCTTCTTGTAAGGTCACCAGTCATATAGGATTAAGGGCCCACCCTACTCTAGCATGATCTCATCTAACTTGATTACATCTGCAAAGATCCTATTTCCAAATAAGAACATATTCACAGGTATCAAAGGTTAGGATCTGAACATATATTTTTGGGGTGACACGATAAACCCACACCAATTGGTTTCCATTTTTCAAACCCATGCCAAGGAGTTTGAGGGGGTGGGTCCCAGTCACATCCCTGATGGAGAAAATGAAATCTTTAAACAAGATCAGGTTGCACTGCCTTAGAGGGTATCATTCTGCATCTTTGCTCTCTTTGCTTCTTTCCATCCTTATTGGAAACTGTAATATGGCTTTTTCTTGGATACTTAGTGATCAAGGTCATACTACTATAATTTCCATCAATCTGGGCTTTTTCTGACTCAGGGCATTCTTCTAGGTTTGCCCCAAGTTATTTTTATGCAGCTCATGGGCTTCTATTTTCCAGTATCTGCTAGTTTCTATGGCTTTTATAGTTGAAGTTTCGGGAAGATCAGTGGAATCATCAGTGGCTTTGTTGCTGAACTTTAAGGTCATCCTTGTTCTGCACATCCAGAGAGGAGTCGGCAGGCCTTTGGAAAACATCTCTCCGTATAGCTCTTGCTTCCAAGTGCTTTGGGCTTCGTTAGTACCAACTCCCAAGGCTAGTGATTCTTTCACAGGCTTCCTGTAGCAGATATTTCTGATTGACTATCTATCCTTAGCAGCACCCAGATGTTATACATAGATAACCACTTTTCCGCCCAAACCACCCATGTGCGCCTAGGCAAGCGGACCCTACCCTGCTGTAGAAGTGGGCCTACTTTGTCAAAAGGTAATTATCAGCTCTCTTGTCAGTGATGGGTTAAGGAACTTATGCTTAAGCCCACCAATGCAGAGCCATAGAACTTGGTTCTGGCATGGCCATTTAATTCAGTGGCAGGCAACTGGAAAACTTCTTGGGGGCCTCTGGGAAATAAATGTTCTAAATTTTAAGATGGTCCCCTCTTTTCTCTTGATCTTGTGCAGAGATGTGCGGCCTGGAACTGCTGTAACCACCCTGTTCCCCGTCTGGAAATGAAGCTGACACCTGTAGAGGGCATAGTTGAGAGAGCTGTGACTGACCCACACTTAAGCATCACTCTACCATGGTCTTTTTCAATTATGTTTGAATTGGATTTCCTGTGTTTAAGAACTTTTAAATTGGGTTCTCTGTTCCCTTAGTTTGAAAGTATTTTAACTGGCACATCCTGATGGGTCTCTCTGAGCAAATATAGATCCACTGGAGGAGATGGTGATTCCCATTAGGCCCCCAAGGGGCAGAGGGGGTCAGGCTACATGAACTTGTATTTGTAGAATTTGGTCATTAACTTAGCATCACCAGATTTCTGGCAATAACTGCTCATCCTCTGCTGTACTTCTGTGTAAATCGGACCTCAGGTCTTTTCGGGCCCACGTAACTATCCCCTGAATGACGGTTTCTTCCACAGTCATCAAGTGGCCCTCAGAGATTGGGTGAGGAGAAGCAGAAGGAGAGACTTCATCATGATCAATGCATTGCTTGAATTTCTGTGCCTACCATCAGTTTACCAAGTACTGCTAGAGACAAGGCGTGGGGTTTTCCAAACTGATGACATAAGGAATCCATTACCCACATCATTAACTGGATCCTCTATGTTCGCTCTCTCCCCCTCCAGGCAGCCATCTTAAATCTTCTTCACTGTCAGCTGATAGTCTCACCTATTTCCAAAGAACATTTAAAAAACATCAGGTGGGAGCCACAACTAGCCTCCAGAAGAACAAAGACATACCAGAACCTACTCTAACACTTTTAAAGGTTTCACAGGAAGAGGTGTCCTGCCTGCCCTCCAAGCTTGGGGTGCAGGACCTAGGCTCTGATGGGCTTAAAGAAAGAGAGGGAAAGAACTAGAAGAAAGAAAGCAGGGTAATGCTACACAGCAGTAGGAACTAGAGAAGCAGAAAATGAGGCCTGTGGCCAAACCCTGGTGAAGACTATTAGGGAAATACCAGAGGATGCCTCCTTACTCCCTCCGCCCCTCCTCTGTCCACACTGCGGGGCCTGCTGGGTCCCAAAGCGAGGCCTCAGGCTTAAACAGTCTTAGGTTGGTAGCGGAATGTCCAAGAACCTCCCAGTCTACCGCGCCCAGCGTGGGGCGCAAACGCAACCCTTTGAAGCGTGGGAGGCCAGGGCAGGAGGCTGCGGAGGCCCTTTGGTTACCCCTTTGCTTTGCTAACATAGTTTCTCTGCCCACTCGATGCAAACAGCAAAATTTTCCACGGCTCGCCCTCTGCAGCGGGGAGAGTACTTTCCAGAAAGAGGCACACTAGGGAATTGGAGTGGGGGAGGGAACTCACACTCAGAGCCAGAGAGTTTGCCGGGCGGGGTGGGGCGGATCCCGGGCCAACCTGCTTCCCCGCGGGTCTCCGGGGCGGGGCGGCGGAAAGGGGGAGCGCTTCCGAAGGACCCCACCACCAACATCCCGCCCCCCGCTTTCCCTCCCGCCGCCCGGGAAGGCCAACTCCGCCTGCCTGAGTCACGGCCGGAGCTGGGGAGGAGCCGGGGAAGGCGGCCCCAGCCCAGAGCGCAGCCGGCGGCTTCAGGGAGAGCCAGGCAGGGCAGTCGGGGAGCATGGGGGAGAGCGCGCTGGAGCCGGGGCCTGTTCCCGGAGCGCCGGCTAGGGGCCCGGTGCACGCCGTCACTGTGGTGACCCTGCTGGAGAAGCTGGCCACCATGCTGGAGGCGCTGCGCGAGCGGCAGGGGTGCCTGGCTCAGAGGCAGGGCGGCCTGGCGGGCTCCGTGCGTCGCATCCAGAGCCGCCTGGGCGCGCTGAGTCGCAGCCACGACACCACGAGCAACGCGCTGGCGCAGCTGCTGGCCAAGGCTGAGCGCGTGGGCTCGCACACCGATGCCGCCCAGGAGCGCGCGGTGCGCCGAGCCGCCCAGGTGCAGCGGCTGGAGGCCAACCACGGGCTGCTGGTGGCGCGCGGGAAGCTCCACGTTCTGCTCTTCAAGGTCAGTGACCTCTGGCGTCCCCTGATCGGGGCCTTTCCCGCGGGCCACCACCTGGGGGCTCCCCCTCCCATCCGCCTACCACACCCACATTCCTGACCCTACCCTCCTCCGGTCTCGTGGAAACCACTTCCAGGCCCTCGCGCGCTTCCCACCACCGAGCCCCAGCCTTCCCTCACACCCCTGAACCCAGCCAATCAAAGCCCGCCCAGGCCACGCCCAGGCCACGCCCAGGCCACGTCCACAGCAGTTGCTCCAAGTCCCAGCCCATCCCTAGATGAAAAGAACGGTGGCGGAAGTGCATCCCGAGACAGTTCGCCCCCTCCTCCTGTTCTTGCCCCTGCGGCTACCATCCTGTCTCATGTCCCTAACCGGGTTCCACAAACTTCTGCAGTTCCCCTGCCCTAGCTCTCCCCACCTCCCTCCAACCCACGCCCCCCTTTCCCACGCCTGCCTTTTCTTTCCCATCCGGGCTGCGGAGGCTAAGGGTGGGGTGGGTTCCCCTGGTGTCATTGAGGAGGGAGGCTCAGGCTGGTGCGGGATAGGGGGCTGCCAGGGCCAGTGCTGTGTCCATCACTTGCAGGAGGAGGCTGAAATCCCGGCCAAGGCCTTCCAGAAGGCGCCGGAGCCCTTAGGCCCGGCGGACCAGGCCGAACCTGGCCCACAGCAGCCGGAGGGCGAAGGTGGGGAGAGCTCAGACGAGGAGGAGCCCGTGGAGTCCAGGGCGCTGCGGCTGCGGCGCGCCGGGTTGGTGCATAGCTTGCGAAGGGCCTTTTCGGGCCGGAGAGGGCCTGCAGCGCCATCCCCCACGCCTGTTAAGCCTCCTCGCCTTGGGCCTGGCCGGAGCACTGAGGGCCAGCCGGAAGCCCAGCCTGAGCCGGAGTCTAAGCAGGAACCAGAACCTCCGCAGGATACCGAGGAAGACCCCGGGAGACCTGGGGCTGCCGAAGCAGCAGCGGCTGTGCTCCAAATAGAGAGTGCGGCCTAATGGCTGGTGCTGCCTGCCTCCCCCGCGCCGATGCCTAGCCCCGAAATAAATCTTCCTCTCAGAATGCAGCGTTCCCGCCCAAATAAGGAGTGAATCCTGCATCCACAGCCCAGCACTGGCCCTCCCTTCCTGGCTTCTTAAGCCCAGCACCCTGTGTCCTTTAAAAGAGCAGCCACTCACACCTGCTTACACTCACCGTCAATAAAAGTCATGGCACCTAATCCGGACTCCATGTGAAGGGGTGGGGGAAAGGCGATGCAAGGAATAAGACAGACGTTGGAACCTGGAGTGTGGCTTCCATTTCCAACAGATCATTGTGTGATATCTCCAGTTTCTCCCCCAGTGGCACATAGACACATCCTTCTGGCTACTTGCTCCTTCGGCACTTTCCTCCTCGGGACATACAATCATAATTTTTTCCCAACATCTAGTACAGTCCCTTGCTGTAGGTGCTCAATAAACGTCAACTTGTGGTTTTCCCCTTAGTCTCTTCTTCCTCTACCACCTCTTAAAAGTTGGGTTTTCTGAGATTCTGTTCTTAGCCCTCTTCTCATTCTGAGTATTCTTCCATTAACTCCCACTGCTGAGGCTGTCCTATGGGCCACATACCCCCTAGACCACTGTCTTGAGCTGTATTTGAAAAGGAATCCAAACTCCAAATGCATCCAAAAGAAGCAGTGTGTCTTCTACCTTTTAATTAAGTTCAATTCAACAGCTATTTATTGAGCACTTACTACGTATCATTCAAAACTCCTCCTCCTCCTGTGTTTTCTTTACCAGCGAATGGCACCATCATCCATCCAGAAACCTGGGAGTCTTCACTAGCTCCTCCTTTCTCTCCTTCCCCTACCACATGGAAACAGTTATCCTGCTGATAACTCTGATCTCTTCTCTTTTCTTAATACCCATTGCTGCTGCTCTATTTCAGGCTTCGTCTTTCATCTGACCATTATTTGAACTGCCAATCTGATCACATCACCTTCCTGATCCAGACCCTTCAATAGTTCCCCATCACCTTCAGAATAAAGTCCAAGTTCTTGAATGTTACCTTCAAGGCCCTTCATGAGCTGGTACCTGCCCATTTTTGTAGCCTCACCTCTTGCCACTTCCCCTCATTCTACTACTGAATCACGATGAGCCGTGTGCTCCCACTCTCATCTCTACCGTCCTACAAAAGGCAGCAAGGTACCCCTGTTTTAGGGCCAGATGCTTCTCTTCCTAGCACCACCTGCACGCTTCAGCGCTAACTGCACTAATGGTGATTGTTTGCCGTTACTCTCCCGCCACCACCCCAGCTCCACTAGACTGTGGCTCCTTTGCAGTAGAGACTATTTTATTCATTTCTGTATTTCCCGTGCCTGGTGCACAGTAGGCTCTCGCGAGCATCACAGAAAAAAGGAGAAGTGGGAGGGGGTTGGCTCGGGATAGGAGGGTGGTCATCCACCCATTCATTCAGTCATTGTTGTATAAAAATACTTTGAGTACCTATTGTGTTCCAGGCCCTATAGTATCTCTCGTGAACACCAAGAGGACAATCCCTTCTGAGGCACTCAAGGACCTCAGAGTGTAGGGAGATACAAACATATAATGACTGATGTAAGTGCAGTGATAGTTATACATAGGTTATTTTGAGAGGAAAGGGGAAAGGGACACAACCTAATCTGAAGGAGGAAAGGGAGGGGATGTTCTTGGAAAAGGTAACTAGAGGGATGGGAAACAGGAATGGTGAGGGGCAGTAGAGCTCAGTGGTTAATGATTTGGGTTCGTAGTTCCCTCAGCTGTTCAAAGGGATAGTGATAGCCCCTACTGGGCTGATACGAGGATTAAATGATGTTAAGTGCCTAGCACAGTACGTGGAACATAGTTTGTTTCAGGTATATAATCCATTCGTCCACTCATTTGACAAATATTTCCTGAATTCCGAGGGTCTGCCAGGCACTATTTTAAGAGCTGGGAATACAGTGACACACAAGAATGACAGGATCCCAGCCTCCGTGGACTTAAATTCTAGTAAGGGGAAGACAGGCAATAAAGAAGTAAACTTATAAGCCAGATAAAAACAAGTAAATGTATGAACTAGAAGGGCCTTCCGGTTATGGGTTCTGAAGAAAAGAAAACACTAAGGGTACAGATAATTACTGGGGAGGATGAGTGCTTTAAATGAGGACGTTGGGACCAGAGTTCAACAGTGACGTTTTAAATAAATTTCTATGGACTCAATTAGAAGAGGCCAAGCCCCTACCTGCTACAATTGGTAGGAAGTCTGTTTCCAGTCACTTTAGGGCTCTTCCACTTCCTTAGATTGTGCAGTTATACCAGGGGGTTCACACCGTCTCAGTGTCTCTCAGACTGTGTATCTCTGCTGCTATTGCTCCTTATGACCACACGATGTCACTGTTGGGGTACCGGTGTCCCTATTGGTGCCTCATCAGAGGTCGGCCTGTCAAGCTCTGTGCCCTGAACCAGAGGTCTTTCCATGGAGGGTGGCTCTGCGGTAGCTCCATTTCCTCTGGAGAAATTCAGGGCTCCTCCTCCAGGCTTCCAAACCTTAGTGCACAGACCATTCAGCTTCCCAGCAACCACTCATTTCAAGGTTTTGCCATCACTGAGGGGCTGGTCTGAACAGGCTCAGTTCTCTATCCCCAAAGAAGAATAAATCCTTGTTCCATTTCAAATCCTTGGAAATCCAATTTCCCCCTTTCAACCCCCGCACAAAATTGAGAGCTCAAATGCATGTTTCTCACGTAAAATAGCTTGATAGCTCATTGGGAAGCACATGAAGGCTCAGAGATCCTGGACCCTGACCCCTAGGAATCCAAAGCCTTGGCTAACTTTGATGGGGGGATGTTACTTTTTATTCCTTCCTGATGCTTCTACCGCAGCAAATAATAAAAATCAAGTTAAAACAAAAGCGACTTCATTTTTTAATAGTTCTCTTTGTGACATTGCATTCTTCATTGTCGCTGCTATCATTATTATTACTATCACTATAAACTAAAGGGAATGGAGACACTGACACAGAGATCCAACTTGTCATCCAGCATATGTGGCATTTAGGTGGCTGCTTTAACCAGGGGGGAGGCACACTGGTGGATTACCAAAATTCAGAGACCCGTTCTCAGTTTTTAAGGTCAGAAATGCAAATTTATTATGTGTTCCAGCATGATTAGGCTGAAAGGGATTAATCAGAAAACACTGATTAACTTGAGTGCTGAATTCATGAATTTCCCTGAGAAGTCTAACTGGTAAGTGAACTAGAATAATCTAGCTAACTAGTCAGAACATTTTCCATCCTGCAAGAAAGTCTACATGGGAAACTGAAGTAAGATCTTAAAGTGTAAAGAAACAGAATAGGGCTTCCTTGGTGGCTCAGTGGTTAAGAGTCTGCCTGCCAATGCAGGGGACATGGGTTTGAGCCCTGGTCCGGGAAGATCCCACGTGCCATGGAGCAACTAAGCCTGTGCGCCACAACTACGAAGCCTGTGCACCACAACTACTGAGTTTGCGCTCTAGAGCCCACGAGCCACAACTACTGAGCCTGCGTGCCACAACTACCGAAGCCCGTGCTCTGCAACAAGAGAAGCCACCGCAGTGAGAAGCCCGTGCACCACAACGAAGAGTAACCCCCGCTCACTGCAACTAGAGAAAGCCGCGCACAGCAATGAAGAACCAAAGCAGAAAAAAAAAAAAAGGAATAGTGAAAACAGGATGAAGATAATGGGCAGGGTTATCCAACCTGCCTGCTTTTTCTCTGCTGTGTTATTCCTCCTGCATGGGTAAGACTACATTCCTGGTAGGAAGTGTCTTCCTCTGTTAAGTACTGGAGACCCTTTTGACTTCCCTTTACTGAGAGTTGAATCATATAAGTTCCGCATTGAAGAGAACTAGAAAGCCATTGAATCCACCTGCATTTCCAACACTTAAACATCCGTTACCATTTTACAGCCTATCCTTAGCTGGCTTATATTTGAAAAAGTCCAGTGACAAGGAACTCACTGCCTCTTAGGCAACTCTATTTTTGGACAACTTTAACTGATAGGAAACTTTGTAAGATCACAATATGTCTTTATGGTTTCCCATATGTGGCAGTTGGCCTCACTTCTGCAACATCCGTACACCAAAATTCCTTTATTTTTATGATGTGCGTGTCCTTGGAGTCCAGCTGCAGCAGGGCACACAGGACTGACTTATGCAGGATTTCTCCCACCATCTCTTCCTTAGGCTAAACATCGCTGCTTTTATTCTGTCGTTCCTTGTGATATGTTCCTTCCAATCTTGGCCTTTCTTTGGTGAATTGTTTTAGTTCATTTGTATCCATGTTAAATAGAGAGGTGGCAAAGTACATGGAAAAAACATCGTCTTCACAGCTGAACTTTATTGCTGGTGAATGGGAATTCTCTTTTCAGGTCTGTCTGTTAGGAGGATTAAATAAGGTTTTTCATATATTCATTCATTCACTTGATATTCGTTGTGCTAGGTGATGGGGATGGATGGTGTATTACACAGACAGGAGTGCTGCCCTCATGGAACTTATATTAAACTGGAACTTATATTAAGCTGGGAATTGTAATAAAGTTTTAAATAGGTGCTATAATGAGAGAAATATAAGGTCCTATAAGAGCCCCAGAAATGGGACCTTTTATCCAGTAGGGTGGCAGTAATTACAGAGGAGTCGTTCCCTCTAACCTGATTTCCTCTTTTATTTTTTTTCTATCCTGTTGTATTATTTCTTATTATGTAAGTTTCTCAAGTGACTTTTTGGAATGACCTGATATATAATAAAAACTAGTCATCTGAGTGTCTGAATGACACACTAAATTGAACACATCTAAAACTGTGCTCCTCTTTTCTCAAAAGTCATGATTCTCCCCCGTTAATCACCTTAGAAAGTGTTACAATCACCTTAGAAAGTGTTACAATCAAAGAACTGAATTTCACCACCCGCCGAAATCCCTGTATCCAATGAGTCACCAAGTCCTGCATATTCTTTCTTAGTAATTCTTGTGAATTTTTCTCTCATAAATAACTAATAAATTTGGGTCCACTAGGAGGATTTGAGAAGAAACCCTACAGTCTGGAAGGCCGAACAGAGAACCGGAGAGAAGTTGAATACTGCACTTTTCTCCTGGGCAAAATGGAGATAATCATACTACCTACCATGCAGGTTTGTTGTGAGTTAAATGGGTGGGTACATGTAAAAGGCTCAGAATTGTGCCAGGCATATGAGAGCTTAACTTTCACTGTTGTTTTGTTATGGTCACTTGATCCCTAAATTCAGTCAATCCCGAAACCAGGTTTACCATGGACGTTTTCATTTATGTGAACTAATAAATATGCTTTTTGTTTAACCCTAGTTTTAGTTTTTCTGATGTATTTGATTTTCCCCTGCAGCTGAAAGATTCCTAATAGATACAGTCTCATTGGCAGTGAAACCAACATGAAGGGCGAGGGCAGCATCTTATCCTTGTGTCCTCAGCACTTAGTGCAGGACCTGTCACAGAGTAGGTACTGAATATTTGGAGAATAAGCACATTTATTCCATTGAGGTGCTAGGGACACAAGAACGAACAAGAACCTGCCCTCGAGGAGCTGGTGCACAGCTGAGCCTTGTTTGTTGTCCTTCGTTGGAGCGCTGTTGCATCCTCCCAGGCGGACTAAGGCTTAGTAGAGACAGTACCTGGGGCCCACAATCCTTTCTGGGCCCATGACAATGCTTTAGTTTTTTTAAAAACAGAAGAAAAAAAAAGAGCTTTTAGGTAAAAGAAACGTTTTAATATATGATGTTAATATATTCATTACACAACACAGTTGTAAAATGTAATTAAAAATGTGGTTACCAGAGGCAGGGGGGTGCGGGGCATGGGAATTGGATGAAGGTGGTCAAAAGGTACAAACGTCCAGTTATAAGTTAAATAAGTACTAGGGATGTAGTGTACAACGTGATCAATATAATTGACACTGCTGTGTGTTATAGATGAAAGTTGTTACGAGAGTAAACCTTAAGAGGTCTCATCACAAAGAAAAAATTTTTTTTTCTATTTCTTTAACGCTGCATCTCTATGAGACGATGGATGTTCACTAAACTTATTGTGATAATCATCTCATGATGTATGCAAGTCAAATCATTATGCTAAACATATACAGTGCTATATGTTAATTATGTCTCAACAAAACTGGAAGAAAAAAAAATTTTTAATGGAGGAAGGAGCTTGCCATCTGCCATTTAATTTTCTAGTTTCTTTCCTCCTTTTTTTTTAGGGTAACTTTATTTAAGTTCTGTTCAATTTTTTTTTTTTACATCTTTATTGGAGTATAATTGCTTTACGATGTTGTGTTAGTTTCTGCTGTACAACAAAGCGAATCAGCTATACGTATACATATATCCCCATATCTCCTCCCTCTTGAGCCTCCCTCCCACCCTCCCCATCACAGGAGCACAGAGTCAATCTCCTTGTGCTATACAGCAGCTCCCCACTAGCTATCTATTTTACACATAGTAGTGTATATCTGCCAATGCTACTCTCTCAATTCGTCCAGGCCTCCCCTTCCCCCCCGTGTCCTCAAGTCCGTTCTCTACGTCTGCGTCTCTATTCCTGCCCTGCCACTAGGTTCATCAGTACCATTTTTCTAGATTCCATATATATGTGTTAGTATATGGTATTTGTTTTTCTCTTTCTGACTTCACTCTGTATGACAGTCTCTAGGTCCATCCATGTCTCTACAAATGACTCAATTTCGTTCCTTTTTATGGCTGAGTAATATTCCATTGTATATATGTGCCACATCTTCTTTATCCATTCACTAAGTTCAGTACAATTTTTAAAACTATTGCTTATCATGGAAAGAGGTGATCTCTTCTGGACTGTATTTGGAGGAGATCCACTGTATGGTAAATGAGCCAGGGCAATGGTCCAGGCTAGCAGGAATTCTCCTTACAACACAGAGTTTTCAGTGTGACTTTTTCTCTTTTCTTTAGCAATTAACAACGCAGAGTTTTCCTTCTCCTCCCTGAAATTACTTGCTGCAGGATGGTGGTCTGTTTGATTTCTTGGTCAGCTCTGCAAGTTCTACTTGCGTAAGCATCAAACTCATTTCAAGGAAGCTCAGGCCTGCAGCCCATGGACTCTGTTCTCATTACTACAAACTAAATTATGTTTCTCCTGCACTTCTGGACGTGCCCACTCACTGCGTGTTCTGCCAGCTCTGTGCGTGTGTCTTTGTGATTTGCAGTTGTTACCATCCTTGCTTTGATCCTCACTGCTATGGGCAACACTTCCTATTTGTGGTTTGGGCTTTCAGATGTTTCCTAGTTTCATCAAAGATGCACAGAGTTTGCATTTATGTTTCTCTTTCCTACTTTAGGATTTTTTCCAAAAGGATAAGATGAGGAGAAAAATACACAGTGCAAATATGGGGCATCATGTAACAAATATGCACCATTTCCCTCTCGCATGATGGTTTAAGAAATTTAAAATTGATTTTATAGAGTATAGATCCAAACAGGGTGTTCAAATCATCTGAATGTAATACAAATATCTCTGAAAATTAAAGAAAAATATAACCTCATCCAGGGAAACACTAAGGATCATGAAGCCAGAGCATTTACCTCCTCAGATGGCATTCTCATGCAACTAACAGAGAATAGTAACTCATAGATAAAACAGACAAACCCTTATTAAGGGAGTTTTACCTTAAATTCCAATTTTTTACAATTTTGGGTGATTAAAGTATAGACAACTTTTCCTTAGAGTCATAACTTGATCCTGCTTACTTTTTTCACACACACACACACACACACACACACACACACACATTTTAAAACATTTTAATATTTACCTTAGTTGAATTCCAGTTTCTAGGGAGACCTTTGGAGAACTCTCTATTGATGTCTATACACACATATATATCCATCTACATATGGATGAACACACACACATACACACACACATATATATATATACACACATATGTTATATATATGTATACATATATATGTACACAAACATACACACATATTTCTACCTCAATGTTATATTTCATAAATTTCCAAAAAACAGTTAGGAATGTCAAGTTAGAACTAAATTAATATAACATTAAAACACAATCAAATCATGCTAAAATTATTAGAGAAAGAAATAAAATTACATTTCTGAAAACTTAAATGAGCAACTTTGTGTAGAACAATATCTACAAATCCAGCTAATCTTCACAAAATCGCTCCTCAAAGGATATTTCCGTTATTATCTCGTGTTATCATTTACATTTAGTTCTCCAGATATCAAGCCAGACATTATCGCTTTTTTGTTTAAAAGCAAATAGAGAACATTTAGAAAACTTTATTCATAAGAAATTTAAGTCGTTTCAGCTTAAGTATAATAACTGACTCTTAGGGATTCCCTGGCGGTCCAGTGGTTAAGACTCAGCGCTTCCACTGCAGGGGGCACAGGTTCGATCCCTGCTTGGGGAACTAAGATCCCACATGCCACGCGGCGCGGCCAAGAAAAAAAAAAGAAAAGAAATAACTGACTCTTTGCATGGATTAAAACATGCCCTTTCCATATCCCCCAAATGCATCTTCCGTAATAATTTTCTTGATTTTGACAGAGATAAAACATATGGCCATCTTTAAGAATTAAGGCTCATAAATGACTTATTTTACCAATAAACATTTTTCTATTTTAATTAGCAACATCAAATAAGGAAATGCCCAAATTGAGAGATAATACATCTTGCAGTTCTATTATATTATATACTTTTACCACTATACTTTTGGATTTAAAACAAAACATTTAGAATAAAAGTTGCCAAACTTGGAATTGTACAAATTAATTCAAGAAACCTCATACAGGAATTTGACTGAAATGGGAGTTGTGATAGATTCCCTCTCCTTCCTGATTCTGAAGCATCAGTTTCTAGGTAGAATATTTGACTGGCTGAAAAGACCCCATCCATCCTTGTCTCTCCCTCTAGAATTTATATGTAGGAGAAATTTCTTTTTCTTTTTTTAGGCCATGTTGTGCAGCATGTGGGATCTTAGTTCCCTGACCAGGGATCGAACTTGTGCCCCCTGCACTGGGAGCATGGAGTCTTAACCACTGGACCACCAGGGAAGTCCCATGCGGGAGAAACTTCTTGATAATTATTTGGGTATATTTTGTTTTAAGTATCTTTATTTTTCTCCCTGATATGTTGCTTGATTCAGTTTATCAAGATCATACTTATCCCTGAAAGGGAAAATTCATGAAAAACTATCCTGAAAAAAAGTCACGACTTTAGACATGATTTAACTCAGGATGGCATTTTACTTTCTTCGAATGATGTCCATATTACTTCAGTATACTTGAGAACTATAGTTCATTTTGGGATACACAAAGCTAATAGTAAAAAAATGTTTTCACAGGCAAATCACACATTTAACCAGAACTGATAATATTTACAATTTCTCAGCTTTTCACACATATAACTCACACATTCGTTCTGGTCAAAATGCACTCTTCAGGAAATAAGTTTCAAAACGGAGTGTCTCATATTTATGAATGGAAATTTCATGTTCGCAACTATTTTCTTAAAAAAATTTTTTTTTAAGTCTTTAATTTGTTACGATGTTGCTTCTGTTTTTTTATGTTTTAGTTTCTTGGCTGCAGGGCATGTGGGCTTTTAGCTCCCCGAACGGGGATCAAACCCGCACCCCCGGGCTTCCCTGGTGGCGCAGTGGTTGAGAGTCCACCTGCCGATGCAGGGGACACGGGTTCGTGCCCCGGTCCGGGAAGATCCCACGTGCCGCGGAGCGCCTGGGCCCGTGAGCCATGGCCGCTGAGCCTGCGCGTCCGGAGCCTGTGCTCCGCAACGGAAGAGGCCACAACAGTGAGAGGCCTGCGTACTGCAAAATAAATAAATAAATAAATAAAAATACCCGCACCCCCTGCATTGGAAGGCGAAGTCTTAACCATTGGACCGCCTGGGAAGTCCCTATTTTCAAACATTTGCTTAGAAGGCATCTTTTAGAGCAAACACATTTTGGAAATGTTGTCACATTATTTCAAGATCAGAATACCCTTTCCTGCCTCCAACTCCTGGAAGACATTTCTTTCCTCCATGGACAGAAAGGTTAAAAATATGCATTCAAACAGAATAATTCAAAGTTAAAAGCATCAGTTTATAATTGGGCAGGTATAAGTGCTTACAACTTCAATATTTTAGTTTGTTTCCAGTTTCCACTGTCACCACTCTCACATCTATTGACTTCTATTCAATTTTCTTTTGCTAAGTTAAGATTCTTCATTATTATAGATCCTCTCTATTTTAAGTTGACACATGGAGGGACATTTTACATAAAGTAGGAATTATTATTTCTTTGATTTGATAGACTTTGCCTTTAAAATTTGCAGAACATTGTGTGGATCTCAGGTTGTTGATGTACCTAGGGATATGCTAAGGGATCCGAGAATAGAGACAACATTAGCAAAAGGAAAAAAATCACAAATGGTATCCATTAGGGAAGTCCTTAACAGATCATGTCACCACCTGTAATATCATGGGAGAACAGGTTTTGGCGCTGAGAACTTGCTGATCCCTAGATGATGGTATAGACTCAGCAGAGGCTATGGTGAAAACTGTGGCAGACATGAGATACATTTGTGGAAGAGTGAAAAACTGTTCTCCACTACCAAAGCATCCTCCTTTCTGCTCAGTAAACAGGTGATAATATATTGAGCATACTAATGCAAAGGGCCCTTTATGTGTCTAGACAAAGAAGTCCACTATAATTGTTATTATACAGTATTATTCTGGGAGTTCTACTTAATATAATAAAATGAGAAAAAATATAAAAATATCTGAAATATTGAATATGTAAATATATGGAAAGGTGTTATTAATATTAACTTAGCAAATGTAGAACACTATGAATTGTGTAATTCTCTTAAAAGATATAAGTACAAGAAGTGTATAACATATATGCCATAGAAAACTATTTACTTTTTGGTAGCAGGATGGAAAAAGATACACTTATATTTTTTATATTCTATATTTCTCCAATTATTTGCACTTATAAATATGTATTAATTTGGTTAATAAAAAGGGAAAACTCTACCTAAATCAGAAGCCCTTAAGTGATAAGTAAAATAGCTCTCTATTTCTTTCCTTTAAACATACATAAATACTTCACATAATCACTGTCAAAATGAAATTTTATATTTCTTAATCAAACTACATATATGTTTCACAGCAGAAGTATAAGCAGAAATCTTGAATTAAGAATTATATAACTTTTTTCTTTGTATAAATTTTAGCCTTTTTCCTTCCTTTTTTTCTTGTGACTATAGGCATATATATACATAGACCAGGAAATTTTTGTTATAAAGAGTTAAGCAATCAATGTAGGAGATATACACAAAGAAAAATATAACATCTACAATTATGAAATTTCATGCAGTTATCAAAAGTAAGATAATTTTAATTATATAAGAAAATTCTCAAACTATAATAGTTAAAAATATCAGAAAACTATACCATTTACACAGTAGGATCCCAGCTATGTTTTAAAATTAAAATGTGCAAAGAGGAAAAAGACTAGGCTAAAATGTTAACATTCATGAGAGGACAGGTCACACATTTTCTTCTTTAACCTTTTTTCTTAGTTTCCAAATCAAGTAATTTTTGCAATGAGTACATATTTACTTTTGTGAATAGAAAAAAGTAAATTAAAAAAATGTTAAACAACAATACAAGATAGTTTCAAGTAAATAAAACCTGTCAGAAATGAGACTGAAGTTTATGAGTGCAAAGTCGAGGTAGGAAGACTGAGGCAATTCTATGCTGACATGTGGAGAATTCAGAGAAGAGCTGAAGAGACTCAATTTAGTAAGAGTGCCTCATTTGATTTATAGGGAATGGTGTCTTGAACCTGTGCATTTATTTTTCCAGCATCCAAATCAGGTACTTTCAGATTGTGCTGAGAAGCCAAAAAAAAAACAAAAAAAGAAAGATAGACAATCTTTGGTAGGAGCCCAAGTGTCTGCAGGCAGCCATTCCTCCCTCGACAGAGCTTTAATAATGGAGTACTCCTACATTCCAGCTGGGCAGGCTCATCTCCATCTCGTCAGCACATAGAGGAAAATGAAACTGCAGGTGTCCGAGTTACTCATAGGGAGCTAAAGCTAAATAAAGAGGTGACATTGTGGAGGTGGGTGGTGATGGCATGGATCCTAAGAACTGGCTTTCAAAGCGTAAGTACTTATGTTGCACAGTGTCTACAAACCAGGGATATGACTGAACAGGCAGAATGAAAACACAGGAGTCTTCACTGGGGAAAAAGAAGACAAGATGGCCTCATCCTACATAATCACCAACCTCTTGTATACTGTGTTTTTTTTGGCCGTGCCACGCAGCTTGCGGGATCTTAGTTCCCCTGACCAGGGATCGATCCTGTGCTCCCTGCGGTGGAAGCTCGGAGTCCTAACCACTGGACAGCCAGGGAATTCCCTTGTATGCTGTATTTAAAGCAGCATCTCAGAAAGTAAGCTTGTCATCTTCCACCTCATTTCATTTTCCCCTTACTTCTGTGAACTATATTTCCATTCTTAGTGCTCAAACATTTTGTTTCCTCCCTTTCAATCATCTCCAATATGTACATTAGTTAACAAATCTTGAAGAAGCTAGCTATGCAACATTTCATAAAGCTAGTCCCTCATTTCTGTTTTATTGCTATTATCCTCATTCAGAGTCTCATTGCCTCTGATTTGAGCTCCTGAAGTCATCTCTGAAATATCCCTGTTCCAATCTACCTGATATACTCAGTTGGCTAAAACACTATTTTTGATCTTCTCAAAACCTCGTGGCCTCCTCCTCCTCTTAGCCAAGGTAGCATTCTTGTATATTTGCTATAGTCTATTTGTGTAATTGTTCCATTCCCCACTACACTGTAAGCTCCTTGAGAGCAGGGATATATTGAATTTATCTTTTGGTCCTTCACAATGCTACATGTTTATTTAGAAGTCATAAAAATGCTTGGGGCCTTGGTATATAATTATTAGCTTAGCTTCCCTCTCTTTCTACCCCGGTGCCAAGAAGCTCTTTCCAAAAACATGCTTTAGGTAAGAGAAATGGAACTGATATGTCCTCTCTGAACCGTAAAACCTGCCTCCTGTGCACCTGTTTCCCACCCATACCACCAATCAGTGACGGAAATACATTAATGCAAGTCCATTCAAAACAGACGGGGGTTATCATCCCCTTTCATAACTGCCTGTTTGCTGGTAGGTGTCTGTGCCTCCACCTTTGTTGGGGATTGATGCCCATGATGTGTTTTCTACTAGGCACAAGTAGATGAAGCTTCTGCATTTTGAGAGACACCAGTTCTCAACTGCACACAACTCTGGGATGACTGCTGTTATATTGTCACCACCACACAGTTTCCTCTGCTTACTTTCCTGGGAGCTCTTTGTTCTGTCACTGGGAATCTCTTTTCCTCAAGCCCTCTTCTGCCTTACCATTGCCAGTGCTCCAATATTCTGTTATACCTCCCTGCCCTTGCTCCAACCAGGGTAAGTTTTCCCAAAGAGGGAATCTTACTGCTCTCACCATGCTCCTGGAAGTGTAGATCTTTCAACTATTATTGTTTCAGAAGGAAGATACTGTGTTATAGGATTTCTCTTCTGTCCTACCAATAACTCAGTGCAACCTACCTCTCAAAGGAAGGGGTGGGATCTTGATCTTTTCTCCAGGTCAGTGGGTTGGGGGACTTAACAGAATGCTTCAAACAGACTCATGGTCCTTTGACTTTCAAGTATATTACCTAGACAGACTGTTAAATATATTAAACCTTATGATAGTGAAGGGGGAGGGTTGCTCCTCTAAGTCTTTGTTATTTAGCCACTAATATGACCCTAGACTTCCAGGATATATAAGCAAGTGAGCATAATGTATTTGGTTATGATCGTGGCCTCTCCCACTTTTTTCCCTAAAGGACAGACACAGTAAGACCCACACGTTTGCCTAGGAGTTTTCAGCTTATACTAATAAGAGGGAATTGAATAGGAAAAATGGAGCTCTGATCTAGATTAAACAAAAATGAACTTAAGGCTTATTTGAAGATGGCAGAAAACTGTAAGGCTAACAGAAACACCTGAAAACAGAAGACATGCTTCCAAAATAAGACAAGAAATCTCAATACCAACAGACAAAAGTAAAAAAGATAAAAAAATATTAAACAGTTTAACATCATCAACAAAGAGCAAAGCTATAGAAGCCAAACTGTAGAGAGAATCTCTGCAATGCGTTAGACTCTTAGTGGATGGATTTCCCAGAACCCCTTAAAGGAGCAGCGGCATAGATTTAGCTAGAGTTATGTCCTAATTTCCTGATTCCTGTCCCCTGGTCACAGTTGACTGGACAGGACAAAGCATTCCATCCAAACTAGTCAATCACAACCTTTCCTCTACACCAGTGGTTCTCAACTGGAGATACTTTTGCCCCCAGGGGACATTTGGCAGTGTCTGGAGACATTTTTGAGTATCACGAGTGGCATCTAGTATGTAGAGCTCAGTGATGCTGCTAAACATCTTACAAAGCACAGGACAGTGCCCCCAACAAGAATTAACTTGTCCAAAATGTTCATAGTGCTGAGGTTGCTGAACCTCACAGTCGATTGATCCCTGCTCTGAACCTTATGCAGGTTGTTCCCTATTCGGATATCTACAATTAAGAAGTGGATGGAAAATATTCTCCTGGCATACGATGAAGGAAAAAGATGCAACATTAATTTAGGGTAGCCCCTTTGCCTCACCAAAGACATTACATTAAAACAAAACAAAACAAAACCAAGAACAAAAAAACCAAATAATGCAGGTTTGTGCGGAAGTATTCTCATAGGGACTTGGGGGGAGATTTTGTTCTTTTTCTTTTCAGAAATACTAACGCCCATTACCAGGACACCTATTTGTGCCTTTGTTATAATGCAACAGGGTTCTTGGATGTGTCAACAGAAAGGCACCACGATCAGACAATACCAGTGCCACCAGCAGAGTGAAATAAAAACAAGCAAAACTATGTAAGATTATTTGCCAGAAGTGAATTTTTTTTAATCTAGCACTTTTTTTTTTACATCTTTATTGGAGTATAATTGCTTTACAATGGTGTGTTAGTTTCTGCTGTATAACAAAGTGAATCAGTTATACATATACATATGTTCCCATATCTCTTCCCTCTTGCGTCTCCCTCCCTCCCACCCTTCCTATCCCACCCCTCTAGGTGGTCACAAAGCACCGAGCTGATCTCCCTGTGCTATGCAGCTGCTTCCCACTAGCTATCTACCTTACGTTTGGTAGTGTATATACGTCTATGCCACTCTCTTGCTTTGTCACAGCTTACCCTTCCCCCTCCCCATATCTTCAAGTCCATTCTCTAGTAGGTCTGCGTCTTTATTCCTGTCTTACCCCTAGGTTCTTCACGACATTTTTTTTTCTTAAATTCCATATATATGTGTTAGCATACGGTATTTGTCTTTCTCTTTCTGACTTACTGCCAGAAATGATTTTTAGGGCAAGATACAAAAGGGCATCTTTATTCCTGTCCTGCCCCTAGGCTCTTCAGAAGCTTTTTTTTTTTTTTTAGATTCCATATATATGTGTTAGCATACGGTATTTGCTTTTCTCTTTCTGACGCACAGGGAGATCAGCTAGGAGATTTGTGACCACCTAGAGGGATGGGATAAGGAGGGTGGGAGGGAGATGCAAGAGGGAGGAGATATGGGGATATATGTATATGTATATCTGATTCACTTTGTTATACAGCAGAAACTAACACACCATTGTAAAGCAATTATACTCCAATAAAGATGTTAAAAAAAAAGATACAAAAGGGCAAGTGTATGTCTATGTGTGTGCATTTTTCAGAGGCATTTAACAGTTATTTTTAAATACTATTTTCTGATTGTGATTTAGGTGTGATTACACAGAAAGTGAAAAGAGATACTGTGTGAATCCAGTGAAGATAAATGTCATCATCACAGCAGGAAGTTAAAATGGGACTTGATGATGTAGAAAAGGGCATTCAGGTCAGTGGATGCTGACCAGGCCTGTCAGCAGTCTGCCTGAAAATAACAAGGAGAATTTTTTTTTTAAATAAATTTATTTATTTATTTAATTTATTTATTTGGCTGCGTTGGGTCTTCGTTGCTGTGCGCAGGCTTTCTCTAGTTTCGACGAGTGAGGGCTACTCTTCATTGCGGTGCACAGGCTTCTCATTGCGGTGGCTTCTCTTGCTGCAGAGCAAGGGCTCTAGGCCCGCGGGCTCAGTAGTTGTCGCTCACGGGCTTAGTTGCTCTGTGGCATGTGGGATCTTCCCAGACCAGGGCTCAATCCCGTGTCCCCTGCATTGGCAGGCAGATTCTTAACCACTGTGCCACCAGGAAAGCCCAACAAGGAAGATTTTAAGACAGAGCTGCGAGCCCACTTGAGAGCTATGCCTCCCACAACCATAGTTGCTGTGCCAAGGCCACCTGTACAGCCTGTCATGGCAGCCAAGTCACTGTCCATTGCGCTGGGTTACCCAGCTCAGCCGGGACCCAGTGGAGGGAGTGCAGAGGGCTTCTGAGATAGGAAAATAGGGAAATGTTCAGGGGAAGCTTGGAGGTAACTGGGACCCCAAAGAATGATGTCTGGGGGTAGATAAATTTCTGGAAAGTGATATGCACTGGAAAAGGCTTGTGGGTCATACTGGGGCTACTGAATATTTCCATGGATTTTATTTTTGTTTAACATCCCAGAAAATGGCCAAAGGGATACCCAGAGATTCTAAATAAAACCTGAAGTAAATGTATCCTGAATATTACATTCAGCTCTGGCAGCTTGGATAGGGGTCAAACAAATCACTGTTCCGTGGTGGAGATGGCAGCTGAACTTACCCAGAACATCAGATATGTTAGAGTAATTCAAAGCTTGTTGCAGATGTGTTGCCAACGTTAATAGGGGCTGTTAGAAAAAATGGGGTGAACAGAGGATAAATAAAACATTCTTCTGGTCAGGTAATGAACCCAAACACATCCCGTGGACTTCAGTTGTCCAGGGTTGGGGGTGACAGGTGGCTAACATGTGGCTTAGGGTGGAAAGCTGTTGAACATACAGGACAAAACCTTAATCAGCCACTTTCTGGATTCTTTAACCTTCGCAGAAGTTGCCAGAAGCCAGGGCCTTTCTGGTGAATAGTGGGGTCCTGCTCACAGTTTTTAACATGGTTCTGAGTCAGTATATGTGAGTCCCGGGCCAGCTCTCAACAAGACAGCCCCGAGCAGATGAGGAGAATAGAATAAGACACCGACCCCTTTCAGTGGTTATGCTGATGTCCATAAGTTTTGGCTGTGTACAAGCTTTACTTCTCACCAGAAAAAGAGCTGCCTCTATCACCCCCTTCATTGCTGCTCCTTTTCATCCAAAGTTTGTGCTATTTGGCTCACAGATGAGGGGTTATCTAACATGCCATGTCTTCCTGGGGGGCAAGGGTTTGTCAGGCACCACTTCCTGGATGGTTTCTCCCTGATCAAGAAACTAAGGTGGTCTTTGTGTTCAATGGCTGTTCTCCCCCACCCTGCTATGGCTGTGAGGGACCACAACCCTGTGAAACATCACCTTTGGGCATCATCACAATGTAACTTTTGTCAGATCTCACCATGTGGACAGCCTCAGGTTTCCAGTATGTGGTTCATTTGGGTGGTCCAGTTACAAAAGAGAAGGACAAAAAAAAAAAAACCAAGAAGGGACATCTCCAGCTTTGGGTCTTTTTTTGGGTATGCTCTTATGTTGGAGGGTGGTTATAAATATGCAGCTAACCCACACTTTGTTTCACAGCCTGGGGAGAGGGTACAATACCATCATATCTTCACAAGTCTGTATCCTTTTGTGAATAAGACCAAGCACTATTGTGTTGGGCACTGAAAACTGATCAGCAATGGTGGTGATTTTAAGCAATGTTATTCAGGACTGAGAAAAGTATATGTGTACCCCCGCTCTGGGGCTGTTTCATCTTGTCCTGCTTTCTAGGGTCCATAGAAAGCTGATGTTCACGTGCTACTGCTCGTTTACAACATCGTAGAGAAAAAGGAACAGTTCTTTACAGGTGCCCAGTGGAACTGAGGTGACCAACCCATCTCGGTCTGCTTAGGACTGTCCCTGTTTTAATACCAAAAGTCTTCTGTCCCAAGAAAACCTTCGGTCTCAGGAAAACTGGGATGGTTGGTCACCCTAAGTGGAACTGAATATGGCTCTGGTCAAAGTGTATGGGACTAACAAGATTTATGAGGTCTGGCATTTTAAGGAAACTTCCACATGACTCTTGGTGAATATGTTCATTCACATCCGTGTTATAAAAATAAGGTTTCCAATTTCTAAGCCATGAAGGCCAATATAGTGGAGGAATGATTGTTAAACATAGGATATTGAGTTAAACCACTGTAAAATTCATTAAACAAATATTGAGTATTTACTATGTTCCAATCGCCTTTCTAAGTATTAGAAATAGAGAAACGAGCAAGATAAAGTCCTTAATTTCAGAGGACAAATTCTCAGGAAAATAATCAGCAAGGTTGGCATGCTTTTTCTGAATGAATTGTGGGATAAATGTGCACAATGGTCAAACCTTCCCAATACCAATTTGGTGAGTCTACTTGGGAAATGCAGTGGCAAGATGTTTACATGATATATCCAATTTTCTAATCTTGATTGCACATCCTATGAGAAAAAAGTTGGACGTGCAACCTCAATATATGTGTATTTGCAAATTATATGCATGTACTACTAATATATTAAACACATACGCAAACATGAAAATTAAGAAAGGCTGTCCTGAGTAATCGTTCCTGAGATGTGTGCATCCAACTTTAGAGACGGCTAATACATCCCAGGTCAGTTCATAGACGATAACATGATAATCGCTTGCTAGAAGAATGCAAAGGATACCTGTGCAGCAGCTCAGACCACCTGCATCTTCACACACCGATTTTACCACAGGCTGTGCCCTCCTGGGTCATGACTTGCTTGACCATGTGGTGTCCTCCTTGAGGAAAATATGAGCCCCCCGCCCCCAGTCTACCTGCCATCTAGACACAAGCATGAAGCTTCACATGGCTTTAAACAAGCTTCTGAAACCCCATGTGGCAGTGCTTCAACTATCTCACTCTTGTCTGTGAGAGTTAGTCTATGAGGGTCTTGAATGTGTATTTTTCTCCTGAAGTGTACTTTTGGGGTGTACACAGCCTTTAAGAGGAGCCAGGACAATGTCAGCCAAGAAGTCTCAGGCCACCTCAAACTGTAGGGCTGCCGCCATAAAGCCTCTAGGAAGTTCCTGTGCTATGTTGTTTGGAAGGTCACCAAACTGGGCCGCCTCAAAAGTCTCTTTGATGCTGTTGTCTGAAAGTCTGTAAGGCCCTCTGGGGCTGAGGCGAAGACTCAGGGCACAGGTGATCAGCCATTAAAGGGTGGTTTAGTTCCAAGCAGGCATTAAAAGATAATTTTCGAAAGCAGGTAAAATCATGACTCTCATACAGATATAAGAATAAACACAAGTTGAAGATTTTATTTAACTCATTCATAGAAAACAAGTGAAGTGATACAACTGGGTCAAAGGATATTATCAATAACAGACACAGTTATAGGTCAGGAATATGGAAAAGAATGTACAAATAGAGCCAAAATTGTTCTTTTGACTATTTCTCCCCATATAGAATTTGTTTGCATGTCTATAGACAAGAATTATTTGGCATTCCTGTCAGTTATCTACAGTTTACAGAATCAGAATCAGACAACCCAGGTTTGCTTTAAAATAAACACTTATTTTTCCATTTAAGCACAAAATTTCCCCTACAGTTTCCCTACTTTTGATCAAAAAGAATTTCAAAGATTCCTGATCACAAAATGAATGTGGCCTCATTAGATTTGGCCTGATTATTTACATAGGTGCAGCAAGAATGTTAGTTTAGCATAAAGGCCTTCTTTAAGTTTACTCTGCTGGAGGTTTCCATAAGGAATCTCAGGTTGGACTTCTAAGATCCTCTATTACTTGCTATCCTGAGGCTAGGTAGCCACGCCCAAGAAACTTGATCCACCAGGTTTCATCTGCAGTACTTATACGCTTTGGGTGACTTCCTCTCCTCTCGAAGTCCTCAAAACATCTAGCCTCCTGGCCGGTCATGGAAGTGAGCTTCCTTACCAGCTGGACCCTGTAAGGCAGGTACCAGGAGGGTTTTGTCAGCACGGTTTCAATAAAGTCAACCTTAGTTCCCTAAAAGTGACTGGTCAGGCACCAGCCACGCTTCCCCAGGTGGGCAGGGAGCCTCTTCCCTTGTTCCTGTGGTCATGTCTACCTGGAGGGGCCTGGTGATGAGGCCACTGCTGGTATGGGCAGCCTGTCCTCCGCAAAGCAGCTGCCTGGCGGCTGCAGATACCAAAGACCATGAACTTGAAGCAGATGGGAATCAGAGGGCGTTATTCTCTCCCTCCTCTTCCAGAGAGCCCCTCTACCTGCCCCTGGTTGTCTGAAACCTTTTCCAAAAAGGACAAAAGGAACTCAGATCAGTTGTCCACAGTGTTCCTTGTTGGAAATTATTTGATAAAGTCCCTCCCAGAGAGAATCTTCAGAAAATCCAAAAAACATTCAGCAGGAAAAAAGCATGAACAGGGAGGACCTATAAATCACCGTTTCAGTCTTTAAGACATAAGAATTTTGAATTTGAGCCACCTTCTACCACCTTTCTGATTCTTGAGTATGGGCCATCATATGATTGACGATTGCTTTTGTGTCCTGTTGAAATCTTTGCTTACTCCAAGAAAATCTTCCTGCCAAATCAGTGACGAGAACACAAGACCTTTGAGCTGAGTCTTAAAATTGAGAAATTAAAGCAGTACATCAAAAAAAATTAAGAAGAAAATATTGCAAATGCAATGGTAATTTGGATGAGGGAAGAAATTCATAGTAGGAAAAAGCTTATAGAATTGAGGTACAGGGATTGCCCCCTAGTGTTCATGGTAAAGCTTGGAGTCTAGCTGTAGTAAGTGGACTAAATAATTATCACTCCTGAACTTTATGCAGTATTCCTCCCCAAAGGAAAGAAATGGTGGGAAAGCTTCAGTAAAACAACTTTTTTTTTTTTTTTTTTTTTTTTTGCAGTACGCGGGCCTCTCACTGTTGTGGCCTCTCCCATTGCGGAGCACAGGCTCCGGACGCACAGGCTCAGTGACCATGGCTCACAGGCCTAGCCGCTCCGCGGCATGTGGGATCTTCCTGGACCGGGGCACGAACCTGTGTCCCCTGCATCGGCAGGCGGGCCCCCCAACCACTGCGCCACCAGGGAAGCCCCAACAACTTCTATCTAAACATATAATTCTCTATAATGCTGGTCCAGAATGATGATTCTTCAGATGCTGGTCTCGAATTAAGCTGGATATATCCTATGCCTTTCCATCTCTCTACATCTTTCAGAAGGATGGTCCATATCAGGATGTTTTATACAGTATCTCAGGAGCATATTCATGTTACAGACCTGATGTTGGTTATGTCCAAGGGGTGTCTTTCATTGTGGCATTGTTCATTCTCAGTTTGGAAGAGGCAGTTGCCTTCATTGCATTTGGAAATCGCATGAATAAGCCATCCCAACTGGACTTTTTCTGTGTGGATTGCAGCAAGATGTTGAAATATTTTGGAACATCTGAAGTATTCTTTGAGGGCAGTCTCTTTACACATTTTCTCCATATCAAGTAGTCTTACGTTTTCACACTGGCATATACTTGCTAGACTGGATATTCACATAGCATCACAAGTCACTATTCTACTTGATCCAGCCAGTCCAGGCTGGGATGTATTTTGCAGAGATGGGGAGGAATTTTTATTTAGAACTGGGACAGGAATCCTCCAGTTATATGAATACATTTTCCTTCAGGTATACTTTATTCACATAGCACAGTTTCTAAATAAATTGGCAGAGGATCTCACACCAGAAAAGCTGTTCGGCTGTGTTGCAGCCATTCAGATACAGAAAAGCACCAGTTAGGGGACTTAGGTCTTTGTGTCAGTAATGGAGGATAAAAGGAGACAAGAATAACCGTACTGCTTTTTTTTTTTGCGGTAAGCGGGCCTCTCACTGTTGTGGCCTCTCCCGTTGCGGAGCACAGGCTCCCGACGCACAGGATCAGCGGCCATGGCTCACGGGCCCAGCTGCTCCGCGGCATGTGAGATCTTCCCGGACCGGGGCACAAACCCGTGTCCCCTGCATCGGCAGGCGGACCCTCAACCACTGCGCCACCAGGGAAGCCCAACAGTACTGCTTTGAACAGCTAATCTTCATAATTAACAGACTAATTGAAACATTAAAAAAAAGCATTTTTTTATAACAGTATTTTGTTTCCTATGTAAGCACACGGAAGAAAGTTGGAGCAATCCAAAAGAATCAAGGGTGGAAAAAAGCTGATTTTGAATTTTGTGTCTGAAGTAACAGAAATGAGCAACCTATTGACAATATTATTTTAAAAAAGCATTGCCATTTTACAAAAGAAAAAGTGTAAATGGCTAGTTCGTACTCCATAATCTGGGGGTGAATGTTTGAATGCAAAAACATTTAAAATAGTTTTAGGGGAAAAAAAGACAGTGACTGGTCGTACCCAATTAAATAAGCATCATTTTCAAATATGACATTCCAGACAAGGCCTTGATTACATAACCATTTTTCCAATTATATTTAGTAAAAAGGAGGGTAGATTCTTATTGAACCTATGCAAATAACTAAGTTGCCATTTAAAAGTAAGAATATTTAATAAAAGTTTCTGAATTTGGAAGGGGAATCAAGTAGGGAGAATAAAACATCATCTAAAGATGTTTCATATCAGTTTACAAAATCAGAATCTACTAAATTGTTATGGCTTATAAATAAGTTAACAAGAAAGGAAAAGGGCTTCCTTATGTATCCAGAAAATAGAACATTAAAACAATATCAACAATATTCCAAACAAGTAGCTACAATCCTCTCTCATTAGTTCATCCATTCTATGTAATAAATTCTTGTTCTGCTGGATCTTGGGTTAGCAGCATCATGAACCCATCTGCTTCTTACTAAAAAGGGTTCTGGAAATCCTGATCTAGCCCAACAGTATGGTCTTTTTTTCTTTTTTTTCCCTTCAGTACTGTCTTAAAGTTGTTTAAGTGATGACATCAGAAGCCCGTACCCAAGATCTATTCGTTGAAGTGTCAGTAGTTTGAAGTACCTGGTACAGTCCTTTTCCTTGGGCTCTGGGGACCATGTATCTTTGTCAAGGACGTGATCTGGCCTCTGCAGCTGATTGCAGAGACTTCAGGGAAGCTTCCAAGCAATACAAAAAACTATCTGTAGATGCCAGAGACTTAAAATAACTATGGTAATTTCTGGAGAGAGTTCATAACAAGCATGATGCAACTGACAAGGAAATTTAGTTGTTTCTGTCATGCAAAACAATGCTAATCCAAATAAATAAATAAACATAAAAAGCTATGACAAAATGTCTATGCACATAATGATTAAGGTTATTTTCAAAGAAGATACTGAATTTTACATCTGGTTTATAAAAATGGATGAACATACTTGTTACAGAGGAAAAATTCTTGAGATATGCAAAATTCTTGAGTCTTAATATATATATGTAATACACTAAAAATATACCAAGTATGTATCAAGAATATCAAGTAACGAGATTTGGAGTAGGTCTAAAACATCCGTATTTTAATTAAAACTCTACAGATAAGTCTGATATTTATCCCCAAATGAAAACCACTGGCCTAGAAGACGCTAGATTCAAGTTAAAGAAGAAAGATTCCAACCAAATAAAAGTTTTAAATAATAACTAAAAGTATGACTAACAACACTATTTTGTTGTTGCCTAACATCAGGCAAAGCATCATCGGGATACAGATAAACAGAAGCACCGATAAATCTCCAGGGCCTTCCCATGAATCATTCAAGTACTAAAATAGTTACAGCAATAATATTTTACCTATACAAATTTAACCTAGGGAAGGCTAAGCATCTTTTCTGATTTGACAAATCTTTCCATGAAACTCATCAATAACAACATAAATAAAACCTAATTATTTAGAAATAATACCCCTCTTTCATAAGGTAAAAGAACAGATCTTTTGGGGTTTGAGAGACCCACTGGGAAATCTCAAAGATAGGTTTAGGGAGGCAAAAATCAAGAGTTGTCAGGAGATTTGAATTCTTAAGATAGGATCATGGGTGCCTCAGAAACAACAGTTGTTGTTGTTTTTCAAATGTTGTCATTTGAAAGGGACAATAAAACATCTAAAAATATGTACAGAATGTAACATGATTGTAAAGAATCTTAGCTCTTTTCTAAGTGAGGAACCTTTGTTTGCTTTTTAAAAATAATCAAGAGCATAATACAATTAACATATTATAAGACACAAAATCTTTTGCTATATAGGCAAAGTACACACACAAAAAGAACTTTCCATATTGGAGGTAAAGACAATAAGCAGTAAGCCAGGGAAACATGGCCATCAAAATCAAGCAAACTGTGGTGAAACTTTAACATATTTCATAGCTTTTCAGACTCAGGTATTATAAACCAAGGCAAATAAAATTTATTTCCAGAAAGAAAGTAGAATGGTGGTTGCCAGGGGTTGGAGGGAGGGTGGGATGGGGAGTTAGTTGTTTAACAGGTGCGAAGTTTCAGTTTGGGAAGTTGAAAAATTTCTGGGGATGGATGGTGGTGACCGTGGCACAACAATGTAGACATACTAAAGTACACTTAAAAACAGTTAAAATGGTAGATTATTTCCAAATTTTGCCCTTCATCCTGTTCTTTTATATTCTGGAACAAACTGACACTTTATTTTAGGACCCATCTCATGGCGTCTACAATGTCAGAATGAATTTCATAACACAAACATGTTATTAATAGGCAATGCAGTCATTGTTGCTATCTTCAAATAACTCAACAAATAAGAATTATAAACATTTCTCAATTCAGTTTCCAATATGTTGTGTTGATAATTAAATGTACCATCCCTAGCCCCCTTCTCCCTTTAAGGTCCTCAATATGTTTGAAGAGTGCAAAGGGGGCTTTGGAGACAAAACAAAACATACAGACAAAACCTTGAGAACCATCGCTTTAGGACAAAACTACGCTTTTTTTCTCGAGAAACAGGAGCACACACAGTTGTATTTCTCTGTTGCTCCTCAATACAGTCTCAACCACTAGCATAAATTCTAAGTTTCAACCAAAGTAACTTCCGTTTCAGAGAAAATTAGGGTGGGGGGGAGGGAGGAGGTGGATAGTTGTGAACTATGTCACATACCCGCTTTTTATTTTATTTTATTTTTTTTTGGCCGTGCCTCATGTGGAAACTATGTCACATACCAGCCTTTTATTTTATGTTTTATTTTTTGGCAGCGCAGAATGTAGGATCTTAGTTCCCTGATCAGGGATTGAAACCATGCCCCCTACAGTGGAAGCGTGGAGTCTTAACCACTGGACCACCAGAGAAGTCCCAGATACCAGCTTTTTAGCTTTTTAACAGACCAGCAGGGTTCATAGCTACACATAACAAAACTTTCCACAGACACTTATATCCCTTACGGTACAATTTATCAAAGTGGCAAAAATGAACATATTCATTAACAGACCCAAAGATACAGTCTCTTACAGCATATAAGACGCAAAAGTATATAAACTTAAAATTACGCTTAGTAATCAATGTCCAGTAGTCTGTCTTACTTAAGAGTGATCTTGGTATCCAATGATTATCCATTAATTAACTTAATTTTAATATCAGTCCAAGGTTTTAAGTTACCAAAAACTCTTGAAAATTTTCTTCAAGCTGACATATTGCAAAACAAAGTTACTGTTGAAATAAAAGTTTTTCTGAATAATGATTCGATTAGTGAAAAACAAATTTTCATTTTTCATAATCTTTAACATTATGAATAATGTTAACTTATTTGATCAATAAACTTGTATAAATGTAGAAAAAACATATCTAAGTAGAATACTGTTGGGAATTACACTTAACATTAATAAATTAGAGGAAATATAGCTGTTTTTCCTAAACCCCAAATACTAAACTACTCATTTTCCAAAGATTTACTTAAATTTATAAGCTGGAATTTTTAACATGTTATTGAGTGGTTTCTGTAAGAACATTTTATTAGTGTAACACATTTAAAGGAGTTCATTTTCACTACTTTCTGGGAATCTTAGGAATATTTGCTTTATTTAAGCACTTATTTATCTCTATCAGTCAATCAGAAAAGAACTCAATTAACATGAGACTTTATAATCAAATTCATTAGAACCCTCTGGAAATAAGAAAATATTACACATTTACACAATGAGGGATAAAGGCCTTTCTGAACTACAGACACACAGACATACAGAGACAGATAAAGAGGGCTTATAGCTTGGATTCTAAAATTTCAGTCACAGGTCAAGAGTAAATGCAGAAACCCCAAACCTCACCAGTCCTGGTATGAAAGAGTTGTTTTCCCTCCCAATGGGCAAAGGACTCAATTGATTTGGGCTCAAAATTGACAAACTAACAAAAATGACTAACAATCCAAATTCTCCATCATCTCTCACCCAACAGAGAAATGATCTCTGTAATCCATTAGTCCATTTACAGAGATCTCTAAATGGTCAGACCATAAAACAAAATTCTCAGTCATTGCTGCCACTAATGAGTATTGGGTATACATGAATCAAAAACCAAAACCAAAAATAAAAAATTAGTAGAGAGGAAAATTAAATTAGAAAAACAACAAAGATGGCTTGTCACTTTGGATTCACCTCTGGGAGCCAAGAAGAGATGGGCCTGGGCTTAAGCACATCTCTGCTGATGAAGTTTACCTGGTTCATCAGATGAATGCATCTTAGTGGCAGACCCCCAAAACTGTTTTTTAAAAATAATTTATTTATTTTTGGCTGCATTGGGTCTTCGTTGCTCTGCCTGGGCTTTCTCTAGTTGCAGCAAGCTGGGGCTACTCTTCGTTGCGGTGCGCGGGCTTCTCATTGCGGTGGCTTCTCTTGTTGTGGAGCACGGGCTCTATGTGCGCGGGCTTCAGTAGTTGTGGCACGGAGGCTCAGTAGTTGTGGCTCGCGGGCTCTAGAGCGCAGGCTCAGTATTTGTGGCGAACAGGCTTAGCTGCTCCGCGGCATGTGGGATCTTCCCGGACCAGGGCTCAAACCCGTGTTGCCTGCATTGGCAGGAGGATTCTTAACCACTGCGCCACCAGGGAAACCCCCGCCAAAACTGTTAAAAGGCCATTTTCAAAATTTAAGAAGTATGATTCTAATACACGTATAAAGATGTATTAAAAGATTTTATTTAACTCATTAATGAGAATCCAAAGAACAGACACATTTACAGATTAGAATTATTAAAATGCATGTGCAAATGGAACACAAACTGAGTGTTTTTGAGGGTGGGGTTTGGGGTGAGGGAGGTGTTTTGCATTGCTATTTTCTGCAACTTGAGTAGTAAGACAGCTCCAACAAGATAAGAATCAGATAATGGGAAGAGTGTACATAGACAATACATAGTTCTATTGACACTTACATGACCTGGCTATTGTAAATAGTGCTGCAATGAACATTGGGGTGCATGTGTCTTTTTGAATTATGGTTTTCTCTGGGTATATGCCCAGTAGTGAGATTGTTGGGTCAAATGGTAATTCTATTTTTAGTTTTTAAAGGAACCTCTATACTGTTCTCCATAGTGGCTCTATCAATTTACATTCCCACCAACAGTGCAAGAGGGTTCCCTTTTCTCCACACCCTCTCCAGCATTTGTTGTTTGTAGATATTCTGATGAAGTCCATTCTAACTGGTGTGAAGTGATAACTCATTGTAGTTTTTATTTGCATTTCTCTAATAATTAGTGATGTTGAGCAGCTTTTCATGTGCTTCTTGGCCATCTGTATGTCTTCTTTGGAGAAATGTCTATTTAGGCCTTCTGCCCATTTTTTGACTGGGATGTTTGTTTTTTTAATATTGAGCTGTATGAGTTGTTTATATATTTTGGAGATTAATCCTTTGTCTGTTGCTTCATTTGCAAATATTTTCTCCCATGCTGAGAGTTGTCTTTACGTCTTGTTTGTAGTTTCCTTTGCTTTGCAAAAGGTTTTAAGTTTCATTAGGCCCCATTTGTTTATTTTTGTTTTTATTTCCATTTCTCTAGGAGGTGGATCAAAAAATATCTTGCTGTGATTTATGTCAAAGAGTGTTCTTCCTATGTTTTCCTCTAAGAGTTTTATAGTGTCCGGTCTTACATTTAGGTCTCTAATCCATTTTGAGTTTATTTTTGTGTGTGGTGTTAGGAAGTGTTCTAATTTCATTCTTTTACATGTAGCTGTCCAGTTTTCCCAGCACCACTTATTGAAGAGACTGTCTTTTCTCCATTGTATATCCTTGCCTCCTTTGTCATAGATTAGTTGACCATAGGTGCATGGGTTTATCTCTGGGCTTTCTGTCCTGTTCCATTGATCTATATTTCTGTTTTTGTGCCAGTACCCTATTGCCTTGATTACTGTAGGTTTGTAGTATAGTCTGAAGTCAGGGAGTCTGATTCCTCCAGCTCCGTTTTTTTCCCTCAAGACTGCTTTGGCTATTCAGTGTCTTTTGGGTCTCCATACGAATTTTAAGATTTTTTGTTCTAGTTCTGTAAAAAATGCCACTGGTAATTTGATAGGAATTGCATTGAATTTGTAGATTGCTTTTGGTAGTATAGTCATTTTCACAATGTTGATTCTTCCAATCCAAGAACATGGTATATCTCTCCGTCTGTTTGTGTCATCTTTGATTTCTTTCATCAGTATCTTATAGTTTTCTGAGTACAGGTGTTTTACCTCCTTAGGTAGGTCTATTCCTAGGTATTTTATTCTTTTTGTTGCAATGGTGAATGGGAGTGTTTCCTTAATTTTTCTTTCTGATCTTTCGTCATTAGTGTATAGGAATGCAAGAGACTTCTGTGCATTAATTTTGTATCCTGCAACTTTACCAAATTCATTGATTAGCTCTAGTAGTTTTCTGGTATCATCTTTAGGGTTCCCTATGTATAGTATCATGTCATCTGCAAACAGTGACAGTTTTACTTCTTTGTTTCATTTTTTTTCCTCTCTGATTGCCGTGGCTAGGACTTCCAAAACTATGTTGAATAATAGTGGTAGGAGTGGACATCCTTGTCTTGTTCTTGAACTTAGAGGAAATGCTTTCAGTTTTTTACCATTGAGAATGATGTTTGCTGTGGGTTTGTCGCATATGGCCTTTATTATGTTGAGGGAGATTCCCTCTATGCCCACTTTCTGGAGAGTTTTTACCCTAAATGGGTGTTGAATTTTGTCAAAAGCTTTTTCTGCATTTATTGAGATGATCATATGGTTTTTCTTCTTCAGTTTGTTAACATAGTGTATCACATTGATTGATTTGCGTATGAAGAATCCTTGCATCCCTGGGATAAATCCCACTTGATCATGGTGTATGATCCTTTTAATGTGTTGTTGGATTCTGTTTGCTAGTATTTTGTTGAGGATTTTTGCATCATGTTCATCCATGATATTGGTCTGTAATTTTCTTTTTTTGTAGTGTCTTTGTCTGGTTGTGGTATCAGGGTGATGGTGGCCTCATTGAATGAGTTTGGGAGTGTTCTTTCCTCTGCAATTTTTTGGAAGAGTTTGAGAAGGATGGGTGTTAGCTCTTCTCTAAATGTTTGATAGAATTCACCTGTGTAGCCATTTGGTCCTGGACTTTTGTTTGTTGGAAGATTTTTAATCACAGTTTCAATTTCATTGCTTGTGGTTGGTCTATTCATATTTTCTATTTCTTCCTGGTTCAGTCTTGGAAGGTTATACCTTTCTAAGAATTTGTCCATTTCTTCCAGGTTGTCCATTTTATTGCCATAGAGTTGCTTGTAGTAGTCTCTTAGGATGACTTGTTTTCTGCAGTGTCTGCTGTGACTTCTCCTTTTTCATTTCTAATTTTATTGATTTTAGTTCTCTCCCTCTTTTTTCTGATGAGTCTGGCTAAATGTTTATCAATTTTGTTTATCTTCTCAAAGAACCAGCTTTTAGTTTTATTGATCTTTGCTATTGTTTTCTTTGTTTCTATTTCATTTATTTCTGCTCTGATATTTATGACTTCTTTCCTTCTACTAACTTTGGGTTTTGTTTTTTCTTCTTTCTGTAGTTCCTTTAGGTGTAAGCTTAGATTGTTTATTTGAGATTTTTCTTGTTTCTTGAGGTAGGCTTGTATTGCTATAAACTTCCCTCTTAGAACTGCTTTTGCTGCATCCCATAGGTTTTGGATTGTCGTGTTTTCATTGCAATTTGCCTCTAGGTATTTTTTGATTGCCTCTTTGATTTCTTCAGTGATCTCTTTGTTATTGTTTAGCTTCCATGTGTTTGTGTTTTTTACTGCTTTATTAATTCCCTGTAATTGATTTCTAATCTCATAGCATCGTGGTCGGAAAAGATGCTTGATACGATTTCCGTTTTCTTAAATTTCCTGAGGTTTGATTTGTGACCCAAGATATTATCTATCCTGGAGAATGTTCCATGCACACTTGAGAAGAAAGTGTAATCTGCTGTTTTTGGATGGAATGTCCTATAAATATCAATTAGGTCTATCTGGTCTATTGTGTCTTTAAAGCTTGTGTTTCCTTATTAATTTTCTCTCTGGATGATCTCTCCGTTGGTGTAAGTGAGGTGTTAAAGTCCCCCTCTATTATTGTGTTACTGTTGATTTCCTCTTTTACAGCTGTTAGCAGTTGCCTTATGTATTGAGGTGCTCCTGTGTTGGGTGCATATATATTTTATATCTTCTTCTTGGATTGATCCCTTGATCATTATGTAGTGTTTTTCCTTGTGTCTTGTAACATTCTTTATTTTAAAGTCTGTTTTATCTGAGTATTGCTACTCCAGCTTTCTTTTGATTTCCATTTGCATGGAATATCTTCTTCCATCCCCCACTTTCAGTCTGTATGTGTCCCTAGGTCTGAAGTGGGTCTCTTGTAGACAGCATATATATGGGTCTTGTTTTTGTATCCATTCAGCAAGCCTGTGTATTCTGGTTGGAGCATTTAATCCATTCACGTTTAAGATAATTATTGATATGCATGTTCCTATTACCATTTTCTTAATTGTTATGGGTTTGTTTTTGGAGGTCCTTTTCTCCTCTTGTGTTTCCCACTTAGAGAAGTTCCTTTAGCATTTGTTGTAGAGCTGGTACGGTGGTGCTGAATTCTCTTAGCTTTTGCTTGTCTGTAAATCTTTTGATTTCTCTGTCAAAGCTGAATGAGATCCTTGCCAGGTAGAGTAATCTTGTTTGTAGTTTCTTCCCTTTCATCACTTTAAATATATCGTGCCACTCCCTTCTGGCTTGTAGAGTTTCTGCTGAGAAATCAGCTGTTAACCTTATGGAAGTTCCCTTGTACCTTATTTGTCGTTTTCCCCTTGTTGCTTTCAATAACTTTTCTTTGTCTTTAATTTTTGTCAGTTTGATTACTATGTGTCTCGGCCTATTTCTCCTTGAGTGTATCTTGCCTGGGACTCTCTGTGCTTCCTGGACTTGGATGGCTATTCCCTTTCCCGTGTTAGGGAAGTTTTCAACTATAAACTCTTCAAATATTTTATTGGGTCCTTTCTCTCTCTCTTCTCCTTCTGGGACCCCTATAAAGTGAATGTTGTTGCTTTTAACGTTGTCCCAGAGTTCTCTTAGGCTTTCTTCATTTCTTTTCATTCTTTTTTCTTTATTCTGTTCCACAGCAGTAAATTCCACCATTCTATCTTCCAGGTCACTTATCCATTCCTTTGCCTCAGTTATTCTGCTATTGATTCCTTCTAGTGTATTTTTCATTTCAGTTATTATATTGTTCATCTCTGTTTTTTTGTTCTTTAATTCTTCTAGGTCTTTGTTAAACATTTCTTGCATCTTCTCGATCTTTGCCCTCCATTCTTTTTCTGAGGTCCTGGATCATCTTCACTATCATTATTCTGAATTCTTTTTCTGGAACGTTGCCTATCTCCTCTTCATTTAGTTGTTTTTCTGGGGTTTTATCTTTTTCCTTCATCTGGTACAAAGTCCTCTGCCTTTTCATTTTGTCTGTCTCTCTGCAAATGTGGTTTCCATTCCACAGGCTGCAGAATTGTAGTTTTTGTTGCTTCTGCTGTCTGCCCTCTGGTGGATGAGGCTATCTAAGAGGCTTGTGCAAGTTTCCTGATGGGAGGGATTGGTGGTAGTTAGAGCTGGGTGTTGCTCTGGTGGGCAGAGCTCAGTAAAATTTTTATCTGCTTCTCTGCTGATGGGTGGGGCTGTGTTCCCTCCCTGGTGGTTATTTGGCCTGAGGCGACCCAGCACTGGAGCCTACCCAGCTCTTTGGTGGGGCTAATGGCAGACTCTGGGAAGGCTCATGCCAAGGAGTACTTCCCAGAACTTCTGCTGCCAGTGTTCTTGTCCCCAAGGTGAGCCACAGCCACCCCCCCGCCTCTGTAGGAGACCCTCCAACACTAGCAGGTCGGTCTGGTTCAGTCTCCTATGGGGTCACTGCTCCTTCCCCTGGGTCCCGATGCGCACACTACTTTGTGTGTGCCTTCCAAGAGTGGAGTCTCTGTTTCCCCCAGTCCTGTCAAAGTCCTGCAATCAAATCCCACTAGCCTTCAAAGTCTGATTCTCCAGGAATTCCTCCTCCCATTGCTGGACCCCCAGGTTGGGAAGCCTGAGGTGGGCCTCAGAACCTTCCCTCCAGTGGGTGGACTTCTGTGGTATAAGTGTTCTCCAGTTTGTGAGTCACCCACCCAGCAGTTATGGTATTTGATTTTATTGTATTGCGCCCCTCATACCGTCTCATTGCAGCTTCTCCTTTGTCTTTGGATGTGGGGTATCTTTTTTGGTGAGTTCCAGTGTCTTCTTGTCGATGATTGTTCAGCAGTCAGTTGTGATTCTGGTGCTCTCGCAAGAGGGAGTGAGCGCACGTTCTTCTACTCTGCCATCTTGAACCAATCTCTCAGTTTTCTTGCTTTTACTAGAATCAACATGGGAAATTTCTACCTTTCTTACTTTGCTTAGAACTATTTTTCTTCCCTGGAATTCCTTTTTACATTCACCTGAAAAAACTCTAGAGCTCTAGAGAGTAGTCTAACTTAGAGTGTACTTCCTTCACAAAGCTTTCCCAAGTCTCTACAATCAAAAGCCCTATTTTGTCCATTATTGTGCATTCAGTGGGAGTGTAGTCTGTTTGCTGTAAGGTATTTTATGTACACCTATGTCTCCCAAAAGTTGGTGAACCTGTCCAGACATGGGTCATGTTGCATCCACCTTCACAGACCCAGCCTCTTGTTTGTATTTTTCATCTCTCCTTTCCTATAGCAGGAAATATTTGTTCACTCACATTAATCAGTGGCTTGACCAATATTGTAATCCTCACCTCCTAGACATAGTCCCACTGTTCCATGAAGGTTAGAGTCACCTGGGTGCTTGTTCAAAAGTCAGATTCCTGGGTTTTACCTTAAACCTAAAGAATCATATAGTTCAGGTAAAGAGAACAAAAAATTGTAGTACTAACAACTGCTCCAGGTAATTCTTACCATGACTGAAATTCAGAAAGTACCATGGAGGGACTTCCCTGGTGGCGCAGTGGATAAGAATCCACCTGCCAATGCAGGGGACACGGGTTCGATCCCTGGCCCGGGAAGATCCCACATGCCGCGGAGCAACTAAGTCCGTGCGCCACAACTACTGAGCCTGTGCTCTAGAGCCACCAGCCACAACTACTGAGCCTGCATGCCACAACTACTGAGCCTGCGATCTAGAGCCTGTGAGCCACGACTTCTGAGCCCGCACGCCTGGAGCCCGTGCTCCACAACAAGCGAAGCCACTGCAATGAGAAGCCCGTGCACCGCAACGAAGAGTAGCCCCCGCTCGCCGCAACTAGAGAAAGCCCGCGGGCAGCAATGAAGACCCAACGCAGCCATAAATAAATAATTAAAAACAAAAACAAAAACCGAAAATACCATGGAGTATAATTTAGGTCAGGGAATTAGCAGGTGCTAACCCTAAGCTAGATGTTTGCTCATTCACCTATTTTTTCCCCCTGTGGCTGAATAGGTGTTACTGCAGGAGGACTTGTTTTTCTCCAGCACTTTAAAAGGGAAGGAAGGAAATGTATTTTACATATAGGGTTATTTCAAGATGGATGTTTGGAACTGCGAAGAAAACCTGAACTGGAAATCTGGATTAAAGAGTAAATTTTCATAGAACAGACCCGAAACCCAAATTTGAGAGAGAATCAGCCTAGAACAGGAGCACCTAGTACGCTCTAGGAGTCGTTAGGTGTTCTATGTATAACTCAATATGGACTTAATCCTGACGATTTTCCCTATAAAGTAGGCTTTGTTATCTACATTTTGTGGGTTAGGAGACTGAGTTTCAAAGAGGTTAAGTGACATATAGGTCATAGAGCTAGTAAGCAGAAAAGCTCCCAAATCTAGTGTGGTTGTTTACTCATTTAACAAATGTTTATTATGTCTCCCATGTACCATGTACCTTTCTAAAACATAATTTATCCTTCTCTCTAGCAGATTTTCAGCTTTTCTCCTTTACTTGGGTTTTTAAATAATTTAATTATGATGACTCTAGGTGTTGATTCTTTCTGTGTTTATTGAAATTCATAGGGTTTCTTGAATCTGTGGCTTTAGTTTCTTGCTAGAAGCTGCCCTAAGCTCCTTGCCATGTGTCTACTCACAAGACCAAGACTTTTATAACATAACAACCATGAGAGGAACATCCTATCATTTTGCCATATTCTCTTGGTTAGACTAAAGTCATACAGGTCTCTTCTCCTACACTTAGGGGGCTGGGGGATCCCTTAGTGCCTGTCTACCAGAGTCTCCTATTAGATTCCCTACTTTGCAAGCCCCTGGCTTTGATTTCTGTGCACTGGGACCCTTGACGCTAACATTCTAATTTGGGGAATATGCAAGTACCTTCAGGGTGAAAGCGGCTCCCATGGCTTCTTACCCTTCTTAAGTCCACTTCACATTTTAGCTTGATTATTCCTTACTGTTTTATCATCTCTTCATTGACCTTAAGAAAATGTTTCTTACGTTTTGTTCAGTTTTCCTCTTTCAAGTTATTTTCAGCCAGAGGGTTGATCCAAATAACCTAGCCCACCATTACTGGGAAAAAGAAGTCCTGATTTAGTGTTTAGAAGATTCACTCCGATTACTGTTTGAGGAACAGCTTGTAAGGATACAAACATGGAAGCAGAAAGATAAACTAGTTCGTTATTGCAATAATCCAGGTGAGAGATGACAGTGGCTTTGTGAAGGGTGGCAACAATACAGAAACTCCAGACAGAAGGGGCAAATAATTTAAAAATAAGCCCTTTAAAAATAGACATTTAAGGGTTATATATCATCATTTTCTCCCAAGTAAAATAGTTAAGGCTAGGGTTGAATAGAAGCTCATTAGGACTCTGAAATCTACTGGGTGGTGTTACATTCCAGTATTTTTTACACTTTAGTGGAAACTTATGGTTCCATTGCCACCATACCCACCATCAGACATTGGTTAAAACTGTGTATATATATATACAGTCTAGCTATACATTTTTAGCAGACAAGCCGTGAGCTAGTGAGTAATAAACTTCCATGTACTGACATCGACTGTATAAAAGATTTCCCATTTTTCTGCAGACCAGGGAATGGGAAGGTGCATTCCCATCCTCAGAGGAAGTCACTTAAGAGACTCTGCAGCTTTGAATTGGGCTTGTGGTCTGAATATCCTCTCAAATACTCCTGATTTTCTGGGTTTGAGTGGTTGGTGTGGCTCTTGGTGAGGGTCTTTAGGTCACTGGCATTCTGCGTTGCAAACTATTGGTCTTTGTGTTTCCTCCCGTTAATGCCATGCCATCTTCACGTAGGAGGCTCAGCCAGGTTGGCCTGGGTTGCCTTGTTGCACCTCCTTTGCTGTTCTGCAGTATTAAATCGGGGCCTCTAAGGGAACATTTCTATCTCTTCAGGCAGCCCAGCCCTACCCAGATTTTATCCCTAGCCTGCAAGTCCCTCCAACCACTCCTATGATTGTGGTTGGACCCCTGCCTTTCTCTTTAACTCCATTTCATGCCACTTTCCCCAGCCTCGTGGGACCTCTGTTTCCTGAACTCACCAAGGTTATTCCTGCCCTAGAGTCTTTCCTTCCCTATCCCATCTGCCTGGAAAGCTCTTCCTCTAGACCTTCTGGTAGCTGGCTCCTACTCACCGTTCGAAAGTCCCTAAATCTTCCCTTGGGTTCAGCATCAGTAGATTAAATGAACACCTAAGTTATATGGATCCTGCACACCGATCAGAAGAAAGGTTAAACACCTTCTAAAACAATAAGGGAGGGCAGGCAAGCCAGTCTAAAAGACAAGAGAGAAGTCTGTAGCACCGTCTCACTCCTGCAGAACAAAGGAGCAATAGTTTCACCTGAGCATATTTGATACCTCCTAAGCTGTGAGTCCTTTATGGCTCTGTTATGGTCTGAATGTTTGTGTTCCCCCAAAATTCATATGCTGAAACCTAACCCCCAAGGTGATGGTATTAGGTGATGAGGCCTTTCAGGGTGATTAGATCATCTAAGCAGAGCCCTCATAAATGGGATTAGTGCCCTTATAAAAGAAGCCCAAGGAAGCTCCCTTGTCCATTATACCATGTGAGGTTACAGCAAAAAAATGGCCATCTAGGAAGCAGGCTCTCACTAGACACCAAACCTGACAGCACCTTGGTCTTGGACTTCCCAGCCTCCAGAAACATAAATTTCTGTTCATAAGCCACCCAGTCTATGACATTCTCTTATAGCAGCCCAAACAGACTAAGAAAAGCTCCCAATTTCTAAACTATTACTCTGAGTAAAGGCATGCCTGATAGAGAGAGGGCTCCACACTGAGGGCTCTCAGAGATGCTGTAGTGGGACCAGGAGACCTGATGTCCAGGGTGATCTGCCTTTCTGGAGAGGATGATTTTTGAGTCTGGAGACATTTTTTTGTGGTCTCAGCAAGTCATCAGTTCTGTGTTACGTCTTGTCACTGAGTCACATCCTACTAGAGTTATCTTTATTCCAGACTGGCCGATATTGGCTTCAATAATATCACAACCAATCTGTTGTTTCTACTGAGTCATTTACCTTATCTGTGACTCTGAGCAAGTCATTTCTGTTTTAACTTCTTTGCCTGTAAAGATGGGGATAATGTAACCATCTCAAGACATTACTGGTGTTGCTGCAGTGACCAGGTTCGAACAAGAGGAAGTACTTTGAAAGGGTTAATTAACCATTACGTGACTAGGAGGTAGGATTATTAATTACTTGCATTTTGTCAGATCACAACAATTACAACCCAACCCAACAGTTAACAGCAGTGTCTTCCAAGTCCCGCTGAGTGGGAGGCCTGCCAGTGTCAAAACATATTAGAATCAAGGCTTACCCAGGCAGCTACTTCTGGGGTCCATAACAGCACGTGTTTTTCCTGTACTTGGTGAGGGCGCGTCCTTGCTGGAGTAAGTGAGTACACTGGCTCTCCTCCTAAGTCCTGCCTTTCCCCAAATAACTTTCCATCCTCTATTTCACTTTCCTTTCTTCTTCTTGCCCATCTGTTTCCCTTCCTTATCCATCACTCAACTCAAGCAGCCCCGCCCTTCATCCTGGTCCCTTCCGTTCACTACCTCCTCCTCTCATTAGTCTCCCCTGCCGCTCACCCTCCTCCCGACCCAGCCACTTTTCTTTGCACGTCTTTTCTGTCGCGTCCCTGTCCAGAAAGCCCATTTCACCCAGCGGCACCCTCTGTGCACCAGACTCTCTCCCTCCTCTCATCCCAGCCGTTCCTGACAGCCGTTTCCGGTGCATTGCTCAGGTTCCCAACAGCAGACACTGCAAGTTCAAAGCTGGCAGGAGCGCACGGGCTTCATGTGCGCCCACGGGTGGGGGCCCAAGGGGCGGGGCGTCGGGAGGGCGGTGCCGCAGCCCCTGAGAAACAGACAGATCCGATTTCCCTGGGGCTCACCCAAGCAAGGTGACCTATCGGTCGGTACCAGCTGGAGCCCGAAGTTTTGCATGTTGCGTGTGGCAGGGCCTGGCGCTGAGCCATCCCTCCCTTGGGCACACCTCACATGTCTACATCTCCTTCAGAACTGGCCTGGGTCAGTCTCTCCTTCAGAACCTGCCCTTGAGAGGATTTACTGGAAGGCAATGTGACAAGGCAAAGACTGCGCAAGCCGGACCTAGTACCCATTCATGGGAGCGTCCTCCTTGTTCATGCTCTCTCTATAAAACAACTAATTTTTTCATTGTTTTTATAATTGTTAAATTATACTTGTTACAACTAAAGTGATTATTTAAGGAATGCACTGAATATGCGATAGTGGAATTGTATTTCCACAAGCACCAGCAGAATTTGCTCTCTTAAAGGCCAAAATTTACCTCCTAAAGCAGCCCATCGGGTGCTGGATAATTCAAGAGAAAACTCAGCAGAGGCCTCAGGCACTTCCCAGGAAAGATTACACTTTGAACACAGTCATAAACTTTTGCTCTCTTTTAAAACCCCACTAAAAGTACAGGAAAGGGATTTTCCCCCCTAATGTACTATTTGCAATATGGGTGAAGGTGAGAGGAAGTTAGGGAATAGGATTTCCTCATCTATCCTAGGCCAAAATGTATAATGTGCCCCCACCTCTTATGCTCTGTTGCCCCTCTGGCACCACGCTGAGGATTTCCTGATCCCTTAGCTGAGTTTAAAGTGACTTTTTTAAAAGGTATAAATCCTCAGAGATGGTGAGAAAAAAGAGGTGATGACAAAATTTTGGAAACTGAAAAATAGATGGACAGGTGTTTTATGACTTAGGACACCTAAGTAAGCAGAAACCTAACCCTTCAGGGTAAACAAAGAACTGCCCTGACTAAATGACAGAACCCTCAAAAGGCCTAGGAATTGGTGGTTCAAGATATCTCTGGAAGTGGGAGGGGGAGGGAAAATAAAAGAAGATTCGTTGACAGCTGTCGAGAAAAAGATTTCTAGATCCCTTCACTAACTCTCTACTGCTCTTCTCACTGGGCGGAAGACAAGAGGTTTGTCTGGTGAAGGAAAATTGAGGGTTCTTCAGGCACACTTGAAAGCAGGCATACCATAAAACAACCGGAAGCTTAAGTGCCCATATGCACAGAAAATGCCTGGTCAGCCTACCCCCACCCCAAGGTCTGCTCCCACTGGCTCCCCAAATGCTGCAACCCGGGCCTTTATTCTCTCCAGGGAATTGGAGAAGTTCTCTAGGACATCTCACCAGCCAATAAGGAAAGAACTGAAGGCCTAGACATCTGGAGTTCCCAACAAACAGCCTGACGAGATCAACCTACAATGAATCTCCTAGCTGCCAAGCTCTAGCCACTTCTCAGAACTTCTGATCAGCTGTTAGTGCTCCACTGTTAAACTGAGTCCTGTCCTACTGTTAATAGGACTGACCTGTACAACCAACCAAATTCCAAAATCGACAGCCACTACATAAAGTAAAGGATCAGAAGTCAAATGACTTTGGTCTTCAAAAGCACATCTTCAGGGCTTCCCTGGTGGTGCAGTGGTTGAGGGTCTGCCTGCTGATGCAGGGGACACGGGTTCGTGCCTGGGTCCAGGAGGATCCCACATGCTGCAGAGTGGCTGGGCCCGTGAGCCATGGCTGCTGGGCCTGCATGTCCGGAGCCTGTGCTCCGCAGCGGAAGAGGCCACAACAGCGAGAGGCCCATGTATCGCAAAAAAAAAAAAAAAAAAAGAACATCTTCAAAATATTGGTTAAAAAATTCCCAACCTAGAATTCTATATCTGGCCAAACTAAGAATCCAGTGTGAGGGTAGAATAACACATATATAGACATAAAGATATCAAAAGTTTACTTTCCATGCATCCTTTCTCAGGAAGCTATTGGGATATGTTAGGGCCAAGACCAAGGTAAAGTTAGGTACTTTCTTGCTTTGGTTGCAAAATTTAAAAGAGCATCAAAAAATTTAGTCATCAAGATAAAAAATATTTTAGTGCAATATTAAAATAAATTAAAATTAATGCAAAAAAAATCCATGTTGAACAAAAACATCAAAATGTTGAATAAAGACAAAATCCAGCAGGGCTGGGATTAAGGTGAGGTGAGTGAGGCCAACTCATGCAAGTGCAGGACGGGATCCCATCTTCATTAAACATTATGATATTTTGTTGGTTATATACATCAGCCCTACTTAAAGTAAGACAGGACTACATAAGGTCATGAATACAAGGACGTGAACATCATTGGGGATCACCTTGGAGCCTGGATATCACAATAACAATAATTATGCTATTATTTTATTAGGTGAAAAGGGGGTATAAGATTGCGTGTGTCTGGTTGGTGGAAATGAGAGTTAAACCCTCATCTTCCTTGGAGGGGTAGTCAACAGGTAATGCTGCCAAACAGAAGAACCCAGAAGTAATATTAACATGTTATTAAAAGACATGGTGTTAAATACTGGAGAAAATGGATAAAAGATTTGAAAATCATTCCCACTGGGGAAGGGGAAATGAGCAAGGCAGGGGCCCGGGGACTGCTATTTGTCTTAATGTTGTAGAATAGTTGACTCTTTAAACTGTGTGCGTATGTGACTAATAAAAATATTAAAATAAGTAGATCAGTGTTCCAGATTTCAAAAAAAAAAAAAGAAGACTCTAAAGTACTCATAATGGGGGACTTCCCTGGTGGCACAGTGGTTAAGAATCTGCCTGCCAATGCAGGGGACATGGGTTCGAGCCCTGGTCCAGGAAGGTCCCACATGCCGTGGAGCAACTAAGCCCAGGCGCCACAACTACTGAGCCTGCGCTCTAGAGCCCGTGAGCCACAACTGCTGAGCCCGTGCACCGCAACTACTGAAGCCCGTGCGCCTAGAGCCCGTGTTCCACAACAAGAGAAGCCACCGCAATGAGAAGCCCTCGCACTACAGGAAGAGTAGCCCCTGCTCACCGCAGCTAGAGAAAGCCCATGAGCAGCAATGAAGACCCAGTGCAGCCAAAAATAAATAAATTAAAAAAAATAAAGTGCTCATCATGGGAAAGGCAGAAGTTTATTGGACTTCATTACATGATGTTATGATTCAGTATTATTTTTACTTTGGATTACATATAGAGGTGGCTGCCAGCGTTGTCTCAATGCTAGGGCATCTAATAATTTTCCTTAGCTTGTATTTCACAGGGGAGATAGCTGCTGTATCTCATGTAGCCCTCACAACTACATAGCAAGGCATAAAATATCCCCAGGTGAGGGATACTGACAGATGAGGGGAACTGAGGCTCAGAAAGAGAAAGTAACCAGTCAGAGCTAATCACTCCATAGTTAATGGTATTTGGGTAGACTGGGTACCAGGTCTTTTCTGTGAGACCAGTTTTTTTTTTTCCTTTGGCCATTGGGAGCACAGGGTCTTAACCACTGGACCGGCAGGGGAGGTCTCTGACCAGGAAACTGGTGTTAGCTCTTTACCCTGTAGCTGCATATTGGTCTCCTCTAGCCAGATCCCCACTTTTTTTTTTTTTTTTTTTTTTTTTGCGGTACGCGGGCCTCTCACTGTTGTGGCTATTTCCGTTGCGGAGCACAGGATCTGGACGCGCAGGATCAGCGGCCATGGCTCACGGGCCCAGCCGCTCCGCGGCACGTGGGATCTTCCCGGACCGGGGCACGAACCTGTGTCCCCTGCATCGGCAGGCGGACTCTCAACCACTGCGCCACCAGGGAAGCCCCAGATCCCCACTTTTGCTGCCTAGTTCTGGTTTGATTTGCATCACCGTCCCAAGTTCGTGGGTGCAGCTGCTCCCTGACAATGTGAGGGTCCTCCATCTCTCTGGCTGCACTTAAAGCCAGCCTTCCTGCCTCAACTACGCTAAGCTCTTGCTCTTGCCTTTTCTGGGCTGAACTACAGATCCCCACATCTAGGCAGCCTGGGGGCTGCCCTTTAAGTTCCCTGAACTGCTGCCCATTACTTCATGGAGGGCTAATACAGCTAAATTTAGAAGGATCAAGGGATTATCTGATTTGAGGCAAAAAAGGGATTTCTTTTCCCCTGCCCACAAACTGAATTCTACCTGAAAGGCTCTGCCCCTGTCCAGGTGGGGCCTTTGCACCTGCCTTTCCTTGTCCACATGCAGTGTGGTAGCTCTGTTTCTTGACACGTAGATGGGATCTTGTATCTTGGCTGGGAGTGTCTTGTGTTCTGCCTTTCCCTTGTTGGTCAAAGCCCATTTGTTTCACCCTGGGAAATTCACCCAAACCAGCCTTATCGTTCAAATAAATGTACATTCCTCAAGAGCCCTTGCATGTCTTATCTCTCACTACTTACATGCCAGGTTAGTATTCTGGAGCCCCAGACTGTTTGATTAAGGCAAAGTGCCTAATTTGATTAAGACAATGTGCCTAAGACAATGAGCCTAATTGGTTAACTATTTCCTTTCCCAAGATGTAATTACATGGCTGGGTTAGAATTCTGTTTTGAAAAGACTGGGCCCTACCAAAACGGAGGGGCTGATCTTTATGATGGACTAAGCACCTGGCTGACCAAGTGCCCCCTGAGCTTGGGGGACAGTTAATGAGGCTCAGAGAATAGGAAGCAACCAGTGAACCATGGTTAGAATCTGTGACAAGGACTGTCACTTCCAGGATGGCCCCACCTCCAGGCATTATATCCCAGCAACAAAGCTTTGACCTCAGATGGGGCTTGCTTTCTTCCCCACCCTTTCCATTTGCTTTTCTTCCCATAGATAACCTGAAGGAACAAAGTCTGTCCATAGAACATCCCTTGCTTCCCACTAGTCATACCTGAGTAATCAGAGCGTATAGTCCTCCAAAGGTCTGGCTTGAGTTGTCTATGAGAGGGGCCAGCTTCTGGCAGAAGGGCCCCCATACCCCCATGCATGTTCACTGTGATACCTCCCCTTCTCTGGTTTGTCCCCATATTTGAGACTTAGCTGGAAACCTGCTTTCCTGGAACGTTTGAGGGGGGTTAGATTTCCAGGACAACTGCCATCCTCATTTTTTGCGGACCTGGCTTCCCTTTCTCCGGGGGGCTTCCCTCCAGGCATAGAGATACTAGAACTGGGGCTTGCTGAAGGATCCAGGTCTGTAGAGATAGACTTACCTGTGCTTCTACTTTGAGCCCTGAGAAGTGTCCTGAGTGGTTCTAGTTGCTCCCAACTCCCCAGCCCTGAATGTCCCCTCTTGGAGGTCAAAGTCAGGATGTATAGTGAAAAGAGCATGGGCTTTGGAGTCAGGTAGACCTGGGTTCAAATTCTGACTCCACCACTTTCTAACATCGTCTCCTAGCAGACTCTGAGTCTCCCCTTGGACTCAGGGTTCTGTCCCCCTCAGTTAGGGGTGGCCTTGTCTCTGCAGAGGGCTTTGTTTCCTGGTGCTGTTCCTTCATCCTGGTGTTAAAGCAATCTCAAATCTAACCCTTCCTATGATATGTGCTTGTACAATGGTACAATGATAAGCACTTTTTTTTTTTGGCCGTGCTGCGCGGCTTGCAGGATCTTAGTTCCCCAAGCAGGGATTGAACCTGGGCCCTCAGCAGTGAAAGCGCGGAGTCCTAAACACTGGACCAGTAGGGAATTCCCAAATAAGCACTTTTGAGCATTGTTTCACCTAATTCTCAAAATGGCCGTGTGAATTATGATTCTGATACCAATTACAATGTTTTTTACTACACCACCAAGCGGTGCTCTGACACCAGCTGGTGTCTTATAATTCAACCCAGTTCAGACATTATCTACCTGGAGATAGTGTCAGATCCCACAGATTAAGAGCTCAGTCCTACAAGACTGGCCCCCCCTCCCCACCCCCACTGCCCCAGATGCTGTCGTGAGTCCAGGTTGTCACTTGTGCTTCTGACCAGCCAGTTATAAATTGAAGGTTCCCACAGCCCCTACCTTTGGTTTGATTCATTTGCTAGAGCAGTTCCCAGAACTCAGAGAAACATTTTACTTACTAGTTGCTGGTTTATTATAAAAAGATATAACTTAGGAACAGCCAGGTGGAAGAGATGCATAGGGCAAGATACGTGGGTAGGGGTGCAGAGCTTCCATGTCTTCCCAAGAGAGACACTCTCCCCAAATCTTCATGCATTAACCAACCTGTCAGCCCCTGTCCTTCTGAGGTTTTATGGAGGCTTCATTACATAGGCACAATTGATTAAATCATTGGCCATTAGTGATTGATCTCAATCTCCAGGCCCTCTCCCCTCCTCCCCTCCTTGGAGGTCAGGGAGTGGGGCTGAAGTTGACAGCCCTCTAATTACTTGGTTGGTTCCTCTGACAAACGAGTTCCCATCTTTAGGTAACCTAGGGGTGGTCCAAAAGTCACCTCATTAACATAACAAAAGATACCTTTATGGCTCTCATCACTTAGGAAATTCCAAAGAGCTCTGTGCCAGGAACAGGACAAAGACTGAATGTATATTTCTTTCTTTTTTGTTTTTAAATCTTTATTGGAGTAGAGTTGCTTTACAATGTTGTGTTACTTTTTACTGTAAGGCAAAGTGAATTAGCTATACATATACATATATCTCCTCTTTTTTTGGATTTCCTTCCCATTTAGTCACCAGCATTGAGGGGAGTTCCCTGTGCTATACAGTAGGTTCTCATAAATTATCTATTTTATACCTAGTATCAATAGTGTATATATGTCAATCCCAATCTCCCAATTCATCCCACTACCCACCCCCCTTCCCCTTTGGTATCCATATGTTTGTTCTCTACGTCTGTGTCTCTATTTCTGCTTTGTAAATAAGATTGTCTATACCAGTTTTTTTCAGATTCTGCATATAGGCATTGATATATGATACTTGTTTTTCTCTTTCTGACTTACTTCACTCTGAATGACAGTCTCTCGGTCCATCCACATCTCTACAAATGGCACTATTCCATTCCTTTTTATGGCTGAGAAATATTCCATTGTATATATGTGCCACATCTTCTTTATCCATTCCTCTGTTGATAGACATTTAGGTTGCTTCCATGTCCTGGCTATTGTAAATAATGCTGCAATGAACAATGGGGTGCATGTGTCTTTTTGAATTATGGTTTTTCCTGGGTATATACCCAGTAGTGGGATTGCTGGGTCACATGGTAGTTCTATTTTTAGTTTTTTAAGCAACCTTCTTCCTGCTCTCCCTAGTGGCTGTATCAATTTACATTCCGACCAACCGTGCAAGAGGGTTCCCTTTTCTCCACACCCTCTCCAGCATTTATTGTTTGTAGATTTTTGTGGTGATGGATGGCCATTCTGACTGGTGTGAGGTGATAACTCATTGTGGTTTTGATTTGCACTTCTCTAATAATTAGTGATGTTGAGCATCTTTTCAAGTGTTTGTTGGCCATCTGTATGTCCTCTTTGGAGAAATGTCTGTTTAGGTCTTCCACCCATTTTTTGATTGGGTTGTTTGTTTTTTTGATATTAAGCTGCATGAGCTGTTTGTATATTTTGGAGATTAATCCTTTGTCAGTTGCCTTGTTTGCAAATATTTTCTCCCCTTCTGAGGGTTGTGTTTTCGTCTTATTTATGGTTTCCTTTGCTGTGCAAATGCTTTTAAGTTTAACTAGGTCCCATTTGGTTATTTTTGTTTTTATTCTCATTACTCTAGGAGGTGGGTCAAAAAAGATGATTTATGTCAAAGAGTGTTCTGCCTATGTTTTCCTCTAAAAGTTTTATAGTGTCTAGCCTTATATTTAGGTCTTTAATCCATTTTGAGTTTATTTTCGTGTATAGTGTTAGGGAGTGTTCTAATTTCATTCTTTTACATGTAGCTGTCCAGTTTTCCCAGTACCACTTATAGAAGAGGCTGTCTTTTCTCCATTGTATATTCTGGCCTCCTTTGTCATAGATTAGGTGACCACAGGTGTGTGGGTTTATCTCTGGGCTTTCAATCCTGCTCCATTGATCTATATCTTTGTTTTTGTGCCAGTACCATATTGTCTTGATTACTGTAGCCCTGTAGTATAGTCTGAAGTCAGGGAGTCTGATTCGTCCAGCTCCATTTTTTTCCCTCAAGATTGCTTTTGCTTATTATGAATCACAATATCACAGAAGTTAACGTAATTATTCCCATTTTACAGGTGAGACTGAGAACTCACTAAGATAACTTGTGCAGAATCACACAACTTTTAAAAGGCAGGACCACTGGTACGCAGATCTTCAAGGCTTGAAAGAAGGCAAAACAGCATAATGGAAAGAAACAAAGCTTTGGAGGCAGATACCTGAGCTCAGTTCCTGCCTCCGTTCTAGCTGTGGGGCTTGTGTAACTTCCCTAAGCTTTCTCAGCTTCACTTTCCTCTTCTGTCAACTGAAATTGTTCTGGAGAAGAGTTTTGAGAATGAAATGAATTGGTATATACAAACTCCTGTCACACAGCACCAAGAAGCATCAGATTTCACCCCCACCCCCTCCATCACCCCAGCTTCTAGGCCCAGGCTCAGTCATCTTCCCATGACATCATGACGTTCCCTGTCCAGGATGGGAAATCAGGCAGGAATACAAATAAGTATGACAGAAGAGAGAAAGCAGTAAGTACTCTACAAGCAGACAAGCTTTGTGAGGATGACCAAGCAGGACTTCATGGAGCCAGTGGTATTACATCTGGATCTGAAATGTTTTGTCAGATTTCAAGAGATGGAAAAAAGATGGGAGGATCCCAAGATTCCACATCTGGTAACTAGATAGGGCGCAGGGTGGAGTGATGGATGTGTAAGTATTCTGCAGATGAAAGGGCTGCACAGTGTGTGAAATGGTATTATTTAGGCCGCGCCTATGCACTAGGTTCTAGGTTAGCCCTGGGCCACTGTACTTGAGCTCATACTCCAGGCTGAGAGGCTGGACTGATCCCTCCCCCACTGAGCTCCCCACCTCCATCTGATGGTCAGCAGGAGCCCAGGCCCCAGCTGGAGGGGCTGACAGTGGGGCAGCCTCAACAAGGCGGTCTCTCCTTCAGAAGGGGTAGTGGGGCTGGGGGCTGGGGAATGCTGCAAGGGCAATGGGCAACCTTATTTCCACCCCCTGGAAAGCTGGCATGAGAGAAAAAGGTCCAATATCTTGCTTTCCACAACTCCGACCAGCTGGGATTCTATTTTTAACCAGTGCTGTCTTAGTTGACAGCTTGGAACGCCTTCTCCACCCTTTTCTTCCTTCCTCCTGCCTCTTGCAGCCCAGAGCCCTGTAGAAAGGATGGATGGGAGCAGCTCAGCATTGGTAAAGAGAAGACCACTCTCCTTTCTCACTACCCTTCACTCCATCCAGCCTTTGTCCAGCATAGTGGATTTTAGAGATATTATTGGCTGAGAAGCTAATGAGGCTTAAATTTCAGGGCTCCTCATTCCACAGGTCTCTTCCAAAGGCCCTGGTCAGTGTCCTAGCAATTTTGTATCTTTAACTTCATTTTTTTTTCTTAAAAAAGGGCACCCAGTTTTATAAGCTCCAGGCCCCACAGAACTTGGGTCTGCCCCTTGATGGGTACGGCATCTCTCCCACCTCCAGCTCAGTGCTTACTTCAATAGGATTATTTCTGTCTTGGTCCAATTTATTGTATTACCTTGAGCAGCTTTCTTTCTTGTTCTGGGTCTCAGTTTCCCCAACTGTTACAAGAAGAAGTGTCAAGGAGCCCTCTCCCAGCATACCATGCCTCTGTTTATTTATGTATGTCCCCTTGGTGAGGTCATCTGTTCTTCCTGTTTGTCATTATGTGTGTGGAGGGGTGGTATTGCTGTCTCCGTCCCTCTCTGGGGCTGGATCAGTCTTATAGTCAAGAGGGAGGCTGGGCTCTGGGACTCCTATTCAGGTCCAGGCCCCTGTCTCCCTACGCTACCTCTCCTCCTTGCTGCTGGCCAGTAAGTGTGTTTCCATGGGGAAGAGTGCATTAAAAAGTCCCTACTCTTTAATTAATTCTGTATACCTGTCATGTTCTGACCCATGGTGTTTCAAATACACATTGAATAAACTGAGTCTTATCATACATTGCTTCCTCTTTTCATTAAAATTTTAATAAGCATCTATTAATACAGCACCTTAACAATGGTACCACTTTAGGACAATGTGCTCAGGAATCATTATGTGTCATGGATGTCCCACCTCCCAGCCCCACCTCCATTCCCAGCTACTGCATACGACTGTGGTGTGAGGTGGGTCCAGGTTGACCACTCGGAGAGAATTTACACAGCCTCATCTAGACTCAGACCACGGGCTTTTTGGCAGGGGGTCATGCACAGGAGTGAACAGCAGGGGGAGGGACCTGACGGAGAGGACTCTACAAAATCCTGTGCCTCCACGTGTGCCCCAAAAAAGTCCAAAAAGGAAATTAAGGGGGAAGCCAAGTCATTTATTATTTCTTGAAAAAGTTGGGTAATGGAGGAGGGAAGGCCTATAGTATTTAACTGGAAAGGAATGAAAGGACATTTCAGTGCAAAACAGCTTGTTGGTCTGGGAAGTGTGAGATTAGGCAGGTTGGTGTTTGCAGCACTGATTGGGGAAGGGCACGGTGAGGTCAAACTGGGGACAGCCTGGAGCATCTCAGGAGTCATTCCTGTGCCAGGCTCCAGAGCCCTAAAAGATTCAATGCCATTACTATATGTGTGAGAGGCAAGTCAGCCCCTGTCAGAGTTTCCACAGTGTAGAGATAGTCCACAGCTAGGGACGCTGTGTCTGTATGTCCAAGGTCAGTGCCATGTCTCTGTGTGCCAGGCTCAGTCCCACATCAAGTGCCTTCTTTCCTGTGTGGGGTAAGCCACCTTTTCCTGTGCGTTGGGGTTAGTCAGTCTCCTGTGTCCGTTGGTCTGCGTCTCTCGTGTGTCTGGATGGGGCCAGTCCGTCTGTCCTGCCTCAGCTCCCACTCCCGCTCCACCCCTCAGCCAGGTCCCAGCGTGCTGATGGTGGTGTAGCTCAGTCTGGACAGTGAGGCGATGGAGGGGGTGGGAGGATCCTCGTCCGGTAGAGGTCTGGGGCGAGCTCGCGGAGGCCGAGGACAGCAGCGGGCGCAGGTGTCGAGGCAGGCCTGGCGAAAGCGACGGTGCATGAAGCAGTAGACCAGGGGGTTGACACAGGCAGAGGCGTAGCTTAGCAAGTGGATGAAGGAGATGGGTGCACCCGAAAGGGCGCGATGTGCACCGGGGCCGTCGAAGGCGCGCCACGTGTTGGCGCTGTACACTGGCAACCAACACAGGAAAAAAAGCACAACGATCACCAGTAACATCCGAACCACGCGCTTCTTAGCTAACAGCTTGGCTTGGACCGGCCGGGTGCAGGATCCTGGCCCAGGCGCGGGTCCGGTCAGCGCGGACAGCTCCAGTACAGGCCGGGAGCGCGGAAGCTGCACGTAACAGCCATCGCCGTCCTCGCCAGCCAGCCGGGTCTCCGACCCGCAACGCCCGTTCGCGTGGGCAGGACCTGAGCACAGACGGTGGGCGGTCAGAACAGAAGGCTGAGCTCTCCAAATCCCCATTGGTCTCCCCCCAACCCCCCCATTTCCAGTCTCTCTTCCTACTCACACACCTTTCCGCCCCACCCACTTTATGTCCCGCCTCTTCCCAAAGTCCCGCCCCTCCTGGATTTCACCCACCTCGTCCGGTCCCACCGGGCAGTCCTCCTTGACTTCCGACCCGGCTCTGGCTCTCGCTGTCACTGTCACCGTCAAAGCGAAGCCCTAAATAGAGCTCGCGGGAGATAAGCCCGTAGGCCACCGCCATAACCACCCCCGGCACGAAAAACAAGAGCAGAAGCAGCAGTACCGACCTAGAGACAGAGCACAGACCAATCGCGCGGGTCTCTGTCCAGCTATAATCACAGATGGAGGAAGACGCAAGGGTTGATGTTTCTAGGGCTGGTGACCAGGCCCCAGAGGTAGAAGTAGGATTTGGGTATGTGGCCGGGAAGGGTTAGAGAACTGGGGAGAAGCCCCGAATGGGAATCCCAGGGTGGTGGGAAAGGCAATTGTAGTAATAATTGTTAGAGCAGCTGGAGGGAGATTCTGGGTAATGCTCGTGAGTATCTGATGGAGATGGAGGAGGGAATTCCCAGGAATGGGTTATAGGGACCCTCACCAGGTTTGGCGAACTCGCGCACTGGGCCACCGATGCATGCATTGCAGCACACGAGGTCCCGCTGGCTGCACGGCAGTGTACACCGGGTAGGGCACCATGAGCAGTCCGGACAGCATCCACGTGGCTACGATCACTCGAGCCGCGTGTGAGCGCGTCTGCCACACACGCGCCTGCAGTGGTCGGCAGATGGCGCTGTACCGCTCCAGGGCGATGGCCACGAGGCTTAGCGTGGACACGCTCACAGACACGCCTAGCAAGGGAAGAGGAAGGGGTCACCTAGGAAACTTGTACTACACACTCACCAGCGTGACTTCCATACCCGCTGACGGAGAAAGACCCCCTACATCCGGCAAGGACTTTAGAAGAGGAGAGGGGCAAGGGAGGCCGGTCGGTTGTTCACCTACCCATGAAGTAGGAAACCGCCTTGCAGACGACTGTGCCAAAGATAAATGTGCCCATGAGATTGGGCAGGAGGGTGAAGGGCATGCAAGCCACGGCCAGCAGGAGGTCGCTGACTGCCAGGGAGAGCAGGAAGGCGTTGGTGACAGTCCTCAGACGGCGGCTGAGTCCCAGGACCACGATGATGAGCACATTTCCTCCGACACTCATCAGAAAGATCACAGCGTAGAGGGTGACCCTAATGGCCAGCTCCAATTCTGGGTAGGAAAAAGGGGAGGTGGCAGTGGGAGTCCTGGCCCCCACTCAGCCCGGCTCTCCAATTTCACTTATCCCCAGTCCTCCAACCCCCACTACCCAGCCAGATCCCCTGCTTTCCAAATCCCCGCCCCCGCCCCCAACCCCAACGACCCACTCAGTAAATGGTGAACTTGAATCCTTTATCCTTCTAACCCCTGGAGGCCTAGTTAAAGTGGCCTAACTCTACTCTTCCTTAAGAAAGCCTGTCCCTTCTCAAGCTTTGTTCCAAATCCTTCCTTCTCTTTGCAGCCAAACTTCTCGGAAAGATTATTTCCATCTTTTCATTCACCCCTCAATCTGTTACAACCCAGTGACCTGTTCCCCCATTACTGTTTGCACACTTCTCAAGGTTACTGAGCTTTAACTGCTAAATCCAAAGGTCTCTTCTCAGCTTATTCTACTTGACCTCCAGGCAGCATTCGACCCAGTTGACCACCCACTATCTTTTGAAACACAGGTCCGAGCATGTCTTTATTGTCTTAAAAAAACAACGACAACAAAACAAACAAACAAAAAGACCCTTCAGCTACTCTCACCTGTCTGCAACCCTTTAGCTTGTCATCCAGATTCTCCCACGACTGCCCTCTTCCTCCTCCCACTTCCTCCCTGCAATGCACCCAACTTAAGGCACCGGATGACTCAGTTTCTGGAAGGCAACGTGTGCACTCATGATTCTCTCCTTTGCTCATGTCGGTTTCTCAGCCTAAAATGCTCTTTCACTGCCCCCCCCCGACTATTAATACCTCCCCCCGATTAATGACTTTCAACTACAAACTTGTTTTCTGTTATCTGGTAAATTCCTATTCACCATTGTCTTTCAAGACTCAGACAGACTGCCCCCTCCTCTGTTAGGCCTTTCTGGACACCTTATTTGGAGCTAATCTCCCCTTCCTCTGACCATGCATGTTCCCTTCACATCTGTTAGAACCGTTTTTACTTTCCGCCTTATATTTTAATTATCTATAAACATTCATTCTCACTCCACAAGCATTTACAGAGGACTCCCTTTATACCAGGCCCTGGGGACAGAGGACATGGCAAATGCCCTGTGAGCTCTCATCTGAGAGCTCACAGTCTAGAGGGAAACTCAGATGTATAAACAGATAATTGTCACATGGTGTGATAAGGAGTGAGGTTGAGGAATACACAGAGTGCTCTGGGAGCTCACGGGAGGGACATGTAGTGTTGCTGGGCTAGACAAAGGGCTGACCCCATTCATTTTTGTCATTGCCTGTTGGGAGAAGGATTCATCATTGGGCTTCCATATCACAGCCAAGCAAACCCAGACAAAATTGAATAGAATTAAATTAAACTGGACCCAGTCACCCATGGCCTCAGCATGAGGGAGACTGGAGCTTGGAGGGAGAGAGGGCAGGGACAGAGCCTGCCAAGTTGGGGGGAGGAAAGGGCCCAGAGCTGCAGGGCCCTTTTTCATAGCCCCATACCTTGGCTGACTTTGGCCAGAGCTCCCAAATTAAACTGTTTTCTCATAACAATAGTTTGTACTTATTCAGAAGTTGTTGTAGACTTCGAGTAAGCGCTACTTACAAGAGATCCCCTAACTGAACTCAGCAGTGATATCACTTGCTCAGAGCACCCAGTTAAGTTAGGAGCCGATTCAGAATAGAGGCCAGTCTCTAGATCTCTAAAATGCTTTGCCTTCTATCGCTTCCTCCCTTCTCTGTCATTCATGGTGCTATTCCCCTCTATACTCTACCATGTCAGTTCTCACTGTATTATTCTGTTCATTTTCTATCTCCACCACTAGACTATGAGCTCTTGAGCACAAGGGCAATGCCCATCATGTTCTCCAGCATGTCCCTAGCATTTGGCATAATGTCCCCTGCACAGGAGCTGTTAACACCTGCTTACTGATGAATCTTAAATGGATCTCTGTCACTCTCCACATAAATGCACCTGCTCTGTCCCTCATCATCCATCTTTCACCTCTGTGCTTCTAAGGCTCCAGCATGCGCTCTCCTTGCTGCCTCTGTCTCTTTAGAGACCCATGTTGGAGGATTTTGTTGGTGGAGGGGACGGGGCAAGTGACAGGCTGTGATTTTGGATGTGTTACTTTTACTATTATATACAAACCACCTGTGTCTCATTTAGAAGCTGGGCCCCTCTCTGCAGGGAAGGCTTATGGACGGTTTATGTGTGACAATTTGAGGTGTATGTGTGTGTGTGCAGGGGGGAATAAAGAACTTTGGGAGGGGGATCTCTGTCAGAGGTCCTTGGACCCAGAAGAATAGAGCAGGCGGTCTATCTCGCACTCTATGTCTCCTCCCAGTCTATTGCCCCTCTCCGCCTCTCTCCCCCTACCCCTTAATTTCTCTAGTTCTACCTTCTCTAACACTTCCTCCTCCGTCCTCTGAATGTTTCTCTTCAACTAGTTTTTTTTTTTTGGCCGTGCCACGGGGCTTGAAGGATCTCAGTTCCCAACCAGGGATCGAACCCGGGCCCTGGCAGTGATGGCGCTGAGTCCTAACCACTGGACCACCAGGGAAGTCCTCTCTTCAACTAGTTCTTGATTCAACAACCACATCTCAAGTTTGTACGGCACTCTAAACTGTGAAAAGCACATTTCTCATTCATTCATCTGGCTAATGGATCTCGTGTGTATCCTTGAACTTGGCTAATTGTGGTGTAGCTGAAAGATGGGGCTAGGCCCTCTATTATGAAGTTCCCAATCTGTGTGGGGACCTCTGAAAACTAGAGGACAAAGTCCCAGTAAAAATGACCAGCAACTGTACAATGTTTAACTGGGCACTTCCAGCTGTTACTTTATTTCCAGCCATCACCATCTCTCTAAGTCTTTGCTGTTGAACAGTTAGGAGATGTGAAAAGGCTAAGTAAAAGCAATCTTAGAGCTAGGGATCTTGGAAAAGGCAGGGAAGGATAAATAGTTGGAGCACAGGGGACTTTTAGGGCAGTGAAACTATTCTATATGGTACTGTAATGGTGCATAAATGTCATTATACATTTCTGAAAACCCATAGAACATACAACACAAAGAGTGAACCCTAATGTAAACTATGGAATTTAGTTAATAATGTATCAATATTGGCTCATCAATTGTAACAAAGGTACTACACTAATGCAGAATGTTAAGAACAGGGGAAACTCTGTGTGTGTGTGTGTGTGTGTGTGTGTATGCATCCATGTATGTTTGTGTGGTGGCATATGAATGACCGCTGTGGCTTCAGGGGTGGCAGAATGGGAGATGCACCTCCTGGGGTACAGCCACTAGTGTCTTGACAGCCTATCTGTGGGCATCCTTCTGCTGGGGATGAGAGGAGAGCAGAAATCAGACCGGGGACTCAGAAGACTGGGACAGCTCAGCTCTGCTTCTGGGGTCTAGAGGATCTGCATGTGTTCTGTCCAGATGATGGCAGAGAGGTGTGGGTACAAAAATCCAGATGACGCGACATGAAACAAAAACAGGCTTTTCTAAGAAATGGTTCCACAGAACACTGAAGCTGCTGATGCCTCAAATCCTGCCACTCACTGGTGTGCTGGATCTGGTCACCCATCACTCAGGCATCAAAGTAGTACCCATGCGTCTGTGGTGAGCATGGATATAGCATCTAGCTGATCGTGGGTAACAGCTGGGTGATGGGGACATCCACATGTTAATGGATTCTAACGGAGGGGGCAGAAATAATATGCAGGGTGTGTATGTAGGTAAGATCAGAGTGAGCATTGGGTAATACTTTAGTCTTGGAGCTGCTATCTGGGTGGGTGAGAGTAACACATATTTCTGTAGGCAATATCTGGAGAAGGGTAACAGCTACGTGTCTATAGGTAGTATCTGATTGAGTGTGGGTTGCCTGTAAGTTTAGGTAATATCTGAGTAAGTGTTGTAACATCTGAATGAGCCAGGGTCTGCAGATAACATCTCATTTTGTAAGTAACATCTTCAGGAAGCATGGGTTACATTCAGAGGTCTGTATGTGAATAGGGGAATATCCAGCTGACGGTGATCATAGCTGACTGAGCAGAAGTAATATGCAAGTATATGTGGGCAATATTTAAGTGAGTGTGAATATGAGATATTAACAGATTAAGATGTTAATCTTATTGAGTAAAATAACTGAGCGCCTGAGCGAACATAGGTAGTATTTGAGTCTTTGCGGGTAATATCTGAATATGTAAGAGTAATATCTATGACTTTATGGGTAATATCTGGAGAAGGGTTACTTAAGTGAGCATGGGTAATATTTGATTGTACGTGGATAATAATAAAACAAAAGCGAGTGTGTTTGATGGGTGAGTAATATCTGAATGACAGTGGGCAATATTAAAGTGAGTGTGGGTGACATCTGCTTTTCTGTGGGTAGCATCTGAGTGAACATGGGTAACGTTCAAGTCTATGTGGATTATGTCAGAATAATGTGAGTAACATCCATATTTCTATCGGTAACACTGGAGTGAGCCTGTGTAAGATGCGTCTGTCGGGGTAACAGCTGAGTGAGTGTGGCTAACAGAGTCTCTGTGGGTAGCTTCTGACTGCCAGGTGTCACATCCAAATGTGTGTGGGCAGCAACGTCTAGATGACTTGTGCTCTGAATCACTTCACATTCTGCTTTCTCAAGGTCCCTTACTCTATTAGCTAGCCCTGCTATCTTCTGCACTTCAACCTTTCTCTCTCGGCCCATTCCCCAAAAACATTTTTAAAATGGCCTTATCTCTACAACACATACACACTCAAAAGACAAACTATGCATGAGTGAGCGTGTGCACTCACACACACGCACATGCACACACACCCTTCCTCAACCCCATGTTATCCTCCTCAGCCCCATGTTATTTCTAGCACTATTCTGTTTTCTCTTCGTCTCTCTCTCTCTCCCTACCAAACTTCTGGAAAGTTTTATCTGCACACCTTGGTTCACTTCTTATAACCCCTCCCCCATGGCCCAAACTTCTACCAACTGTAGCCACCCCCCTAACACCCACAGCTCCTCCTAAGACTTCCTTGTTATTGGATCGGAAGGATGCTGTTATGACCTTATCTGACTTATATGGGCAGCATTTGACATCGCTTCTCCCACTCTGCTTGAAACTTTCTTTTTTCCTTGCCTTCTTGTCTCTCTGATGGTCTCATCTAGATCTACTTCATGGACTCTCCTTCCTCTGCTTGGCTTTTAAAAATTGGTCTTCCCATGCAGATGGTCAAGAGACACACGAAAAGATGCTCAACATCACTAATTATTAGAGAAATGCAAATCAAAACTATGATGAGGGGCTTCCCTGGTGGCACAGTGGTTGAGAGTCCGCCTGCCGATGCAGGGGACGCAGGTTTGTGCCCCGGTCCGGGAAGATCCCACATGCCGCGGAGCGGCTGGGCCTGTGAGCCATGGCTGCTGAGCCTGTGTGTCTGGAGCCTGTGCTCCGCAACGGGAGAGGCCACAACAGTGAGAGGCCCGCATACCGCAAAAACAAAACAAAACAAAAACAAACAAAAAAACACTACAATGAGGTATCACCTCACACTGGTTAGAATGGGCATCATCAGAGAATCTACAAACAACAAATGCTGGAGAGGGTGTGGAGAAAAGGGAACCCTCTTGCACTGTTGGTGGGAATGTAAACTGATACAGCCACTATGGAGAACAGTATAGAGGTTCCTTAAAAAATTAAAACTAGAACTAACCATATGACCCAGCAATCCCACTCCTGGGCATATACCCAGAGAAAACCATAATTCAAAAAGACACATGCACCCCAATGTTCATAGCAGCACTATTTACAATAGCCAGGACATGGAAGCAACCTAAATGCCCATCGACAGATGAATGGATAAAGAAGATGTGGTATATATATACAATGGAATATTACTCAGCCATAAAAAGGAACAAAATTGGGTCATTTGTAGAGACGTGGATGGACCTAGAGACTGTCATACAGAGTGAAGTAAGTCAGAAAGAGAAAAACAAGTATTATATATCAACGTGGAATCTAGAAAAATGGTACAGATGAACCAGTTTGCAAGGCAGAAATAGAGACACAGATGTAGAGAACAAATGTATGGACATGAAAGAGGGAAAGCGGGGCTGGGTGGTGGTGGGATAAGCTGGGAGATTGGGATTGACATATATATGCTAATATGTATAAAATAGATAACTAATAAGAACCTGCTATATAAAAATAAATAGATAAATAATTTTTTTTTTAAATTGGTCTTCCTCAGGGTCCTGTCCCAGGACCTCTTTTTTTTTTTTTCCCCATCTGACACAATCTCGGTATGATTTAATCTATTCTCATGGCTTCCGTTACCACCTCTAGACAAACACCTTTCAAGTTTGTATTTCTAGCTCATACCTCTCCCCTATGTTCCAGACCCTTGGATGCAACAGCTTACTGGGTAACTCCACCTGGATATTTTACCAGCATTTAAACTCAGTGGGTTCCAAATTGAATGCATAATCTCCTTCAAACCTGTTTCTGTTCCTTTGTCATCCTCATTATACAGCACCAACATCCATCCAATTGTCTAAGCCAGAAACCTAGATGTCATCCCTTGACCTCTTCCTCCCTCTCCATTTCTAATAAATCATCAAGTTCTGTTGATTTCACTTCCAGAAGTGCCTGTCAAATCCACCCAATTCTCTCCATCCCCATTGCCAGTAGCTTAGTCTACGCCAGCATCATCTTTCATCAGGACCAATGTAATATAATAGCCTTCTAAAGGATGCCCTTCTCTCCATTGGATTGTCCTCCAATCCACCCTCTTTAATACAGAACTAATCCTGGCAGTACTACTGAACCTTTCAGTAATTCCCATTGCCCTCAGGATGAAATCCATGCTCCTTAGACAAGGTCCATAAGGCTCTCTGGAAACCCTTTAGGCTGGTCTTCATCTTGAGTGTTCATTATTCCTCTCTTATGGTACATGTCTCAGGCACACAGAAACTATGACACACTGAACAAAAGGGCCATGGACTTAAACTCTGGCTGTTTACACATACTGGTCCTCTGCTCGAGATGCTTTTTGCTTTTTCTGCCCCTTCACTTGGCTGGCTTTCCCTCAGCTTTTTAATTTTTATTTCAATTTAGCCTTCACCTCCTCAGGAGGCCAACTCTGATTCCTAAGCCTAGGCTAGGCTAGATAGAGGTGCTCCTCTTCTGTGTTCCCACATCCCTCTCAAGGCACTTCCCACTCTGTATGACAATTCTCTGCTTACTTGTCCTTCTCCCCCACTGAACTGTGAGCTCCGTGAAGTAGGAGCTGTGTCAGTTTTGTTCTACTCCTGTCCTTAGTGCTTAGCAAAATCTCTGGCTCCATAAATATTTGTCAAGTGAAAGAATCTGGGTGTAACAATGAGAGAGTGTGTGACAACTGGTCTGAGAATGCATGCAATATTTTATGGGGGAAAATAAATACTTGAATTGCAATTTATTCCCATTTTCCCTTATAAAGCTTGGAATAATTTCCTTCTGCTTAACACTGTTCCCTCTCCTGGAATCCCACTTCTTCCTTTTCTGCCTACTGAACTCCAAATTCAAGGTTCCCTCTGTGAAGTTTTCAGACCCCATCTCCTTTGGGTGCCCAGAGTTTGGTCCCTCTTGTGGGAATTCCAGTGCTGACTGTGATTTTCCCATTGGTTTTCGTCTCCCGCTTGCACTGGAGATGACAGTCCAGACTGGGTCTAGTTCAGCCCTGTGTACCCGGCACCTAGCCCAGAGACTATAATAGCAGGTGTCCAGTAACCATCTAAGGAAAGAAAAGGTATAGGAAGGGGAAAAATAAGACTTGAGCTGGGTCGTTGAGAAAATGTGGATGTTGGCTGATGGGAGGAATGAAAGTCACTTTGGGGAGTGGGTGAGTGGAAGCAGTCTGGTGGTGAGGGGGAGAAGGTGGCACAAAGGGGTGGGATGATGAATGGGGCAGCCAGGCTCTAGGAGGCTGAAACCTAAGGAGAGGCAGGTTGGAGAGGGGCTTGGAAGGGACCTGGAGACATTACTTGGAGACAGCGAAAGAGGGAGGGTAAAGACCCTTGAGAAAAGCTCCAACTTGGGAGGCAAGGGGATCTGAGGAAATGGAGACAGGCAGCTCTAGAGAGCAGCCCCTCAGTCCAATGTCCAGCCTAATTCAGGTTAGAGGACCTCTTTTGGGAAGGCAGGGGTTTGGGTGGGGGACACAGGAAATTATAACGCTAACTTCCCATTCGGGTCTTCCAGAGTGCCCCTTCCCCAACCAGGCCCCTTCTTTCCCCCAATCTTGCCTTCCTTCCTTTCTTTCCTTCCCCACTGTGGCTCCGTGAACTGGCTGCAAAAGGAAAGGAGAGACCTGGGAGGATTGGCTAGGGGAGGTCCTACCGTCTCTGTCTAGGAGGCGGCTGTGTGTTAGGGGTGATCAGGAGCTCTGGGGGTGGTCAGGGGACCAGGGTGTTCAGGGGCTGTGACCAGGTAGTGTGAAAATGTAATGGAGTTTTATGAGCTGTGGGGGACACATGCGTCGGGGGAGCTGTTTGGGGACAGACGGAGTATACTATGAAGGGACAGCGTGGGCGTTTGGGGAAGCAGTGGGGGCCTCTGTGAGTGTTGCGGGGTGCAGTGAGAAGGAGCTCGTGGACGGGGCTCAGGGAGGCACCCACCTCGTGTCCCGGCTCCGCGGATGCGCGGGGGCTCACAGCTGAGGTTGCCAGTGCCGCTGCCGTTGAGGAGGGGGCCCCCCGGGCGGCACAGGGAAGCCGCCGGCCCGGGTCCGTATCCCGGCACGCTCCGGTTCGGCTTCAGCAGCTCCATGGCCCCGGCCCATCCGCCGCCCCCTGCGCTCGGCCAGGCCGGCTCCCCGCAGCGGCTCCACCTGCTCCAGCGGAGATTCCGGCTGAGGCTCCCGCCCCGCCTGGTTCCCGCCCCCAACCCCGGCCCCCGCCCCTCCGCTCCTCCTCTCCTCGCCCCGCCTCGGCTCGCCTCCCTCCCAGGCTCGGGTCCGCCTCGGTCCTGCCAGGTGACTCTCCGCCCCCCTCTCCTGCTCCGGACCTACTCGTCCTCCCACCCCCGACCCCCACGACTGTCCTCGCGCCCTCCCTAGATGTCTCCGGTCTTCTCTTAGAGATTTCCTTCCCGCCCACTCCCCTTCGCCAGCGTCCCAGTTCCGGAGAATTCTCGGGAGCCTTCGTGTGTGTGTGTGTGTGTGTGTGTGTGTGTGTGTGTGTGTGTGTGTG